>NC_058521.1:35251356-35876356 GCF_904849725.1 Hordeum vulgare subsp. vulgare | reverse complement strand
GTAAGTGGATCATGAACCACTCAAATGACTAGAGAGATGTACTTTTTGAGTGGGAGTTTAGCGAGTAATTTGATTAAGTTAAACTCTAATTATCTTGAACATAGTCCAAGTCCACTCTGAATATATTTGTGTTGTAGATCATGGCTCACGCGACAGTCACCCTGAATTTTAATACGTTCCTAGAGAAAGCTAAGTTGAAAGATGATGGAAGCAACTTTGTAGACTGGGCTCCTAATCTTAAGCTAATCTTACAAGCTGGGAAGAAGGATTATGTCCTTAATGCTGCGCTAGGAGATGAACCACCCGCTACGGCTGACCAGGATGTTAAGAAAGCTTGGTTAACACGTAAGGAGGACTACTCAGTAGTTCAATGTGCAGTCTTGTATGGCTTAGAACCGGGACTTCAACGTCGCTTTGAGCGTCATGGAGCATTTGAGATGTTCCAGGAGTTGAAGTTCATCTTTCAGAAGAACGCCCGGATCGAGAGGTATGAGACCTCCGATAAATTCTATGCTTGCAAGATGGAGGAGAATTCGTCTGTCAGTGAACATGTGCTCAAAATGTCTGGGTACTCAAACCGTCTAGCTGAGCTGGGGATTGAACTCCCGCAAGAGGCTATAACTGACAGAATCCTTCAATCACTGCCGCCAAGCTATAAAGGATTTGTGTTGAACTACAACATGCAAGGGATGAACAAGTCACCCGACGAGTTGTTTGCGATGCTGAAAGTCGCAGAGTCTGAACTCCGTAAAGAACATCAAGTGTTGATGGTGAATAAGACCACTAGTTTCAAGAGAAACGGCAAAGGCAAGAAGGGTAATTCAAAGAAGAGCGGCAAGCCTGTTGCCAATCCGACGAAGAAACCCAAAGCTGGACCTAAGCCTGAAACAGAGTGTTACTATTGCAAGGGTATGGGTCACTGGAAGCGCAACTGCCCCAAGTATCTGGCAGATAAGAAGGCGGCCAAAGAAAAATCAGGTATATTCGATATACATGTTATTGATGTGTACTTAACCGGGTCTCGTAGTAGTGCCTGGGTATTCGATACCGGTTCTGTTGCTCATATTTGCAACTCGAAACAGGAACTGCGGAATAGACGAAGGCTGGCGAAAGATGAAGTGACGATGCGCGTAGGAAATGGTTCCAAGGTTGATGCAATCGCCGTCGGCACAGTTTCACTTCAGTTACCATCAGGATTAGCTATGAACTTGAATCATTGTTATTTAGTGCCTGTGTTGAGCATGAACATTATATCTGGATCTTGTTTATTGCGAGACGGTTACTCTTTTAAGTCAGAGGATAATGGTTGTTCTATTTCTATGAGTAACATCTTTTATGGTCATGCACCCAATATGAGAGGATTGTTCATATTGAATCTTGATAGTGATACACACATACATAACATTGAGACCAAAAGAGTTAGAGTTAACAATGATAGCGCCATATTTTTGTGGCACTGCCGCTTAGGTCATACTGGTGTAAAGCGCATGAAGAAACTCCATGTCGATGGACTTTTGGAGTCACTTGACTTTGATTCACTTGACACGTGCGAACCATGCCTCATGGGCAAGATGACTAAAACTCCGTTCTCCGGAACAATGGAGCGTGCCAGTGACTTGTTGGAAATCATACATACCGATGTGTGCGGTCCGATGAGCGTAGAGGCACGGGCGGATATCGTTATTTTCTCACCTTCACTGACGATTTGAGCAGATATGGTTATGTCTACTTAATGAAGCACAAGTCTGAAACATTTGAAAAGTTCAAGCAATTTCAGAGTGAAGTTGAAAATCATCGTAACAAGAAGATCAAGTTCCTACGGTCTGATCGTGGGGGTGAATATCTGAGTTTCGAGTTTGGTGCTCACTTAAGACAATGTGGACTTGTTTCACAGTTGACACCGCGTGGAACACCACAGCGTAATGGTGTGTCCGAACGTCGTAATCGTACTTTATTAGAGATGGTGCGATCTATGATGTCTCTTACCGATTTGCCGTTATCATTTTGGGGTTATGCATTAGACACAGCTGCACTAACTTTAAATAGGGCACCATCAAAATCCGTTGAGACGACACCATACGAACTGTGGTATGGCAAAAGGCCAAAGTTGTCGTTTCTTAAAGTTTGGGGATGTGATGCTTATGTCAAAAAGCTTCAGCCTGAAAAGCTGGAACCCAAAGCGGAAAAGTGCATCTTCATAGTTACCCAAAAGAGACAGTTGGGTACACCTTCTATCTCAAATCCGAGGGCAAAGTGTTTGTTGCTAAAAACGGAGCTTTTCTCGAGAAGGAGTTTCTCTCGAGAGAATTGAGTGGCAGGAAGATAGAACTTGATGAGGTTGTCGAACCTCTCATCCCTCTAGATGGTGGCGCAGGGCAAGGGGAAACCTCTGTCGTTGCGACACCGGTTGAGGAGGAAGTTAATGATGATGATCATGAAACTCCGGTTCAAGTTCCTGTCGAACCACGCAGGTCGACGAGACCACGTGCTGCTCCAGAGTGGTACGGTAATCCCGTTTTGTCAATCATGTTGTTAGACAACAATGAACCTGCAAATTATGAAGAAGCAATGGTGGGCCCAGGTTCCAACAAATGGCTAGAAGCCATGAAGTCCGAGATAGGATCCATGTATGAGAAAAAAGTGTGGACTTTGGAAGTACTACCTTAGGGCCGCAAGGCTATTCAGAACAAATGGATCTTTAAGAGGAAGACGGACGCTGACGGCAATGTGACCGTTTATAAAGCTCGACTTGTGGCAAAGGGTTTTTCACAAGTTCAAGGAGTTGACTTCGGTGAGACATTCTCACCCGTAGCGATGCTTAAGTCCGTCAGAATCATGTTAGCAATAGCTGCATTTTTCGATTATAAAATCTGGCAGATGGATGTGAAAACGGCGTTCCTTAACGGTTTCCTTAAGGAAGAGTTGTATATGATGCAGCCCGAAGGTTTTGTCGATCCTAAGAATGCTAACAAGGTGTGCAAGCTCCAGCGATCCATTTATGGACTGGTGCAAGCATCTCGGAGTTGGAACAAATGCTTTGATGAGCTGATCAAAGCATTTGGGTTTATACAAGTGGTTGGAGAATCTTGTATTTACAAGAAAGTGAGTGGGAGCTGTGTGGCGTTTCTAATATTATATGTCGATGACATATTGCTGATTGGAAACAACGTAGAGTTTTTTGGAGAGCATAAAGGATTACTTGAATAAAAGTTTCTCTATGAAGGACCTAGGAGAAGCTGCTTACATTCTAGGCATTAAGATCTACAGGGATAGATCAAAACGCCTGATAGGACTTTCACAAAGCACATACCTTGATAAAGTTTTGAAGAGGTTCAAAATGGAACAGTCCAAGAAAGGGTTCTTGCCAGTTTTACAAGGTACGAGATTGAGTAAGACTTAGTGCCCAGCAACTGATGAGGATAGAGAGCATATGAGCACCGTCCCCTATGCTTCAGCCATAGGTTCTATCATGTATGCAATGCTGTGGACTAGACCGGACATTAGCCTGGCCATAAGTATGGCAGGCAGGTTCCAGAGTAATCCAGGAGTGGATCACTGGACGGCGGTCAAGAATATCCTGAAGTACCTGAAAAGGACTAAAGAGATGTTCCTCGTGTATGGAGGTGATGAAGAGCTCTCCGTAAAGGGTTACGTCGATGCAAGCTTTGACACAGATCCGGACGACTCTAAGTCGAAAACCAGATACGTATTTATTCTTAATGGGGGCGCGGTAAGCTGGTGCAGTTCCAAGCAAAGCGTCGTAGCAGATTCTACATGCGAAGCGGAGTACATGGCTGCCTCGGAGGCGGCTAAGGAGGGTGTCTGGATGAAGCAGATCATGACGGATCTTGGAGTGGTGCCAAGCGCACTGAATCCAATAACCTTGTTCTGTGACAACACGGGTGCCATTGCCCTAGCAAAGGAACCACGGTTTCACAAGAAGTCCAGACACATCAAACGACGCTTCAACCTCATCCGCGACTACGGCGAAGGGGAGGACGTAAATATATGCAAAGTGCACACGGATCTGAATGTAGCAGACCCGCTGACTAAACCTCTTCCACGGGCAAAGCATGATCAACACCAGAACTGTATGAGTGTTAGATTTATTACAATGTAATTCGTATGATGATGTGAGGGCTAGATTATTGACTCTAGTGCAAGTGGGAGACTGTTGGAATTATGCCCTAGAGGCAATAATAAATATAGTTATTATTATAATTCCTGTATCAAGATAATCGTTTATTATCCATGCTATAATTGTATTGAATGAAGACTTATATACATGTGTGGATACATAGACAAAACACTGTCCCTAGCAAGCCTCTAGTTGGCTAGCCAGTTGATCAAAGATAGTCAGGGTCTTCTGATTATGAACAAGGTGTTGTTGCTTGATAACTGGATCACGTCATTAGGAGAATCACGTGATGGACTAGACCCAAACTAATAGACGTAGCATGTTGATCGTGTCATTTTGTTGCTACTGTTTTCTGCGTGTCAAGTATTTGTTCCTATGACAATGAGATCATATAACTCACTGACACCAGAGGAATGCTTTGTGTGTATCAAACATCGCAACGTAACTGGGTGACTATAAAGATGCTCTACAGGTATCTCTGAAGGTGTTCGTTGAGTTAGTATGGATCGAGACTGCGATTTGTCACTCCGTGTGACAGAGAGGTATCTCGGGGCCCACTCGGTAATACAACATCACACACAAGCCTTGCAAGCAATGTGACTTAGTGTAAGTTGCGGGATCTTGTATTACGGAATGAGTAAAGAGACTTGCCGGTAAACGAGATTGAAATAGGTATGCCGATACTGACGATCGAATCTCGGGCAAGTAACATACCGAAGGACAAAGGGAATGACATACGGGATTATATGAATCCTTGGCACTAAGGTTCAAACGATAAGATCTTCGTAGAATATGTAGGATCCAATATGGGCATCCAGGTCCCGCTATTGGATATTGACGGAGGAGTCACTCGGGTCATGTCTACATAGTTCTCAAACCCGCAGGGTCTGCACACTTAAGGTTCGACGTTGTTTTATGCGTATTTGAGTTATATGATTGGTTACCGAATGTTGTTCGGAGTTCCGGATGAGATCACGGACGTCACGAGGGTTTCCGGAATGGTCCAGAAACGAAGATTGATATATAGGATGACCTCATTTGATTACCGGAAGGTTTTCGGAGTTACCGGGAATGTACCGGGAATGACGAATGGGTTCCGGGTGTTCACCGGGGGGGGGGGGGCAACCCACCCCGGGGAAGCCCATAGGCCTTGGGAGTGGCGCACCAGCCCTTAGTGGGCTGGTGGGACAGCCCAAGAAGGCCCTATGCGCCATAGGAAGAAAATCAAAGAGAAAAAAAAGAGGAGGTGGGAAAAAAGGGGAAGGACTCCTCCTTCCAAACCTAGTTGGATTCGGTTTGGAAGGGGAGAACTCCCCTTTTGGCTCGGCCGAACCCCTTGGGGGTCCTTGGACCCCAAGGCAAGGCTCCCCCTCTTCCCCCTATATATACGGAGGTTTTAGTGCTGATTTAAAACAACTTTGCCACGGCAGCCCGACCACATATCTGCACTGTTTTACCTCTAGATCGCGTTTCTGCGGAGCTCGGGCGGAGCCCTGCCGAGATAAGATCATCACCAACTTCCGAAGCGCCGTCACGCTGCCAGAGAACTCATCTACCTCTCCGTCTCTCTTGCTGGATCAAGAAGGCCGAGATCATCGTCGAGCTGTACGTGTGCTGAACGCGGAGGTGCCGTCCGTTCGGCACTAGATCGTGGGACTGATCGCGGGACGGTTCGCGGGGCGGATCGAGGGACGTGAGGACGTTCCACTACATCAACCGCGTTTCTTAACGCTTCTGCTGTGCGATCTACAAGGTTACGTAGATCGGAAATCCCCTCTCGTAGATGGACATCACCATGATAGGTCTTCGTGCGCGTAGGAAATTTTTTGTTTCCCATGCGACGTTCTCCAACAGTTCACTAGTGATGTCTCTCTCCCAAAAAATGATAAACAACTATGCTTGGGTAAACAAATCACAGTTGGGCAATTGACAGAATTATGAACGCACCGCAATGCTAATTATGCTACTTGATAGTTAGAGGTTCAATAGTAATGGGCAGTACGCCAAGACAAGTAGACCGTTTATTCATCAACATCTACTTACTAACCATCCACCTTGAGATATATATCCAGAACATCTCGCCGGTATCAAGTTGCAAGCCCCACCCAAAGTGTAAACTCAAAGCAACGGACAATTGCATTAACGAACTATGCGTAAGGTAAACAATCCTTGCAACTGTGGTCACAAGAACCATTCTTTTGTCCCTGGTGGCAACAACACATCCCATAGTATCATGTTTCTTTCACTCAAGGTAGACATCGAGGGGCATGAACCCACAATCATGCATAACTCTCCCTCTTGGAGTTACAATCTACTACTCGGCCAAAGCTATAAATAGCAACGGAGAACCAGCATGAATCACTAAGGAACCTAATATAAAAGGATAATCAAATATATAACTCATAACAATCTTAACATAATCTCATAATCCGTCGGATCCCAACAAACCGAGCATAGCAATAGTAAGAGAATTACATAGATGCCTTGATCATGTAGGGCAGCTCACAAGGACTAAACATTGAAGCAGAAGATTGGAGAGAAGACATCACATACTACTGGTCATGGACCCATGGTCCAAGGAGGACTACTCACGGCACGTCCAGGAAGCGTACATGTCAGTGGAGAAGCTCCCGGAGGTCAATCCTCCCTCCGACAGGGTGTCGGGAAGAGGTCTCCTGACGCTCCTGATCTCGGAAGCGCTGTGGTGGCGGAACGATGGAGGAATTCGCGATTCTGGAAGTTGTGGTAGGGTTTCCTCTCGGAGGACTAAATATAGTCCAAAGGAGGGCACCGGAGGAGGTGGGCCCACCCAGGCAGCCTCCTGGCGCGGTCAGGGGGTAGGCTGCGCCAGCAGGTCGCCTGGACGACACCTGGTCCCCTCTGGCCCATCATCGGTGATCTGGAAGCTTTCGTTTCGCTGATTTTTTATATATTTTTCCTCGAATTTTTTGGGCTTTAGGAAATTGGGTAAAAGCCCTTGCAAAATAGACATCAGTAGACAGAAATAGGCACTGGGTGTACTGAGTTAGTAGGTTAGTCCAAATATGTGTAAAATGATATAAAAGTGAAGCAAAACATATAACATTGTCACCCAAAAGATCATGGAACAAGTAGAAATTATAGATACGTTTGGGACGTATCAATGGTGAACTACTCACACATCATCATGAGGGAAAGAAGGTTAAAGAAGAAGCCCTCCATGAACGATCCCCCTCCGACAGAGTGCCGGAACGGAGCTCTAGATGGCCTCCCGCCAGAACAGAGACTTGCAGCGGCATAAAAAACTGTTTTGGGACCACCCTCGAAGATTTTAGGGTAAATAAGAATTCATAGGTGAGAGAACGGGGTTGCGAGAGCTACAAGGCGGCGACAAGCCATCAGGGTGCGCCCCCAAGTCGCGCCATGTTGGCTTGTGGGGGCCTCGTGCACCCTCCGGCCTTCTTTTGATGCTCCACGGTCTTGTTTTGGTCCATAAAAAATTCACAAAAAGTTTCAGGTCAATTGGGCTTCGTTTGGTACTAGAACGTGAAAAGTGGAAAAAACATGCAGAAAACAACAACTGTCACTGGGCACTGGGTAAATAGGTTAGTGCTCAAAAAATAATATAAATTGGTCGATAAGTGCATAAAAAGTGTTCTAAAATGATAACATAATAGCATGGAACAATAAAAAATTATAGATACGTTGGATAAATATCATAGGACAACAGCAAATTTCCCTCAAGTGGATCACCTAAGGTTTATCAATCCGTGGAAGGTGTATGATGAAGATGGTGTCTCTCTCTCTCTCAAACAACCCTGCAATCAAATACAAGAAATCTCTTGTGCCCTCAACATACCCAATACAATGATAAATTGTATAGGTACACTAGTTCGACAAAGAGATGGTGATACAAGTGTAGCTATGTATAGTAGATATAGGTTTTGTAATCTAAAAATATAAAAACAGGAAGGTAAAAGATAGTAAACAACAAGCAAAATGATATATCAATGCTTGGAAATATGGCCTAGGGTTCATACTTTCACTAGTGCAACCTCTCAACAATGCCAACATAATTGAATCATATAACCACCCCTCAACGTGCCATAAAGAATCACTCTAAAGTTCCTATCTAGCGTAGAACATAAGATGAAATTGGTGTAGGTAGTAGATACACCTCAAAGTTATCATTTTCGATCAATCTATTGAGCTATATCTATAAGTGTCACGGAAATCCCTAGAGTTCGTACTAGAATAACACCCATGATACACATCAACCAACTCTAATGTCACCAACATACTCCAATGTCACCACAAGTATCCGTGAGTTGATTATTCGACATGCACCAAAAAAATTTCAGATTCATCATATTCAATCCAACACAAAGAACTTCAAAGAGTACCCCAAGATTTCTAATGAAGAAAGAAGGACCAGAACATGTATCAACCCATATGCATAGATCACCCCCAATGTCACCAAGGGAATCCGCAAGTTGATTACCATAACTATATCAAGTGAATCAATAGAACACTCCATTGCCATCACGGGTATCCACATGCAAGACATATATCAAATGTTCTTAAATCCAATCCAACATAACAAAACTTAAAAGGTAAAGACTCAATTCATCACACCAAGATAGCATGGGAAGAACACCATATGACTCGACTATATTAACAAAACCCGTGATACATCAAGATCGTGCCATCTCAAGAACACGAGAGAGAGAGAGAGAGAGAGAGAGAGAGAGAGAGAGAGAGAGAGAGAGAGGATCACTCACCTCCATGACAATGGCGCCAAAAAAGAGCTTGATGTTTACTACACAACTTTATTCTTGTAGCCGTTGTTGGGCCTTCAAGTGCAGAGTTTTGTACGGCAGTAACAGTTTTTTCTCAAGTGGATCACCTAAGATTTATCAATCCATGGGGGGTGTAGGATGAAGATGGTCTCTTTCTCAAACAACCCCGTAATCAAATACAAGAAAGCTCTTGTGTTCTCAACACATCCTATACAATGGTAAATTGTAAAGATGCACTAGTTCGACAAAGATATGGTGATACAAGTGTAGTATGGATAGTATATATAGGTTTTTTAATCTAAAAATATAAAAATAGCAAGGTAAAAAAAAGTAAACAACGGGCAAAACAATATACCAGTGCTTGAAATTAAGGCCTAGGGTTCATACTTTCACTAGTGCAACCTCTCAACAATGCTAACATAATCGAATCATATAACAACCCCTCAACGTTCCATAAAGAATCACTCCAAAGTTCCTATCTAGCAGAGAACATAAGATGAAATTGTTGTAGGTAGTAGATACACCTCAAAGTTATCCTTTCTGATCATTCTATTGAGCTATATCTATAAGTGTCACAAAAATCCCTAGAGTTCGTACTAGAATAACACCCATGATACACATCAACCAACTCTAATGTCACCTAGATACTCCAATGGCACCACAAGTATCCATGAGTTGATTATTTGACATGCATCAAACAATTTCAGATTCATCATGTTCAATCCAACACAAAGAACTTTAAAGAGTACGCCAAGATTTCTATCGGAGAAAGAAGGACAAGAAAGTGTATCAACCTATATGCATAGATCACCCCCGATATCACCAAGGGAATCCGCAAGTTTATTACCATAACATATATCAAGTGAATCAATAGAACACCCATTGCCATCACGGGTATCCACATGTAAGACATATATCAAATGTTCTTTAATCCAACCCAACATAATAAAAATTCAAAAGGAAAGACTCAATTCATCATAACATGATAACAAGGGAAGAACACCATATGACTGAACTATATTAACAAAACCCGTCATACATCAAGATCGTGCCATCTCAAGAACAAGAACAAAGAGAGAGAGAGAGAGAGAGAGAGAGAGAGAGAGAGAGAGAGATAGAGAGAGAGGGAGAGGGAGAGGGAAAGGGAGAGGGAGGGAGGAGGGGGAGGGAGAGGGAGAGGGAGAGAGTGAGAGGGAGGGAGGGAAGGAGGGAGGGAGGGAGGTAGATCAAACACGTATCTACTGGTACATACCCTTAGCCCCGAGGGTGAACTACTCCCTCGTCGTCATGGAGGCCACCGGGACGATGAAGATGGCCTCCGATGATGACTCCCCCTCCGGCAGGGTGCCGGAGCAGGGTTTCGGATCAGATCGCTTCAGAATAGAGGCTTGCGGTGGCGGAGCGGAAGTTCTCGGTTAATTTTGAAGGGTTTCTATATATATAGGATTTTTCAGCGTTAGAATCAAGCAAGGAGGTGGCACAAGGGGCCCACAATGTGTCTGGGCGGCCAACCCCCTCGGCGCACCCAGATCCCTTTTGGGGCCGTGTGGGTGTTCTCGCACTCGTGCGAAGCTTCCCGGGTCACTTTCCTTCGAGAGAAAATCGCCAAAAAGTTTTGGCCGATTCTGAATACTTTTATTTTCTACATAAAAAAACACACAGTAATTCTGCTGAAAACAACGTCAGTCCGGATTAGTTCCATTAAATCATACTCCCACCGTTTGAAATATAATACTTTTTAGAGATTTGACTCTAGACTACATACGGAGTAAAATGAGTGAACTTACACTCTAAAATATGACTACATACATCCGTATGTAGTATATAATGGGATCTCTAAAAGTTGTTATATTTAGGAATGGAGGGAATATAAAAGTACTTCGAAATCATACAGAAGTATTGTAAACATGAATAAATATGACATAAATACTTTATAAATTATCGGTACATTGGAGACGTATCAATCACCACCACCATCATAGCTCGTCATGTCTCCCTAACTCGTCGAGTTGTCGTGTATACATTGTAACCCGTTGTATTCTCCGCATGCTTTATCCATTTTGAAGGCAAGAACCTAGGTATATTGTGTTTCTTTTGTGGTATGTGTTCAAGATCCCATGATGACTCCTCGACTGCAAATTTCACTTATCGTCGCTAGTATCGCTGTTAGAGTCGACATGTAATCACCCAACAATATAAAACCATCATACTATATTTTAATTATTATTATTTAACATGTATTTCAGGTGCTCAAATACACTCAATCTTATGAATGCATGTACGTACATCCTACTTATATGAACACCTTCGAGATACCAAGTCTGAGTTGACACATCATCTTGAGTTTGCCAAATCATCACAAGCGACTTTGTAGTTGAAGAAACCGTCTCTTTTCAGTGAGCGTCCATCATCAAAAAGGTATGAAATAATTCAGGAAAATATGATCACTAGTGTCAACTATAAAACTTGAACCTGCATTGGTGGATTTGTCCACCACAAGAAAGTTGACCGTTTGAGCTACACTCATTCAGATGGGTTAGAACCCTTAACCTGTTCAGCTTTGCGAACTTGCGAATTGCGATACACACACTTTGTTTTGTTTCGGATATGAAATACAACTGGGCGGAAATGGCCTTCTCGCTTCTCTTAACGGGTTATCTCCACTTACCCGTGGGAGAGGGTGAGACCCGTAACCGACCACTTTTCTCATTTGTTTTTCCTCCCGGTCAAGTCTGCGCGCCAACGCACGCAAACTACCCACATCCCACGTCAAGGTACGGACAACAGATGAGAAACAGCCGCGCAGGCGGCGGCTACATATACATACACACACACCGCAGCCGCGACTGTACTACTGATTGAATCACTGGCTGCAACCGGCCTGTAAGTCAGCAAACCATTCCCTTGCAGACCTCCATCTCTCCCACGGATGGCCGTCGCACCGAGCTCGCCGACGCAGCGCCTCCGCGCCTGTATGCCGCCGATGGCAGCCTCGGCCACGCATGTCGCGCTGCGCGTTAGCAACGAGCCGCACAAGGCGACGGCGACGACGACCGCGACGACGGTGGCCCTGCCCGTACCCACTCCTGTTGTGGCGCCTGCGGATAGGCGTTCCGACGCCACCGCGGCGCCGCCCTCGTCGACGTGCACCTGGCAGGACGTGCATGGCGCTGACGACTGGCGAGGGCTGGTGGAGCCGCTCCACCCGCTGCTCCGCGCCGAGGTCGTCCGGTACGGAGAGCTCGTCGGCGCCTGCTACCGCGCTCTGGACCTCGACCCAAGGTCGAAGCGCTACCTGAAGTGCAAGCACGGCAAGAAGCAGATTTTGCAGGCGGTTGGCATGGGCGACGCCGGGTACCAAGTAACCAAGTACATCTACTCAGCCCCCGACGTGACCCTGCCAATGGGGATCTGCCGTCCCTGCAGCAAGGGCCGGTGGATCGGCTACGTGGCCGTCGCGTCAGACAGTGAGGCGGGGCGGCTCGGCCGGCGCGACATCCTGGTCTCCTTCCGGGGCACCGTGACCTGCTCGGAGTGGCTGGCTAACTTCATGAGCGCGCTCGCTCCGGCGCGGTTTGACCCGGCCGACCCACGCCCCGACGTGAGGGTCGAGTCGGGGTTCCTCTCCCTGTACACCTCCGACAACGACACCGGCAAATTCACCGCCGGGAGCTGCCGCAACCAGCTGCTCTCCGAGATTTCCCGTCTCATCGCAGAGCACAAGCACGAAGACCTGAGCATAACCCTCGCGGGCCACAGCATGGGGAGCTCCCTCGCGCTCCTACTCGGCTATGACCTCGCCGAGCTCGGCATGAACCGTGGCGTCCACGGCGGTGCAATCCCCGTCACTGTGTTCTCCTTCGGGGGACCGCGCGTTGGCAACCTTGAGTTCAAGAACCGGTGCGACGAGCTCGGCGTCAAGGTACTCCGGGTTGCCAACGCGAACGACCCAGTGACCAAGATGCCTGGTGTCCTCTTCAACGAGACTGCTAGGGTTCTGGGAGGGCGGTACGAGATGCCGTGGAGCAAGGCCTGCTATGCGCACGTCGGCGTTGAGGTCGCCCTCGACTTCTTCAAGGCCGGGGACATCGCTTGTGTGCACGATCTGGAGGTATATATCGATCAGCTCCAGAAGAACCCTAAGGACGACGTCGCCACTGCTTCCTCGTTGATTAGGGTTCAACCTATGTTTGAATCCTGGAGATGGCAAATGGCGATGATTCGCACCAGCGAGTGGCTGCGAGCGCTGGGAATTTGATGTGGCGAGTTGTCAATGCTTTGATTTGATGTCCATCACTGCAGCCGCCTCAGTGAATAGTGATGTGAAATTGTGAATCATGCAACTGCGCACCGGGGATGAAGAGCTGACGGGGCTAGGAGTTCCTCCAGATTGGATGTGCACTTCTACATGTAAATCGACTTAAATCGACGGGACATATGAAGATATATATAAATGCATGACATGTTTAGATATAATGAAGGGAGACGTAATTCACTTCAACTGTAATAAGATATCGTACCAATATTAGAACTACCTCATTGGCAAGTTTTAGTAATTTTAAACAACGTTTTGGATATTCTTCATTCTTTAGCCTTAAATAGATGGAGATAATGTTCTAAAAAGATTATTACTTAACAGGTGATGATTTTAATTCACATTTCACATCATAAATGTTAAAGCAAGGTGTACAAAAGGTTTTAATTACAAACAATACAAATGATTAATTACTGAAATCGGTTTGGATGGTACAAAGTTGGAGATTTGGGATGAATGTTACAAAACTTCATCAGAGATAGTCCATTTTTTGAACAACCTGTTATTTTTATTTTCTGTATAGTTCTAAAAAAATTAGATATATTTTCATTTTTTTTCTAAAATGTGGAAAAACGTTGGATCTACCATAGAACCCAGTTGATCATTTCATCCATTTGCAGCACATGATGCCATTGATAAATATGTATATGCCGGAAAATGGATATATTTTCTTGAAAATGTTTTCACTACGTAATTTCAGAGCTTGTTTGATACACCTATATAGTTCAAAATGGGACCACTTCAAATAAGTGCAGATAATTAAATTCATTGAATTTATATTATATAGTGAAACTGTAAGAGAATTTGTGAAACTTGCACAAATCAACATATAAGAAGTTACAATACAAACGAAAATAACTATTTGAACATACTCCACCGAATAGTTAGATTTAAGAGAGGTATTATATATTTTAGAAGAATTACAAAATATAGAAAATATCGGTCATGTGGGTCTCTGCCCCACATGTAATTGAGTTCAGTCTCACCAACCATATCAGAGTGACCCATGTCGCGTCAATGTCATATATGCCCGCATCCCCGACCATCAAGTACTGCAGGATGGTCCAAAGACGACACATCAATCAAACACCCTTAGATGAAATTGTGTGCAATCCATCAATCACAAACAGTATAGTTCAAACTCGGTCGTCAATGACGCGAACTATGTGTGATGGTGGATCCATCAAATATGATAATGTTTTAGAAAAAGAGGATGACCCCCGGCGTGTGCATCAGAAAGATGCATGCGGCCATTCCATCAAATAGGATGCGTGTGTGATACATGGCATACAGTTGGTTCTTAGAAACTATTTGCAATTAGCGAAGATAACACAAACAATTAGCAAAATACATATGTGTGCAAAGTACGACATACAATTCACTCGGATAATTCGTTTGCTTTGATCCAACACAACGCAAACGGGTTAGCATAAGAAGGTATGTGTGATACTCAATAAATAGTTCACTCATTAAAATTGTGTGGGAAGGTCAATAATAACCCAAAGGATCCATCCTCACAAACTCTGTGTGTTGTGGGCAGATGCTTGCTGCTAAACAATTATATGAAATGTGATTTGCTCTGTTTGCACAACATCTATATGATCTGTCTATAAAAAACCAACATTATTGCATAACCAACTTGAACATCCAATTACATAAGTAACTACATAACACATGTACATTCCTTAATATAAATTTACAAGAAGTAGACGATCACCAAATCATATTATTCTTCCGAAGATGGTTGCCGCCACTACTAGGAAAAACCTTATAGGTAGGAGCCTATTAGTAGCGCTGGAATGTAAAAAGCGTTGCTGCTATTTAGCAGTAGCGCTGGAAACAACGCAACGCTACTGATAATGTCCTTAGCAGTAGCGCAGGCCTCACAATTTGCGCTACTCATAAACATGGACCAACGAGGCCGCCCGCAGTAGATATAGTAGCAACGCCGTTCCTAAACCTGCGCTACTGCTAAGGTCAATATCAGTAGCGCTGCGTAGCATCCAGCGCTACTACTAAAAGGGGCCAAGGACGTAACCGCAGTAGCTGTAGTAGCAGCGCCGACGTGGTAAAAGCGCTACTGCTAAGTACAACAGCAGTGGCGCTCCCCTAAACCCACCACTACTGCTATGTTGAGTTAACACCCGCCGTGCCTAAAAATTTCCTAACTCTCCCCACTCCCCACCCCCTCTCTCCTCGATCTCAAGTCGTCGCCGCCTCCCTCGCCGTCGTCATCGTCGTCACCTCCCTCGCCGTCGTCGTCGTCGTTGCCACCTCCCTCGCCGTCGTCGTCGTCGTCGCCACCGCCTCCCGCGCCGTCGCCACCGCCCGCCTCCCCTCCCGCTCTGGTAAGCCCCCTTCCCCTCTCCCGCTCCGGTAAGCCCCCTCCCCATCCCTCTCTGGTAAGCCCCCCACACCCCCTCCAGGCGCCGCCCCCCCTCCCCTCCTGCTCTAGGCACCCCAAGACTGCTGCCATTTTGATTTTAGGGCCATCGGTTCAAGATGTCATCTTGAGATGCATGTTAATAAGAAAATCAAGATATGTTTGTTGAAGATCTTTTGATGGGCTAACTAGAAAGAAGGAAAAAATCCTGTTTGTGAATTTCATGTAAGTAGGCACATTAGGTTTGAATTAGACAACCAATGGTTTCAAACAAGTTATTTAAAGTTTGGAGAGGAAAAAGGGCACATACATATTTCACCAACCTACAAATATCATCCTTTTGTTGGTGTTAATGCATAAAAATATCATTCCGTTGGAGAGGAAAAAGGGCACATACATGTTAATGCACATTAGGTGTTAATGCTACAAATATCATTCCTTTGGAGAGGAATTAGACAACCAATGGTTTCTCACTTTTGCTTTCTAAGTTGTGCTAAGTTTTGCCGGAATGTCCGAGTGGCCTATGTTTTGCCGGAATGTTGATTCATTTCTGTTCCGGCAAATTTCACGCGCTCCATATGTCCACTATTTAGCAAAGGTGATGCCGAAAATTTCCGTGAGTTTCGTCATGACTAGTGCTAGAAACTAGGACATATGGAGTGCTTGGGAATTGCTGGAAAGGGTAATGAATCAACATTCCGGCAAAACATAGGTTCCTTTTTTATTATTCATGATTCTGTTTATATATAGATGTTCAATTCTTTTGATATAGTGTCACGGTTGTTGTTTACATATTTACCACATTAAAACAGGAAATGTCTAACGATGAGTATTGGGAGTGTGAATATTGCGGCGACTGTCGGGGTATGTGCGACATGCCTCACCTGCGAGATGATAGGTTCTTCAGCATGAAGCTTGACAAGAATGGAGATATGTTCCTCCCTTGCCATGCAAGAAGATATGTGTTGGAGAGGCTCGGTTTCGAAGATCACGAGAGAATTGAGACGAGGAGCACTAACCTGAGGACTATACATGGTCACACATTTGTTATCAAAGTATTTAATTCAGATTTTCAAACAGAATTTGAGTGCCCAAAATGGGAAGATCTTTGCAAGGCATATGGATTTCAGGAGGGTATGGAAATAACCTTCGATCTTCGTCCTGAAGATAATATGCCACGCAACATCGACATTTGGGTGGTTGTCGATATGCTTCCTGTTTTACCTCCATGTGAGTTCCTCAACCATATTTGCCAAGTAATTTACATTCTATATTTAGAAATAGTTGGTGTTTATCCATATACTAAATTGGTTAAATTATAATTTACAGCTTATTTCGTTTCTTCGAATGAATTACGGGAATTAATTGACACGACACATTACACGTGTGGATCACATCTAACCTCACGGCGGCCTATTCCAAAGATATGGTGGATATGGATTGCGAGATGCTTGCAGATTATGTGGTGATGGATGCCATGGAGCCCCTTCCCTTCGAGGCCGTCGAGCGCGAGCTGGTCATGGAGAATGCAGCGGAGATCGACAAGCGTCGAGCGGAAAATTAGTATTTGTTTAGTGAGATGTTATTTTGTTAGAGTATTGTTAAGGTCAACCAGCTCTGTTTAATTGCTCTATTAGTTAAGTGTGGGCTGTGGTGTAGGCTATTTTGTGCAGTACCCGAATTACCAATTGATGAAAAATGATGCGACGACGTCGATGCCCATTGTAGCCAGGGAAATTTGGACCAAAATTTGTTGTCATATCCCCATTACATCTCCCAATTGAAAATGAAATTCAAGTTCATATCACACAATTTGTTGGCACGAACCGTGCCCTATGTAGTATCCAATCTTACATCCGAAGTTGGAGCAAAAAATTGCACATTCAAGCCCATCACACACGGGGTATAGCACATGCTTCGTTTGTGATGGATAGATATCACAAGCTATTCTAAATAATTTGCACGTTCAAGATCATCACACACGGGGTACAGTACATGTTTCATTTGTGATGTTTAGATATCGTACACAATTCTGAACAAGGGACTGTGTCCGATGATACTTCAAATGACGTGCTTCAACGACATCAAATTGAATGTGTCGGTCCGAGCTCAGAGGCGGGGGATATGTGTCATGGCGTTGTGTGCTCGACGTCTCTTGTCGAAATAGTAGGCTGGCGAGACGAAGTCATGGCATACGAGCTTCCTGGCAAGGTGGTGGCGTTTCAGGTTGTCGTTGTCCACGTGCTTGACAAACGTCGGCGACGGGCGTTCTCTGTCGTGTTGGCGTGAGAGGGCTAGCGGTGGAGAGGGGAACAAGGGCATCAGAGAGAACAAGGGAGAGAAGCCATCAGAGTCAGAGGATGCGAGCGGCAGAGGCAACGCCCGTTTGGCAATCTCACTGGAGTTGAGAGGGAGAGGTCGTAGGCCCATCGTTCGGTAGGACAGATAGAGGTGAGAGGCACATTTTTTCTTTTCCTTTTTTGCTTTTTTTCTATTGTTGAGTGGCCCCAGATGTAGTGTGTGTGTGAGAGAGGAGGTGAGAGAAAGGGCTTTTCAGTTTATTTTTTAGAGAGGGTCCCATGACTAAGTGGCACGTGGAAACAAGGGCAAAAATGTCAAAGAAACGGTCAAATAGCAGTCAAACGGCTTTGACTAGACGAAAACGGCATATGGAAGGGTATTTCTATAAGTGCAACTAACGGCAGAGGGGCAAATTTTAGCATGCTTCAAAATTATGGGTAAATCTGAGTAGTGGATTCGAGTTGGGGACACAAATGTAAAAGACTCATAAACTTCCCATGGCATGAAGAGCATCATAGGGTGGACAACTTAAGAAATTTCATGTGGTGATAGTGTCAAGTACAAATCTATACCAAGTAGTAATTCCCTCATAAAAATTTCAAAGAAGAACGGTAGTAGATTGCTTGTGAATATATCTAGCATGAGCATTGCAAATCCTATACCAAGCTTCTTTCAAACTTTCTCCTCCCCTTTGCATAAAATTGAGAACTTCAATCTCAAGGGTGCTCATAGCGAGGGAGTAGTTTGCCATAGCGATAAGCAAACAAGAGACCCGACAAGAAAACGACAAATTTAAAGAAGGCAAATGAAAAGACAAATTTTGTGAAGTGGGGGAGAGGAAAACGAGAGGCAAATGGCAAATAATGTAGTTGCAAGGAGATGGGAGTTTATGTGTAGGAACCTGATAGATCTTGACTTGATCTTCCCCAGCAAGAAGAAACCCAAGGTTGAACCCAAACCTGAGACTAGTGCTTGTAATATGAGGGGAACGGTCACTGAAGCAACACTACCTTAGATACTTGGTAGATGAAAAGGCTAGCAAAGTCGACAAAAGTATATTGGATATACGTGATATTGATGTGTACCTTACTAGTACTCCTAGTAGCACCAGGGTATTAGATACCGCTTTAGTTGCTAAGTGTTAGTAACTCAAAATTATAGCTACAGAATAAACGGATACTAGCAAGGGTGAGGTGACGATGTGTGTTGGAAGTAATTCCATGGTTGATGTGATCAAACATCACACACTCCATCTACCATCGGGATTAGTGTTGAACCTAAATAAATATTATTTGGTGTTTGCGTTGAGCATGGACATGATTAGATCATGTTTATTGCAATATGATTATTCATCGAAAGAAAATAATGGTTACTCTCTTTACTTGAATGACACTTTCAATGGTCATGCACCTAATATGAAATGTTTATTGAATCTCAATCATAGTGATACACATGTATATAATATTGATGCCAAAAGATACAAAGTAGTAATGATAGTACCACTTACTTGTGGCACTGCCGCTTGAGTCATATTGGTACAAAACACATGAAGAAGCTCCATGCTGATGGATCGTTTGGACTCACTTGATTTTGAATCGCTTGAGACATGCAAATCATGCCACATGGGCAAGATGACTGAAGGCCTCATTTTTTCCAGTGAGATGGAATGAGCAAGTGACTTCACTGATGATTTGAGTAGATACTACTATATTTGCTTGATGAATTACAAGTCTGAAATATTGAAAAAGTTCAAGCAATTTCAGAGTGAAGTTGAAGATCGTCATGACAAGAGGATAATAAGTCTATGATGTGACCGTGGAGGTAAATATATATCTGAGTTACGAGTTTGGCATACATTTAAGACAATGTGAAATTGTTTCACAACTCATGCCACCTGTAACACCATAGTGTGATGGTGTGTCCGAACGTCATAGGTGCACCCGATTGGATATGGTGCATACTATGATGTCTCTTATCGAATTACCACTATCGTTTTGGGGTTAGGTATTAGAGACAACAATATTCAATTTAAATAGCACACCACATAATTTCGTTCAGATGATACCGTATGAACTATGGTTTGGAGACACCTAAGCTATCGTTTCTTAAAGTTTTGGGCTACGATGCTTATGTCAAAAGACTTCATCGTGATAAGCTCGAACCCAAAGCGGATAAATGCATCTTTATATATACCCAAAACAGTTGGATATACCTCCTATCTCATATTCGTAAGGAAAGTGTTTGGTTTCAGAAACGGGTCCTTTCTCGAGGAAGATTTTCTCTCGAAAGAATTGAATGAGAGGATGGTGGAACTTGATGTGGTTATTGAACCATCACTTCGACTAGAGAGTATAAGGGCGCAGGAAATTGTTCCTGTGGCGCCGAGACCAGTTGAACTGGAAGCTGATGATGGCGATCATGAAGCTTCGGATCAAGTTACTACCAAACCTCGTAGGTCGACAAGGACATGTACTGCTCCAGAGTGGTATGCTAATCCTGTCTTGGAGGTCATGTTGCGGCAAAATCGACAAAATTGACTCCTCAACAAAACAAATTCACAAACTGGACTGCACTAAAAAAATTCACTCAGCTGACCCTTTTGTGTGGCGCCCGACAGCCGGGCGTCACACTACACTATGTAGCGCCTAGCATATGGGTGTTACACTTCCAGCCAACGTGGCACCCGGTGTTGGAATTATGCCCTAGAGGCAATAATAAATATAGTTATTATTATAATTCCTATATCAAGATAATCGTTTATTATCCATGCTATAATTGTATTGAATGAAGACTTATATACATGTGTGGATACATAGACAAAACACTGTCCCTAGCAAGCCTCTAGTTGGCTAGCCAGTTGATCAAAGATAGTCTGGGTCTTCTGATTATGAACAAGGTGTTGTTGCTTGATAACTGGATCACGTCATTAGGAGAATCACGTGATGGACTAGACCCAAACTAATAGACGTAGCATGTTGATCGTGTCATTTTGTTGCTACAGTTTTCTGCGTGTCAAGTATTTGTTCCTATAACCATGAGATCATATAACTCACTGACACCGGAGGAATGCTTTGTGTGTATCAAACGTCGCAACGTAACTGGGTGACTATAAAGATGCTCTACAGGTATCTTCGAAGGTGTTAGTTGAGTTAGTATGGATCGAGACTGGGATTTTTCACTCCGTGTGACGGAGAGGTATCTCGGGGCCCACTCGGTAATACAACATCACACACAAGCTTTGCAAGCAATGTGACTTAGTGTAAGTTGCGGGATCTTGTATTACGAAAGGAGTAAAGAGACTTGCCGGTAAACGAGATTGAAATAGGTATGCGGATACTGACAATCGAATCTCGGGCAAGTAACATACCGAAGGACAAAGGGAATGACATACGGGATTATATGAATCCTTGGCACTAAGGTTCAAACGATAAGATCTTCGTAGAATATGTAGGATCCAATATGGGAATCCAGGTCCCGCTATTGGATATTGGCCGAGGAGTCACTCGGGTCATGTCTACATAGTTCTCGAACCCACAGGGTCTGCACACTTAAGGTTCGACGTTGTTTTATGCGTATTTGAGTTATATGGTTGGTTACCGAATGTTTTTCAGAGTCCCGGATGAGGTCACGGACGTCACGAGGGTTTCCGGAATGGTCCGGAAACGAAGGTTGATATATAGGATGACCTCATTTGATTACCGGAAGGTTTTCGGAGTTACCGGGAATGTAACGGGAATGACGAATGGGTTCCAGGTGTTCATCGGGGGGGGGGGGGGGGCAACTCACCCCGGGGAAGCCCATAGGCCTTGGGGTGGCGCACCAGCCCTTAGTGGGCTGGTGGGACAGCCCAAGAAAGCCCTATGCGCCATAGGAAGAAAATCAAAGAGAAAAAAAGAGGAGGTGGGAAAAAGGGGGAAGGACTCCTCCTTCCAAACCTAGTTGGATTCGGTTTGGAAGGGGAGGACTCCCCGCCTTGGCTCGACCGAACCCCTTGGGGGTCCTTGGACCCCAAGGCAGGGCTCCCCCTCTTCCCCCTATATATACAGAGGTTTTAGGGCTGATTTGACACAACTTTGCCATGGCAGCCCGACCACATATCTCCACGGTTTTACCTCTAGATCGCGTTTCTGCGGAGCTCGGTCGGAGCCCTGCCGAGATAAGATCATCACCAACCTCCGGAGCGCCGTCATGCTGCCGGAGAACTCATCTACCTCTCCGTCTCTCTTGCTGGATCAAGAAGGCCGAGATCATCGTCGAGCTCTACGTGTGCTGAACGCGGAGGTGCCGTCCGTTCGGCACTAGATCGTGGGTCTGATCGCGGGACGATTCGCGGGGCGGATCGAGGGACGTGAGGACGTTCCACTACATCAACCGCGTTTCTTAATGCTTCTGCTGTGCGATCTACAAGGGTACGTAGATCGGAAATCCCCTCTCGTAGATGGACATCACCATGATAGGTCTTCATGCGCGTTGGAAAATTTTTGTTTCCCATGCGACGTTCTCCAACAGTGCCATCATGAGCCAGGTTCATGCGTAGATGTCTTCTCGAGTAGAACACAAAAGTTTTTGTGGGCGGTGATGTGCGTTTTGCTGCCCTCCTTAGTCTTTTCTTGATTCCGCGGTATTTTTGGATTGAAGCGGCTTGGACCGACATTACTCGTATGCTTACGAGAGACTAGTTTCATCGCTACGAGTAACCCCGTTGCTCAAAGATGACTGGCAAGTGTCAGTTTCTCCAACTTTAGTTGAATCGGATTTGACTGAGGAGGTCCTAGGATGAGGTTAAATAGCAATTCATATATCTCCGTTGTGGTGTTTGCGTAAGTAAGATGCGATCCTACTAGATACCCATGGTCACCACGTAAAACATGCAACAACAAAATTAGAGGACGTCTAACTTGTTTTTGCAGGGTATGCTTGTGATGTGATATGGCCAACGATGTGATGTGATATATTGGATGTATGAGATGATCATGTTGTAATAGATAATATCGACTTGCACGTCGATGGTACGGCAACCCGCAGGAGCCATAGGGTTGTCTTTATACTAACGTTTGTGCTTGCATATGCGTTTACTATATTGCTAGGAAGTAGCTTTAGTAGTAATAGCATGAGTAGCACGACAACCCCGATGGCGACACGTTGATGGAGATCATGGTATGGCGCCGGTGACAAGAAGATCGTGCCGGTGCTTTGGTGATGGAGATCAAGGAGCACGTGATGATGGCCATATCATGTCACTTATGAATTGCATGTGATGTTAATCCTTTTATGCACCTTATTTTGCTTAGAACGATGGTAGAATTATGAGGTGATCTCTCACTACAATTTCAAGACGAAATTGTGTTCTCCCCGACTGTGCACCGTTTCTACAGTTCGTCGTCTCGAGACACCACGTGATGATCGGGTGTGATAGACTCAACGTTCACATACAACGGGTGCAAAACAGTTGCACACGCGGAACACTCGGGTTAAGCTTGACGAGCCTAGCATGTGCAGACATGGCCTCGGAACACATGAGACCGAAAGGTCGATCATGAATCATATAGATGATATGATTAGCATAGGGATGCTTACCACTGAAACTATACTCAACTCACGTGATGATCGGACTTGAGCTAGTGTAAGTGGATCATGAACCACTCAAATGACTAGAGAGACGTACTTTTTGAGTGGGAGTTTAGAGAGTAATTTGATTAAGTTAAACTCTAATTATCTTGAACATAGTCCAAGTCCACTTTGAATATATTTGTGTTGTAGATCACGGCTCACGCGACAGTCACCCTGAATTTTAATACGTTCCTAGAGAAAGCTAAGTTGAAAAATGATGGAAGCAACTTTGTAGACTGGGCTCGTAATCTTAAGCTAATCTTACAAGCTGGGAAGAAGGATTATGTCCTTAATGCTGCGCTAGGAGATGAACCACCCGCTACAGCTGACCAGGATGTTAAGAACGCTTGGTTAACACGTAAGGAGGACTACTCAGTAGTTCAATGTACAATCTTGTATGGCTTAGAACCGGGACTTCAACGTCGCTTTGAGCGTCATGGAGCATTTGAGATGTTCCAGGAGTTGAAGTTCATCTTTCATAAGAACGCCCGGATCGAGAGGTATGAGACCTCCGATAAATTCTATGCTTGCAAGATGGAGGAGAATTCGTCTGTCAGTGAACATGTGCTCAAAATGTCTGGGTACTCAAACCGTCTAGCTGAGCTGGGGATTGAACTCCCGCAAGAGGCTATCACTGACAGAATCCTTCAATCACTGCCGTCAAGCTATAAAGGCTTTGTGTTGAACTACAACATGCAAGGGATGAACAAGTCACCCGACGAGTTGTTTGCGATGCTGAAAGTCGCAGAGTCTGAACTCCGTAAAGAGCATCAAGTGTTGATAGTGAATAAGACCACTAGTTTCAAGAGAAACGGCAAAAGAAAGAAGGGTAATTCAAAGAAGAGCGGCAAGCCTGTTGCCAATCCGACGAAGAAACCCAAAGCTGGACCTAAGCCTGAAACAGAGTGTTACTATTGCAAGGGTATGGGTCACTGGAAGCGCAACTGCCCCAAGTATCTGGCTGATAAGAAGGCGGCCAAAGAAACATCAGGTATATTTGATATACATGTTATTGATGTGTACTTAACCGGCTCTCGTAGTAGTTCCTGGGTATTCGATACCGGTTCTGTTGCTCATATTTGCAACTCGAAACAGGAACTGCGGAATAGACGAAGGCTGGCGAAAGATGAAGTGACGATGCGCGTAGGAAATGGTTCCAAGGTTGATGCAATCGCCGTCGACACAGTTTCACTTCAGTTACCATCAGGATTAGTTATGAACTTGAATCATTGTTATTTAGTGCCTGTGTTGAGCATAAACATTATATCTGGATCTTGTTTATTGCGAGACGGTTACTCTTTTAAGTCAGAGAATAATGGTTGTTCTATTTCTATGAGTAACATCTTCTATGGTCATGCACCCAATATGAGACGATTGTTCATATTGAATCTTGATAGTGATACACACATACATAACATTGAGACCAAAAGAGTTAGAGTTAACAATGATAGCGCCATATTTTTGTGGCACTGCCGCTTAGGTCATATTGGTGTAAAGCGCATGAAGAAACTCCATGCCGATGGACTTTTGGAGTCACTTGACTTTGATTCACTTGACACGTGCGAACCATACCTCATGGGCAAGATGACTAAAACTCCGTTCTCCGGAACAATCGAGCGTGCCAGTGACTTGTTGGAAATCATACATACCGATGTGTGCGGTCCGATGAGCGTAGAGGCACGTGGCGGATATCGTTATTTTCTCACCTTCACTGACGATTTGAGCAGATATGGTTATGTCTACTTAATGAAGCACAAGTCTGAAACATTTGAAAAGTTCAAGCAATTTCAGAGTGAAGTTGAAAATCATCGTAACAAGAAGATCAAGTTCCTACGGTCTGATCGTGGGGGTGAATATCTGAGTTTCGAGTTTGGTGCTCACTTAAGACAATGTGGAATTGTTTCACATTTGACACCGCCTGGAACACCACAGCGTAATGGTGTGTCCGAACGTCGTAATCGTACTTTATTAGAGATGGTGCGATCTATGATGTCTCTTACCGATTTGTCGTTATCGTTTTGGTGTTATGCATTAGACACAGCTGCATTAACTTTAAATAGGGCACCATCAAAATCCGTTGAGACGACACCATACGAACTGTGGTATGGCAAAAGGCCAAAGTTGTCGTTTCTTAAAGTTTCGGGATGTGATGCTTATGTCAAAAAGCTTCAGCCTGAAAAGCTGGAACCCAAAGCGGAAAAGTGCATCTTCATAGGTTACCCAAAAGAGATAGTTGGGTACACCTTCTATCTCAAATCCGAGGGCAAAGTGTTTGTTGCTAAAAACGGAGCTTTTCTCGAGAAGGAGTTTCTCTCGAGAGAATTGAGTGGGAGGAAGATAGAACTTGATGAGGTTGTCGAACCTCTCATCCCTCTAGATGGTGGCGCAGGGCAAGGGGAAACCTCTGTCATTGCGACGCCGGTTGAGGAGGAAGTTAATGATGATGATCATGAAACTCCAGTTCAAGTTCCTGTCAAACCATGCAGGTCGACGAGACCACGTGCTGCTCCAGAGTGGTACGGTAATCCCGTTTTGTCAATCATGTTGTTAGACAACAATGAACCTGCAAATTATGAAGAAGCAATGGTGGGCCCAGATTCCAACAAATGGCTAGAAACCATGAAGTCCGAGATAGGATCCATGTATAAGAACAAAGTGTGGACTTTGGAAGTACTACCTGAGGGCCGCAAGGCTATTCAGAACAAATGGATCTTTAAGAGGAAGACAGACGCTGACGGCAATGTGACCGTTTATAAAGCTCGACTTGTGGCAAAGGGTTTTTCACAAGTTCAAGGAGTTGACTACGATGAGACATTCTCACCCGTAGCGATGCTTAAGTCCGTCAGAATCATGTTAGCAATAGCTGCATTTTTCGATTATGAAATCTGGCAGATGGATGTCAAAACGGCGTTCCTTAGCGGTTTCCTTAAGGAAGAGTTGTATATGATGCAGCCCGAAGGTTTTGTCGGTCCTAAGAATGCTAACAAGGTGTGCAAGCTCCAGCGATCCATTTATGGACTGGTGCAAGCATCTCGGAGTTGGAACAAACGCTTTGATGAGGTGATCAAAGCATTTGGGTTTATACAAGTGGTTGGAGAATCTTGTATTTACAAGAAAGTGAGTGGGAGCTCTGTGGCATTTCTAATATTATATGTGGATGACATATTGCTGATTGGAAACAACGTAGAGTTTTTTGGAGAGCATAAAGGATTACTTGAATAAAAGTTTCTCTATGAAGGACCTAGGAGAAGCTGCTTACATTCTAGGCATTAAGATCTACATGGATAGATCAAAACGCCTGATAGGACTTTCACAAAGCACATACCTTGATAAAGTTTTGAAGAGGTTCAAAATGGAACAGTCCAAGAAAGGGTTCTTGCCAGTTTTACAAGGTACAAGATTGAGTAAGACTCAGTGCCCAGCAACTGATGAGGATAGAGAGCATATGAGCACCGTCCCCTATGCTTCAGCCATAGGTTCTATCATGTATGCAATGCTGTGCACTAGACCGGACGTTAGCCTGGCCATAAGTATGGCAGGCAGGTTCCATAGTAATCCAGGAGTGGGTCACTGGACGGCGGTCAAGAATATCCTGAAGTACCTGAAAAGGACTAAGGAGATGTTTCTCGTGTATGGAGGTGATGAAGAGCTCGCCGTAAAGGGTTACGTCGATGCAAGCTTTGACACAGATCCGGACGACTCTAAGTCGCAAATCGGATACGCATTTATTCTTAATGGGGGTGCGGTAAGCTGGTGCAGTTCCAAGGAAAACGTCGTAGCAGATTCTACATGTGAAGCGGAGTACATGGCTGCCTCGGAGGCGGCTAAGGAGGGTGTCTGGATGAAGCAGATCATGACGGATCTTGGAGTGGTGCCAAGCGCACTGAATCCAATAACCTTGTTCTGTGACAACACGAGTGCCATTGCCCTAGCAAAGGAACCACGGTTTCACAAGAAGTCCAGGCACATCAAACGACGCTTCAACCTCATCCGCGACTACGTCGAAGGGGAGGACGTAAATATATGCAAAGTGCACACGGATCTGAATGTAGCAGACCCGCTGACTAAACCTCTTCCACGGGCAAAGCATGATCAACACCAGAACTGTATGGGTGTTAGATTTATTACAATGTAATTCGCATGATGATGTGAGGGCTAGATTATTGACTCTAGTGCAAGTGGGAGACTGTTGGAATTATGCCCTAGAGGCAATAATAAATATAGTTATTGTTATAATTCCTGTATCAAGATAATCGTTTCTTATCCATGCTATAATTGTATTGAATGAAGACTTATATACATGTGTGGATACATAGACAAAACACTGTCCCTAGCAAGCCTCTAGTTGGCTAGCTAGTTGATTAAAGATAGTCAGGGTCTTCTGATTATGAACAAGGTGTTGTTGCTTGATAACTGGATCACGTCATTAGGAGAATCACGTGATGGACTAGACCCAAACTAATAGACGTAGCATGTTGATCGTGTCATTTTGTTGCTACTCTTTTCTGCGTGTCAAGTATTTGTTCCTATGACCATGAGATCATATAACTCACTGACACCGGAGGAATGCTTTGTGTGTATCAAACGTCGCAACGTAACTGGGTGACTATAAAGATGCTCTACAGGTATCTCCGAAGGTGTTAGTTGAGTTAGTATGGATCGAGACTGGGATTTGTCACTCCGTGTGACGGAGAGGTATCTCGGGGCCCACGCGGTAATACAACATCACACACAAGCCTTGCAAGCAATGTGACTTAGTGTAAGTTGCGGGATCTTGTATTACGGAACGAGTAAAGAGACTTGCCGATAAACGAGATTGAAATAGGTATGCGGATACTGACGATCGAATCTCGGGCAAGTAACATACCGAAGGACAAAGGGAATGACATACGGGATTATATGAATCCTTGGCACTAAGGTTCAAACGATAAGATCTTCATACAATATGTAGGATCCAATATGGGCATCCAGGTCCCGCTATTGGATATTGACCGAGGAGTGACTCGGGTCATGTCTACATAGTTCTCGAACCCGTAGGGTCTGCACACTTAAGGTTCGACGTTGTTTTATGCGTATTTGAGTTATATGGTTGGTTACCGAATGTTGTTCGGAGTCCCGGATGAGATCACGGACGTCATGAGGGTTTCTGGAATGGTCCGGAAACGAAGATTGATATATAGGATGACCTCATTTGATTACCTGAAGGTTTTCGGAGTTACCGGGAATATACCAGGAATGATGAATGGGTTCCGGGTGTTCACCGGGGGGGGGGGGCAACCCACCCCGGGGAAGCCCATAGGCCTTGGGGGTGGCGCACCAGCCCTTAATGTGCTGGTGGGACAGCCCAAGAAGGCCCTATGCGCCATAGGAAGAAAATCAAAGAGAAAAGAAAAAAAAGAGGAGGTGGGAAAAAGGGGGAAGGACTCCTCCTTCCAAACCTAGTTGGATTCGGTTTGGAAGGGGAGGACTCCCCCCCTTGGCTCGACCGAACCCCTTGGGGGTCCTTGGACCCCAAGGCAGGGCTCCCCCTCTTCCCCCTATATACACAGAGGTTTTAGGGCTGATTTGACACAACTTTGCCATGGCAGCCCGACCACATATCTCCACGGTTTTACCTCTAGATCGCGTTTCTGCGGAGCTCGGGCGGAGCCCTGCCGAGATAAGATCATCACCAACCTCCGGAGCGCCGTCATGCTGCCGGAGAACTCATCTACCTCTCCGTCTCTCTTGCTGGATCAAGAAGGCCGAGATCATCGTCGAGCTGTACGTGTGCTGAACGCGGAGGTGCCGTCCGTTCGGCAGTAGATCGTGGGACTGATCGCGGGACGGTTCTCGGGGCGGATCGAGGGACGTGAGGACGTTCCACTACATCAACCGCATTTCTTAACGCTTCTGCTGTGCGATCTACAAGGGTACGTAGATCGGAAATCCCCTCTCGTAGATGGACATCACCATGATAGGTCTTCGTGCGCGTAGGAATTTTTTTGTTTCCCATGCGACGTTCTCCAACACCCGGCGCCACACTCCTGGTTCTGTGGCGCCTAAGAGAAAGGAGGCACACTACATTGTGTGGCGTCTAACTGAAATGAGTGACACTACCTTATATTAAAACTGGTGTAACGTTTAATCCATACATCCGATAAAAACGTGCCTTATATGAATATTGGGTAATTTGTTGTGTTCTATGCAATGGTGATATTTTCAGGTACATTAGGATATTTTTTTAATGAAAAATATGTTATAAAATACGTCATAGTATAACTAACCAAATTTGTTAAGACTTAAATTTGGCATGATGATAGCCCTTGACCTATATCTCCTATGTATTTGAATCCTACCTGAGTTTTGCACTACATAATATGTACGTTCATGTCATGCCTATGCTTTCCATGTTAGTCATCTTTAACATGTTCATGTCTTGGATCTAAGTGACTAACATGATATAAATGAAATTCCGTTACACAAAGCTACATTTTATAAGATCCATAGTAAATCTAGTGAAGGAAGACCTAGTATGTCTTGAGCAAGAAGAATCACGGAGCCCATCAATCCACCACATGCAACATGTCTTGTGTTCTTTTTTGTGCCCTTGCATATTGCACTATATAGGATAACACACACCTTACAAAATTCAAAAGAGGCTTCTCCGAGTAAAAACCAACCGTTGACATATCATGTTCGTTATGTGGAGCTAAAAAGTGGGTATTAAGGCACTAACAATAAGCAAGTAAATGCATGAACCAGCACAAGTGCAATGAATCAAGTTTTTTAGTGCGGTATGTTGACATTCATAAATCTGATAACCAAATGGATTTAATGTGAGAACTATGTGACATATAATGTGAAAAGTAAGTGATAGTAATCTGACAAGTATTGATGAAAACAAAAGTTGTCGTAACATGTCGACATGAGATCTAGTTTTGAAGATATCGTCGCGACAAAGTGAGTGATGAAAACGGATCATTAATAGAGATACCGGTTTGGGAGATAATCGTTTTAAAATTCAAAATTAAAAGAATATTTAATGATGTCATACTTATATAATGTTGCATGCATGCAAGAAATGGATGGAAGGGAGCCGCCGCATGGGAAGACTAATATGCAACGCCGGTCTCTAGTGAAGTCCTTTAATGTTTAAGTAGATAAAACTTAGTTGAGGGATCAATCAATAGGCCGTGTTTTTTTCCCTCGGGAAACATGAATTGATGTCAGAAAAATGTTGAATGTATCTTGCACCTCCTTTGTACCACATATGGAAATCGTATTTGCAAGCAAAAATAGCTCCCAGAACGACCACATGTGTTGAATATATCTTGCAAACTCCCAGGATGGTCACAACTTTACAAGTAGTAGAAACACAAATGCTTACTCTACCATCTCTCTGACAAATAAATGTCACTATCTATGGCTAAGCAGACTGAATCTTAGGCGCACGCTAAATAAACACTTTGCTTCCTCGATGGACTCTACAACTAAATTACCATGTTGCTGATCAACTAAGTTTCTCATAAGTTTCACGCCTATATATATTCCTCACTGAAGGTTCCATGCATCATCACCTAACATAGCTTTCAGAATCATGTACTCCCTTCGTTTCTTTTTAGTTTGCATATAAAATTTGGTCAAAGTCGAATTTTGTAAAGTCTGACTAACTTTATAGAAAACAAATATCAACATTAATATTATTGAATCAATATTATGAAATTAACTTCCATACTATATAACTTTAGTATTGTAGATGTTAATATTTTTTCATAGAAATTTGGTCAAACTTTGCGTAGTTTGACTTCAAACAAATTTTACATGCGGAGTAAAAAAGAAATGGAGGGAGCATAATACAGCAAAGTCATACTCGCCATCTTTTGTCTCGTTTCCTGGAAGAAGAAACAAGCACAATCAACATGCACTTTCAGCACATTTCATTTGGAAGAAAGAAAGCACCATGAAGTTTCACGACATTTCACCTGAAAGACTAGAAGCACCATCCACATTTAGTAAATTAGCATGCTCCTATTGCTAGAAAATTTTTCCTGAGGAAGAACTCCACGTCTTCTCACCGGCCTGGTGGTAAGTGACTTCATCAATTGACCTGTTCGCCTTGCCTACATTTCATTAACCATGATTTTATAATTTCAACAAGCACCAGGGAAGGGGAATCGCATCTGTTTGCCTTACTGCAAGCACACACTTGATATCTCATTTCTTCCAACTTCCACAGCTTCACATCAGGAGCAAACAAATGTGCACCATCCTCATAGGTCAATGACTATCATCATGCCAAGTTTGTAATTCTTAAAAAATTCGACCAGTTATACTATGATGCATTTTTGTAAACGAATTTTCATCAAAAAATCCTAATATAGTTGAAAATGACGCCATTGTGTAGAACACAAAAAATTACACAATATCCATATAAGGCACGTTTTCATCGGATGTACGGATTAAAAGTTACATCGGTTTTAATATAAGGTAGTGTGACTCCTTTCACTTAAGCGCCAGACAATGTAGTGTGGCTCCTTTATCTTAGGCGCCACACAACCAGGAGTTTGGCCCCGGGTGCCACGTTGGCCAGAAGTGTAAGGCCCGTATGCTAGGTGCTACATAGTCTAGTGTAAGGCCCGATTGTCGGGCGCCACACAAAAGGGTCACGTCAGTGAATTTATTTTGAACGTAGTCCAGTTTGTGAATTTGTTTCGTCCACGGGTCAATTTTGTCGATTTTACCGTCATGTTGCTAGACAACAATGAACCTACGAGCTATGGAGAAGCGATGGTGGGCCCGAATTCTGATGAATGGCTGAACGCCATGAAATCCGAGACAGGATCCATGGGTGAAAACAAAGTGTAGACTTTGGAAGAATTACTTGGTGGTTGTAAGGTTGTTAGGTACAAATGGATCTTTAAAAGGAAGACGAATGATGATGGTAAATGTGACCATTATAGAAAGCTCGACTTGTCGCAAAGAGGTTTCCGACAAGTTCAAGGGGTTGACTACGATGAGACTTTCTCACTCGTAGCGATGCTAAAGTCTATTGGAATTATGTTAGCACTTGTTGTATTTTTCGATTATGAAATCTAGTAGATGGATATAAAAACATTGTTTCCTTGACGGTTTCCTTGAGGAAAGGTTGTATGTGATACAACCAAAAGGTTTTGTCTATCCTAAGGATGCTAACAAGTATGCAAGCTCCAGTGATCCTTCTATGGACTGGAGCAAGTGTCTCGGAGTTGGAATCTACGCTTTGATGAGATGATCAAAGCTTTTGGGTTTATACGAGTTTATACGAAACTTGTATTTCTAAGAAAGTGAGTGGGAGAACTATATAATTTCTGATAAGTATATGTGGTTGACATATGGTTGATCAGAAATAATGTAGAATTTCTGGAAAGCATAAATGGTTGTTTGAAAGGAGTTTTTTGAAGGAAAACCTCGATTGAGCTACTTGAACATTGAACATCAAGATCTATAGAGATGGATCAATACACTTGATATAACTTCAATGAATACATACCTTGACAAGATTTTGAAGGAGTTCAAAATGTATCAGTCTAACAAGGAGTTCTTGACTATATTGTAAGGTGTGAATTTTTGGGGAACGTTGCATGGGAAACTAAAAAATTCCTACGCACACGAAGACCTATCATGGTGATGTTCATCTACGAGAGGGAGATCGGATCCACATACCCTTGTAGATGGCTAAGCGGGAAGCATTAAGAAACGCGGTTGATGTAGTGGTACAACTTCGTGATTCAAATCACCGCCGTCCCACGATCCGTTCCGATCTAGCGCCGAATGGACGGCACCTCCGCGTTCAGCACACGTACAGCTCGATGACGATCTCTGCCTTCTTGATCTAGCAAGAGAGATGGGGAAGTAGATGAGTTCTCCAGTAGCGTGACGGCGCGCCGGTGATGGTGATGATCTATTCCTGCAGGGCTCCGCCCGAGCTCCGCAGAAAACCGATCTAGAGGAAGAACTACGAAGTAGAGGTTTGAGTTGCACATGTCAAAGTTGTGTCTCAAAAACCCGAAAAACTCTAGTATATACACGAGGAGGGGAGGGGCAAGCCTTGGGCCTCAAGAGAGCCCCAAGGGCACCGACCGAGAGACGAGAGGAGGACTCCAACTCCAATTCGGTTTGGGGAAGGAGGAGTCCTCATCTTCCTTTCCACCTCCCTCTTTTTTCCTTTTTCCTTGGTTTTCTTTTCCTAGAGCCATAGCCCACTTGGGCTTGCTCACCAGCCCAGTAAGGGCTGGTGCGCCACCCCTGGACTATTGGGCTCACTCCCGGGTGGGTGGGCCCTTCCCGGTGAAAACCCGGAACCCATTTGTCACTCCCGGTACACTGCAGGTAATGCCCCAAATCTTTCCGGAGACCAAATGAAACCATCCTATATATCAATCATCGCTTCCAGACCATTCCGGAAACCCTCGTGATGTCCGTGATCTAATCTGGGACTTCGAACAACCTTCGGTCACCAACACCTATAACTCAACTATACCGAAACGTCACCAAACCTTAAGTGTGCAGACCCTGCGGGTTCGAGAACTATCCACACATGACCTGAGTCACTCTCGGGACAATATCAAATAGCGGGACCTGGATGTCCATATTGGATCCTACATATTCAACGAAGATCTTATCGGTTCAACCTCTGTGCCAAGGATTCATATAATCCCGTATAACATTCCCTTTGTCCTTTGGTATGTTACTTGCCCGAGATTTGATCGTCGGTATCTCTATACATATTACAATGTTGTTACCGGCAAGTCTCTTTACTCGTTCCGTAATACAAGATCCCGTGACTAACACTTGATTCACATTGCTTTCAAGGCTTATTTGTGATGTTGTATTGCTGAGTGGGCCCCGAGATACCTCTCTGTCACATGGAGTGACAAATCCCAGTCTTGATCCTTCGGAGATACCTGTAGAGCACTGATACGTCCATTTTGCATCATTCTTTCATGTTGATATTTATCGCTTTATGGACTGTTATTATACTTTATGGTACCATACTTATGCCTTTTCTCTCTTATTTTGCAAGGTTTATTTGAAGAGGGAGAATACTTGCAGCTGAATTCTGGACTGGAAAAGGAGCAAGTCTGAGTCCTCTATTCTGCGCAACTCCAAATTCCTTGAAAATCAACATGGAATTTTTTGGGAATATATAAAAAATATTGGGCGAAAGAAGTGCCAGAGGGGAGCTGCCAGGGCCCCACAAGCCTGGTGGTCGCGGCCTACCCCCTGGCCGTGGCAACAGGGCTTGTGGGCACCCTGGTGGCCCACTGGCCCCCCTCTTTTGCTATATGAAGGATTTCGTCTGGAAAAAAAATCAGTGTGGAGCTTTTCATGGATTCTCCGCCGCCACGAGGCGGAACTTGAGCATAACCAATCTAGAGCTCCGGCAGGACGATCCTGCCGGGGAAACTTTCCTCCCAGAGGTGGAAATCGTCGCAATCGTAATCACCAACACTCCTATCGTCGGAGGGGAGTCATCTCCATCAACATCTTCATCAGCACCATCTCCTCTCCAAACCCTAGTTCATCTCTTGTAACCAATCTACGTCTCGCGACTCCGATTGGTACTTGTAAGGTTGCTACTAGTGTTGATTACTCTTTGTAGTTGATGCTAGTTGGATTACTTGGTGGAAGAGTTTATGTTCAGATCCTTGATGCTACTCATTACACCTCTGATCATGATTATGATTATGCTTTGTGAGTAGTTACTTTTGTTCCCGAGGACATGGGATAAGTCATGCTAATAGTAGTCATGTGAATTTGGTATTCGTTCGGTATTTTGATATGATGTATGTTGTCTTTTCCTTTAGTGGTGTTATGTGAATGTCGACTACATAACACTTCACCATATTTGGGCCTAGAGGAAGGCATTGGGGAGTAGTAAGTAGATGATGGGTTGCTAGAGTGATAGAAGCTTAAACCCCAGTCTATGTGTTGCTTCGTAAGGGGCTGATTTGGATCCACTAGTTTAATGCTATGGTTAGACGTTGTTGTGGCACCCCCATTCACAGAACCGGTTTACCAGTGTTTCCAACCTAGAGATCATGTCTTCTGGAAACACTCAACAACTTGATATAGAAACAAGCCAACTTTATTAATAGTGTCACTTACAAAGCTTACAATACTGGCGAGGCCAAATCACCCTCGGTGCTGCAACAGTATCTACATTATTTATGTAACATCAACATGGGCCTTGAAACGACCAAGTACTTCTACAGCGTAGCGGAATGTAGCGGCGACTCCACACATAGGGACACTGCTGTGGACACTTCCTAGGACGAACCACCAGGACCTCCGTCCGCGGCTTCTCCTGCATCTGGCATGATACGCGAGGTGAGTACTTTGAATGTACTCGCAAGCTGACAATAACCAAGTATTGCAGCAAACATAGCATAACAACCATAGTCATGTATCAAATGAACCAAATATCAACTTACTATCTTCGGGATTGTCCCACAACCCTCGAATTACTTATGATCCCAACGGATCCCTGTCACATCACGTGGTTACCAGACCACTCATCAAATAGCCTTCTCTCGGCTAGTATGACACCAACATCCTCTGATGTTCTCGTGAGATGAGTTCTTCCATCATTACTATCATAGACACGGTTGATCACTTGATGAGGTCTATTCCGGTTGTCCATTACCGTGGACACGGTTATTCGAATAGATTTGACACTCTACAGAGGTTGCACACTTTACCCACACTCTGGAGTACTGACCTCGTGATCCCATTCGGGTGGACCATCATTACTCCACTAGACTTTCCTGAACCGCGATCCTCTCATCGTACCTCTGGCAACCACTCCCTCTCTGGAGTCCTGCCCTGGGTGGCCTTGTGTCCTCATGACACCTGCCATCGTCGTGGCCAAACTAAACTTGTCCCAATCGGGGACGGGCCCTATCATCTCAACTGGGCTCACAGGGTTATCACCGCCTACCTGATCAGGGTAGCACACATGCATAACCCTCCCTCTTTGGAGGTACTGATGAGAGCTATCACGCGATCAGCTCAAGTCACGGCCGTCCCATACCGGCAAAATGTGGTCATACGATAATGCCCGGACAGGTGACTCCGATCAACCACTAGATGAGATCAACTCAAGAATCATAGTAGTAGATATATATCACCACTAACTAAATAAGCAAACTTTAATAATTAAAATAATAACCATTATCCTTATCATTAAGATGAAGATATATGCCATGCTATGCAATGCTTGCACCATATGGAAATAATGGCTTGCCTTGGTCAGTGGGGTTGTTCAAATACTCCTGATCTCCAAAGTTTCCTTCTGAAATCATATTGAAAATGGCAAAAGGAAGGAAAAGTCATCTAATATCCTTTTATTAAACAGAAATTCTATGTGTGTGGGAAAAATACCAAAATTTACCAGGTTGTAAAGAATTTCAATACCAACCCAATGCAAAAAGAATCAAGTTATTTGGACTTGTGGATAAAAAGTTATAAGCATTCAAAGTTTCTGTTAAAAACTGAAAATATAAAAAGAAAAAGGAAACCCTAGGGAGGGCCACGTCGACGGCGTAAAGTGGAGGGGCACCTCCACTTAACGCTTCGGCCGCGGGCCGCAGTCCGTGGCAGGTGGGACCTGCCTGATTTAAACATTGAGGAGGGGAGGGAGACAGAGGCGAGGCGGCCGGCAGGCGATGGTCGCCGGTGATAGAGACGGCGGCGGCGCCAGGGAATGGTCGGAATGGAACGGGTAGTCCACGGCGATCACGTACGTACCCGTAGCTTGGCTAGAGGTGGAGAAACGACATCGTCCCCTTCTTCGCCGGCGGCGGCAGCTTCGGGTGATCGTCGGAGACGGCGTTCCAGGGAGGAATGGGCTCGGGCGAGGGGTCGAGGAGCACCAGCAGGACTCACTGAACCTGTCGGAGGGATCAATTTGGCTCTGGGGACAGGGCAGAAGGCTGTCGACGGAGAGGGGGCGGCGGCAGAACTCCGGTGATGCTCCGAGGCCAAAGGGCCTCCGGGCCTTGGCTCACTCTTCAGGGGCTCGATCTAGATGAGTAGGAGGGGGATGGAGAGCTCGGAGGATCGGGCTCCTCCTTAAATAGGCCGACGATGAGCTCGGTCGATCTCTCCAGAAGCGGCGAAGATAAGCTCGGGCACGGTCGCCGGAGCGCTGAGCTGGTCGTCGCGGAGTGCATGGAGGTGACCAAGGAGGGCAGAGACGCGATGGGATGGGTCCTGGCCATAAATGGCTTGCGGGCGGGCACAGTGGCCGAAGACGACAATTCAGCCCTGTGCCGGAGCTTGGCTGGGAGCGGCGGCGGCGCTCTCCGGCCAGCACCTTCCAGGGGTACCACGCGTCTGCCAGGTGGTTTACTGACGCTCAGGACAAGGAGGGGACAGAGTGTGACCGCTCGGGACGGCTCGGCTATCATTGGGGCTGCGCAGAGCGTGCTCTACGGCATGCCAGTGCCATGGTCGCCATGGTTGTGGCTGTCCTGGTGCCACACCAACCTGGCCACCTTCTCCCTAGCATCGACAGACCCTCGATTAGTCACTCACCATTGCTGGCTTGATCACTCAACATCACCATCGACTTGGAACATCAAAAATAGCTTCTGACAGCAAAGTTTGGGAGGTTCTAGAGCTCAATTGGATAAGGACTAGATCAAGGGGTGATGCCTGGTGGATTCAGCATAGGAAAGACTCCAAACTGGCAAAATTTGGCAAGGTTTGGAGATCAAATGGATATATTTCCTTTGTGAAGCACCTTTCTGGTCCAGAATACAAATGATCTCATAGCACTCAGTTGAAAGCTTTGCTACCAGTGAGGTTTGGTAGGAAAGTATCATTTGGCAATGCACACATGCTCAAAAAATTTCAGCTCCATTGTGCACTCCTAGATAGCACTTCCTTCAGAAGGGTTCACTGTTAACAGAAACTTAGCAGAGTTGTTTTGCTCAAAATGTGTATTGTACCATGGGATGTTTTTACATATTGGAACTATATATGATCCCTAGTAACTACAGGAATTTATTGGGAATTTTTCAAAGCAGGAATCATAGGGTTGCTTCACAAAAGGGTAATTCTGGTCACATAATAAATAATTATTTTGGCCATAATTATCCATTGGGCAAAGAAATATTTTTGCATATTATGAAACCATATGGCAATGAGAAGATGCAGTAAAATTTTTGGGTCTTAAAGCTAATCCAAGCTATGGGTTGCTTTACAAGCCATAGGGTTGGCATAATACCCAAAAATAGGAAAATAAATTGTTTAGGTAAATAAAATATTGCAAATAAGTCCCAGAAACATTTTGGCAAGATAAAAAGGTTTTGGAGTGGTTGGTGGCAAGAAATCAAGGGTTGAGGATCCCTCTTGGTTGAAGTGGTTTGAAAAACCCATCAACTTGCCCCTGGAACTTCAAAATATTTTGAAAAGAAAAAGTTTGAAAAATCAGGGTGTTACAAACCTACCCCCCTTAGAATGAATCTCGTCCTCGAGATTCGGTTTCTCAGGGAACAGATATGGGTATGCTGATCTCAGGAAATCTTCCCTCTCCCAAGTAGCCTCTTCTTTGGTGTGATGTTCCCAAAGAACCTTATAAAACTTGAGCACTTTGCTCCGAGTGATCCTTTCCATCTTGTCCAAAATTCCAACTGGTTTCTCCTCATATGTCAAGTCCTTGGCTAGCTCTATCTAGCTCATGTTTGACTGCTTTACGGGTGGTGCAATACATTTCCTCAGTTGCAAGATATGGAACACGTTGTGCACATCTGACAGTTCGGGCGGTAATTCCAATTGGTAGGCAATTTTGCCTCTCTTTGCGATCACAGGAAAGGGACCGATGTATCATGGTGCGAGCTTTCCTTGAGTGTGAAACCGTCTCACTCCCTTCATAGGAGTTACTCGCAGATAGGCATATTCTCCTGGCTCAAAGGTCACTTCTCGACGCCTTGGGTCGTAATAACTCTTTTGGCGGGATTTGGCTGCCTTAAGGCGTTCCTGAATATCTTTGACTTGCTTCTCGGCCTCTAGCATCAAATCGGTTCCAAAGATACGGCTGTCTTCTATCTGTGACCAGTTTAACGGGGTCCGACACTTCCTGCCATATAATGCCTCAAAGGGTGACATCTTTAAGCTTGTTTGATAGCTATTGTTGTAGGAAAATTCCACATACGGTTGGCTATCTTCCCATTTGGGTCCATGGGTAAGAGCGCATGACCGAAGCATGTCTTCCAATATTTGGTTCACCCGTTCCGTCTGCCCATCAGTATGAGGATGGTATGTTGTGTTGTGCTTTAGCATGGTTCCCAAGGCCTGATGCAGTCGCAGCCAGAATGCTGAGGTAAATAGAGAGCCTCTATCAGATGTGATGGACTTGGGTACCCCATGAAGGCTTGCTATTCGAGACATGTATAGCTGTGCCAGTTGGTTGGCATTGATAGTGGTTTTCACTGGGATGAAGTGGGCTACCTTAGTGAGCATGTCCACGATAACCCAGATAGCATCATTGCCCCTTGTGGACTTAGGTAATCCAACAACGAAGTCCATACATAAGTCATCCCATTTCCATTGGGGAACCGGTAAAGGTTGTAGTAATCCGGCGGGCTTTTGATGCTCTGGCTTTACCTTGTTGCAAATATCACAGCAGGAGACATAATATGCTATGTCCCTTCGCATTCCGGACCACCAAAATGTATTCCTCGGGTCTTGGTACATCTTTGTACCTGCCGGGTGAATGAAATATGCAGACTCATGAGCTTCCCTGAGTATCTGCTGTCTCAGGTTATCCTGGTCAGCGACGCATATCCTATTTTCGAACCACAGGATGTCTTGCTCATCCACTGATGACCCACAAGTATAGGGGATCAATCGTAGTCCTTTCGATAAGTAAGAGTGTCATACCCAACGAGTTGTAGAAGGCTCTGATAAACGGTTTTCAGCAAGGTAATAACTGCAAGCACTCAAAGCAGCTGTAACAAGTGATGGTGTAGTAAGGTGAAACGTAGCAAGCGAAAAGTAACAAGTAACAAGTAGTAGCACTGGTGCAGCAAGTGGCCCAATCCTTTTGCAACAAGGGACAAGCCTGAACAAAGTCTTATAGGAGGGAAAACGCTCCCGAGGACACACGGGAATTTCTGTCATGCTAGTTTCATCATGTTCATATGATTCACGTTCGTTACTCTGATAGTTTGATATGTGGGTGGACCGGCGCTTGGGTACTGCCCGTACTTGGACAAGCATCCCACTTATGATTAACCCCTCTCGCAAGCATCGGCACCTACGAAATAAGAATTAAGACAACGTCTAACCATAGCATTAAACTAGTGGATCCAAATCAGCCCCTTACGAAGCAACAAATAGACTGGGGTTTAAGCTTCTCTCACTCCAGCAACCCATCATCTACTTACTACTACCCAATGCCTTCCTCTAGGCCCAAGTATGGTGAAGTGTTATGTAGTCGACATTCACATAACACCACTAGAGGAAAAGACAACATACAGCACATCAAAATACCGAACGAATATCAAATTCACATGACTATTATCAACATGACTCATCCCATGTCCTGAGGAACAAAAGTAACTACTCACAAAGCATAATCATAATCATGATCAGAGGTGTAATGGATAGCATCAAGGATCTGAACATAAACTCTTCCACCAAGTAATCCAACTAGCATCAACAACAAAGAGTAATCAACACTATTAGTAACCTTACAAGTACCAACAGGAGTCGCGGGACGGAGATTGGTTACAAGAGATGAAATAGGGATTGGAGAGGAGATGGTGCTGATGAAGATGTTTATGAAGATGCCTCCCCTCCAACGAGAGGAGTGTTGGTGATGACGATGGCGACGATTTCCCCCTCCGGGAGGGAAGTTTCCCCGGCAGGATCGTCCTGCCGGAGCTCTAGATTGGATCTGCTCAAGTTCTGCCTCGTGGCGGCGGCGAAACCACGAAAAAGCTCTCGATTGATTTTTTTTCTGGAATGAAACCCTTCATATAGCAAAAGAGGGGGCCAGTGGGCCGTCAGGGAGCCCACAAGCTTGCCAACCGCCACCAGGGGGTGGTGGCGGCTACCAGGCTTGTGGCGCCCTGGTAGCTCCCGTCTAGTACTTCTTCCGCCCAGTATTTTTTATATAATCCCAAAAAATTCCATGTAAATTTTCAGGGCATTTGTAGTTGTGCAGAATAGTGGACTAAGATTTGCTCCTTTTCCAGTCCAGAATTCCAGCTGCCTGAATTCTCCCTCTTGAAATAAACCTTGCAAAATAAGAGAGAAAAGGCATAAATATGGTACCACAAAGTAATATAACAGCCCATAAATCAATAAATATCAACATGAAAGCATGATGCAAAATGGACGTATCAACTCCCCCAAAGCTTAGACCTCGCTTGTCCTCAAGCGAAAAACAAGTTCCATAAACATGTCCACATGTTTACGAGCGAAGGTGTCGATAAAACATAATACGTACATGAGGGCATCATGATCACACATAGAACAACAATACATCATAAAGATTCTTATGGGAAAGTAACAATTCCTTCACAAAGCAAAGCATGAAGCAAAAACCTTACCGAGAAGTAACCAACAACAGTCCAAAGTCATTGAAGCAATTGCAATTTATCACAACATCAGAAAGAGGCAAACCCACATACTCAATCATCTCTTTTGTTTTCCACAATTGTTACAACTCACGTGGTACTCATGGTGTCAAAGTTTCAGCTGGACACAGAGGAAGATAGGGGCTTATAGTTTTGCCTCCTAACTATTTACCCCAAGGGTAAAGTCAACAACAATAAAGCATAAGTACTCAACTCCAAGTTGATATATGAATATAGATCTTTCCCAAGCATGTGACGGTAGCCAAGACAAAGCCAAAAATAGGGAATTGCTGAAGATCACCATGACTCATACAAGGGCAAAAAGTAAAGGTACAAGATAGGCCTTTCGCAGAGGGAAGCAGAGGTTGTCATGCGCTTTTGAGGTTTGAATGCGTGTCCTCTTAGTGCGGAGGAACGTCACTTTATATTGCCTCCTGTGATAAAGAACCTTATTATGCAGTCTGTCGCTTTTATGTCTTCCTCATCACAGGTTCGTACAAAGCTTATTTTCCACACACTAATAGATCATACATATTAGAGAGTAATTTTTATTGCTTGCACCGATGACAACTTACTTGAAGGATCTTATTAAATCCATAGGTAGGTATGCTGGACTCTCATGGCAAAACTGGATTGAAGGTTTAGGGAAGCACAAGTTGTATCTCTACTTGGCGCGGGAGTTTTGGCTAATATGAGGTGGAAGCAATCGTCACATGCTAAGGGATCTCTACTCATATAGCATTGTTTGGAACCAAGCAAACACAATTCATTATGTTGTCTTCCTTGTCCAACATCTACTCCTAAGCATGTAATAGTTTGGTGAGTGCTCACAATTGTAAAAAGTGTCTAAGATGATATATTTATATGTGAACCTCTCTTTCCTTATTACTTCTTATTAATTGCAACAATGACTGAGGTCTATGTTGATTTATTCTCAACAAATTTCAATCATCATACGTGTCATATGTGAAGCTATCACTTCCCATAAGATCATCTCATGATCTTTCATGCTATCGTTCTTTTCATACTTTTGATCATGGCACAAAGCAAAGCCCTGGACTAAGATACTCTTTATTATATAGCTCGTAAGCTCGAATACATCGGGGGAGGCACAAAACAAAAGACTCAAATTAAACACTAAAGACTTATTCCTCTGAGAGAAGAAATAAAAACTGAAAAGGAAAGAACTAAAACAAAGGTAAAAGCATAAGATACCAAGGCAACTCCCCCAAGCTTGGCAGAAGCCAAGGGGATTGCCCATACCAATGCTTAGTTGTCTTCCTTTGGTGGTGATGGTGGTGGAGTTGTTGAAGCAGTATTGAGCTTGTCTAATTTCCACTTGAGCAAAAAGTTCTGCTCCCTCCGATCGTCATTTTCCTCCTCAAGTTTCAACACTCTATGGCAAAGTCCCTTCTTACTCTCTTGCAAGAAACGAGAAGGGATAAACAAGGTCTTAGGCTTTTTCCTTGGGTCAGGGAAGCTTCACTTCTTGAACTCCACAGGAGTGCGTCCAGGTTGAGGTAGAGGAGCCTCCTCTTCATCGGAACTCGTTTGTTCCTTCCCCTTGGGCTCATAGTCCTCTTCCTCGTCAGTAGTCCGGCCATATGGTTCCAGGTCCCCATTAATCCTAGAGTTAGTACGATCATCGGCCACATAGATCTCTTCTTCTAAATCTTGAGAAGACATCTTGACCTAAATCTGCGGTAGACAACAAGCTCGAAACAAAAAAAGAGGAAAACTGCGCGATACGAAGATCAAAACCTTCGGGCGAATATATAATGATTTTTTCTGGACCAGAAGGAGTGCTCCACAAGGAAACGGAGTCCGGGAGGCACACGAGGTGCCTGCAAGCCCTCCATCCGCCACCAGGGGGTAGGTGGCGGCTTCCAAGCTTGTGGCCGCCTCGTGCGCTCTCCGGACTGCTTTTTATTTTTCTAATTTTCCAAAAATTCCAAAACGGAGGAAATTTCCTATTAGAAAAGCATCGGAGTCCAATTTCTTACCAAAACCGATACCTCTTCGTTTTCAGGGTCTGAAACAGGTTGATAAACATCCCTTATGTACTCCTCTGGAGTTATGACATTGATGATATTGGGCTCAACATTTATGGGAGTACCGGAGATATAATGCTTGATTCTTTGCCCACTTACCACTCTAGGAAAATTTCCTTCCGTGTTATTGATTTTGATGGCTCCGGAACAATATACTTCCTCGATAACGTAAGGACCTTCCCATTTAGAGAGAAGCTTGCGTGCGAAGAATCTCAAACGAGAATTGTATAGCAGGACATAATCACCTACATTGAACTCTCGTTTCTGTATTCATTTGTCGTGCCATGTCTTAACCTTTTCCTTGAACAACTTGGCATTCTCATATGCCTGGGCCCTCCATTCATCTAATGAGCTGATATCAAACAACCGCTTCTCACCGGCAAGTTTGAAATCGAAGTTGAGCACTTTGATTGCCCAATAAGCTTTGTATTCCAGCTCAAGAGGTAAATGACAGGCCTTACCGTAAACCATTTTATACGGCAACATGCTCATGTGATTCTTATAAGCAGTCCTATAAGCCCATAGTGCATCGTCAAGTTTGCTAGAACAATTCTTTCGAGATCTATTGACGGTCTTTTGTAGGATCAATTTGATCTCCCTATTACTCAACTCCACTTGACCACTAGACTGAGGATGATAAGGAGATGCAACTCTATGGTTGACATCATACTTAGCGAGCATCTTGCGAAAACACCATGAATGAAGTGTGAACCGCCATCAGTCATCAAATATCTTGGGACTCCAAATCTTGGGAAAATGACTTCTTTAAGCATCTTAATAGAGGTGTGGTAATCAGCATTTGTTGTGGCGATAGCTTCTACCCACTTAGTGATGTAATCCACAGCAACTAAGATGTGAGTGTACCCATAGGAACTCGGGAAGGGTCCCATATAATCAAAGCCCCAGACATTGAATGGTTCAATGACAAGTGAATAGTTCATAGGCATTTCCTGACGCTTACTTATGTTCCCTATTCTTTGGGATTCGTCACAAGACAAGACAAACTTACAGGCATCCTTGAAGAGAGTGGGCCAATAGAAACCTGATTGCAATACCTTATGGGCAGTTCTATCTCTAGCGTGGTGTCCTCCGTAGGCTTCGGAATGACACTTCTGCAAGATCTGTCCCCGTTCACGTTCAGGCACACAACGTCTAATAACACCATCTACTCCTTCCTTATAAAGGTGAGGATCATCCCAAAAGTAGTGTCTCAAATCAAAGAAGAATTTCTTCTTTTGCTGATAGGTGAAACTAGGTGGTATGTATTTGGCTACGATATAATTTGCGTAATCAGCATACCAAGGTGCACTATGTGAAGTGCGGATGGCATTTAGTTGCTCATGAGGACAGCTGTCATCAATAGGTCGTGGGTCATCAAGGACATTCTCTAGCCTAGACAAGTTATCTGCTACAGGGTTATCAGCACCCTTTCGATCAACGACGTGCAAATCAAATTCCTGTAGCAGGAGAACCCATCTGATCAGCCTAGGCTTAGCGTCCTTCTTCTCCAAAAGGTACTTAATAGCAGCATGATGAGAGTGAATAGTGAGTTTGGAATCAACTATATAAGATCTGAACTTTTCACATGCAAACACAACTGCTAAAAACTCCTTTTCCGTAGTGGCATAGTTTCTTTGGGCACTGTCTAGAGTTTTACTAGCGTAGTGAATAACATTCAACTTCTTGTCAACTCTTTGTCCTAGAGCGGCACCAACAACATAATTACTAGCGTCACACATGATTTCAAAGGGCAAGTTCCAGTCAGGTGGTTGAACAATAGGTGCGGTTATCAAAGCCTTCTTAAGTATTTCGAAAGCTTCCTCACAATCCTCATCAAAAACAAAAGGAACATCCTTCTTCAAGAGGTTGGTAAGAGGCCTAGAAATCTTAGAGAAGCCTTTAATGAACCTTCTATAGAAACCAGCATGACCTAGGAAACTTTGTATACCTCTGATATCTGTGGGGCAAGGCATTTTCTCAATTGCATCAACCTTAGCCTTATCAACTTCAATGCCTCTTTCATAAATTTTGTGTCCTAAGACGATACCTTCATTTACCATAAAGTGGCACTTCTCCCAATTCAAGACGAGGTTGGTATCTTCGCATCTCTGTAAGACTCGATCAAGGTTGCTAAGGCAATCATCAAAGGAAGACCCGTAAATGGAGAAGTCATCCATGAAAACCTCGACAATCTTTTCACAAAAGTCAGAGAATATAGCCATCATACATCTTTGAAAGGTGGCAGGCACATTACATAAGCCAAAAGGCATACGTCTATAAGCAAAGGAATCGAAGGGGCAGGTGAAAGTGGCTTTCTCCTGATCAGATTGTGCAACAGGTATTTGTGAGAAACCTGAATAACCGTCTAGAAAGCAAAAGTGCGTGTGTTTGGATAGCCTTTCTAGCATTTGGTCGATGAACGACAAAGGATAATGATCTTTCCTGGTTGCCTTGTTCAGTTTCCGGAAGTCTATCACCATCCTATAGCCAGTAATAATCCTCTGTGGGATTATTTCATCTTTATCATTAGGAACGACAGTGATACCTCCCTTCTTGGGTACGCAATGTACTGGACTTACCCAATCGCTATGAGCAACAGGATAAATGATTCATGCCTCCAAAAGCTTTAATATTTCTTTTCTCACGACCTCTTTCATCTTAGGATTTAATCTCCTTTGATGATCAGCAATTGGTTTAGAATCAGGATCGGTTTTAATCTTGTGCTGACATAGAGTGGGACTAATACCCTTAAGATCATCAAGAGTATATCCAATAGCAGCACGGTGCTTCCTCAGAGTTTTTAGTAACTTCTTCTCTTCGTGCTCTGAGAGGAGAGCACTAATAATAACAGGATATATATCCTTCTCATCAAGATAGGCATAATTAAGAGTATCAGGCAACTGTTTAAGGTCGAACACAGGATCACCCTTTGGTGAGGGAGGATATCCAAGCAGTTCAACAGGCAGATTATTCTTGAGAATAGGATATTTTTCTAAGACAATTTTATCTATCTCATCTCTCTCCTCCATATGCATATTATTTTCATGCTCAAGCAGATATTGCTCTAAAGGATCCGTAGGAGGTACGGCAATAGAGGCAAGAGCAATAATTTCATCCCTACGAGACGACTCTTTTTCATGGGATTGTCTTCCAAACTTGGAGAAGTTAAATTCATGAGACACACCCTCGAAACTAACTGTGATGGTCTGCTTAATGCAATAAATGTGAGCATTGACAATGTTGAGAAAGGGTCTACCAAATATGATGGGACAAAAGCTATCTTGTGCAGTACCAAGGACGAGGAAATCAGTAGGATACTTCGTCTTACCACACAGGACTTCTACGTCTCTCACAATTCCCAGAGGGCAGATAGTGTCTCTATTAGCTAGCGTAATGGTTACATCAATGGGTTCTAGCTTAGCAGGTGCAATCTCATCTTTGATTTCATCATATAGAGAATGGGGTATTGCACTAACACTAGCTCCCATATCACATAAACCATGGTAACAGTGATCTCCTATCTTGACAGAAACAACGTGCAGGCCAACTACAGGTCCGTATTTGTCTTTCGCGTGAGGTTTAGCAATTCTAGCAGAGTCCTCACAGAATTTGATAACATGCCCGTCTATGTCTTCGGTTAAGAGATCTTTGATAATAGCAACACTAGGTTCAACTCTAATCTCCTCAGGGGGTGCAAGTGGTCTAATGTAACCCCTACGTATCACAGTTGGAGCTTTAGAATAATCCTTTATCCTAGCAGGGTATGGTGGTTTCTCAGCGTAGGCACAAGGAACAATAGGATCACTAAAAGCAATGACTTTCTCCTCAACTAGATTGGTTTTGACTATGTTGCTTTCTACGGGAGGATGATACTTAAAACACTTCTCTTTGGGAAGATCAAAATGAGCAGCAAAAGATTCACATAGAGAAGCTACTATCTCTGAGTCAAGTCCATACTTAGCGCTAAAATCTCTAGAAGTGTTTGTCTCAACAAAAGATTTAACGCAATCAAACTGGAAATTCATACCTGAATCCTTACCTTGCTCTAGCTCCCAATCTTCAGAATTACGTTTGATTCTTTCCAATAAATTCCACTTGTGGTCAATATCCTTCTTCATAAAAGAACCGGTACAAGAAGTGTCAAGCATGGTACGATCTTCATGGGAAAGACGAGCATAAAAGTTTTGAGTGATAATTTCTCTCGAGAGCTCATGATTGGGGCATGAATATAGCATTGATTTAAGACTCCCCCAAGCTTGAGCTATGCTTTCCCTGTCACGAGGCCAAAAGTTATAAATAAAGTTCCGATCACGATGTACTAAATGCATAGGATAAAACTTTTGATGAAATTCCAATTTCAACCGATTGTAGTCCCATGATCCAGTATCATCACATAGCATATACCATGTCAATGCCTTATCCTTCAAAGATAAAGGAAATACTTTCTTCTTTACCTCATCCTCGGGCAAACCTGCAAGCTTAAATAAACCACAAACTTCATCTACATAGATCAGATGCAAGTCTGGATGTGAAGATCCATCTCCCGTGAAAGAATTAGCCAGCAGTTTCTCAAGCATACCCGAAGGAATTTCATAAAATATATTTTCAGTAACTCCTCGTGCTTCCTTTCGTGGTGAAGATATACCGAACAAACTCCTCAAAGGAACAATTTCCATAGTGACAAGTGACAATAAATTTCAGCACAATATATAAATGTTTCCTTACCAATTTCCACTTACCAAAGGCGCTTAACTCCCCAGCAACGGCGCCAGAAAAGAGTTTTGATGACCCACAAGTATAGGGGATCAATCATAGTCCTTTCGATAAGTAAGAGTGTCGAACCCAACGAGGAGCAGAAGGCTCTGATAAACGGTTTTCAGCAAGGTAATAACTGCAAGCACTGAAAGTAGCAGTAACAAGTGATGGTGTAGTGAGGTGAAATGTAGCAAGCGAAAACTAACAAGTAACAAGTAGTAGCAATGGTGCAGCAAGTGGCCCAATCCCTTTTGCAACAAGGTACAAGCCTGAACAAAGTCTTATAGGAGGGAAAACGCTCCCGAGGACACACGGGAATTTCTGTGATGCTAGTTTCATCATGTTCATATGATCCGCGTTCGTTACTTTGATAGTTTGATATGTGGGTATACCGGCGCTTAGGTACTGCCCTTACTTGTACAATAATCCCACTTATTATTAAACCCTCTCGCAAGCATCCGCAACTACGAAAGAAAAATTAAGACAATGTCTAACCATAGCATTAAACTAGTGGATCCAAATCAGCCCCTTACGAAGCAACGCATAGACTGGGGTTTAAGCTTCTGTCACTCCAGCAACCCATCATCTACTTACTACTCCCCAATGCCTTCCTCTAGGCCCAAGTATGGTGAAGTGTTATGTAGTCGACATTCACATAACACCACTAGAGGAAAAGACAACATACATCATATCAAAATACCGAACGAATATCAAATTCACATGACTATTATCAGCATGACTTATCCCATGTCCTCAGGAACAAAAGTAACTACTCACAAAGCATAATCATAATCATCATCAGAGGTGTAATGAATAACATCAAGGATCTGAACATAAACTCTTCCACCAAGTAATCCAACTAGCATCAACTACAAAGAGCAATCCACACTACTAGTAACCTTACAAGTACCAATTGGAGTCGCGAGACGGAGATTGGTTACAAGAGATGAACTAGGGATTGGAGAGGAGATGGTGCTGATGAAGATGTTGAAGAAGATGCCTCCCGTCCGACGAGAGGAGTGTTGGTGATGACGATGGCGACGATTTCCCCCTCCAGGAGGGAAGTTTCCCCGGCAGGATCGTCCTGCCGGAGCTCTAGATTGGATCTGCTCAAGTTCCGCCTCGTGGCTGCGGCGAAATAACGAAAAAGCTCCCGATTGATTTTTTCTGGAACGAAACCCTTCATATAGCAAAAGAGGGGGGGTCAGTGGGTCGTCAGGGAGCCCACAAGCTTGCCAACCGCCACAAGGGGGGGTGGTGGCGGCTACCAGGCTTGTGGCGCCCTGGTAGCTCCCCTATGGTACTTCTTCCACCCAGTATTTTTTATATAATCCCAAAAAATTCCATGTAAATTTTCAGGGCATTTGGAGTTGTGCAGAACAGTGGACTAAGATGTGCTCCTTTTCCAGTCCAGAATTCCAACTGCCTGAATTCTCCCTCTTCAAATAAACCTTGCAAAATAAGAGACAAAAGGCATAAATATGGTACCATGAAGTAATATAACAGCCCATAAAGCAATAAATATCAACATGAAAGCATGATGCAAAATGGACGTATCATCCACTCGAAAGGATTTTAGTTGAGGAAGTGATGCTTTGATTCTTTTGATGCCCCCATCACCTGCCTGTGCTTCTTTGATTTCCTCAATGAGGATGGGGGTTGTCGTGGGTATAAGTCTGACAGTAGATGTGTAGGGTACGAAAGGATGGGCAGAGCCTTAGCTACGGCGAGGTTGTATGAGTTCAGGCCCCTCTACGGAGGAGGTAAAAGCCCTACGTCTCAGTGCTCTTGGGAGCTTGATGTCGAGTGGAATATGGATTACAGTGAATGCCAACCCCTGCACCAGTGGGGAAGGGCGGCTTATATAGAGTGCGCTACCCTTCACAACGGTCCGGTGCACAGGGGTGGAGTAGTGGCGAATAAATGCCTACGTTACAGGTAACGTATGCCTTAAATGCTAATAATGGTACATGAAAACGTATGACCGTTGCCCTCCAGGGAGGTTACGATATACAGAGTGGAATCCAGTCGGTAAGTTTAATACGCTCCGAATGCTCGTCCCTGACTGGATGATGGGGGAATCGTCACCGACTGGATGATGGGAAGTCCTTAATTCAGTCGGAACTGACTAAGGGCGTTGTCCCTTATGAAGGATAGTCCTTGGGTAGGACCTATAGGGCAGGCCTATGACCCTACCCTGGGACTATAACCCCATCATTAGTCCCCGAATGGATCGGGGTTGGAACGACGAAGTGATGCGTGGAGTACGGATCCGACTGGTATGGATGCGACTTTGGCGTTGTTTGCCTGTATCCATTTTATCCTCTTGACCAGTGATCTGAGTGGATATATCTGTGAAACGAACCGTCAGAGACCGAGTGCTTCCGCGGAATCTTTTGACGTGACCGGTCAACTGACAGCGGCGGATTTTCTGGGATCCTCAAATTTCGGTTGCCGCGCGCTCAGCGGGGATGACGACATCGTCATAGAGTAGTTTCTGCCGCCTCGATTACCGCGCCTTCATTTCCTCCACTAATATCGCAGCAGCCGGTCGGGGGATAAGATTTCGGAGCCACCTGTTAGTGACCCAGTCGGAAGTTTATTTAAACCTCCCCAGCGAGGGTTTCTCGTTGTGCTCTCCTGATTACTCGCACTCGCCCCGCTTCTCCCGTAGCTCCCTGTGCACTCCAAGCCTCCTCCTTTCTCTCCTCCCCTGCGAATCTACAACCTCCACCATGACGAAGGGGTAGACGAGCAAGCTCGAGTCGCAGAAGAAGAAGAAGAAGAAGAAGAAGGCGGCTCCTGCTCAGCGGCGACAGCGGGCACTGCCGGCGGGTTGGATCCAGGGGGATTTCCTCCCCTCCACGATGACGACGGATGACCTGCTGGAGCTGGTGGAGCAAGGTATGATTGGCAACAAGTCGTGGAGGCTGCCGGCGGAGGGCGAGACAGAGCCGGCGCCCCAGGAGGGGGAGCGCGTCTTGCTGCTCAGTCACGTGTACCGGGGCTTTTCTCTGGCTCCTCATCCCTTCTTCAGAGGTATCATGAACCACTTCGGGGCGCAGCTCCATCATTTTCCTCCCAACGCGATAGCTCATCTTTCTGCATTCGTCGTGCTTTGCGAGTGCTTTATCGGTTGTCCTCCCCATTGGGGGCTCTTTAATTACATCTTCTCCGCTAGATCCCAAACCGTCAAAAAACTTAGCCAGTCATACGACAAAACACATATCCTCCAACTCTGTGGGGGCTTAGGCTTCCATAAGAAAAACAAAAGTAGCTACCCCGCTCTTCAGTTGTCCGAGTCCGTTAGGAACTGGCAGTCGACTTGGTTCTATTGCCAGGACGTCGCTTGTCCGAATGCTGCAACTGGGCTACCACCTTTTAGCCTAGACCGACCGGCTCCGCCCAGGCAGCTTGCGCTCACGAAGATGGAAAAGATCCAGATCCAACCTCTGGTCGAAGCGCTGATAGATGTCGTCCGCAAGGGAGTCACCGGCACGGATTTGCTGGAGACTTTTCTGGGTCGGCGCATCCAGCCTCTGCAAGCTCGACACCACGCCATGTGGCACTACACGGGGCCTGGGGACTCCACTCGGACTCATCCCGAATGCGTGACCGGGGAGGTTGTGACGGTGTCGGTCCGCAGCATCACAGGCGCCTGCGATAACCCCAGAGGAGCCCGACGAGTGAAGCCCTTCTGCGCTGACAACTCTCCTCCTAATGAGGTGAGCATATCTTGTCGAGTGCTTTCAATCCTCTTAGATTTATCGCTTTTTCTTGTATCACCATCTGACGTCTGATGTTGTCGACTGTATCTTGTGCAGGCGTGGACCATGTCTCGAACGGGAATCCGGCTGAGGAAGAGGAAGGCAGCCAGGAGGGCAGCGTGGACAACGTCGAGTACGTCTCCGACAGTGGGGAGACGGAGGAGGAGACTGAAGAGGAGGAGGGGGAAGTTGGGGAGCAGAGCTCGCCACCCTCACCACCAGAGCCTCGAACTAAGCGCCGTCACGAACCCGTGACTCCGTCGGCTCCTCCAGCGGCCCCGAGTGCCTCGCCAGCTCCTCCCGTGGCTCCGAGTGCCTCGCCAGCTCCTCCCGTGGCTCCGAGTGCTTAGAGAACGAAGAGGACCAGGGACGCTGCTGCCGAGCCCACAGACCAACCTTCCAAGGTGGCCAAACCGAGAGGATCCAAGCCTCGGAAAGCTCTGCCTCGGATGAGGATCGCTGTTCCCGTTGCCTCAGCGTAAGTGTCTTGTTCTCCTATCTTCTTTCAGTATTTGATTGAACTCATGCTTATTGGTCGAGTGGATTTTACTCGACAGAGCTGCTACCTCCGCCACCTCTCTACCACGCCAGGAAGACGATCCCATGGATACGGATAACGTTGCCACATCCCAGCAAGGTACGTTGTGACGACTCCGAGAGTTTGCATTATTGTTTCGTGAATTCTGTCTTTAACCCTGCCCTTTTTCTGTGATCTCATGTCGTTCAGTTGGGCTTCCTTCAGAGGTGATTCATCTGGAGGAGGATGGCCAGAAGAGGTCCGGGCAAGCTTTGGTGCCTGTCCTTGAGGTTGTTCCATCTGCTGCCGCTCCCGCCATGGACGCGTCACTGACCGAGACGATGCCGTCGACTGAGACGGTGCCCCTCGCGACTGAACCGACTGGATCGGGACTTGGGATGCCCAAGGAGTCTCCTGTCGTGCCGGGTCCGTCGACCGTCCAGTACGACGCCCGACACCTCCCGGAAGATCAAGTGGGAGCCGTCAAGGAGGCCATAGTGCAGGTGGAGTTGATGGCGGGTGATGCCAACGGGGCGTACGACTCCATCGCATCTTTGTACAAGAGAAGCTTGGAGCTCCGGGACGATATGCGAGTAAGTGCACTAGTAAGTATTTGCTTTCCTCTTGTAACCCACTGGGGGTTTAAGCGATATACTCCGATACAGTAGGATTATTTTGCAGTGGGTTCACTCCGAGTGAACCCAGTGGGTGTAGTCCCCGAGACTTCTGTCGATTGCTTGCAGCGGCAGTTGTCTTTATATACATATTCCGTGACTTGATCGGATCAGAACTGATCTGCCCGAATGGTACCAGTGGGGGCACTCCAAGTGGACCCACTGGAAGTAGTCCCCGAGACTAATTTTACTCAGGTCGGGTAGTATTAGCCTCATAGGCTTGTTTTTATATGTAGCTCAATAGGGCGGACCTGTTCGAGCTTCATGCCAGTGGGGTCACTCTCAGTGAACCCATTGGGTGTAGTCCCCGAGACCGCTGTCGACTGCTTGCGTCGGCAGGGGTCTGAAGAACTTTGAGCTTTTATTGTTTTCCTTGTTGAATGTGTCCGATCTTCTCTTCGCGCTGATTTGCAGAAGACTTGCGAAATGGGATCAGCGTACAATGCTCTGAAGGCTGAAAAGATTCAGCTTGCTCCGGAATTGGAGGCAGCTGTGAATGAGTTAGCTGGTGTGAAGGGGGCTCTTGCTGAACGAGAGAAGTCTTTGGAGGACTCCCGTGAGGCGAACAAGGCATTGGTGGCCGAAATTGAGAAAATGGGCAAGCAAAGAACTGAGCTGATGGGTCAGATGAAGTTGATGAACAGTCGGTGCATATCGCAGGAGAAGTAAGTCAGCGACTGGGCAAGGAAGATGATTGCGCTGCTCGGTGGTAAGTTTTTTCCGAGTGCTTCTTGACTTTGTATTTCATTCTGCGCTTACTTTCTGCTCGTCTTGTCTTTGCAGATTTTTGTATGGACGCTGAGGCTGAAGCAGCTGACATTGAGCGGTCGGTTATTCCGAACGTTCCACTTGGCGATGAAGCCAATCGAGACATGCTCCGAGCGCACATTCGCCTTGGCAGAGTGGGACCTTTCATCGGCCGCCGGAGAGAAGTCGTCGGCTGAATCGACAAGGAGCTGTGGCCCGAAGACGATTCTCGGCGGGAGATAAAAGGGTTGATGACTCGGCTGGAGGATGTCCCGAACCGAGTGCAGACGTGGAAGAAGTCTGCCGCTCGTTGTGGTGCGGACGTGGCGCTATCGCTGGTCCGAGTGCACTACAAGGAAGCTCGCGAAGAGAAGCTGAAGGCGTTGCAGGAAGCCAACACCAAGAAGCTTCGATTCAAAGATTTCATGGAGACCTTCCTTGAGACCACCACTCGCATCGCAGACGGGATCGACCTTGACACTTTTGTGGAGCCTGCCAGTCCCGGTGCCAGTCCTCACGACGCTTGAAAAACTTTACCTCGGTATGCCGAGTGGTATCTGTATCAAACTTTGGCCACTGTTGTTGGCCGTCACATTCGTGGTTCAGTGTGGATAAGCTTGATCTACATAGGGCCGACTATCGTTGAACCAACTTTGAATTCGAATCGATATTTTTGCTCTTCTTTTGCCAAAAAAAAAACTGACACGATTTTGGCTCGTGGTTTCTGTTTGGCGTTTCTTGGTGAAGCCAATGGCAAACATGCGGAGCATGTAGTTGTCAGTTGTCTTCACATCCACATGAGCCTCAATGAGGGTCTGCTAAGCCTCCGAGTGGATCTGTAGGATACACTCAAAGGAAGCTTTTTACTTAGGCGATTCTTGATCGCAGCTAAGTCCCGAGTGCGACTGTAAGGTCGCACTCAGAGCGAGATGCTACTCATGTAATTGTCAGTTGTCTTCACATCTACATGAGTCTCAATGAGGGTCTGCTAAGCCTCCGAGTGGATCTCTAGGATACATTCGAAGGAAGCTTTTTACTTAGGCGATTCTGGATCGCACGTAAGTCCCCGAGTGCGTTTTGTAGAGCGCACTCGGAGTGAGTTTGTGCTTAGGCGATTCTAGATCGCAGCTAAGTCCCCGAGTGCATTTTGTAGAACGCACTCGGAGTGAGTTTGTACTTAGGCGATTCTGCATCGCAGCTAAGTCCCCGCGTGTGACGTTTAGTGCACAGTCGGAGAAAGTTTGTACTTAGGCGATTCTGGACCGCAGCTAAGTCCCCGAGTGCGACCTTTAGTGCACACTCGGAGAGATTTTGAACTTAGGCGATTCTGGACCGCAGTTAAGCCTCCGAGTGCGACGTTTAGTGCACACTCGAAGAGAGTTTGTACTTAGGCGATTCTGGATCGCAGCTAAGTCCCCGAGTGCGACGTTTAGTGTACACTCGAAGATAGTTTTGTACTTAGGCGATTCTGGATCGCAGCTAAGTCCCCGAGTGCGACGTTTAGAGCGCGCTCGGAGCAAAAAAAATATTTCTTAGACCGGAGTCTGCCAACGCGGAAGAATTTTGAATTTGCAAAAAATCAATCTGCTTTGTATTACTTCAATGATACTTGTTCTTTACATTGCCTCCGTCGGCGGTCACGTGTAGAAGCGCTTCAGGAGATCTCCATTCCATGCTCGCGGGTCATCCGTTTCCCTGTCGAGGTTGTAGAGTCGATATGCTCCGTTGTTCAACACCTTGGAGATGATGAAGGGTCCTTCCCAGGCGGGAGCCAACTTGTGAGGTCTCTGCTGATCCACTCGGAGCACCAGGTCGCCTGCTTGGAATGTACGACTCCTGACGTGCCGCGCATGAAAACGCCGCAGGTCTTGTTTGATAAATGGTTGAGCGAGTCAGTGCCATCTCGCGCTCCTCTTCTAGAAGATCCACTCCGTCTTGCCTGGCTTACTCTGCTTCGGCTTCAGAGAAGAGTTTGACTCATGGAGAGTTGTGAAGCAAGTCACTCGGAAGGACTACCTCTGCTCCATAAACGAGGAAGAACGGGGATCGCCCTGTAGATCTATTTGGAGTTGTGCGGAGGCCCCACAACACCGAAGGCAACTCGGTGACCCATGCGCCGACAGCATGTCCAACTTCCCGTAGGAGTCGAGGTTTCAACCCTTGAAGAATAAGTCCATTCGCCCGCTCTGCTTGCCTGTTTGTTTGGGGATGCGCCACAGATGCAAAATGCACTCGGATACCTTGGCCTATACAGAAACCTTTGAATCTGTCCGAGTCAAAGTTTGTGCCATTGTCAGTGATTATGCTGTGCGGTACCCCGAATCCGGAGATGATGTCCCTGACAAACTTGATGGCCGTAAGGGCGTCGAGCTTCTTGATTGGCTTGGCTTCAATCCACTTGGTGAACTTGTCGACTGCTACCAACAGATGTGTGAATCCCCCTTGGCCTGTCCTGGATGGACCGACTGTATCTAATCCCCACACTGCAAACGGCCAAACAAGAGGGATTGTCCTCAGCACAGATGTTGGCTTGTGGGACTTGTTCGAGTAGAACTGACAGCCTTCGCATCGGTCGACCATATCCTTCGCCATTTCATTCGCCTGCAAACAGAAGAAACCAGCTGTGAATGCTTTGGCGACGATTGCTCTTGAGGAGGCATGATGACCGCAGGTTCCCGAGTGAATTTCTTCCAGGATTAACTGTCCCTCCTCAGGGGAGATGCATCGTTGAAGGACGCCTGAAACACTTTCTTTGTACAACTGGCCATCAATGACGGTGAACGACTTCGACCTGCGGACGATCCGCCTGGCTTGGACCTCATCTTCTGGTAATTCTTGCCTTAGGATGTACGCAACGAACGGCACAGTCCAATCGAGGATGATAGCAAGAATCTCCATGATCAAATCAACCACAGCGGGGACCTCGACTTCAGTCGGATCTGTCGAGCTCTTTGGTTGTACTGGTTCCTCTGTGAAAGGATCTTCTTTAACTGAGGGAAGGTGTAAGTGCTCGAGGTAGACATCACTCGGGACTGGTCTCCAAGTGGATCCAAGTTTCGCCAATTCATCAGTTGCTTGGTTTTTCAGTCGCGGAACATGGTGGAGTTCGAGACCTTCAAACTTTTTCTCAAGCTTCCTCACAGCGTTGCAGTATGTAGTCATGGTGGGGTTCCTTACATCCCACTCCTTCATCACTTGATTAACCACCAAATCTGAATCGCCATAGACCATCAGGCGACGGACACCGAGTGTGATGGCCATGCGCAATCCGTAAAGGAGAGCTTCATACTCTTCCTCGTTGTTGGAGGAATCGAAATGTATCTGCAACACATACTTGAGCTTGCCACCTTTTGGCGATATGATCACAACGCCAGCGCCGGAGCCATTCAACATCTTGGACCCATCGAAGAACATTGTCCAATGAGCCGAGTAGATGTGAGTCGGTTCCTGTTGTTCTACCCATTCTGTTATGAAGTCAGCCAGAGCTTGAGACTTTATAGCCTTCTTGGCTTCGAACTTGATGTCGCAGTATAACATATCCATTGCCCACTTCGCCACTTGGCCTAATGCGTCTCGATTGTGGAGGATTTCCTACAACAGAGCATCAGAAACGGCAGACACCGAGTGGTCATGGAAATAATGAGCCACCTTCTTCGCAGTCATGTAGATCCCGTAAATAAGCCTTTGATAATGGGGATACCTCTGCTTGGAAGGAGTCAGGACTTCGGAGACATAATACACTGGCCGCTGAACCTTGTACGCTTTGCCTTCTTCTTCATGTTCGACTGTGAGAACAGTGCTGATGACTTGATTTGTAGCCGCGATGTACACAAGAAGGGTTTCTTTACTGAGTGGGGCAGTGAGAACCGGCTGGGTGGAAATCAGGGCTTTGAGGTCGTCGAATGCAATATTGGCTTCGTCTGTCCACTTGAAAGTATCTGATTTCTTCATGAGTCGGTACAGAGGTAGCGCCTTCTCGCCGAGTCGACTGATAAACCTGCTCAAAGCTGCTAGGCAACCTGTGAGCCTTTGAACATCATGTATTCTGACCGGCCGCTCCATTCGGACGATGGTCGCGATCTTTTCGGGGTTGACATCGATCCCTCGTTCGGAAACGAAGAAACCGAGTAACTTTCCGTTGCGAACACCGAATGAACACTTGGCAGGGTTGAGCTTGATATCATACCTACGAAGGTTGGCGAATGTTTTTGCCAAGTCAGTCAGCAGGTCGGAACCTTTGCATGACTTGACTACGATATCATCCATATACGCCTCCACATTTCGACCGATCTGGTCAAGGAGGCATTTTTGGATCATGCGCATAAAAGTTGCTCCTGTATTCTTCAAACCGAATGGCATAGTGATGTAGCAGAAGCATCCGAATGGGGTGATGAAGGCTGTTTTTAATTCATCGGGGCCATACAGACGGATCTGATGATTGCCCGAGTAGGCATCAAGGAATGACAAACGCTCGCAACCCGTAGTTGAATCGACAATTTGATCAATGCGGGGGAGCGGGAAATGGTCTTTCGGGCAGACCTTATTGAGATGCTTGAAGTCGATGCACATTCGGAGAGACTTGTCCTTCTTGGGAACCATAACAACATTGGCGAGCCACTCGGAGTGGTGTACCTCGCGAATGAAGTTGGCTGCCAAAAGTTTAGCCACCTCCTCTCCGATTGCCTTCCTCTTGTGCGCAGCGGACCGATGCAGGCGTTCTCGGACAGGCCGAGCAGCAGGATCCACATACAGTCGGTGCTCAGCCAACTCCCTGGGTACACCTGGCATGTCAGCGGGCTTCCATGCGAAAATGTCCCAGTTCTCACGGAGGAATTGGATGAGCTCGGCTTCCTATTTTGGATCGAGGGTGGTGGAGCTGTTCGTCAGGGCAGCGGTGTCGTCCGTCGGGTGGATGCTGACCTTCTTCGTGTCTCCCGCCGACTGGAATGCGGACTCCGAAGCTGGCTTCTTCGAACGCATCAAGTCAGCAGGGTCGGCTGTCTTCTTGTACTCGTCCAGCTCGAGGATAGCCATCTGTTGATCGGCGATCCTCGACCCTTGCTGCAAACACTCCTCGGCCCACTGCCGATTGCCCGTTACAGTAATCACACGTTTGGGACCCGGCATCTTCAGCTTCAGATACACGTAACATGGACGGGCCATGAAACGCGCATACGCCGGACGGCCCAGAATCGCATGGTATGCACTCTGGAAGTCTACCACCTCGAATGTCAGCTTTTCCTTGCGGAAGTTCTTGTCGAAGCCGAAAACCACGTCCAACGCGATCTGGCCGAGTGACTTGGCCTTTCGTCCAGGGACGACTCCGTGGAACTGCATGCTGCTCTCGCTAAGTTTGGACATCGGAATGCCCATCCCCTTGAGAGTGTCGGCGTACATGATGTTCAAGCCGCTGCCGCCGTCCATGAGGACTTTGCGTAGTCGGACTCCTTCCACCACCGAGTCGACGACCAGAGCCTGCCTCCCTGGGGTGGGCACGTGTGCTGGATGATCCGGCTGGTCAAAGGTTATCGCAGTCTGAGACCATTTGAGGAACGTGGGGTTGGTTGGGGTGGCCATGTTCACCTCCCTGTTCACCAGCTTCAGTCGACTCTTGCTTTCCACGTCAGCAAAAATCATCAGTGTTGCATGGACTTGGGGGAACGGATCCTCCTTGTCCTCATCATCCTGTTCGTTGTCCTTTTCACTCGGCTGCCCTTCGCCGAACGCTTGGATCAGGAGGCGACATTGCCGAGTGGTATGCTTCGGGAATATGGCGTTGCCTTCTTCGTCCATCTTTGTGTGGATTGGACATGGCTGATCCAGGATGTGGTTTCCGAACTGCTTCTTCTTGGGGTTGAACTGAGCCTTCCCCTTGCCCTTGAACTTGGCATTGGTAACGGCTGCTACCTCTGCCTGTGGAGTGGACGGAGCTTTCTGCTTCTGCTTCCGAGTGCTATTCCCATCTCCATCGGCGACTGCTTTATGCTTGCCGCTACGTATGCAGTCCTCTTTTCCGCCATTTGCATAGCGTGCCGCTATCTCCATCATCTTGCTCATGGAGATGTCGCCTGTCCGACCGAACTTCAGGTACAGATCTCTGTACCGCACGCCTGCCTTGAAGGCGCAGACTGCTTGGTGCTCTGTGAAGTTCTCCACGTGTGGTAGAGGGTTGTCCAACACTGGATGAAACCGCGCAGGGGCTCATTCTGCTTCTGGACACAGTGCTGGAGCTCCACGAGACCAGCAGGGCGTTTGCACGTGCCCTCGAAGGTCCTGATGAAGACTCGGGCCAGATCTGCCCAGCTGTAGATGCTTGAAGGAGTCAACTGGTTCAGCCACGCTCGTGCCGAACCGTCGAGCATCAGGGGGAGATGTTTCATGGCGACCTGGTCATCTCCACCACCGATCTGGACCGCCACTCGGTAGTCGTCCAGCCACGTTTCTAGCTTGGATTCTTCTGTAAACTTGCTGATCCCCGTCGCCAATCGGAAGTTGGGAGGGATGTCAGCCGAACGGATGGCCAGACTGAAACACTCGGGGCCAGAGATGATGGTCCTGCTTCCACTCGGATGGTCTCTATCATGGCCATCACGGTGGGCTCGACTCATGTTGACCTTCCTCTGGGCGAAGTACCCTCTTGGGTCGGGCCTTGGATCATACGTGTCACCGACTGAACGCCGATCATCATGATGTCGGGGCCCGTAAGGCCCACCCCCGGAGGGGTGCATGAACGGCGACGATCTTCGGGATTCATGGAACGGTTGCCTCCTCTGTGTCGCTGATGAGAGTCGGGGCTGAAAACCGACCGATGCGTGTTCGCGTGGACGAAACTGCGGTGGATCCTGTTGTGCGACTGGGAGATCGCCGAATTCTGCTGCTGCGCCGTGTGCAATAGGGCACGGATCTGCTCGATCCCTCTACCAGCCTCTGAATCAGTCGATTGGAGGGAATCGGCTATCTTGGCAGCGGCAGCCAGGTTGAGGACGGGTGTGCGGAACACCTCCACGTTGCTCTAACGAGTGCGTCGACTGGCAGAACGGCGGGGCTGACGGCGAGCGCCTGATGACTCGCCGACCTCGTGCTCGTTCCGACCAGTTTGGCAGGGAATTTCATTGGAATTGGCCATGAGAACTTCAGTTGCAGGCCCGCGACCCAAGTACTCGGAAGGAAACTCTGTCGGAAGTGAGTCCAAGCACTGGGACGGCGGCGCGACCACAACCGACTCGAGGACCGCCACTTGAGAGGACGTGTTCTGGCGCGCCTGGGCGTGTCGCACCCAACGCTGGAGCCGCGGACGGCGAGACCTATTGTTGCGGCGCGTGACGGGGGTGAAGATCGACACCGGAGTCGACTGCTGGAGAAGAAGGACGCCGCGGGAGCCGGCACGGAAGTGCGTAGCCCCGTGACTAGGGAGCGCCTCGACGTCGAGAGGCGCATCCCGAAGCCATGCCGAATCGTCGACGATGAAGGAGAGTGCGCCGAAGAGGATCTCATGACCCATGCACAAATCTCCACCGGACGACATGATGAAAAGATGTAGTCGCAAACTCGCCGGAAGTCGCTTAGATGCCTTCCCCACGGTGGGCGCCAACTGTTGTGGGTATAAGTCTGACAGTAGATGTGTAGGCTACGAAAGGATGGGCAGAGCCTTAGCTATGGCGAGGTTGTATGAGTTCAGGCCCCTCTACGGAGGAGGTAAAAGCCCTACGTCTCAGTGCTCTTGGGAGCTTGATGTCAAGTGGAATATGGATTACAGTGAATGCCAACCCCTGCACCACTGCGGAAGGGCGGCTTATATAGAGTGCGCTGCCCTTCACAACGGTCCGATGCACACGGGTGGAGTAGTGGCGAATAAATTCCTACGTTACAGGTAACGTATGCCTTAAATGCTAATAATGGTACATGAAAACGTATGATCGTTGCCCTCCAGGGAGGTTACGATATACAGAGTGGAATCCAGTCGGTAAGTTTAATACGCTCCGAATGCTCGTCCCGACTGGATGATGGGGGAATCGTCACCGAGTGGATGATGGGAAGTCCTTAATTCAGTCAGAACTGACTAAGGGCCTTGTCCCTTATGGAGGGTAGTCCTTGGATAGGACCTATAGGGCAGGCCTATGACCCTACCCTGGGACTATAACCCCATCAGGGGTAATCTCCAAGGTCTCCGAAATTGCTAGACCGCAAAGTATCATGTTGAGACTAGCAAGCTGTTCTCGCAACCTCGGGTGTACATTCGCCATTATCGCATTCACTGTGGCTGGTTTTCTGCTTAAAGTATCTGCGACCACATTGGCTTTCCCTGGGTGGTAGTTGATTCCTAGGTCGTAATCCTTTACCAGCTCAAGCCATCGTCGTTGCCTAAGATTTAGATCTGGCTGGGTGAAGATGTACTTGAGACTTTTGTGGTTGGTGAATATCTCACACCGTTGACCAATGAGGTAATGCCTCCAAATTTTTAAGCCATGTACCACAGCTGCTAGTTCCAAATCGTGGGTGGGATAATTTTCCTCATGCGGTTGCAGCTGTCGGGAGGCATAGGCCACAACCTTTCCTTCTTGCATTAGTACACAGCCGATTCCTCTTCGGGAAGCATCACAGTAGATGTCAAAACTCTTGTGAATGTTCGGGAGGACTAGGACAGGGGCGGTTGTAAGTCGAGAATTCAACTCCAGAAACCTGCTTTCGCAAGCGGTCGTCCAGACAATTCTCTGATTTTTCTTTAGCAGCTCTGTTAGTGGCTTGGCTATTTTAGAGAAGCCATCTATAAACCGCCGATAGTATCCTGCCAATCCGAGGAAACTACAAACTTCGGTCACTGTGACTGGTGTCTTCCAATTTAATACCGTTGTGACCTTACTGGGGTCGACTGCCACAGCTTACTCTGACAGAATATGCCCCAAAAATCCAACTTCTTTCAGCCAAAACTCGCACTTGCTGAATTTGGCATATAGTTGATGGAATCTTAGTTTTTCCAACACCACTCTGAGGTGTTGCTTGTGTTCTTCCTCATCCTTGGAGTATATCAGGATGTCATCGATAAATACTACCACGAATTTGTCTAGAAAGTCCATGAAGACTTTGTTCATCATGCCCATAAAATAGGAGGGAGCATTTGTTAGTCCAAATGACATGACCGTGAATTCATATAGGCCATATCGGGTGGTAAACGCCGTCTTGGTTATATCTTCTTTCTTAATCTTTAACTGATGATACCCCGTTCTGAGGTCGCTCTTGGAAAATACCCGTGCTCCACTCAGCTGGTCAAACAAATCGTCGATGCGTGGGAGTCACTATTGGAATTGAGAAATTTGCCATCTGACATGCCTTTGCCGTCTGCTGACACATGGCAAAGATCTTCTTTGCCGTCAGCTGGCACAAAGCAGACGACAAAGAGGTTGCTGATGGCAAAGGTATTATTTGCCGTCGGCCACCTCTTTGCTGTCTGCTGACGCATGGCAAAGCCCCGAAGGCGGACGGCAAAGAAAACTCGGACGGCAAAGGGGGGCTCCCCCTAACGGCCGAAGCCCGCCCCACCCACCCGACCCTTTGTCGTCCGCCTCCGAGCTTCTGCAGACGGCAAAGGGGGGCTCCCCCTAACGGCACCCAGCCCCCACCCCCGCTCCCCTAACGGCACGCTCCCCGTCGATCTCCTGCCTCATCTCGCGCGCGCCCTTGCCCACTACAGCGCCGCCGCCACCACCCCCTTCACTGCTCCGGCCCACCGCCGTCGCCCTCCTCCCTGCGGCCCTCCTCCCCGCGGCCCTCCTCCCCGCCGCCGACTACCGGCTCTCCCCGCTCCCCTCCTCCCCGCAAAGGGGCGCCACCCCCATGGCCGGAGCTCGCCCGCCCCTCCTCCCCGCACTACAGCGCCACCGCCACCACCCCCTTCACTGGTCCGGCCCACCGCCGCCACCCTCCTCCCTGCGGCCCTCCTCCCCGCGGCCCTCCCCCCCGCCGCCGACGACCGGCTCTCCCTGCTCCCCTCCTCCCCGCAAAGGGGCGCCACCCCCACGGCCGGAGCTCGCCCGCCCCTCCTCCCCGCGCACGTCCTCCCCACGCCCCTCCTCCCCGCCGCCCAGGGCCGGAGCTCGCCCTCCCCTCCTCCCACTGCCCTCCTCCCACTGCAGGTATTTTTTTTTCTTTTTTTCTTTATTTCCTATTTTTTTCTCAGCTTAAATTGTTCATAGGAGGCTGGATTTTATTTTGCTAGTGTACATTTTTTTTCATAATCTTACATCAAGGTAAAGCCTTATTTTATTTTATTAGCTATAAAGTCTTATTCATAGTGTAAGTAAGTTGATTCATGTTACTTGTGTATGTTTTAGAAAACAGTAAGAATCATCAATCATGTATCCCACAAGGAGGCGTGATCCCGGAGCTGAAAAGAGTTCGTATACGATAGTTATACAGATATTATATTAAATAACACATGTTTGAAGTTATATAATAAAGTAGAAGTTTGCTTTACTTATAGGTTCTTTTTGGATATTTAGAGCCCCGTTTTTTGTGTGAAATTAGATAGTTAGTTTATTAGGTAGAAAAACGAGATAGAGAAGAAAACAATAGATAGAAAAAAACTTAGAAGAAAATAAGAGAATAATAAACTAGAAGAAAAAGGAAGAAGAAGAAGAAGAAGAAGAAGAAGAAAGAGGAAAGGAGGAGAAAGATAAAAGAAAGAAGAAGAGGAGGAGGAGGAGGAGCAGGAGGAGGATGTTATTTCTAGAGTTTTAATAAAAGATAGCTAGATGACATAATTAGCCTAGTTAGCTCCAAAAAGACCAATTTAATAAAAGATAGCTAGATGACATAGTTAGCTTAGTTAGTTTAGTTAGCTTAGTTAGCTTAGTTTGCTTAGTTTTCTTAGTTAGCTTAGTTAGCTTAGTTAGCTTAGTTAGCTTAATTAGCTTAATTAGCTTAGTTAGCTTAGTTAGCTCCTCCTTCTCCTTCTTCTTCCTCCTTCTTCCTCCTTCTCCTTCTCCTTCTTCTTTTCTTCTTCTTCTCCTCTTCCTTCTCCTTCACCTCATCCTCCTCCTCCTCCTTCTTTTACTTCTTCTTCTCTTTCTCTTATTCTACGTAGCGTAGACTCATCCAACAAAGCCTAAATTGGCTAATTATCCATCTAAATGACATAATTAGCTTAGTTAGCTCCTAAATGGTCTATTTAATAAAAAATGACCTATACTTAGCTAATTATCCTCGAAATGACATAATTAGATCCAAAAAGGCATTGTTAGCCAATTTAGCACGAAGAAGGGGACGAGAGGAGAAGAAAGAGGAAAAATGAAAGGAAGGAAGAAGAAGAAGAGGAGAATAAGAAGAAGGAGAGGGAGCAGGATAAGAAGAAGGATGAGAAGGAGGAGAAGAAGGAGAAGGAGCTCCTCCTTCTCCTTCTTCTTCCTCCTTCTTCCTCCTTCTCCTTCTCCTTCTTCTTTTCTTCTTCTTCTCCTCTTCCTTCTCCTTCTCCTCCTCCTCCTCCTCCTCCTCCTTCTACTTCTTCTTCTCTTTCTCTTATTCTACGTAGCTTAGACTCATCCATAAAAGCCTAAATTGGCTAATTATACATCTAAATGACATAATTAGCTTAGTTAGCTCCTAAATGGTCTATTTAATAAAAAATGACCTATACTTAGCTAAGTTCTCTCCTAAATGACATAATTAGCTCCAAAAAGGCATTCTTAGCCAATTTAGCCCGAAGAAGGGGACGAGAGGAGAAGAAAGAGGAAAAATGAAAGCAAGGAAGAAGAAGAAGAGGAGAAGAAGAAGGAGAGGGAGGAGGATAAGAAGAAGGAGGAGAAGGAGGAGAAGAAGGACAAGGAGCTCCTCTTTCTCCTTCTTCTTCCGCCTTCTTCCTCCTTCTCCTTCTCCTTCTTCTTTTCTTCTTCTTCTCCTCTTCCTTCTCCTTCTCCTCCTTCTCCTCCTCCTCCTCCTTCTTTTACTTCTTCTTCTCTTTCTCTTATTCTACGTAGCTTAGACTCATCCAACAAAGCCTAAATTGGCTAATTATACATCTAAATGACATAATTAGCTTAGTTAGCTCCTAAATGGTCTATTTAATAAAAAATGACCTATACTTAGCTAAGTTCTCTCCTAAATGATATAATTAGCTCCAAAAAGGCATTCTTAGCCAATTTAGCCCGAAAAAGGGGACGAGAGGAGAAGAAAGAGGAAAAATGAAAGGAAGGAAGAAGAAGAAGAGGATAAGAAGACGAAGGAGAGGGAGGAGGATAAGAAGAAGGAGGAGAAGGAGGAGAAGAAGGAGAAGGAGCTCCTCCTTCTCCTTCTTCTTCCTCCTACTTCCTCCTTCTCCTTCTCCTTCTTCTTTTCTTCTTCTTCTCCTCTTCCTTCTCCTTCTCCTCCTCCTTCTTTTACTTCTTCTTCTCTTTCTCTTATTCTACGTAGCTTAGACTCATCCAACAAAGCCTAAATTGGCTAATTATACATCTAAATGACATAATTAGCTTAGTTAGCTCCTAAATGGTCTATTTAATAAAAAATGACCTATACTTAGCTAAGTTCTCTCCTAAATGACATAATTAGCTCCAAAAAGGCATTCTTAGCCAATTTAGCACGAAGAAGGGGACGAGAGGAGAAGAAAGAGGAAAAATGAAAGGAAGAAAGAAGAAGAAGAAGGAGAGGGACGAGGATAAGAAGAAGGAGGAGAAGGAGCTCCTCCTTCTCCTTCATCTTGCTCCTTCTTCCTCCTTCTCCTTCTCCTTCTCCTTCTTCTTTACTTCTTCTTCTCCTCTTCCTTCTCCTTCTCCTCCTCCTCCTCCTCCTCCTCCTCCTTCTTTAACTTCTTCTTCTCTTTCTCTTATTCTACGTAGCTTAGACTCATCCAACAAAGCCTAAATTGGCTAATTATAGATCTAAATGACATAATTAGCTTAGTTAGCTCCTAAATGGTCTTTTTAATAAAAAATGACCTATACTTAGCAAAGTTCTCTCCTAAATGACATAATTAGCTCCAAAAATGCATTCTTAGCCAATTTAGCCCGAAGAAGGGGACGAGAGGAGAAGAAAGAGGAAAAATGAAAGGAAGGAAGAAGAAGAAGAGGAGAAGAAGACGAAGGAGAGGGAGGAGGATAAGAAGAAGGAGGAGAAGGAGCTCCTCCTTCTCCTTATTATTCCACCTTCTTCCTCCTTCTCCTTCTCCTTCTTCTTTTCTTCTTATTCTCCTCTTCCTTCTCCTCCTCCTCCTCCTCCTCCTCCTCCTCCTTCTCTTACTTCTTCTTCTCTTTCTCTTATTCTACGTAGCTTAGATTCATCCAACAAAGCCTAAATTGGCTAATTATACATCTAAATGACATAATTAGCTTAGTTAGCTCCTAAATGGTATATTTAATAAAAAATGGCCTATACTTAGCTAAGTTCTCTCCTAAATGACATAATTAGCTCCAAAAAGGCATTCTTAGCCAATTTACCCCGAAGAAGGGGATGAGAGGAGAAGAAAGAGGAAAAATGAAAGGAAGGAAGAAGAAGAAGAGGAGAAGAAGAAGAAGGAGAGCGAGGAGGATAAGAAGAAGAAGGAGAAGGAGCAGAAGAAGGAGAAGGAGCTCCTCCTTCTCCTTCTTCTTCCTCCTTCTTCCTCCTTGTCCTTCTCCTTCTTCTTTTCTTCTTCTTCTCCTCTTCCTTCTCCTTCTCCTCCTCCTCCTCCCCCTCCTTATTTTACTTCTTCTTCTCTTTATCTTATTATACGTAGGGTAGACTCATCCAACAAAGCCTAAATTGGCGAATTATCCATCTAAATGACATAATTAGCTTAGTTAGCTCCTAAATGGTCTATTTAATAAAAAATGACCTATACTTAGCTAATTATCCTCGAAATGACATAATTAGATCCAAAAAGGTATTCTTAGCCAATTTAGCACGAAGAAGGGGACGAGAGGAGAAGAAAGAGGAAAAATGAAAGGAAGGAAGAAGAAGAAGAGGAGAATAAGAAGAAGGAGAGGGAGGAGGATAAGAAGAAGGATGAGAAGGAGGAGAAGAAGGAGAAGGAGCTCCTCCTTCTCCTTCTTCTTCCTCCTTCTTCCTCCTTCTCCTTCTCCTTCTTCTTTTCTTCTTCTTCTCCTCTTCCTTCTCCTTCTCCTCCTCCTCCTCCTCCTCCTCCTCCTTCTACTTCTTCTTCTCTTTCTCTTATTCTACGTAGCTTAGACTCATCCAACAAAGCCTAAATTGGCTAATTATACATCTAAATGACATAATTAGCTTAGTTAGCTCCTAAATGGTCTATTTAATAAAAAATGACCTATACTTAGCTAAGTTCTCTCCTAAATGACATAATTAGCTCCAAAAAGGCATTCTTAGCCAATTTAGCCCGAAGAAGGGGACGAGAGGAGAAGAAAGAGGAAAAATGAAAGGAAGGAAGAAGAAGAAGAGGAGAAGAAGAACAAGGAGAGGGAGGAGGATAAGAAGAAGGAGGAGAAGGAGGAGAAGGAGCTCCTCCTTCTCCTTATTCTTCCACCTTCTTCCTCCTTCTCCTTCTCCTTCTTCTTTTCTTCTTATTCTCCTCTTCCTCCTCCTCCTCCTCCTCCTCCTCCTCCTTCTCTTACTTCTTCTTCTCTTTCTCTTATTCTACGTAGCTTAGACTCATCCAACAAAGCATAAATTGGCTAATTATACATCTAAATGACATAATTAGCTTAGTTAGCTCCTAAATGGTCTATTTAATAAAAACTGACCTATACTTAGCTAAGTTCTCTCCTAAATGACATAATTAGCTCCAAAAAGGCATCCTTAGCCAATTTAGCCCGAAGAACGGGATGAGAGGAGAAGAAAGAGCAAAAATGAAAGGAAGGTAGAAGAAGAAGAGGAGAAGAAGAAGAAGGAGAGGGACGAGGATAACAAGAAGAAGGAGAAGGAGCAAAAGAAGGAGAAGGAGCTCCTTCTTCTCCATATTCTTCCTCCTTCTCCTTCTCCTTCTCCTTCTTCTTTTCTTCTTCTTCTCCTCTTCCTTCTCCTTCTCCTCCTCCTCCTCCTCCTCCTTCTTTTACTTCTTCTTCTCTTTCTCTTATTCTACGTCGCGTAGACTCATCCAACAAAGCCTAAATTGGCTAATTATCCATCTAAATAACATAATTAGCTTAGTTAGCTCCTAAATGGTCTATTTATTAAAAATGACCTATACTTAGCTAATTATCCTCGAAATGACATAATTAGATCCAAAAAGGCATTCTTAGCCAATTTAGCACGAAGAAGGGGACGAGAGGAGAAGAAAGAGGAAAAATGAAAGGAAGGAAGAAGAAGAAGAGGAGAATAAGAAGAAGGAGAGGGAGGAGGATAAGAAGAAGGATGAGAAGGAGGAGAAGAAGGAGAAGGAGCTCCTCCTTCTCCTTCTTCTTCCTCCTTCTTCCTCCTTCTCCTTCTCCTTCTTCTTTTCTTCTTCTTCTCCTCTTCCTTCTCCTTCTCCTCCTCCTCCTCCTCCTCCTCCTTCTACTTCTTCTTCTCTTTCTCTTATTCTACGTAGCTTAGACTCATCCAACAAAGCCTAAATTGGCTAATTATACATCTAAATGACATAATTAGCTTAGTTAGCTCCTAAATGGTCTATTTAATAAAAAATGACCTATACTTAGCTAAGTTCTCTCCTAAATGACATAATTAGCTCCAAAAAGGCATTCTTAGCCAATTTAGCCCGAAGAAGGGGACGAGAGGAGAAGAAAGAGGAAAAATGAAAGGAAGGAAGAAGAAGAAGAGGAGAAGAAGAAGAAGGAGAGGGAGGAGGATAAGAAGGAGGAGAAGGAGGAGGAGAAGGAGAAGGAGCTCCTCCTTCTCCTTCTTCTTCCTCCTTCTTCCTCCTTCTCCTTCTCCTTCTTCTTTTCTTCTTCTTCTCCTCTTCCTTCTCCTTCTCCTCCTCCTCCTCCTCCTCCTTCTTTTACTTCTTCTTCTCTTTCTCTTATTCTACGTAGCTTAGACTCATCCAACAAAGCCTAAATTGGCTAATTATACATCTAAATGACATAATTAGCTTAGTTAGCTCCTAAATGGTCTATTTAATAAAAAATGACCTATACTTAGCTAAGTTCTCTCCTAAATGACATAATTAGCTCCAAAAATGCATTCTTAGCCAATTTAGCCCGAAGAAGGGGACGAGAGGAGAAGAAAGAGAAAAAATGAAAGGAAGGAAGAAGAAGAAGAGGAGAAGAAGACGAAGGAGAGGGAGGAGGATAAGAAGAAGGAGGAGAAGGAGGAGAAGAAGGAGAAGGAGCTCCTCCTTCTCCTTCTTCTTCCTCCTACTTCCTCCTTCTCCTTCTCCTTCTTCTTTTCTTCTTCTTCTCCTCTTCCTTCTCCTTCTCCTCCTCCTCCTCCTCCTCCTTCTTTTACTTCTTCTTCTCTTTCTCTTATTCTACGTAGCTTTGGCTCGTCCAACAAAGCCTAAATTGGCTAATTATACATCTAAATGACATAATTAGCTTAGTTAACTCCAAAATGGTCTATTTAATAAAAAATGACCTATACTTAGCTAAGTTCTCTCCTAAATGACATAATTAGCTCCAAAAAGGCATTCTTAGCCAATTTAGCACGAAGAAGGGGACGAGAGGAAAAGAAAGAGGAAAAATGAAAGGAAGGAAGAAGAAGAAGAGGAGAAGAAGAAGAAGGAGAGGGAGGAGGATAAGAAGAAGGAGGAGAAGGAGGAGAAGAAGGAGACGGACCTCCTTCTTCCTCCTTCTCCTTCTCCTTAGTCTTTTGTTCTTCTTCTCCTCTTCCTTCTCCTTCTCCTCCTCCTCCTCCTCTCCTCCTGCTTTTACCTCTTCTTCTCTTTCTCTTATTCTACGTAGCTTAGACTTATCCAACAAAGCCTAAATTGGCTAATTATACATCTAAATGATATAATTAGCTTAGTTAGCTCCTAAATGGTCTATTTAATAAAAAATGACCTATACTTAGCTAAGTTCTCTCCTAAATGACATAATTAGCTCCAAAAAGGCATTCTTAGCCAATTTAGCCCGAAGAAGGGGACGAGAGGAGAAGAAAGAGGAAAAATGAACGGAAGGAAGAAGAAGAAGAGGAGAAGAAGAAGAAGGAGAGGGAGGAGGATAATAAGAAGGAGGAGAAGGAGGAGAAGGAGCTCCTCCTTCTCCTTCATCTTCCTCCTTCTTCCTCCTTCTCCTTCACCTTCTCCTTCTTCTTTACTTCTTCTTCTCCTCTTCCTTCTCCTTCTCCTCCTCCTCCTCCTCCTCCTCCTCCTTCTTTAACTTCTTCTTCTCTTTCTCTTATTCTACGTAGCTTAGACTCATCCAACAAAGCCTAAATTGGCTAATTATACATCTAAATGACATAATTAGCTTAGTTAGCTCCTAAATGGTCTATTTAATAAAAAATGACCTATACTTAGTTAAGTTCTCTCCTAAATGACATAATTAGCTCCAAAAATGCATTCTTAGCCAATTTAGCCCGAAGAAGGGGACGAGAGGATAAGAAAGAGGAAAAATGAACGGAAGGAAGAAGAAGAAGAGGAGAAGAAGAAGAAGGAGAGGGAGGAGGATAAGAAGGAGGAGAAGGAGGAGGAGAAGGAGAAGGAGCTCCTCCTTCTCCTTCTTCTTCCTCCTTCTTCCTCCTTCTCCTTCTCCTTCTTCTTTTCTTCTTCTTCTCCTCTTCCTTCTCCTTCTCCTCCTCCTCCTCCTCCTCCTTCTTTTACTTCTTCTTCTCTTTCTCTTATTCTACGTAGCTTAGACTCATCCAACAAAGCCTAAATTGGCTAATTATACATCTAAATGACATAATTAGCTTAGTTAGCTCCTAAATGGTCTATTTAATAAAAAATGACCTATACTTAGCTAAGTTCTCTCCTAAATGACATAATTAGCTCCAAAAATGCATTCTTAGCCAATTTAGCCCGAAGAAGGGGACGAGAGGAGAAGAAAGAGAAAAAAAGAAAGGAAGGAAGGAAGAAGAAGAGGAGAAGAAGACGAAGGAGAGGGAGGAGGATAAGAAGAAGGAGGAGAAGGAGGAGAAGAAGGAGAAGGAGCTCCTCCTTCTCCTTCTTCTTCCTCCTACTTCCTCCTTCTCCTTCTCCTTCTTCTTTTCTTCTTCTTCTCCTCTTCCTTCTCCTTCTCCTCCTCCTCCTCCTCCTCCTTCTTTTACTTCTTCTTCTCTTTCTCTTATTCTACGTAGCTTTGGCTCGTCCAACAAAGCCTAAATTGGCTAATTATACATCTAAATGACATAATTAGCTTAGTTAACTCCAAAATGGTCTATTTAATAAAAAATGACCTATACTTAGCTAAGTTCTCTCCTAAATGACATAATTAGCTCCAAAAAGGCATTCTTAGCTAATTTAGCACGAAGAAGGGGACGAGAGGAGAAGAAAGAGGAAAAATGAAAGGAAGGAAGAAGAAGAAGAGGAGAAGAAGAAGAAGGAGAGGGAGGAGGATAAGAAGAAGGAGGAGAAGGAGGAGAAGAAGGAGACGGACCTCCTTCTGCCTCCTTCTCCTTCTCCTTAGTCTTTTGTTCTTCTTCTCCTCTTCCTTCTCCTTCTCCTCCTCCTCCTCCTCCTCCTCCTGCTTTTACTTCTTCTTCTCTTTCTCTTATTCTACGTAGCTTAGACTTATCCAACAAAGCCTAAATTGGCTAATTATACATCTAAATGATATAATTAGCTTAGTTAGCTCCTAAATGGTCTATTTAATAAAAAATGACCTATACTTAGCTAAGTTCTCTCCTAAATGACATAATTAGCTCCAAAAAGGCATTCTTAGCCAATTTAGCCCGAAGAAGGGGACGAGAGGAGAAGAAAGAGGAAAAATGAACGGAAGGAAGAAGAAGAAGAGGAGAAGAAGAAGGAGGAGAGGGAGGAGGATAATAAGAAGGAGGAGAAGGAGGAGAAGGAGCTCCTCCTTCTCCTTCATCTTCCTCCTTCTTCCTCCTTCTCCTTCACCTTCTCCTTCTTCTTTACTTCTTCTTCTCCTCTTCCTTCTCCTTCTCCTCCTCCTCCTCCTCCTCCTCCTTCTTTAACTTCTTCTTCTCTTTCTCTTATTCTACGTAGCTTAGACTCATCCAACAAAGCCTAAATTGGCTAATTATACATCTAAATGACATAATTAGCTTAGTTAGCTCCTAAATGGTCTATTTAATAAAAAATGACCTATACTTAGCTAAGTTCTCTCCTAAATGACATAATTAGCTCCAAAAATGCATTCTTAGCCAATTTCGCCCGAAGAAGGGGACGAGAGGAGAAGAAAGAGGAAAAATGAAAGGAAGGAAGAAGAAGAAGAGGAGAAGAAGACGAAGGAGAGGAAGGAGGATAAGAAGAAGGAGGAGAAGGAGCTCCTCCTTCTCCTTCTTCTTCCTCCTACTTCCTCCTTCTCCTTCTCCTTCTTCTTTTCTTCTTCTTCTCCTCTTCCTTCTCCTTCTCCTCCTCCTCCTCCTCCTTCTTTTACTTCTTCTTCTCTTTCTCTTATTCTACGTAGCTTAGGCTCATCCAACAAAGCCTAAATTGGCTAATTATACATCTAAATGACATAATTAGCTTAGTTAGCTCCTAAATGGTCTATTTAATAAAAAATGACCTATACTTAGCTAAGTTCTCTCCTAAATGACATAATTAGCTCCAAAAAGGCATTCTTAGCCAATTTAGCCCGAAGAAGGGGACGAGAGGAGAAGAAAGAGGAAAAATGAAAGGAAGGAAGAAGAAGAAGAGGAGAAGAAGAACAAGGAGAGGGAGGAGGATAAGAATAAGGAGGAGAAGGAGGAGAAGGAGCTCCTCCTTCTCCTTATTCTTCCACCTTCTTCCTCCTTCTCCTTCTCCTTCTTCTTTTCTTCTTATTCTCCTCTTCCTCCTCCTCCTCCTCCTCCTCCTCCTCCTCCTTCTCTTACTTCTTCTTCTCTTTCTCTTATTCTACGTAGCTTAGACTCATCCAACAAAGCATAAATTGGCTAATTATACATCTAAATGACATAATTAGCTTAGTTAGCTCCTAAATGGTCTATTTAATAAAAACTGACCTATACTTAGCTAAGTTCTCTCCTAAATGACATAATTAGCTCCAAAAAGGCATTCTTAGCCAATTTGGCCCGAAGAACGGGATGAGAGGAGAAGAAAGAGCAAAAATGAAAGGAAGGTAGAAGAAGAAGAGGAGAAGAAGAAGAAGGAGAGGGACGAGGATAACAAGAAGAAGGAGAAGGAGCAGAAGAAGGAGAAGGAGCTCCTTCTTCTCCTTATTCTTCCTCCTTCTCCTTCTCCTTCTCCTTCTTCTTTTCTTCTTCTTCTCCTCTTCCTTCTCCTTCTCCTCCTCCTCCTCCTCCTCCTCCTTCTTTTACTTCTTCTTCTCTTTCTCTTATTCTACGTCGCGTAGACTCATCCAACAAAGCCTAAATTGGCTAATTATCCATCTAAATAACATAATTAGCTTAGTTAGCTCCTAAATGGTCTATTTATTAAAAATGACCTATACTTAGCTAATTATCCTCGAAATGACATAATTAGATCCAAAAAGGCATTCTTAGCCAATTTAGCACGAAGAAGGGGACGAGAGGAGAAGAAAGAGGAAAAATGAAAGGAAGGAAGAAGAAGAAGAGGAGAATAAGAAGAAGGAGAGGGAGGAGGATAAGAAGAAGGATGAGAAGGAGGAGAAGAAGGAGAAGGAGCTCCTCCTTCTCCTTCTTCTTCCTCCTTCTTCCTCCTTCTCCTTCTCCTTCTTCTTTTCTTCTTCTTGTCCTCTTCCTTCTCCTTCTCCTCCTCCTCCTCCTCCTCCTCCTCCTCCTCCTCCTTCTACTTCTTCTTCTCTTTCTCTTATTCTACGTAGCTTAGACTCATCCAACAAAGCCTAAATTGGCTAATTATACATCTAAATGACATAATTAGCTTAGTTAGCTCCTAAATGGTCTATTTAATAAAAAATGACCTATACTTAGCTAAGTTCTCTCCTAAATGACATAATTAGCTCCAAAAAGGCATTCTTAACCAATTTAGCCCGAAGAAGGGGACGAGAGGAGAAGAAAGAGGAAAAATGAAAGGAAGGAAGAAGAAGAAGAGGAGAAGAAGAAGAAGGAGAGGGAGGAGGATAAGAAGGAGGAGAAGGAGGAGGAGAAGGAGAAGGAGCTCCTCCTTCTCCTTCTTCTTCCTCCTTCTTCCTCCTTCTCCTTCTCCTTCTTCTTTTCTTCTTCTTCTCCTCTTCCTTCTCCTTCTCCTCCTCCTCCTCCTCCTTCTTTTACTTCTTCTTCTCTTTCTCTTATTCTACGTAGCTTAGACTCATCCAACAAAGCCTAAATTGGCTAATTATACATCTAAATGACATAATTAGCTTAGTTAGCTCCTAAATGGTCTATTTAATAAAAAATGACCTATACTTAGTTAAGTTCTCTCCTAAATGACATAATTAGCTCCAAAAATGCATTCTTAGCCAATTTAGCCCGAAGAAGGGGACGAGAGGAGAAGAAAGAGAAAAAATGAAAGGAAGGAAGAAGAAGAAGAGGAGAAGAAGACGAAGGAGAGGGAGGAGGATAAGAAGAAGGAGGAGAAGGAGGAGAAGAAGGAGAAGGAGCTCCTCCTTCTCCATCTTCTTCCTCCTACTTCCTCCTTCTCCTTCTCCTTCTTCTTTTCTTCTTCTTCTCCTCTTCCTTCTCCTTCTCCTCCTCCTCCTCCTCCTCCTTCTTTTACTTCTTCTTCTCTTTCTCTTATTCTACGTAGCTTTGGCTCGTCCAACAAAGCCTAAATTGGCTAATTATACATCTAAATGACATAATTAGCTTAGTTAACTCCAAAATGGTCTATTTAATAAAAAATGACCTATACTTAGCTAAGTTCTCTCCTAAATGACATAATTAGCTCCAAAAAGGCATTCTTAGCCAATTTAGCACGAAGAAGGGGACGAGAGGAGAAGAAAGAGGAAAAATGAAAGGAAGGAAGAAGAAGAAGAGGAGAAGAAGAAGAAGGAGAGGGAGGAGGATAAGAAGAAGGAGGAGAAGGAGGAGAAGAAGGAGACGGACCTCCTTCTTCCTCCTTCTCCTTCTCCTTAGTCTTTTGTTCTTCTTCTCCTCTTCCTTCTCCTTCTCCTCCTCCTCCTCCTCCTCCTCCTGCTTTTACTTCTTCTTCTCTTTCTCTTATTCTACGTAGCTTAGACTTATCCAACAAAGCCTAAATTGGCTAATTATACATCTAAATGATATAATTAGCTTAGTTAGCTCCTAAATGGTCTATTTAATAAAAAATGACCTATACTTAGCTAAGTTCTCTCCTAAATGACATAATTAGCTCCAAAAAGGCATTCTTAGCCAATTTAGCCCGAAGAAGGGGACGAGAGGAGAAGAAAGAGGAAAAATGAACGGAAGGAAGAAGAAGAAGAGGAGAAGAAGAAGAAGGAGAGGGAGGAGGATAATAAGAAGGAGGAGAAGGAGGAGAAGGAGCTCCTCCTTCTCCTTCATCTTCCTCCTTCTTCCTCCTTCTCCTTCACCTTCTCCTTCTTCTTTACTTCTTCTTCTCCTCTTCCTTCTCCTTCTCCTCCTCCTCCTCCTCCTTCTTTAACTTCTTCTTCTCTTTCTCTTATTCTACGTAGCTTAGACTCATCCAACAAAGCCTAAATTGGCTAATTATACATCTAAATGACATAATTAGCTTAGTTAGCTCCTAAATGGTCTATTTAATAAAAAATGACCTATACTTAGCTAAGTTCTCTCCTAAATGACATAATTAGCTCCAAAAATGCATTCTTAGCCAATTTAGCCCGAAGAAGGGGACGACAGGAGAAGAAAGAGGAAAAATGAAAGGAAGGAAGAAGAAGAAGAGGAGAAGAAGACGAAGGAGAGGAAGGAGGATAAGAAGAAGGAGGAGAAGGAGGAGAAGAAGGAGAAGGAGCTCCTCCTTCTCCTTCTTCTTCCTCCTACTTCCTCCTTCTCCTTCTCCTTCTTCTTTTCTTCTTCTTCTCCTCTTCCTTCTCCTTCTCCTCCTCCTCCTCCTTCTTTTACTTCTTCTTCTCTTTCTCTTATTCTACGTAGCTTAGGCTCATCCAACAAAGCCTAAATTGGCTAATTATACATCTAAATGACATAATTAGCTTAGTTAGCTCCTAAATGGTCTATTTAATAAAAAATGACCTATACTTAGCTAAGTTCTCTCCTAAATGACATAATTAGCTCCAAAAAGAAATTCTTAGCCAATTTAGCACGAAGAAGGGGACGAGAGGAGAAGAAAGAGGAAAAATGAAAGGAAGGAAGGAAGAAGAGGAGGAGAAGAAGAAGAAGGAGAAGGACGAGCATAAGGAGAAGGAGGAGAAGGAGGAGAAGAAGGAGAAGGACCTCCTTCTTCCTCCTTCTCCTTCTCCTTAGTCTTTTATTCTTCTTCTCCTCTTCATTCTCCTGCTCCTCCTCCTCCTACTCCTCCTTCTTTTACTTCTTCTTCTCTTTCTCTTATTCTACGTAGCTTAGACTTATCCAACAAAGCCTAAATTGGTTAATTATACATCTAAATGACATAATTAGCTTAGTTAGCTCCTAAATGGTCTATTTAATAAAAAATGACCTATACTTAGCTAAGTTCTCTCCTAAATGACATAATTAGCTCCAAAAAGGCATTCTTAGCCAATTTAGCCCGAAGAAGGGGACGAGAGGAGAAGAAAGAGGAAAAATGAAAGGAAGGAAGAAGAAGAAGAGGAGAAGAAGAACAAGGAGAGGGAGGAGGATAAGAAGAAGGAGGAGAAGGAGGAGAAGGAGCTCCTCCTTCTCCTTATTCTTCCACCTTCTTCCTCCTTCTCCTTCTCCTTCTTCTTTTCTTCTTATTCTCCTCTTCCTCCTCCTCCTCCTCCTCCTCCTTCTCTTACTTCTTCTTCTCTTTCTCTTATTCTACGTAGCTTAGACTCATCCAACAAAGCCTAAATTGGCTAATTATACATCTAAATGACATAATTAGCTTAGTTAGCTCCTAAATGGTCTATTTAATAAAAAATGACCTATACTTAGCTAAGTTCTCTCCTAAATGACATAATTAGCTCCAAAAAGGCATTCTTAGCCAATTTAGCCCGAAGAAGGGGATGAGAGGAGAAGAAAGGGCAAAAATGAAAGGAAGGTAGAAGAAGAAGAGGAGAAGAAGAAGAAGGAGAGGGAGGAGAATAACAAGAAGAAGGAGAAGGAGCAGAAGAAGGAGAAGGAGCTCCTCCTTCTCCTTATTCTTCCTCCTTCTCCTTCTCCTTCTTCTTTTCTTCTTATTCTCCTCTTCCTTCTCCTTCTCCTCCTCCTCCTCCTCCTCCTTCTTTTACTTCTTCTTCTCTTTCTCTTATTCTATGTCGCGTAGACTCATCCAACAAAGCCTAAATTGGCTAATTATCCATCTAAATAACATAATTAGCTTAGTTAGCTCCTAAATGGTCTATTTAATAAAAAATGACCTATACTTAGCTAATTATCCTTGAAATGACATAATTAGATCCAAAAAGGCATTCTTAGCCAATTTAGCACGAAGAAGGGGACGAGAGGAGAAGAAAGAGGAAAAATGAAAGGAAGGAAGAAGAAGAAGAGGAGAATAAGAAGAAGGAGAGGGAGGAGGATAAGAAGAAGGATGAGAAGGAGGAGAAGAAGGAGAAGGAGCTCCTCCTTCTCCTTCTTCTTCCTCCTTCTTCCTCCTTCTCCTTCTCCTTCTTCTTTTCTTCTTCTTCTCCTCTTCCTTCTCCTTCTCCTCCTCCTCCTCCTCCTCCTCCTTCTACTTATTATTCTCTTTCTCTTATTCTACGTAGCTTAGACTCATCCAACAAAGCCTAAATTGGCTAATTATACATCTAAATGACATAATTAGCTTAGTTAGCTCCTAAATGGTCTATTTAATAAAAAATGACCTATACTTAGCTAAGTTCTCTCCTAAATGACATAATTAGCTCCAAAAAGGCATTCTTAGCCAATTTAGCCCGAAGAAGGGGACGAGAGGAGAAGAAAGAGGAAAAATGAAAGGAAGGAAGAAGAAGAAGAGGAGAAGAAGAAGAAGGAGAGGGAGGAGGATAAGAAAGAGGAGAAGGAGGAGGAGAAGGAGAAGGAGCTCCTCCTTCTCCTTCTTCTTCCTCCTTCTTCCTCCTTCTCCTTCTCCTTCTTCTTTTCTTCTTCTTCTCCTCTTCCTTCTCCTTCTCCTCCTCCTCCTCCTCCTCCTTCTTTTACTTCTTCTTCTCTTTCTCTTATTCTACGTAGCTTAGACTCATCCAACAAAGCCTAAATTGGCTAATTATACATCTAAATGACATAATTAGCTTAGTTAGCTCCTAAATGGTCTATTTAATAAAAAATGACCTATACTTAGCTAAGTTCTCTCCTAAATGACATAATTAGCTCCAAAAATGCATTCTTAGCCAATTTAGCCCGAAGAAGGGGACGAGAGGAGAAGAAAGAGGAAAAATGAAAGGAAGGAAGAAGAAGAAGAGGAGAAGAAGACGAAGGAGAGGGAGGAGGATAAGAAGAAGGAGGAGAAGGAGGAGAAGAAGGAGAAGGAGCTCCTCCTTCTCCTTCTTCTTCCTCCTACTTCCTCCTTCTCCTTCTCCTTCTTCTTTTCTTCTTCTTCTCCTCTTCCTTCTCCTTCTCCTCCTCCTCCTTCTCCTCCTTCTTTTACTTCTTCTTCTCTTTCTCTTATTCTACGTAGCTTAGACTCGTCCAACAAAGCCTAAATTGGCTAATTATACATCTAAATGACATAATTAGCTTAGTTAGCTCCTAAATGGTCTATTTAATAAAAAATGACCTATACTTAGCTAAGTTCTCTCCTAAATGACATAATTAGCTCCAAAAAGGCATTCTTAGCCAATTTAGCACGAAGAAGGGGACGAGAGGAGAAGAAAGAGGAAAAATGAAAGGAAGGAAGAAGAAGAAGAGGAGAAGAAGAAGAAGGAGAGGGAGGAGGATAAGAAGGAGGAGAAGGAGGAGAAGAAGGAGACGGACCTCCTTGTTCCTCCTTCTCCTTCTCCTTAGTCTTTTATTCTTCTTCTCCTCTTCCTTCTCCTTCTCCTCCTCCTCCTCCTCTTCATCCTTCTTTTACTTCTTCTTCTCTTTCTCTTATTCTACGTAGCTTAGACTTATCCAACAAAGCCTAAATTGGCTAATTATACATCTAAATGATATAATTAGCTTAGTTAGCTCCTAAATGGTCTATTTAATAAAAAATGACCTATACTTAGCTAAGTTCTCTCCTAAATGACATAATTAGCTCCAAAAAGGCATTCTTAGCCAATTTAGCCCGAAGAAGGGGACGAGAGGAGAAGAAAGAGGAAAAATGAACGGAAGGAAGAAGAAGAAGAAGAGGAGGAGAAGAAGAAGGAGAGGGAGAAGGATAAGAAGAAGGAGGAGAAGGAGGAGAAGGAGCTCCTCCTTCTCCTTATTCTTCCACCTTCCTCATTCTCCTTCTCCTTCTTCTTTTCTTCTTATTCTCCTCTTCATTCTCCTCCTCCTCCTCCTCCTCCTCCTCCTCCTTCTCTTACTTCTTCTTCTCTTTCTCTTATTCTACGTAGCTTAGACTCATCCAACAAAGCCTAAATTGGCTAATTATACATCTAAATGACATTATTAGCTTAGTTAGCTCCTAAATGGTCTATTTAATAAAAATGACCTATACTTAGCTAAGTTCTCTCCTAAATGACATAATTAGATCCAAAAAGGCATTCTTAGCCAATTTAGCACGAAGAAGGGGACGAGAGGAGAAGAAAGAGGAAAAATGAAAGGAAGGAAGAAGAAGAAGAGGAGAATAAGAAGAAGGAGAGGGAGGAGGATAAGAAGAAGGATGAGAAGGAGGAGAAGAAGGAGAAGGAGCTCCTCCTTCTCCTTCTTCTTCCTCCTTCTTCCTCCTTCTCCTTCTCCTTCTTCTTTTCTTCTTCTTCTCCTCTTCCTTCTCCTTCTCCTCCTCCTCCTCCTCCTCCTCCTTCTACTTATTATTCTCTTTCTCTTATTCTACGTAGCTTAGACTCATCCAACAAAGCCTAAATTGGCTAATTATACATCTAAATGACATAATTAGCTTAGTTAGCTCCTAAATGGTCTATTTAATAAAAAATGACCTATACTTAGCTAAGTTCTCTCCTAAATGACATAATTAGCTCCAAAAAGGCATTCTTAGCCAATTTAGCCCGAAGAAGGGGACGAGAGGAGAAGAAAGAGGAAAAATGAAAGGAAGGAAGAAGAAGAAGAGGAGAAGAAGAAGAAGGAGAGGGAGGAGGATAAGAAAGAGGAGAAGGAGGAGGAGAAGGAGAAGGAGCTCCTCCTTCTCCTTCTTCTTCCTCCTTCTTCCTCCTTCTCCTTCTCCTTCTTCTTTTCTTCTTCTTCTCCTCTTCCTTCTCCTTCTCCTCCTCCTCCTCCTCCTCCTTCTTTTACTTCTTCTTCTCTTTCTCTTATTCTACGTAGCTTAGACTCATCCAACAAAGCCTAAATTGGCTAATTATACATCTAAATGACATAATTAGCTTAGTTAGCTCCTAAATGGTCTATTTAATAAAAAATGACCTATACTTAGCTAAGTTCTCTCCTAAATGACATAATTATCTCCAAAAATGCATTCTTAGCCAATTTAGCCCGAAGAAGGGGACGAGAGGAGAAGAAAGAGGAAAAATGAAAGGAAGGAAGAAGAAGAAGAGGAGAAGAAGACGAAGGAGAGGGAGGAGGATAAGAAGAAGGAGGAGAAGGAGGAGAAGAAGGAGAAGGAGCTCCTCCTTCTCCTTCTTCTTCCTCCTACTTCCTCCTTCTCCTTCTCCTTCTTCTTTTCTTCTTCTTCTCCTCTTCCTTCTCCTTCTCCTCCTCCTCCTCCTCCTCCTTCTTTTACTTCTTCTTCTCTTTCTCTTATTCTACGTAGCTTAGACTCGTCCAACAAAGCCTAAATTGGCTAATTATACATCTAAATGACATAATTAGCTTAGTTAGCTCCTAAATGGTCTATTTAATAAAAAATGACCTATACTTAGCTAAGTTCTCTCCTAAATGACATAATTAGCTCCAAAAAGGCATTCTTAGCCAATTTAGCACGAAGAAGGGGACGAGAGGAGAAGAAAGAGGAAAAATGAAAGGAAGGAAGAAGAAGAAGAGGAGAAGAAGAAGAAGGAGAGGGAGGAGGATAAGAAGGAGGAGAAGGAGGAGAAGAAGGAGACGGACCTCCTTGTTCCTCCTTCTCCTTCTCCTTAGTCTTTTATTCTTCTTCTCCTCTTCCTTCTCCTTCTCCTCCTCCTCCTCCTCTTCATCCTTCTTTTACTTCTTCTTCTCTTTCTCTTATTCTACGTAGCTTAGACTTATCCAACAAAGCCTAAATTGGCTAATTATACATCTAAATGATATAATTAGCTTAGTTAGCTCCTAAATGGTCTATTTAATAAAAAATGACCTATACTTAGCTAAGTTCTCTCCTAAATGACATAATTAGCTCCAAAAAGGCATTCTTAGCCAATTTAGCCCGAAGAAGGGGACGAGAGGAGAAGAAAGAGGAAAAATGAACGGAAGGAAGAAGAAGAAGAAGAGGAGGAGAAGAAGAAGGAGAGGGAGAAGGATAAGAAGAAGGAGGAGAAGGAGGAGAAGGAGCTCCTCCTTCTCCTTATTCTTCCACCTTCCTCATTCTCCTTCTCCTTCTTCTTTTCTTCTTATTCTCCTCTTCATTCTCCTCCTCCTCCTCCTCCTCCTCCTCCTCCTTCTCTTACTTCTTCTTCTCTTTCTCTTATTCTACGTAGCTTAGACTCATCCAACAAAGCCTAAATTGGCTAATTATACATCTAAATGACATTATTAGCTTAGTTAGCTCCTAAATGGTCTATTTAATAAAAATGACCTATACTTAGCTAAGTTCTCTCCTAAATGACATAATTAGCTCCAAAAAGGCATTCTTAGCCAATTTAGCCTGAAGAAGGGGATGAGAGGAGAAGAAAGAGGAAAAATGAAAGGAAGGAAGAAGAAGAAGAGGAGAAGAAGAAGAAGGAGAGGGAGGAGGATAAGAAGAAGAAGGAGAAGGAGCAGAAGAAGGAGAAGGAGCTCCTCCTTCTCCTTATTCTTCCTCCTTCTTCCTCCTTCTCCTTCTCCTTCTTCTTTTCTTCTTCTTCTCCTCTTCCTTCTCCTTCTCCTCCTCCTCCTCCTCCTCCTTCTTTTACTTCTTCTCTTTCTCTTATTCTACGTAGCGTAGACTCATCCAACAAAGCCTAAATTGGCTAATTATCCATCTAAATGACATAATTAGCTTAGTTAGCTCCTAAATAGTCTATTTAATAAAAAATGACCTGTACTTAGCTAATTATCCTCGAAATGACATAATTAGATCCAAAAAGGCATTCTTAGCCAATTTAGCACGAAGAAGGGGACGAGAGGAGAAGAAAGAGGAAAGATGAAAGGAAGGAAGAAGAAGAAGAGGAGAATAAGAAGAAGGAGAGGGAGGAGGATAAGAAGAAGGATGAGGAGGAGGAGAAGAAGGAGAAGGAGCTCCTCCTTCTCCTTCTTCTTCCTCCTTCTTCCTCCTTCTCCTTCTCCTTCTTCTTTTCTTCTTCTTCTCCTCTTCCTTCTCCTTCTCCTCCTCCTCCTCCTTCTACTTCTTCTTCTCTTTCTCTTATTCTATGTAGCTTAGACTCATCCAACAAAGCCTAAATTGGCTAATTATACATCTAAATGACATAATTAGCTTAGTTAGCTCCTAAATGGTCTATTTAATAAAAAATGACCTATACTTAGCTAAGTTCTCTCCTAAATGACATAATTAGCTCCAAAAAGGCACTCTTAGCCAATTTAGCCCGAAGAAGGGGACGAGAGGAGAAGAAAGAGGAAAAATGAAAGGAAGGAAGAAGAAGAAGAGGAGAAGAAGAAGAAGGAGAGGGAGGAGGATAAGAAGAAGGAGAAGAAGGAGGAGAAGAAGGAGAAGGGGCTCCTCCTTCTCCTTCTTCTAACTCCTTCTTCCTCCTTCTCCTTCTCCTTCTTCTTTTCTTCTTCTTCTCCTCTTCCTTCTCCTTCTCCTCCTCCTCCTCCTCCTTCTTCTTTTACTTCTTCTTCTCTTTCTCTTATTCTACGTAGCTTAGACTCATCCAACAAATCCTAAATTGGATAATTATACATCTAAATGACATAATTAGCTTAGTTAGCTCCTAAATGGTCTATTTAATAAAAAATGACCTATACTTAGCTAAGTTCTCTCCTAAATGACATAATTAGCTCCAAAAAGGCATTCTTAACCAATTTAGCCCGAAGAAGGGGACGAGAGGAGAAGAAAGAGGAAAAATGAAAGGAAGGAAGAAGAAGAAGAGGAGAAGAAGACGAAGGAGAGGGAGGAGGATAAGAAGGAGGAGAAGGAGGAGGAGAAGGAGAAGGAGCTCCTCCTTCTCCTTCTTCTTCCTCCTTCTTCCTCCTTCTCCTTCTCCTTATTATTTTCTTCTTCTTCTCCTCTTCCTTCTCCTTCTCCTCCTCCTCCTCCTCCTCCTTCTTTTACTTCTTCTTCTCTTTCTCTTATTCTACGTAGCTTAGACTGATCCAACAAAGCCTAAATTGTCTAATTATACATATAAATGACATAATTAGCTTAGTTAGCTCCGAAATGGTCTATTTAATGAAAAATGACCTATACTTAGCTAAGTTCTCTCCTAAATGACATAATTAGCTCCAAAAAGGCATTCTTAGCCAATTTAGCACGAAGAAGGGGACGAGAGGAGAAGAAAGAGGAAAAATGAAAGGAAGGAAGAAGAAGAAGAGGAGAAGAAGAAGGAGAGGGAGGAGGATAAGAAGAAGGAGGATAAGGAGGAGAAGAAGGAGAAGGACCTCCTTCTTCCTCCTTCTCCTTCTCCTTAGTCTTTTATTCTTCTTCTCCTCTTCCTTCTCCTTCTCCTCCTCCTCCTCCTCCTCCTCCTCCTTCTTTTACTTCTTCTTCTCTTTCTCTTATTCTACGTAGCTTAGACTTACAAAGCCTAAATTGGCTAATTATACATCTAAATGACATAATTAGCTTAGTTAGATCCTAAATGGTCTATTTAATAAAAAATGACCTATACTTTGCTAAGTTCTCTCCTAAATGACATAATTAGCTCCAAAAAGGCATTCTTAGCCAATTTAGCCCGAAGAAGGGGACGAGAGGAGAAGAAAGATTAAAAATGAAAGGAAGGAAGAAGAAGAAGAAGAAGGAGAGGGAGGAGGATAAGAAGAAGGCGGAGAAGGAGGAGAAGGAGCTCCTCCTTCTCCTTATTCTTCCACCTTCTTTCTCCTTCTCCTTCTCCTTATTCTTTTCTTCTTATTCTCCTCTTCCTTCTCCTCCTCCTTCTCCTCCTCCTCCTTCTCTTACTTCTTCTTCTATTTCTCTTATTCTACGTAGCTTAGACTCATCCAACAAAGCCTAAATGGGCTAATTATACATCTAAATGACATAATTAGCTTAGTTAGCTCCTAAGTGGTCTATTTAATAAAAAATGACCTATACTTAGCTAAGTTCCCTCCTAAATGACATAATTAGCTCCAAAAAGGCATTCTTAGCCAATTTAGCCCGAAGAAGGGGATGAGAGGAGAAGAAAGAGGAAAAATGAAAGGAAGGAAGAAGAAAAAGAGGAGAAGAAGAAGAAGGAGAGGGAGGAGGATAAGAAGAAGAAGGAGAAGGAGCAGAAGAAGGAGAAGGAGCTCCTCCTTCTACTTCTTCTTCCTCCTTCTTCCTCCTTCTCCTTCTCCTTCTTCTATTCTTCTTCTTCTCCTCTTCCTTCTCCTTCTCCTCCTCCTCCTCCTCTTCCTTCTTTTACTTCTTCTTCTCTTTCTCTTATTCTACGTAGCGTAGACTCATCCAACAAAGCCTAAATTGGCTAATTATCCATCTAAATGACATAATTAGCTTAGTTAGCTCCTGAATGGTCTATTTAATAAAAAATGACCTATACTTAGCTAATTATCCTCGAAATGACATAATTAGATCCAAACAGGCATTCTTAGCCAATTTAGCACGAAGAAGGGGACGAGAGGAGAAGAAAGAGGAAAATGAAAGGAAGGAAGAAGAAGAAGAGGAGAATAAGAAGAAGGAGAGGGAGGAGGATAAGAAGAAGGATGAGAAGGAGGAGAAGAAGGAGAAGGAGCTCCTCCTTCTCCTTCTTCTTCCTCCTTCTTCCTCCTGCTCCTTCTCCTTCTTCTTCCTCCTTCTTCCTCCTTCTCCTTCTCCTTCTTCTTTTCTTCCTGTTCTCCTCTTCCTTCTCCTTCTCCTCCTCCTCCTCCTCCTCCTTCTTTTACTTCTTCTTCTCTTTCTCATATTCTATGTAGCTTAGACTCATCCAACAAAGCCTAAATTGGCTAAATATACATCTAAATGCATAGTTAGCTTAGTTAGCTCCTAAATGATCTATTTAATAAAAAATGACCTATACTTAGCTAAGTTCTCTCCTAAATGACATAATTAGCTCCAAAAAGGCATTCTTAGCCAATTTAGCCCGAAAAGGGGACGAGAGGAGAAGAAAGAGGAAAAATGAAAGGAAGGAAGGAGAAGAAGAAAAGGAGAAGAAGAAGAAGGAGAGGGAGGAGGATAAGAAGGAGGAGAAGAAGGAGAAGGAGCTGCTCCTTCTCCTTCTTCTTCCTCCTTCTTCATCCTTCTCCTTCTTCTTTTCTTCTTCTTCTCCTCTTCCTTCTCCTTCTCCTCCTCCTCCTCCTCCTCCTCCTCCTCCTTATTTTAATTCTTCTTCTCTTTCTCTTATTCTACGTAGCTTAGAATCATCCGGCAAAGTCTCAATTGGCTAATTATACATCTAAATGACATAATTAGCTTAGTTTGCTCCTAAATGGTCTATTTAATAAAAAATGACCTATACTTAGCTAAGTTATCTCCTAAATGACATAATTAGCTCCAAAAAGGCATTCTTAGCCAATTTAGCCCGAAGAATGGGAGGAGAGGAGAAGAAATAGGAAAAATGAAAGGAAGGAAGAAGAAGAAGAGGAGAAGAAGAAGAAGGAGAGGGAGGAGGATAAGAAGAAGGAGGAGAAGAAGGAGAATGAGCTCCTCATTCTCCTTCTTCTTCCTCCTTCTTCCTCCTTCTCCTTCTCCTTCTTCTTTTCTTCTTCTTCTCCTCTTCCTTCTCCTTCTCCTCCTCCTCCTCCTCCTCCTCCTTCTTTTACTTCTTCTTCTCTTTCTCTTATTCTACGTAGCTTAGACTCATCCAACAAAGCCTAAATTGGCTAATTATACATCTATATGACATAATTAGCTTAGTTAGCTCCTAAATGGTCTATTTAATAAAACATGACCTATAGTTAGCTAAGTTCTCTCCTAAATGACATAATAAGGCTTACGTAGCTGCAACATGACCTATTCCCCCTAACTTAGGTATTAAATGGCCTATAATTAGCCTAGCTAGATCAAAAATGGCTTAATAAGCATAGTTTGCTCCGGAATGACCTATTTTACCCAAGTTAGCTCCGAAATGACCTATAGTTAGCTAGGGTTCTACCTAAATGACATAATTAGCTTAGTTAGCTCCTAAATGGTCTATACTTAGCTAATTTCTCTCCGAAATAACCTATATATACACTACTTCATCTAGTATTATTCTTCTAACTTTCTTATTTGTCATTTTGCAGATTACCTTCACTTCACGGGAAGCTTGGAAAATATTGATGGAATGCTTGAAGATGATTTCTTGTACCATGGGTTGTATTGAAACTATTGTAGTATATGAATATATGAAACTTTGTATGCACGTGGATGAAACTCGTGTAATATATGAAACTTTGTATGCACGTGGATGCAACTTGAAAGCTGGATATAAGAGGTTATTTTAATATGGTTATGAGTACGGAAATAAATTTATTTATGTCAAATATATATATATATATATATATATATCCTGATTATTGTTAAAAATGCTGGATATAAAAAAATAAAAATAAAAAAGGGGCTGGTTCCCCTCTTTGCCGTTTGCCCCCACATGGCAAAGAGGGGGAGGCACACGGCAAAGGGGGGAATCTGCCCCCTCTCTCTCCCCTCTTTGTCGTCTGCCCCCACATGGCAAAGGGGGGAGGCAGACGGCAAAGGGGGGAATCTGCCCCCTCTCTCTACCCTCTTTGCCGTCTGCCCCCACATGGCAAAGGGGGGAGGCAGACGGCAAAGGGGGGAATCTGCCCCCTCTCTCTCCCCTCTTTGCTGTCTGCCCCCACACGGCAAAGGAGGGAAGGCAGACGACAAAGGGAGGAGGCCTGTCGTTAACACTTAACGGGGACGTTGCACCCTTTGCCGTCCCAGTTAATTTGCCGTCTGCCCCCTCATGGCAAAGATTCTTTGCCGTCCGCTTTGGGAAAGCTGACGGCAAAGAACCTCTTCACCGGATTTTTTTACCGTCTACTTTGCCGTCTGCTGACCGACGGCAAAGCCTTTGCCATCCGTGGTTGCACCCTTTGTCGTCCGCTTTGGCAGACGGCAAATTTCTGAATTTCAGTAGTGAGTGGGTACTTATTTTTAATCGTGACCTCATTAAGCTGGCGGTAGTCTATACACATCCGCAAGCTTCCATCCTTTTTCTTGACAAACATCACTGGTGACCCCCAGGGTGAGATACTAGGTCGAATGTATCCTTTTTGTAGTAACTCATCCAACTACATCTTCAATTCGGCCAACTCGGGCCCTGGCATACGATAGTACTTCTTATAGATCGGGGCCGTGCCGGGAATCAACTCAATAGCGAATTCCAATTTCCGATCGGGTGGCATGCCGGGTAATTCTTGTGGGAATACGTCCGGGAACTCACAAACTACTCGAATCGAATTTATGTTGGCGGCTTCGGCATGATATGCCATTCCCTTCCTCGACCTCATATTGTTGGGCGTGAATTGAACAGTTCGTCCGGCCGGATTAGCTAGTGTGACGGTGCGGTTGGCACAGTTGATGCATACTCGATGAGGTGTCAACCAGTACATCCCTAATATCACATCCAGTCCGGGTGACTCAATCAAAATAAGCTCAGCTGGGAAGGACGCGCCTTGGATCTGTATTTCCAGATCCCAATATACGAGATTTGTTCTGAGCCGTGAGCCAGGGGATTGTATCACCATGACCTTATCCAACAACGAAGGGGAAAATTTGTGCAAGGCGGCAAAACTCCTTGAAATAAAAGAGTGGGAAGCCCCCGAATCAAACAAGACTACTGCAGGTATGTTATTAACAGGAAACATACCGATCACCACGTCCGGGGCTTCGCACGCTTCCTCGGCTGAGATGTGGAAGACACACCCTTGAGTGTACTTGGGGTTGGGACGGCTTCCAATATTGTTGACTTGCGGTTTGACGTACGAGGATGTCTTTCCATTGCTGGTGGGGCACTTTCTTGCATAGTGCCTGCTCTGGCCGCAGGAGAAACAGGTGTTGTTGCGGCAGCAATCCTCTAAAATGGGTTGTTTGCCGAAAGTCTTGCTCTGGCTCCCTGTCTTGGGGGTACTGTTGTTGCGATTCCATGCGGGCATGTATGCTCTGGTGTTGGGCTGTCAGGTACGCGACTTCTGCACAACCTGCTCCTTGTTATCCCTTTTTGGTTCAAATTTCCTCTTGCAGTCCTCGTACCCGGTCTTAAGTTCTCGTTAGGCTATAAGTGCCTTGTTCCCAAGTGTCTGGAAATCTGGAAAGTCCAGCATGCACAGCTGACAGCAGAGGGTATGATTGAGACCTCCTAGGAAGTGGTCAATCTTCCTCTCCTCAATGGCCACATCATGGGTGGAGTATCGTGCCAAATTGTTGAATTTGTTTAGGTACTCTGCCACAGTCAGGCCTCCTTGGGTGAGAGCCAGAAATTCTCTTTGTTTTACGTTCATTATGCCGATAGGGATGTGGTACTTGCGAAATGCTTCCTTGAATCTATCCCAGGTGATTTTTTCTTCACAGGGCCATGGTGCCTTTGTATTGTCCCACTAGATAGCTGCCGGCCCTTCAAGGTAGTGGGTCACAGACGGAACCTTGTCTGCCTCATCACAACGGGCTATTTCCAGTTTCTTTTCCATAGTTCTGAGCCAGTCGTCAGCCTCAATTGGATCTGCTGCTTGGTCAAAATTGGGCGGTTTGGTGCGCTGGGAGTCGACCAATTTGGATCGTGCACCATGGTTGTTATTCTGGCCTACCATGGCTTGCATACTTCTCAGGAATTCCATGAGATCCTGGTTCCTCTTTTCTTCAAACATTCTCATCATCTCATCGGGGGTGGGTGCCTGAGGTGGGGGAGGTGGAAGATTCTAGGGAGGCTGTCCTGCTTGCCTGGCGGACCGACGGAGGGGGGTTCCATCGTTGCCATGGCTGCAGCTTCCCTTCATCCTAAATTATTGTTCCCATTGCAAAATACCAAATCGATGAGCAACATCCACAGGGTAAATCAGGGTTGCAAAACACCAAAGGAAATGTTTACATGATAAAGTGAACAAGCAACACATAATTATACAATAAGATCCAGGGTTATCCACGACAAGCTAGTAGAGCTAATATCATGACTGGACTGCTCATACGGCAGTTGACATATGTGATGATGCATGCTCGGCAACTCTAACCTCGACTCTAGTGATGCGGATGGCACGGGCACTTGAGGATCGAAGACTCCTCGTCGTCCGATCCACAGTCAGAGTCAGAACTGATGATGTTGACATCATCCTGCGGACCAAAGGAAATGCGGCGACGCTGACGGGGAGGCCCTCCTTCCGAGGAAGGGGAAGCACGATGCCTCAGCATCGGAGCAGCAGAGGTGGCAAGGAGTGAGGCTCACTCAGCAGGAGTCTCACGGCGGCTGCCAGACGAGGTGCCTGGCGGCACTAAGGAGCTAACTCGAATATCATGGCCAGGAGTAGGTGGAACTGGTGGTGCATATGGGGGTGGAGTAGAAGACTGGGGTGGAGGTGGCACGGGAGCAGCAAGGACTAATGAAGCCTGGAGACGGGACAACTCCTTAGCTAGGGCTACAATCGTGTAATAGCTGGCGTTCACAAAGCGAGACAACACAACAGTCGCACGGTCACATGCCGGGTCTATGGAAGCAAATACGACTCACCCCGTCGTAGGCGACAGGGTGGGGTAGTGGAAGAAACCTGGATGAGTCTGCATCTCGACCTCATGGAAGCGCAAGTCGGTGAGAGCCTCTACAACAGCAAACTCGATTGCTAGCTCTGGAGTAGAAGCCCTTCCGCCCATGGTAGAGCGGGAGTATCTGCCAATCTCGGAGCTCGCAGTCAAGAAAGCCTCTGCGTGGTACTCGAACACGGACTCCGCTAGCTGCTCTCGGAACACCTGGTACTCTGGTTCGTCTCCATGAGGGTACAGCCGGAGCCAAACATTCCTGGGAAGTCCTAGAAAGGTGTACGGTGCAGGCTCATAGTTGAAATGGAACGGAACCGGTGCCATCTACACTCACAAAATCGGAGGTTAGCTAAACCATGTATCATGATGTATGCCATGTGTCAATCAAGTGCAGCAATTAATATGCAACAAGAAAATGCTTACTCAAGACTTTATACTACTCGTTGAACTAGCGCGGCTAAATAGGGTGTCCTACAGTCTGCGTGGCTCTGATACCAAGTGTTGTGGCACCCCGATTCACAGAACCAGTTTACAGTTGTTTCCAACCCAGATATCATATCTTCTGGAAACACTCAACAACTTGATACAGAAACAAGCGAACTTTATTAATAGCGTAACGTACAAAGCTTACAATACTGGCGAGGCCAAAGCACCCTCGGTGCTGCAATAGTATCTACATTATTTATGTAACATCAACATGGACCTCGAAACGACCAAGTACTTCTACGGCGTAGCGGAATGTAGCAACGACTCCACACACAGGGACACTGCTATGGACACTTCCTAGAACGAACCATCGGGACCTCCGTCCGCGGCTTCTCCTGCAGCTGGCATGATACGCCAGGTGAGTACTTTGAATGTGCTTGCAAGCTCACAATAACCAAGTAATGCAGCAAACATAGCATAACAACCATAGACATGTATCAAATGAACCAAATATCAACTTACTATCTTCGGGGTTGTCCCACAACCCTCGAATTACTTACGATCCCAACGGATCCCTCTCACATCACGTGGTAACCAGGCCACTCATCAAATAGCCTTCTCTCGGCTAGTATGATACCAACATCCTCTGATGTTCTCGTGAGACAAGTTCTTCCATCATTACTATCATAGACACGGTTGATCACTTGCTGAGGTCTGTTCCGGTTGTCCATTACCGTGGACACGGCTATTCGAATAGATTTGACACTCTGCACAGGTTGCACACTTTACCCACACTCTAGAGTACTGACCTCGTGATCCCATTCGGGTGGACCAGCATTACTCCACTAGACTTTCCTGAACTGCGATCCTCTCAGCGTACCTTCGGCAACCACTCCCTCTCTGGAGACCTGCCCTGGGTGGCCCTGTGTCCTCACGACACCTGCCACCATCGTGGCCAAACTAAACTTGTCCCAATCGGGGACGGGCCCTATCATGTCAACTGGGCTCACAGGGGTATCACCGCCTACCTGATCAGGGTAGCACACGTGCATAACCCTCCCTCTTTGGAGGTACCGGTGAGAGCGATCAAGCGATCAGCTCAAGTCACGGCCATCCCATACCGGCAAAACGTGGTCGTACGATAATGCCCGAACATGTGACTCCGATCAACCGCTAGATGAGATCAACTCAAGAATCATAGTAGTAGATATATATCTCCACTAACTAAATAAGCAAACTTTAATAATTAAAAGAATAACCATTATCCTTATCATTAACATGAAGATATATGCCATGCTAAGCAATGTTTGCACCATATGGAAATAATGGCTTGCCTTGGTCAGTGGGGTTGTTCAAATACTCCTGATCTCCAAAGTTTCCTTCTGAAATCATATTGAAAATGGCAAAAGGAATGAAAAGTCATTTAATATCCTTTTATTAACCAGAAATTATATGTGTGTGGGAAAAATAGCAAAATTTACCACGTTGTAAAGAATTTCAATACCAAGCCAATCCAAAAAGAATCAAGTGATTTGGACTTGTGGATAAAAAGTTATAAGCATTCAAAGTTTCTGTTAAAAACTAAAAATATAAAAAGAAAAAGGAAATCCTGGGGAGGGCCACGTCGAAGGCGTAAAGTGGAGGGGCACCTCCACTTAACGCTTCGGCCGTGGGCCGCAGTCCCTGGCAGGTGGGACCTGCCTGATTTAAACAGAGAGGAGGGGAGGGAGACAGAGGCGAGGCGGACGGCAGGCGATGGTCGCCGGTGATAGAGATGGCGGCGACGCCAGGGAATGGGCGGAATAGAACGGGTAGTCCACGGCGATCACGTACGTACCCGTAGCTCGGCTAGAGGTGGACAAACGACGTCGTCCCCTTCTTCTCCGGCGTCGGCAGCTTCGGGTGATCGTCGGAGACGGCGTTCAAGGGAGGAATGGGCTTGGGCGAGAGGTCGAGGAGCACCAGCAGGACTCACTGAACCTGTCGGAGGGATCAATTTGGCTCTGGGGACAGGGGAGAAGGCTGTCGACAGAGAGGGGGCGGCGGCAGAACTCCGCTGATGCTCTGAGGCCAGAGGCCTCCGGGCCTTGGCTCACTCTTCGGGGGCTCAACCTAGATGAGCAGGAGGGGGATGGAGAGCTCGGAGGGGTCGGGCTCCTCCTTAAATAGGCCGACGACGAGCTCGGTCGATCTCTCCCGAAGCGGTGAAGATAAGCTCGGGCACGGTCACCGGAGCGCTGAGCTAGTCGTCGCGGAGCGCATGGAGGTGACCAAGGAGGGCATAGATGCGATGGGATGTCTCCTGGCCATAAATGGCTTGCGGACGGGCACAGTGGCCGGAGCCGACAATTCGACCCTGGGCCGGAGCTTGGCTGGGAGCGGCGGCGGTGCTCTCCAGCAGCCCAGCACCTTCCACGGGTACCACGCGTCTGCCACGGGGTGATACGTCTCAAACGTATCTATAATTTTTGATGGTTTCACGCTGTTATCTTGTCTTCTTTGGTTGTTTTATGTACCTTTTATATATTTTTTGGGACTAACTTACTAATTCAGTGCCAAGTGTTAGTTCCTGTTTTTTCTGTGTTTTTGACTCTTTTCAGATCTCATTTTGGAACGGAGTCCAAACGGAAGAAAAACCCCGAAATGATTTTTTCCCGAACGGAAGAAGATCAGGGGGCCTTTGGGCCAAGCCACGTGGGCTCCAGGGAGCCCACAAGCCCCCACTCTGCCACCAGGGAGTAGGCGGCGGTGGGCAGGCTTGTGGCCTCCTTGGCCGCCCCCTGACCTAGATCTTTGGCCTAGAAACTCCCAAATATTCCGCAAAAAATGAGGGGAGCCTCGAAAATACTTTTCCGTCGCCGCAAGCTTCCGTTTTCGCGAGATCTCATCTCGAGACCCTTCCCGGCACCCTGCCGGAGGGGACTTTGGAGTTGGAGGGCTTCTTCATCATCATCATCGCCCCTCCAATGACTCGTGAGTAGTTCACTTCAGGCCTACGGGTCCGTAGTTAGTAGCTAGATGCCTTCTTCTCTCTCTTGGATCTTCAATACAAAGTTCTCCATGATCTTCATGGACATCTATCCTATGTAATCTTCTTTGGCGGTGTGTTTGTCGAGATCCAATGAATTGTGGATTTTTGATCAGATTATCTATGATATATATTTGAGTCTTTGCTGATTTCTTATATGCATGATTTGATATCCTTGTAAGTCTCTCCAAGTCTTGGGTTTTGTTTGGCCAACTAGATCTATGATTTTTGCAATGGGAGAAGTGCTTGGTTTTGGGTTCTGCCATGTGGTGACCTTTCCCAGTGACAGTAGGGGCAGCAAGGCACACATCAAGTAGTTGCCATCAAGGGTAAAAAGATGGGGGTTTTATCATTGGTTTGAGATTATCCCGCTACATCATGTCATCTTGCTTAAGGCATTACTCTGTTCTTATGGACTTAATACACTAGATGCATGCTGGATAGCGGTCGACGTGTGGAGTAATAGTAGTAGATGCAGACAGTATCGGTCTACTTGTTTTGGATGTGATGCCTATAGAAATAATCATTGCATAGATATCGTCACGACTTTGCGCGGTTCTATCAATTGCTCGACAGTAATTTGTTCACCCACCGTCTACCTGCTTTCATGAGAGAAGCCACTAGTAAACACTACGGCCCCCGGGTCTATTCACGTCCATCGTTTACATCTCCGCTTTTACTTTGCTTTGTTACTTTGTTGTTTTCAGTTCTCACTTGGCAAACAATCTATAAGGGATTGACAACCCCTTCATAGTGTTGGGAGCAAGTTTTTGTGTTTGTGAAAGATCTTGAGATACTCCTCCACTGGATTGATACCTTGGTTCTCAAACTGAGGGAAATACTTACCACCGATGTGCTACATCACCCTTTCCGCTTCGAGGGAACACCAATGCAAGGCTCCAAGGCCACGGGGGAAATCCTTTTCATATTTTCCTAGGAAGTCCCTTGAGGCGTAGCCGTAGCAGAAGGATTCCTGGTGCCGTCGACACAACTATTTCTGGCGCCGTTGGAAGGTCTTTTGTTGCAGTAGCAGAAGTGTTTCTGGCGCCGTTGCCAGGAAAGCACAGCTGACATCAGAAGTATTTCTGGCGCCGTTGACGGGGAGGACAAATCAAGATCTATCCAAGTAGGTCTCACAAACTCTTCTCTTGCATTTACTTTTGTTGCCAGTTGCCCCTCGTTTTCCTCTCCCCCACTTCACATTTGCCGTTTTCATTCGCCTTTCGCCTTCGCCGTTTTCTTTTGCCTTTGCCGGTTTTCTTCTTGATTGTGTGCTTGTTTGTTTGTGGAAGTCATCATGGCTGAAAACACCAAACTTTGCGACTTCTCGAGCACTAATAATAATGATTTTATTAGTACTCCAATTGCTCCCGCCACTAGTGCGGAGTCGTATGAAATCAACGCAGCTTTGCTGAATCTTGTTATGAAAGAGCAACTCTCTGTCCTTCCTAGTGAAGATGCCGCATCTCGTCTCAATACCTTCATTGAGCTTTGCAATATGCAAAAGAAAAGAGATGCGGATAATGACGTGATTAACTTGAAACTTTTTCCTTTCTCGTTGCGAGATCGCGCGAAAACTTGGTTTTCTTCTTTGCCTAAAAATAGTATCGATTCTTGGGATAAGTGCAAGGATGCTTACATATCCAAGTATTTTCCGCCGGCTAAGATCATCTCCTTACGTAACGATATCATGAATTTCAAGCAACTTGATCATGAACATGTTGCACAATCTTGGGAGAGGATGAAGCTTATGATTAGAAATTGTCCCGCTCATGGCTTGAGTTTGTGGATGATTATACAAATATTTTACGCTGGCTTGAATTTCACTTCTCGCAATATCTTGGACTCCGCGTCAGGTGGAACGTTCATGGAAATCACGTTAGGAAACGCTACAAAACTCCTAGACAATATCATGACCAACTACTCTCAGTGGCACACTGAAAGGTCGCCTGCTAGCAAAAAGGTGCACGCTATAGAAGAGATTAACTCGCTTAGTGCTAAGATGGACGAGTTGATGAATTTGGTTGCTAGTAGAAACGCTACCGTAGATCCTAATGACATGCCACTATCTTATTTGATTGAGAGTAGCAACGCTAGTTTGGACGTGAATTTTGTTGGTAGGAACAATTTTGGCAACAACAATGCTTTTAGAGGAAACTATGTTCCTAGGCCTTTTCCTAGTAACTCCTCTAACAATTATGGCAATTCCTACAACAACACTTATGAAAATCACAACAAATTACCCTCCGATTTAGAGAGTAATATCAAAGAGTTCATTAACTCTCAAAAGATTTTCAATGCGTCCATAGAGGAAAAACTACTCAAAATAGACGATTTGGCTAAGAGCATTCATAGGTTGTCCTGTGATATTGATGCTTTGAAAGTTAGATGTGCTCCACCCAAGATCAATTTGGATGAAACTTTGAAAGCTATGCGTATCTCCATGAATGAGAGCAAAGAAAGAACCACCCAAATTCGCGCTAGACATGAATGGTTTAAAAGGGTGCGTTCTATTGATGCAAATCACGAAGATCTTAAAGTGCTTGGTGTGTCTCCTCTTGAATCTTTGTTTTCGTGTGTCGAATCTACTTATGGAGGGGCCGGATATGAATCCACTTTGGTTGAAAAACGCCCCAATGATTCGGAGTCCACCTATCTTGATGATAAAGGTGTGGAGAGTGGAGTAGAAGAAGTAAAAAATTTGGGTAGTAATGAAACTCCCACTTTGGATTTCAAGGAATTCAATTATGATAATTTCTCCTTGTTTGAATGCATTTCTTTGATGCAATCCATTGCAAACTCTCCACATGCTTATAGCCAAAGCAAAGCCTTTACCACGCATATCGTAGATGCTATGATGAAATCTCTTGAAGAGAAGCTCGAACTAGAAGTCTCTATACCTAGAAAACTTCATGATGAGTGGGAACCTACTATCAAAATCATGATCAAAAACTATGAGTCCAATGCTTTGTGTGATTTGGGTTCTAGTGTTTCCGCGATTCCAAAGTCTTTATGTGATATTCTTGGTTTTCATGAGATTGAAGAGTGTTCTCTTAATTTGCATCTTGCGGATTCTACAGTCAAGAAACCCATGGGGAGGATCGATGATGTTCTTATTGTTGCAAATAAGAACTATGTACCCGTGGATTTCATTGTACTTGACATAGATTGCAATCCTTCATGTCCCATTATTCTTGGTAGACCTTTCCTAAGGACTATTGGTGCTATCATCGATATGAACAAAGGGAATATTAGATTTCAATTTCCTTTAAAGAAGGGCATGGAGCACTTTCCTAGAAACAAAATAAGATTGCCTTATGAATCTATGATAAGGCCTACCTATGGTTTGAGCACCAAAGATGACTATACGTGATTCCATCACTTTCGCCTAGCTAAGGGCGTTAAACAAAAGCACTTCTTGGGAGGCAACCCAATGAATCTATCATTTTTGTTTCTGTTTTGTGTTTTCAACACTTTCATAATTCTATTAAGATTGTCTTTTTTGTGTTTCTTTTTGCATTTGTGCCAAGCAAAACCGTTATGATTAGTCTTGGGGATGATCGTTTGGTCATGCTGGAAAAGACAGAAACTTTCTGCTCACGAAAAGAATTTTCTTTTTTTTCTGGAAGAGATTTTGAGTTGATTCCTTTTGCTGCTGATTTCTACGCAAATTCTTCAGACTGTCGTAATTTTTCAAATTTTTTGAAGTACCAGAGGTATACTAAATAGACAGATTGCTACAGACTGGTCTGCTGTTAACAGATTCTGTTTTTGTTGTGTTGGTTGCTTATTTTGATGAAACTATGGATAGTATCGGGGGGTATTAGCCATGGAAGATTGAAAGTACAGTAATCCAACATCAGCACAAGTAGAATTTAAGTTTGCTACAGTACCTAAGTAAGTGGTGGTTTGCTTTCTTGTACTAATGTTATCACGAGTTTCTATTTAAGTTTCGTGTTGTGAAGTTTTCAAGTTTTTGGTGAAGTTCTTATGGACAAAGAGATAAACAGTGGCAAGAGCTCAAGCTTGGGGATGCCCAAGGCACAGCAAGAGATTCAAGGATGCCGTAAAAGCCTAAGCTTGGGGATGCCCCGGGAAGGCATCCCCTCTCTCGTCTTCAATCCATCGGTAACGTTACTTGGGGCTATATTTTTATTCACCACATGTTATGTGTTTTTTCTTGGAGCGTCTTGTATCGTAGGAGTCTCTTATTTTTGTTGTGTCACAATCATCCTTGATGCACACCTAGAGAGAGAGACATGCACACATCGTGATTTTGTTGAGCTTCACTTATATATTTTGGTAGACAATTCAGCTCACATGTGCTTCACTTATATCTTTTGAGCTAGATACTTTTGCTCTATGTGCTTCACTTATATATTTAGAGCACAGCGGTGCGTGGCTTGGTAGTTGATCTATGCTTTGAAAGTAGTCTCAAAAGGTGTAGTTATCCAAAGGAATAAGAAAACTTCCACCTTCATGTGCATTGAATAGTTAGAGAAGTTTGATTCATCTCAATTACTTTTGAGTTGTGGTTATGGTAATATTGAAGTCATGCTAGTAAGGTTTTGTGGATCTAGAAATACTTGTGTTGAAGTTAGTGATTCCCGTAGCACGCACGTATGGTGAACCGCTATGTGATGAAATCTGAGCATGATTAGTATATTGATTGTCATCATTTGCGTGGCGGTCGGGATCGCGCGATGGTTTATACCTACCAACCCTTCCCCTAGGAGTATGCGTTGAATGCTTTGTTTCAATTACTAATAAAACTTTTGCAACAAGTATATGAGTTCTTCATGACTAATGTTGAGTCCATGGTTTAGATGCACTTTCACCTTCCACCATCACTATCTTCTTAGTGCCATGCAACTTTTGCCGGTGCACAAAACCCACCATTAGCCTCCCTCAAAACAGCCACCATACCTACCTACTATGGCTTTTTCAAAGTCATTCCAAGATATATTGCCATGCCACTACCACCATGACATGTGCCACCACGTCTACATTGCCATTGCATGATCGTAAGATAGCTAGCATGATGTTTCCATTGATGTCTATGCCATGCTAGATCATTGCCACGGTACACTACCGAAGCCATTCCATATAGAGTCATCGTTGCTCTAAGTTTTGAGTTGAAAGTGTGATGATCATCATTAATGGAGCATTGTCCCATGTGAGGAAATAAAAGAGGCCAAAGAAGTCCACCAAAAAAAAAGAGGCCAAAGAGCCCACCAAAAAAATGAGAGAAAAAGAGAGAAGGGACAATGCTACCACTTTTTCCACACTTGTGCATATTAAGCACCATGATCTTCATGATTGAGAGTCTCTCGTTTTGTCACCACCATATAGCTAGTTGGAAATTTTCATTATATAACTTGGCTTGTATATTCCTATGATAGGCTTCCTCAAAATTTCCTTAGGACTTCGTGAGCAAGCAAGTTGGATGCACACCCACTAGTTTTCTTTAAGAGCTTTCACATACTCATAGCTCTAGTGCATCAATTGTATGGCAATCCCTACTCATTCACATTGATATCCATTGATGAGCATCTCCACAGCTCATTGTGATGCCTAGTTAATGTGACTATCTTCTCCTTTTTGCCTTGCAACCTACACTACATTCCACACCATCTATAGTGCTATAACGATGGCTCACGCTCATGTATTGTGTGAGAGTTGAAAAGGTTTGATAAAGTAAAGGTGTGAAACAATTATTTGGCCAATACCGGGGTTGTGCATGATTTAAATTCATTGCGCAATGATGATAGAGCATAGCCAGACTCTATGCTTTTGTAGGGATAACTTTCTTTTGGCCTTGTTATTTTGAAAGTTCATGATTACTTTGCTAGTTTGCTTGAATTATTATTGTTTCCACGTCAATAGAAAACTATTGTTTTGAATCTAATGGATCTAAACATTCATGTCACATAAGAGGAATTACAAAGGACACCTATGCTAGGTAGCTTGAAAGCATCAAAAATTCATTCTTATCACTTCCCTACTCAAGGACGAGCAGGAGTTAAGCTTGGGGATGCTTGATACGTCTCAAACGTATCTATAATTTTTGATGGTTACACGCTGTTATCTTGTCTTCTTTGGTTGTTTTATGTACCTTTTATATCTTTTTTGGGACTAACTTACTAATTAAGTGCCAAGTGCGAGTTCCTGTTTTTTTCCGTGTTTTTGACTCTATTCATATCTGATTTTGGAACGGAGTCCAAACAGAAAAAAAATCCCGAAATGATTTTTTCCCGAACGGAAGAAGATCACGGGGCCTTTGGGCCAAGCCAGGTGGGCTCCAGGGAGCCCACAAGCCCCCACTCCGCCACCAGGGGGAGGCGGCGGTCGGCAGGCTTGTGGCCTCCCTGGTCGCCCCCTGACCTAGATCTTTGGCCTATAAATTCCCAAATATGTAAAAAATGAGGGGAGCCTCGAAAATACTTTTCCGCCACCGCAAGCTTCCGTTTCCGCGAGATCTCATCTGGAGACCCTTCCCGGCACCTTGTCGGAGGGGACTTTGGAGTTGGAGGGCTTCTTCATCATCATCATCGCCCCTCCAATGACTCGTGAGTATTTCACTTTAGACCTATGGGTCCGTAGTTAGTAGCTAGATGGCTTCTTCTCTCTCTTGGATCTTCAATACAAAGTTCTCCATGATCTTCATGGAGATCTATCCGATGTAATCTTCTTTGGCGGTGTGTTTGTCGAGATCCGATGAATTGTGGATTTGTGATCAGATTATCTATGATATATATTTGAGTCTTTGCTGATTTCTTATATGCATGATTTGATATCCTTGTACGTCTCTCCGAGTCTTGGGTTTTGTTTGGCCAACTAGATCTATGATTCTTGCAATGGGAGAAGTGCTTGGTTTTGGGTTCTGCCATCTTGTGACCTTTCCTAGTGATAGTAGGGGCAGCAAGGCACACATCAAGTAGTTGCCATCAAGGGTAAAAAGATGGGGTTTTTATCATTCGTTTGAGATTATCCATCTAAATCATGTCATCTTGCTTAAGGCGTTACTCTGTTCTTATGGACTTAATACACTAGATGCATGCTGGACAGCGGTCGACGTGTGGAGTAATAGTAGTAGATGCAGACAGTATCGGTCTACTTGTTTTGTACGTGATGCCTATAGAAATAATCATTGCATATATATCGTCACGACTTTGTGCGGTTCTATCAATTGTTCGACAATAATTTGTTCACTCACCATCTACTTGCTTTCATGAGAGAAGCCACTAGTAAACACTACAGCCCCCAGGTCTATTCACATCCATCATTTACATCTCCGCTTTTACTTTGCTTTGTTACTTTGTTGCTTTCAGTTCTCACTTGGCAAACAATCTATAAGGGATTGACAACCCCTTCATAGCGTTGGGAGCAAGTTGTGCTACATCACCCTTTCCGTTTCGTGGGAACACCAACGCAAGGCTCCAAGGCCACGGGGGAAATCCTTTACATATTTGCCTAGGAAGTCCCTTAAGGCGTAGCCGTAGCAGAAGGATTCCTGGTGCCGTCGCCACGACTATTTCTGGCGCCGTTGGAAGGTCTTTTGTTGCAGTAGCAGAAGTGTTTCTGGCGCCGTTGCCAGGAAAGCACAGCTGACATCAGGGGGTTTACCGACGCTCAGGACAAGGAGGGGGCAGAGTGTGACCGCTCGGGACGGCTCGGCTGTCACTTGTGCTGCGCAGAGCATGCTCTGTGGCATGTCAGTGCCATGGTCACCATGGTTGTGGCTGTCCTGGTGCCACACCAGCCTGGCCACCTTGTCCCTAGCGTCGACAGACCCTCGATTAGTTACTCACCATTGCTGGCTTGATCACTCAACATCACCATCGACTTGGAACATCAAAAACAGCTTCTGACAGCAAAGTTTGGGAGGTTCTGGAGCTCAATTGGATAAGGATTAGATCAAGAGGTGATGTCTGGTGGATTCAGCATAGGAAAGACTCCAAACTGGCAAAATTTGGCAAGGTTTGGAGATCAAATGGATATAGTTCCTTTGTAAAGCACCTTTCTGGTCCAGAATACAAATGAGCTCACAACACTCATTTGAAAGCTTTTCTACGAGTGAGGTTTGGTAGGAAAGTGTCATTTGGCAATGCACATATGCTCAAAAAATTTCAACTCCATTGTGCACTCTAGCTAGCACTTCCTTTCACAAGGGTTCGCTGTTTACAGAAACTTAGCAGAGTTGTTTTGCTCAAAATTTGTATTGGACCATGGGATGTTTTTACATATTGGAACTATATATGATCCCTAGTGACGGGGATATAGCCCTAGGGTAGGGTCATAGGTCTGACCAATACGTCCTACCCAAGGGCACCTCATTATTAGTTTAAGGGCTACAAGGGAAATTCCTACTGGATCATGACAACATCTAATCCACTCAGTACGGATCCACTCAGACGAGTACATTCCATCCACTCGGATGACAGTCAACCACTCGGTCGTATGACTCACTCGGTCATGCAAATACCAACAGTCGGCAAGACATCTGTAGTGGGCTGGCATTATGGCATCAATGCCCCATCTTGTAACATAAGAGGTGAGGAGGTGGCGCACTCTATATAAGCCACCCCCCTCCACATAGCTAAGGGACATCTTCTTCTTCTCCCCCGGGCGGGCTCATTCCTGCCCTGGAGCTCTGGCTCTCTCTATACCATGTAGCTCATCTCCATGACAGATGAAACAAAGCCTCTCCGGAGCACGAGACGTAGGGTTGTTATCTCCATCGTGAGAGGCCTGAACTCGCTAAAACCGCCGTGTCACCCATGTGCATCTTGATAGATCATGCTCCGTTATCCTACCCTCTTTCTACTGTCGGAATCGATACCACGACAGTTGGCGCCCACCGTGGGGCTTAGCGTCTATTGAGCCATGATGCATATGGTTATTTTCTTCAACCACAAGTGACAAATCGATTTCTCGCCACCGGCGGCGTCCGCTTCATTGTCGCCACGCGCGGCCTCCGGTGCCGGCCGTTTCATCGTCACCACGCACGGCTCTGGCACCTCCCGCTTCGTCGTCGACATGCGCGGCCTCTGGTGCCGGCCGCTTCATCGTCGCCACGCGCGGCTCTGGCACTGCCCGCTTCGTCGTCGCCACGCGCGGCCTCCAGCACCGGCCGCTTCATCGTTGACACACGCGGCTCTGGCACCGCCCGCTTCGTCGTTACCATGCGCGGCCTCCGGCGTCGTCTGCTTCATTGTCTTCTCCAACTTCGTTGTTATTGAGCACACACGGCCGTCAATGCCGTTCGTCTCGTCGTCGTCTCCGGCCTCGTGTTATCGGCTGCTCGGCGGAGACCTTCGCAGTTGAGGCCCAAGGCCGAGGCGGCACAGGCACACAACGCTCCTTCCTCCTTCATCGGTCGTCGGCAAGGGTCTCCTCAGTTGAGGCGTGCTGTGACGACAACCTACGAATCAGCCTTGATCTGTAACGGGTAGCCGGTCAATGCCTCGTAAGTGCATGCATTACGTGGGTCTCTTACTTGATTAATTATCCACATGCAGAAAAATGGTAACGGAACGACCCTGCGTCCAATGCCTCGTAATGGGCCTAATGGCCTCATTAAATGGCTCATAAGGTGAGGTATGATCGCATCAATTTAGTAATTGCTGCATGCAAAACTTCCATCACACTGTTTTCATGAATGGTTAATATTGCATGCATGCAAGTATAACCATCCGTAGTCTTTACTCCTTGCAATTTAACATCTGTCCATAACACTTTACCCAGACGGACATTCCGTTCGAGCTAGAAACAACATGCAGATAGAATTTGCGTTCAAACAATCAACATGCAGATCACTCAGCATCACCATGCATCGTCACTCGACCGGATGCTCCTTCGACACTCGGTCGCCCCGCACGCCGTCACTCGGCGGGACGCTCCTTCGCACCGTCGCTCGACTGGACGCTCCTTCGACACGCGGTCGCCCCGCACATTGTCACTCGGCGGGACGCTCCTTCGCACCGTCGCTCGACTGGACGCTCCTTCGACACTCGGTCGCCCCGCAGGCCGTCACTCGGCGGGACGCTCCTTCGCACCGTCGTTCGACTGGACGCTCCTTCGACACCCGGTCGCCCCGCACGCCGTCACTCGGCGGGACTCTCCTTCGCGCCATCACTCGACCGGATGCTCTTTCGGCACTCGGTCGCCCCGCACGCCTTCACTCGGCGGGACGCTCCTTCGCGCCGTCGCTTGACTGGACGCTCCTTCGTAACCTGGCTGCCCCGCGCATCGCCACTCGGCGAGACAGACCTGCATCACTCGGTCGCTTCGCGCACCTTCACTCAGTTGGTCACTCCTTCATCAGTCGGCTGCTCCCGCGCCGTCAGAAAGCTAAGTCATTCTCCATACGCTTCGTTCAATTAAATAGTTGCTTCCGCATTACCGAGTATCGAGGAAGTCGCACATGACGTTCACTCGGAGGTCACGCCACCGAAGTGTACCTCTGCACTCGATTGTTTATTTTTATGTGGGAACACTTCAGTTCCTCTTCGTTTTGGTCCAGTACTCAAACGAGTTCAGTCGAATCCTTCACTTGCATAAGTACAGTCGGATCCTGCACAAGTACAACCACCTGGAACACCCACTGGGTGTCTATGGGTGTTATTTACACAAACTACCTCAGAAAAGATCATATTACTTTGATAATTTTTTATGCTGGCGTGTGCTATTTTTCATACACAGGTTACTCGACGCACCCATGCACCATCCTCGTCGTTGCTCAGGCTCAGTCGCCACAACGATCATTCATACGTTTTCACGTGTACGGAAGCTCCTTCGATGACATAGTGGACACGTCCGCCCCACGCGCCGTCAGTGGGTCAGACGCCTCCTCGACATACATCACTTGGACAAGCCGCGTGTTGCCACTTCGTCGGACTTGTCTACCTCACTCGGATGCCATGCGCATCGCCACTCCGTGTGGCACGTCTTCATCATTCGGCTGTCCCGCGCACCACCACTCAGCTTAGTTGCGACTCCGTGTCGCCTAAGTTAAAAAATACTTCGAGTATGGACATGCTCCACACTCGGGGGCTTAGCTGCGACTCCGTATCGCCTAAGTTAAAAAGCAACTCCGAGTGCGGACATGCTCCACACTCGGAGACTTAGCTGCGACTCCGTATCGCCTAAGTTAAAAACAACTCCGAGTGCGGACATGCTCCACACTCGGGGGCTTAGCTGCGACTCCGTATCACCTAAGTTAAAAACAACTCCGAGTGCGGACATGCTCCACACTCGGGGGCTTAGCTGCGACTCCGTATCGCCTAAGTTAAAAACAACTCCGAGTGCGGACATGCTCCACACTCGGAGGCTTAGCTGCGACTCTGTATCGCCTAAGTTAAAAACAACTCCGAGTGCGGACATGCTCCACACTCGAGGGCTTAGCTGCGACTCCGTATCGCCTAAGTTAAAAAAGCAACTCTGAGTGCGAACATGCTCCACACTCGGAGACTTAGCTGCGACTCCGTATCGCCTAAGTTAAAAACAACTCCGAGTGCGGACATGCTCCACACTCGGGGGCTTAGCTGCGACTCCGTATCGCCTAAGTTAAAAACAACTCCGAGTGCGGACATGCTCCACACTCGGGGGCTTAGCTGCGACTCCATATCGCCTAAGTTATAAAGCAACTCCGAGTGCGGACATGCTCCCCACTCGGAGACTTAGCTGCGACTCCGTATCGCCTAAGTTAAAAACAACTCCGAGTGCGGACATGCTCCACACTCGGGGGCTTAGCTGCGACTCCGTATCGCCTAAGTTAAAAACAACTCCGAGTGCGTACATGCTCCACACTCGGGGGCTTAGCTGCGACTCCGTATCGCCTAAGTTAAAAAGCAACTCCGAGTGCGGACATGCTCCACGCTCGGAGACTTAGCTGCGACTCCGTATCGCCTAAGTTAAAAACAACTCCGAGTGCGGACACGCTCCACACTCGTGGACTTAGCTGCGACTCCGTATCGCCTAAGTTAAAAACAATTCCGAGTGCGGACATGCTCCACACTCGGAGGCTTAGCTGCGACTCCGTATCACCTAAGTTAAAAACAACTCCGAGTGCGGACATTCTCCACACTCGGGGACTTAGCTGCGACTCCGTATCGCCTAAATTAAGAACAACTCCGAGTGTTGACACGCTCCACACGCGGAGGCTTAGCGGTGACTCTATGTCGCCTAAGTTAAAACTACTCCGAGTACAGACACGCTCCAGACTCGGGAACTTACCTGCGACCCCGTATCGCCTAAGTTAAAAAATACACTCAGAGACTTGACTTTGATCCAGAAATCATATAATGCAGATTCAACAAACATTCACCATGACAAGCACTGGAAGTCTAAACCCTCTGCCGGACTCATCTAGTCCGACAGAGGCTCGGGGACTACACCCAGTGGGTGCACTGAGCGTGCCCCCACGGGAAGAGAAATACAAAAAAGAAACATTCTGCTTGGTCAGGTCCACCAACAACATCCAAGTTCAATAGATTCAACAGATTCCAACCGACTACCAGCAGTCAGTCAAAGTCTCAAGATCCTGCTGGTCACTCGGACCTACTTCAATTCTTAAGTTCACTCGGACGTACTACTCAGCGGAATCGATCAGGGCGAATGATGAAGACTTCAATCAACGCATAATTTTGCAAGGCTCTGAAGCACATTCAAGTTCGGTCTGCTGCTACAATATTTACATCGACACCTTCACCACTCGGACCCTGATCCATTCGGGGGCTAATGACGGGGATATAGCCCTAGGGTAGGGTCATAGGTCTGACCAATACGTCCTACCCAAGGGCACCTCATTATTAGTTTAAGGGCTACAAGGGAAATTCCTACTGGATCGTGACAACATCTAATCCACTCGGTATGGATCCACTCAGACGAGTACATTCCATTCACTCGGATGACAGTCAACCACTCGGTCGTATGACTCACTCGGTCATGCAAATACCAACAGTCGGCAAGACATCTGTAGTGGGCTGGCATTATGGCATCAATGCCCCATCTTGTAACATAAGAGGTGAGGAGGTGGCGCACTCTATATAAGCCACCCCCCTCCACATAGCTAAGGGACATCTTCTTCTTCTCCCCCGGGCGGGCTCATTCCTGCCCTGGAGCTCTGGCTCTCTCTATACCATGTAGCTCATCTCCATGACAGATAAAACAAAGCCTCTCCGGAGCACGAGACGTAGGGTTGTTATCTCCATCGTGAGAGGCATGAACTCGCTAAAACCGCCGTGTCACCCATGTGCATCTTGATAGATCATGCTCCGTTATCCTACCCTCTTTCTACTGTCGGAATCGATACCACGACACCTAGTAACTACAGGAATTTATTGGGAATTTTTCAACGCAGGAATCATAGGGTTGCTTCACAAAGGGGTAATTCTGGTCAGATAATAAATAATTATTCTGGCCATAATTATCCATTGGGCAAAGGAATATTTTTGCATGTTCTGAAATCATATGGCAATGAGAAGATGCAGTAAAAATTTGGGGCTTAAAGCTCATCCAAGCTATGGGTTGCTTTACAACCCATAGGGTTGCCATAATTCCCAAAAATAGGAAAAGAAATTGTTTAGGTAAATAAAATATTGCAAATAAGTCCCAGAAACATTTTGGCAAGATAAAAAGGTTTTGGAGTGGTTGGTGGCAAGAAATCCAGGGTTGAGGATCCCTCTTGGTTGAAGTGGTTTGAAAAACCCATCAACTTGCGCGTGGAACTTCAAAATATTTTGAAAAGAAAAAGTTTGAAAAATCAGGGTGTTACAGTTGTCTTAATTCTTCTTTCGTAGTTGCGGATTCTTGCGAGAGGGTAATCATAAGTGGGATTCTTGTCCAAGTAAGGGCAGTACCCAAGCGCCGGTGCACCCACATATAAAACTATCGAAGTAACGAACACGAATCATATGAACTTGATGAAACTAGCATGACAGAAATTCTCGTGTGTCGTGGGAAGCGTTTTTCCTCTTATAAGACTTTGTTCAGGCTTGTCCCTTGCTACAAAAGGGATTGGGCCACTTTGCTGCACCGTTGCTACTACTTGTTACTTGTTACTTTTCACCTGCTACGTTTCACCTCACTACACCATCACTTGCTACCGCTACTTTCAGTGCTTGCAGTTATTAACTTGCTGAAAACCGTTTATCAGAGCCTTCTGCTCCTCGTTGGGTTCGACACTCTTACTTATCGAAAGGACTACGATTGATCCCCTATACTTGTGCGTCATCAAGACTCTTTTCTGGCGCCATTGTCAGGGAGTGCAGCGCCTTTGGTAAGTGGAATTTGGTAAGGAAACATTTATATACTGTGCTGAAATTTATTGTCACTTGCCACTATGGAAACTGTTCCTTTGTGGAATTTGTTCGGGGTATCTTCACCACGAGCGGAAGCACGAGGGGTTTCCCCTCAACCTGAGGTACCTACTAAAAATATCTTTTATGAAATTCCTTCGGGTATGCTTGAGAAACTGCTGGCTAATCCTTTTACAGGAGATGGATCATCACATCCACACTTGCATCTAATCTATGTAGATGAAGTTTGTGGTTTATTTAAGCTTGCAGGTTTTCCCGAGGATGAGGTAAAGAAGAAAGTCTTTCCTTTATCTTTGAAGGATAAGGCGTTGACATGGTATAGGCTATGTGATGATACTCGATCATGAGACTACAATCGGTTGAAATTGGAATTTCATCAAAAGTTTTATCCTATGCATTTAGTACATCGTGATAGGAATTATATTTATAACTTTTGGCCTCGTGACAGGGAAAGCATAGCTCAAGCTTGTGGGAGGCTTAAATCAATGCTATTTTCATGCCCCAATCATGAGCTCTTGAGAGAAATTATCACTCAAAACTTTTATGCTCGGCTTTCTCATGAAGATCATACCATGCTTGACACTTCTTGTACCGGTTCTTTTATGAACAAGGATATTGACCACAACTGAAATTTATTGGAAAGAATCAAACGTAACTCTGAAGATTGGGAGCTTGAAGAAGGTAAGGAGTGAGGTATGAATTTCCAGTTTGATTGCGTTAAATCTTTTGTTGAAACAAATACTTCTAGAGATTTTAGCGCTAAGTATGGACTTGACTCTGAGATAGTAGCTTCTCTATGTGAATCTTTTGCTGCTCATATTGATCTTCCCAAAAAGAAGTGGTTTAAGTATCATCCTCTTGTAGAAGTCAACATAATTAAACCCAATATAGTTGAAGAGAAAGTCATTGCCTTTAGTGATCCTATTGTTCCTTGTACCTACACTGAGAAACCACCTTACCCTGCTAGAAAAAGGATTATTCTAAAGCTCCAACTGTGATACGTAGGGGTTACATTAGACCACTTGCACCCCTTGAGGAAATTAGAGTTCAGCCTAGTGTTGCTATTATCAAAGATCTTTTAACCGAAGACATAGACGGGCATGTTCTCAAATTCTGTGAGGACTCCGCTAGAATTGTTAAACCTCACGCGAAAGACAAATACGGGCCTGTTGTTGGCCTGCCCGTTGTTTCTGTCAAGATAGGAGATCACTGTTATCATGGTTTTTGTGATATGGGTGCTAGTGTTAGTGCAATACCCCGGTCCCTTTATGATGAAATCAAAGATGAGATTGCACATGCTGAGTTAGAACCCATTGATGTCACTATTACGCTAGCTAATAGAAACACTATATGCCCTGTGGGAATTGTGAGAGACGTAGAAGTCCTATGTGGTAAGACGAAGTATCCTACTGATTTCCTCGTCCTTGCTACTGCACAAGATAGCTTTTGGCCCATCATATTTGGCAGACCCTTTCTCAACACTGACAATGCTCATATTGATGGCATTAAACAGACTGTCACTGTTAGTTTCGAGGGTGTGTCTCATGAATTTAACTTCTCCAAGTTTGGAAGACAACCCCATGAAAAAGAATCGTCTAGTAGGGATGAAATCATTGCTCTTGCCTCTATTGCCGTGCCTCCTACGGATCCTTTAGAGCAATATCTGCTTGAGCATGAAAATGATATGCATATGGATGAAAGAGATGAGATAGATAAAATTATTTTAGAACAATATCCTATTCTCAAGAATAATCTGCCTGTTGAACTGCTTAGGGATTGTCCCCCACCAAAGGTTGATCCTGTGTTTGAGCTAAAACAGTTACCAGATACTCTAAAGTATGCCTATCTTGATGAGAAGGAGATATATGCTGTTATTATTAGTGCTCACCTCTCGAATCACGAAGAGAAGAAGTTATTAAAAACTCTGAGGAAGCACTGTGCTGCTATTGGATATACTCTTGATGATCTTAAGGGCATTAGTCCCACTCTATGCCAGTACGAGATCAAAACTGATCCTGAATTCAAACCAGTTGCTGATCATCAAAGGAGATTAAATCCTAAGGTGAAAGAAGTAGTGAGAAAAGAAATACTAAAGCTCCTGGAAGCAGGTATTATCTATCATGTTCCTCATAGCGATAGGGTGAGTCCGGTGCATTGCGTTCCTAAGAAGGGAGGCATTACCGTTGTCCCTAATGATAAGGATGAGTTGATCCCTCACGGATTATTACTGGCTAGAGGATGGTGATTGATTTTAGGAAATTGAACAAGGCAACCAGGAAAGACCATTATCCTTTGTCGTTTATCGACCAAATGCTAGAAAGGCTATCTAAACACACACACACTTCTGCTTTCTAGACGGTTATTCAGGTTTCCCACAAATACCTGTTGCACAATCTGATCAGGAGAAAACCACTTTCACCTGCCCTTTCGGTACCTTTAAAAGGTGTATGATGGCAATATTCTCTGACTTTTGTGAAAAGATTGTTGAGGTTTTCATGGATGATTTCTCCATTTATAGTTCTTCCTTTGACGATTGCCTCAGCAACCTTGATCTAGTCTTACAGAGATGCAAAGATACCAACCTCGTCTTGAACTGGGAGAAGTGCCACTTCATGGTTAATGAAGGCATCGTCTTCGGACACAAAATCTCTGAGAAAGGCATTGAAGTTGATAAGGCTAAGGTTGACACAATTGAGAAAATCCCTTGCCCCACAGATATCAGAGGTATACAGAGTTTCCTAGGTCGTGTTGGTTTCTGTAGAAGGTTCATTAAAGACTTCTCTAAGATTTCTAGGCCTCTTACCAACCTCTTGCAGAAGGATGTTCCTTTTGTTTTTGGTGAGGATTGTGAGGGAGCTTTCAAAATACTTAAGAAGGCCTTGATAACCGCACCTATTGTCCAACCACCTGATTGGAACTTGCCCTATGAAATCATGTGCGATGCTAGTGATTATGCTGTTGGTGTTGTTCTAGGACAAAGAGTTGACAAGAAGTTGAATGTTATTCACTACGCTAGTAAAACTCTAGACAGTGCCCAAAGAAACTATGCCACTACGGAGAAGGAATTTTTAGCAGTCGTGTTTACGTGTGAAAAATTCAGATCTTATATAGTTGACTCCAAAGTCACTATTCACTCTGATGATGCTACTATTAAGTACCTTATGGAGAAGAAGGATGCTAAACCTAGGCTAATTAGATGGGTTCTCCTGCTACAGGAATTTGATTTGCACGTTGTTGACCGAAAGGGTGCTGATAACCCTGTAGCAGATAACTTGTCCAGGCTAGAGAATGTCCTTGATGACACACGACCTATTGATGACAGCTTACCTCATGAGAAATTGAATGTCATCCGCACTTCACATAGTGCACCGGGGTATGCTGATTACGCAAACTATATCATAGCTAAATACATACCACCCAGTTTCACCTACCAGCAAAAGAAGAAATTCTTCTTTCATTTGAGACACTACTTTTGGGATGATCCTCACCTTTATAAGGAAGGAGTAGACGGTGTTATTAGATGTTGTGTGCCTGGACATGAACATGGAAAGATCCTGCAGAAGTGTCATTCTGAAACCTACGGAGGACACCATGCTGGAGACAGAACTGCTCATAAGGTATTGCAATCAGGTTTATATTGGCCCACTCTCTTCAAGGATGCCCGTAAGTTTGTCTTATCTTGTGACGAATGCCAAAGAATAGGGAACATCAGTAAGCGTCAGGAAATGCCTATGAACTATTCACTTGTCATTGAACCATTTGATGTCTGGGGCTTTGATTATATGGGACCTTTCCCGAGTTCCAATGGGTATACTCACATCTTAGTTGTTGTGGATTACGTCACTAAGTGGGTACAAGCTATCCCCACTAGAAATGCTGATCACCACACCTCTATTAAGATGCTTCAAGAAGTCATCTTCCCAAGATTTGGAGTCCCTAGATATCTGATGACTGATGGCGGTTCACACTTCATTCATGGTGTTTTCCGCAACATGCTCGCTAAGTATGATGTCAATCATAGAGTTGCATCTCCTTATCATCCTTAGTCTAGTCGTCAAGTGGAGTTGAGTAATAGGGAGATAAAATCGATCTTACAAAAGACTGTCAATAGATCTCGAAAGAATTGGTCTAGCAAACTTGACGATGCACTATGGGCTAATAGGACTGCTTATAAGAATCCCATGGGCATGTCTCCGTATAAAATGGTTTATGGTAAGGCCTGTCATTTACCTCTTGAGTTAGAACACAAAGCTTATTAGGCAATCAAAGAGCTCAACTTCGATTTCAAACTTGCCGGTGAGAAGCGGTTGTTTGATATCACCTCATTAGATGAATGGAGGGCACAGGCATATGAGAATGCCAAGTTGTTCAAGGAAAAGGTTAAGAGATGGCACGATAAAAGAATACAAAAACTTGAGTTCAATGTAGGTGATTATGTCCTGCTATACAATTATCGCTTAAGATTCTTCACAGGCAACCTTCTCTCTAAATGGGAAGGTCCCTACGTTGTCGAGGAAGTATATCGTTCCGGTGCCATCCAAATCAATAACACGGAAGGTAATTTTCCTAGAGTAGTAAATGGGCAAAGAATCAAGCATTATATCTCTGGTACTCCCATAAATGTTGAGACCAATATCATCAATATCATAACTCCAGAGGAGTACATAAGGGATGTTTATCAGCCTGTTTCACACCCTGAAAACGAAGAGGTATGTGTTTCGATAAGTAATTGGAATCCGAAACTTTGCCAGTAGGAAATTTTCTCCGTTTTGGAATTTATGGAAAAATAGAAACATAAAAAGTAGTCCGGAGAGCGCACGAGGCGGCCACAAGCTTGGTCGCTGCGGCCTCCCCCCTGGGCGCGGCAACACGGCTTGTGGGCACCTCGTGTGCCTCCCGGACTCCGTTTTCTTGCGGAGCACTCCTTCTGGTCCAGAAAAAATCATAATATATACGCCCAAGGGTTTTGATCTCCGTATCGCGCAGTTTTCCTCTGTTTTCGTTTCGAGCCTGTTCCTGTTGCAGATCTAGATCGTCATGACTTCCCCAAAAGCTCCTAAGGACAAGATCTTCGAGAAGGTCATCAATCCTTACCTCGCGGAAGTGTTGAAGCACCCTCAATCTATCAAGATGAGTGAGGGGATGTTGCACATCCATGATGTTGAGGGGCCTAAGAAGACCGGAAGCATGGAGACGAGGCTCGAAGCAATGGAGCAACAAGTCTTCAAGTGCCAAGAGATGGTGGAGCGTGGACTCAACGCCAACCACATGGTGATCACGGAGTTCACCAACAATCACAAGATGGATGCCATTGACATTGGGAAGCACCTCTCCAGGCTCTATGACAGGGTTGATCAACTCCAGGGCCAGATCTACGACCTGCAGAACCAAAACTGTGAGTATGAGTATAGATGTAAATCAATACGGTTGGCTGCAGATTTGAGGATTCCAGCGACTCGTTCATCCTTCCATGATGGAGCACCTATGCCTTGGAATACAGAGGATCAAACTCATGTTGCAACTCCACCACCATCACCACCAAAGGAAGACAACGAAGCATTGGTATGGGCAACTCCCTTGGCTTATGCCAAGCTTGGGGGAGTTGCCCTGATATCGTATCACATTTATATCTTTTGCTTTTACCTTTGTTTTAGTTCTTTCCTTTTCAGTTTTTATTTCTTCTCTTAGTGGAATAAGTCTTTAGTGTTTAGTTTGAGTCTTTTGCCTTGTGTCTCCCCCGATGTATTCGAGCTTGCGAGCTATATAATAAAGAGTATCTTAGTCAAGGGCTTTGTTTTGTGCCGTGATCAAAAGTATGAAAAGAACGATATCATGAAAGATCATGAGATGATCTTATGGAAAGTGATAGCTTCACATATAACAAATATGATGATTGAAACTTGTTGAGAATAGACCAACATAGACCCCAGTCATTGTTGCAATTAATAAGAAGTAATAAGGAAATAAAGGTTTACATATAAATATACCATCTTAGACACTTTTTACAATTGTGAGCACTCACCGAACTATTACATGCTTAGAAGTAGATGTTGGACAAGGAAGACAACATAATGAATTATGTTTGCTTGATTCCAAACAATGCTATATGAATAGAGATCCCTTAGAATGTGACGATTGCTTCCACCTCATATTAGCCAAAACTCCCGCACCAAGTAGAGATACTACTTGTGCATCCATAAACCTTCAACCCAGTTTTGCCATGAGTGTCCACCATACCTACCTATGGATTGAATAAGATCCCTCAAGTAAGTTGTAATTGGTGCAAGCAATAAAAATTTCTCGCTAATATGTATGATCTATTAGTGTGTGGAAAATAAGCTTTAGACTAACCTGTGATGAGGAAGAGATAAAAGCGACAGACTGCATAATAAAGTTCTTTATCACAGGGGGCAATATAAAGTGACGTTCCTCCGCACTAAGAGGACACGCATCCAAACATCAAAAGCGCATGACAACCTCTGCTTCCCTCTCCGAAGGGCCTATCTTGTACCTTTACTTTTGTCCTGGTGAAAGTCTTGGTGATCAACACCAATTCCCTATTCCGTCTTCATCTTGGTGAACGTCATATGCTTGGAAAGATCTATATTCATATATCAGCTTGGAGATGAGTACTTATGCTTTATTATTGTTGACTTTACCCTTGAGGTAAATTGTTGGGAGGCAAAATTATAAGCCCCTATCTTTCTCTGTGTCCAACTGAAACTTTGACACCATGAGTACCACGTGAGTTGGAACAATTGTGGAAAACAAAAGAGATGATTGAGTATGTGGATTTGCCTTACAAGCTCTTACTTGGCTCTTTCTGATGATATCATAAATTGCAATTGCTTCAATGACTATGGACTGTTGTTGGCTACTTCTCGGTAAGGTTTTTGTTTCATGCTTTGCTTTCTGAAGGAATTGTTACTTTCCCATAAGAATCTTTATGATGCATTGTTGTTCTATGTGTGATCATGATGCCCTCATGTCCGTTTTATGTTTTATCGACACCTTCATCCCTAAACATGTGGACATGTTTATGGATCTTGGTTTTCGCTTGAGGACAAGCGAGGTCTAAGCTTGGGGGAGTTGATACGTCCATTTTGCATCATGCTTTCATGTTGATATTTATCGCTTTATGGACTGTTATTATACTTTGTGGTACCATACTTATGCCTTTTCTCTCTTATTTTGCAACGTTTATTTGAAGAGGGAGAATACCGGCAACTGGAATTCTGGACTAGAAAAGGAGCAAGTCTGAGTCCTCTATTCTGCGCAACTCCAAATTCCCTGAAAATCAACGTGGAATTTTTTGGGAATATATAAAAAATATTGGCCGAAAGAAGTGCCACAGGGGAGCTGCCATGGGCCCACAAGCCTGGTGGCTGCGGCAACAGGGCTTGTGAGCACCATGGTGGCCCACTGGCCCCCCTCTTTTGCTATATGAAGGGTTTCGTCTGGAAAAAAAATCAGGGTGGAACTTTTTCGTGGATTCTCCGCCGCCATGAGGCGGAACTTGAGCAGAACCAATCTAGAGCTCCGGCAGGATGATCCTGCCGGGGAAACTTCCCTCCCGGAGGATGAAATCATCGCCATCGTCATCACCAACACTCCTCTCGTCGGAGGGGAGTCATCTCCATCAACATCTTCATCAGCACCATCTCCTCTCCAAACCCTAGTTCATCTCTTGTAACCAATCTCCGTCTCGCGACTCCGATTGGTACTTGTAAGGTTGCTAGTAGTGTTGGTTACTCTTTGTAGTTGATGCTAGTTGGATTACTTGGTGGAAGATTTTATATTCAGATCCTTGATGCTACTCATTACACCTCTGATCGTGATTATGATTATGCTTTGTGAGTAGTTACTTTTGTTCCTAAGGACATGGGATAAGTCATGCTAATAGTAGTCATGTGAATTTGGTATTCGTTCGGTATTTTGATATGTTGTATGTTGTCTTTTCCTCTAGTGGTGTTATGTGAATGTCGACTACATAACACTTCACCATATTTGGGCCTAGATGAAGGCATTGGGGAGTAGTAAGTAGATAATGGGTTGCTAGAGTGACACAAGCTTAAACCCCAGTCTATGCGTTGCTTCGTAAGGGGCTGATTTGGATCCACACTACTGGAATCCAGAAATTTGCCGTCAGCCAGTTCTTTACCGTCTGCTGGCTGACGGCAAAGAACCTCTTTGCCATCAGTTGACGCAATACAGACGGCAAAGAACTGACACATGGCAAAAATACTATTTGCCATGTGTGGGTCCTTTGCCGTCTGCCAGCAGACGGCAAAGAGCCCCAGGGCAGACGGCAAAGGGGACGCGTGGGCCCCATGCCTGCCGTGTCCGAAATCCGGGGGCCTTTGTCGTCCGCGGGCCTTTGCCGTCTGCCATACGGCCCTTTGCCGTCTGCCTTACGTCCCTTTGCCGTCGGGGGGCGGACGGCAAAGGGGCCTCCCTATAAAGGCCGTTACCCCCCACCTCGCTCACTGTCTCTCTCTCTCTCACCCCGACCACTCTCTCTCTCCACGGCGGCGACGCCCTGCCGGCGAGATCCCCTCCCCGCGGCGAGCCTACCCCCCCGGCGAGCACACCCCCCCCCCCCCCCCGGCGACCCACCCCCTGCCCCCTGCCGCCGCCGCCCCCTGCCGCGTGCCGCCCCCTGCCGCCGCCGCCCCTGCCGCCGACGCCCCCTGCGGCGAGCCCCCAGCCGCGCGCCCCCGTGCCACCGCCGCCCCCTGCCGCCGCCCCCTGCCGGTGAGTTTTTTTTGTTTTTCTTTTTAAAAAAGTTAATTACTTTAGTTAGTTTATTAGGTTAGTTTTTTTATTATATATAGGGTAATTTAGTTAGTTTATTTGGTTAGATTATTAGGCTAATTAGGTTAGTTAGTTAGGTTAGAAGAAAAAAAGCAGAAGGAAAAAAGCAGGAGAAGAAGAAGAAGAAGAAGAAGAAGAAGAAGAGGAGGAGGAGGAGGAGGAGAAAAAAGAAGAAGAAGAAGAAGAAGAAGAAGAAGAAGAAGAAGAATAAGAAGAAGAAGAAGAAGAAGAAGAGGAGAGGAGGAGGAGGAGAAAGAGGAGGAGAAAGAAGAAGAAGAAGAAGAAAAAGAATAGAAGGAGAAAAAGAGGAGGGGAGTAGGAGGAGAAAAAAGAAGAAGAAGAAGAAGAAGAAGAAGAAGAAGAAGAAGAAGAAGAAGAAAAAGAGGAGAGAGGAGAAGAAGAAAGAAGAGGAAAAGGGAACCCCGGCACCCCGAAACTGACCCTCGACCCCCGACCCCTGACGCCCGACGCCACTGACCCCCGACCATCGACCTCCGACGCCACTGACCCCCGACCCCCGACCCCCGACGCCACTGACCCCCGACGCCACTAACCCTCGACCCCCGACGCCACTGCCCCCGACCCAGCCCCTCGGCCCACGACTCCCGACCCCCGACGCTCGACGCCACCAACCCCCGACCCCCGACGCCACTGACACCCGACGTCACTGACCCTGGACCCCCGACGCCACTGACCCTGGACCCCCGACGCCACTGACCCCCCACAACCGACGCCACTAACCCCCCGACCCCCGATGCCACCGACCCTCGACGGCACTGACTCCCGACGCCACTAAGCCCCGACCCCCGACACCTCTTCTGCCTTCTTTTGAACGAGAAGGTGCTTTTCGGCCTTCCAGAGGCCCACGGGGTCATAGTTTTGAAAATTATGAGTTAGGTCACATATTTTCCGATCATGTTAATTATAAAAACATCGTATTTGTGTTGATCGGGTGAATTTCAATGTGCAGTTGTTCGACGACCTCCACGTGCGTTGGACGAGCTCCGCCCTTGCATTTGTTGGTGAGCACAAATGACTTCTCCTCCTACCCCCTTAATTTGCTCTGTCCCGGTCTTCGTGCCGATGAAACTTGCTAGCTATAGGTTTCTTCAATCATGAGTATGCGTGACCAGTATGCGTCTCTCGTTCGAAAGGGCGACATCTATAAATATGCATTTCTTTGCATATTTATAACCGCCATCCTTTCGAATTGTCCAACATTATCCATGGACACCCCGAGTATGTGTAGATTGGGTTTGTTTTCCCGTATGCTGTGCTCCGGATCCGATGCGGAATTTCGTCAGTGCCTCCCCTGTTGTTCTCCGGGTACACATCCTCTCTGCTTATTGCCGAGACGTGTATCAGGAGAACTGCGGGGAGGTGCTGCCGAAATTGTGCGTCGCATCTGGAGCAACGCATGGGAAAACGAACCCAGTCTACACATACTCGGGTGGGATTAGGACCTATCTTTACCTATTAGCGTGTAGGTTGCATGGACGTAATAAAACTGACAAACTTGATTAGCGTATGAATATAGATGATGAATTATGTATTTATTTCTTGTGCCCCCATAGGTAGCTAGGCAACATGAGTGATCGTGCTTGGATGTACACTGGTCACCCTAGTCAGAAAGACATGACCCATGAATGGTTAACAAAAACCAGGGGGTTTGTGAGAGCCGCATTTGCAAATGGCCAGCAAAAAACATGGTGCCCCTGTCCCAACTACGACAACTGGAAAAAGCAGACAGAGTTTGAAATGGGTAAACACTTGCAGAAGTGGGGTTTTACGCCTAATTATACGGTGTGGACTTTTCATGGTGAGTCTGACAAACGTGCCAGAGCTGAGGTGATTCGTCGTCGCACCGACGAGCATGGTACCGGGATTGAAGACATGGTGCAAGACTTCGATGATGCTCGGGATTCGGACGATGAGATGGAGGAATCTGCAAAGGCCTTCTATGAAATGCTGGAGTCTTCAAAACGTCCTCTCCACGAGTAGACTGAGCTTTGTCAGCTGGATGCCATCGCGCATGTAATGGCTCTGAAGGCTCAATTCAACCTAGGCAGAGAATGCTACGACGCGATGATGACGATATTTGGACGCTTTCTACCCAAAGGCCATGTACTGCCTGCAAACCTGTACCAGTCAGAGAAAATCCTCCGTGTACTAAAGATGCCCTATGAGAAGATACATGCCTGTGAGAATGGATGTGCCTTATTTAGGCTTGAGTATGCGGCCTTGAACTATTGCCCCATTTGTAATTCTTCCAGGTATATTGTGGTAGACAACGGCATGGGTGAGAAGAATCAGACCAAAATCCCCATTAGTGTTCTTCGATATCTGCAAATCGTACCAAGACTTCAACGTCTTTTCATGGTCGAAGAGACGGCCAGACAGATGACATGGCACAAATTGGGCAAAAGAACCGAACTAGATGCGGATGGGAACAAGATGCTGGTACACACTTCAGATGGTTTTGCGTGGAGGCACTTCGATGCATTACATAAGGATAAATCGGAAGATCCAAGGCAACCTAGAGTTGCCATCAGCATGGATGGGTTCAATGTGTATGGTATGACGGCAGCACAATACAGTTGTTGGCCTGTATTTGTCATTCCACTAAATTTGCCACCCGGAGAGATTATGAAAAGAAAGAACATTTTCCTGACGTTGATAATTCCAGGGCCCAACTATCCGGGGAAGAATATGAATGTGTACATGCAGCCGCTTAAGGATGAGTTGCAAGAAGCCTGGGATAATGGGATCAAGACCTACGACGCGGCTACCAAAACAAATTTCAAAATGCATGTGTGGTACATGTACTCGACGCATGATTATCCGGCGTTTGCGCTATTCGCTGGCTGGTGTGTGCATGGAAGGTTCCCGTGCACCACATGCAAGGCAGCTCTTCAGTTCCGTTGGCTGCAGGCTGGTCGCAAGTATTCTTGCTTCGACATGCATAGACAATTCCTGGATCCTGACCATAAGTTCAGAAAAGACAAGAAGAATTTCATCAAAGGTAGAGTTGTCAAAAACACTGCACCAGCTGCGTTGACAGGCCAACAGACCCTTGATCAGTTAAACGCTCTCGAGCCCGATCCTTTGCGTCCAGGATACTTCAAAGGGTATAATACGGAACACGCCTGGACTCACAAGTCATGCTTATGGGATCTCCCTTACTTCAAAGACCTCCTTTGCCCACACAACATTGACGTGATGCACACTGAAAAGAATATTGCGGAGGCCATTTTTGGTACATTTTTCGGCATAGAGGGGAAGTCAAAAGATAATCTTAATGCTAGAATCGACCTGGAGGCTCTATGTGATAGACCGTTGCAAAACTTGCGACAACGGAAAGGAAAGCAAAGCATAGCGAAGCCAAAGGCATGGTTCAATCTTGAAAGGCCAGCTATGAGGGAAATGCTATTGTGGGTGAAAATGCGGTTGATGTTCCCCGATGGGTATGCTGCGAATCTAAAGAGGGGAGCGAGTCTTGAGAAATTGAAAATATTTGGGCTCAAGAGTCATGATTGGCACATATGGATTGAGCGGGTAATGCCGGTGATGTTGCGTGGCTTTATCCCTGAGGATGAATGGCTAGTATTGGCAGAGCTGAGCTATTTCTTCCGTTCTCTTTGTGCGAAAGAACTATCGCCTGGCGTGCTAGATGAAATGGAAGAGTTGGCGCCGGAGTTGGTCTGCAAATTAGAAAAGATCTTTCCACCGGGCTTCTTTAATCCAATGCAACATTTGATTTTGCATCTCCCGACCGAGGCAAGAATGGGGGGGCCCGTTCAAAATCGATGGTGCTACTCAACTGAGAGGATGCAGAAGACGCTTCGAGCTAAGTGTAAAAATAAACTTAGAATTGAAGCATCGATGGCCGAGGCATTCATTACTGAGGAGGCGGCAAACTTCGTGACAGCACACTACGAAGCCAAAAATTATCATTTGCATAACCCGAAGCCTCGGTACAATGATGGCGATCGAGAAAAAGTTCGATCCAACCTAGGTAAGCTCGCACCATCCGGTGCTTCGAAAGGGAAATCGTTGGATGTCGAAGAATGGCGGACCATTTCATTGTATATCTTCAGCAACCTAACAGAAGTGCGGCCGTACATCGAGTAAGTTCTCGGTAATTTATTGTTCCGCAACTTCTAATTGCTTTGAACCACTCTTATTCCCGGATATTTGATATAGTCGATACGTCGCCGAATTCTCGGATGGAGCGGTCATCGAAAAGGATTCCGTCGAAGAGTATGAGCTTCTCGCAAAGCATGGAGGCGACTATCCTGGTTTCATCTCTTGGTTCGAACAAAGGGTAATTAATTACCATTAAGGGCCCATTTTACTTATTGGTCTAATTTGCGGCTAATGCATCCATTCTTTCGTATTAAACTTGTAGGCTGATGCAGAGTCTATGGACGCCGAGTTGAGACAAGTCGCTAATGGTTTTGACTATAAGGTCCGTTCATTTGACAAATACAACATCAACGGGTATCACTTTCGTACCTTTGGCAAAGAGCTATCTATGCCCGACCTAAAGACTACAAATTGTTCTGTCTCTGCTGTCGGCGAAGGAGACACCGAGTATTATGGAAGGGTTGAAGCAATTTATGAACTTCTATTCTATTGTGAAAACCCACCGACCGTCGTAGTCTTCAAATGTTATTGGTTTGAGCCGAGGGAGACTAGAAGGACTCATGAACATATAGGACTAGTCGAAATCAACCAAAACACCCACTTAGATGTTCCCGATGTCTATATTACGGCTCAACAGGCGACACAAGTTTTCTATCTACCGTGGGCCTGCCAAACTGATCCAAATCTCAAAGGTTGGGATGTCGTTTATGAAGTGCCACCACATTTTAGACCACCTACCCTCAATGAAGAGGATTACGAACCTCACATTAACCCAGACACATATGAAGGAGAATTCTTCCAAGAAACACGTATGTCCAAGAAACGTTTCAAGAACCGCTCTACTTCACCCCAGAACATTGAAGTAGACAGCGACAGTGAATCCGTCTTAACATCTGAGCCCGAACAGGAAGAGCTGGAAGAAGAAGAGGTTACTGCTGCGGATGACCTGTCACTTCTTGACCGATTACATAATGGTGGCCTTCCACATGTTCTTCTAGATAGTGATGATGATGATGCATTTATTGATGATAGTGATGATCATGATGCATTTATTGACCCCGAAGCATATATAGACGAGGACGATTGTTATTAGTTCATGTCAGGTATTCAACTATTATACTATATATAAATTTTGAGTTCATGTTAGGTATTCAATTTTTATTAGTCATGTTGGTATTTATGTTGTACTAATTTCATTTACTCTTTGTCATGACAGGTGTTGAAAGATGGTGGGAAAGGGTCGAAAGCATGCCGCGGCTGCTTCTTCGTCGGCGGGTGATGGGATGGGTACTTCCATTCCTGCCTCGCCTCTTCGGAGAGTGTTGCTCTCTACTATGCAAGGAGCGGCCCCCGTGAGAGGAGGTCGACCACCCGCGAAGCCGAGAGGCACTAAAGGTACACGTTGTATTCATGTTGGTATTTATGTTGTACTCATGTTGTATGCATATTGGTATTTTATTACTCATGTTGGTATTTATGTTGTACTAAAGGTACACGTGGCCGCGGGAGAGGTAGGGCTACACGGTCTCCGCCACCACCCCAAGCTGATTCACCTGAGCACAGGAGGACTTCTAGGGTGGATTCGTCTGAGGTGGAGGCTACACGGTCTCCGGTTCACGAGCCTCGGGTCGACGAGCCTCAGGTCGACGAGCCTTTGACCCACGAGACTCGTGTCCCAGAGGCTTCCTTCCACACGACTGCGGAGCACAGCAGGGATGAGGGTACGTCCCAAGAGACCCAGTGGGATACCTGGCCTGAGCCAACTGGCCATGCTGGTAGCGACGAGGAGCTGGGTGAGGGGGATACCCAGTGGGATACCGTCTACCAGCGTGGTAGTTCGGGGCTCCCGCTCCTTCTCCTTCTTCTTCTTCTTCTCCTTCTTCTCCTTCTTCTCCTTCTCCTCTTCCTTCTCCTTCTCCTCCTCCTCCTCCTCCTCCTTTTTCTTCTTCTTCTCCTCTTCCTTCTCCTCCTCCTTCTTTTACTTCTTCTTCTCTTTCTCTTCTCCTATAGTTAGCTAGGGTTCCACCTAAATGACATAATTAGCTTAGTTAGCTCCAAAATGGCCTATTTAATAAAAAATGACCTATACTTAGCTAATTATCCTCGAAATGACATAATTAGCTCCAAAAAGGCATTCTTAGCCAATTTAGCCCGAAGAAGGGGACAAGAAGAGAAAAAGAGGAAAATGAAAGCAAGGAAGAGGAAAAAGGAGAAGAAGGAGGAGAAGAAGAAGGGGACAAAAGGATAAGAAGAAGAAGGAGAAGAAGGAGAAGAAGAAGGAGAAGAAGAAGCAGAAGGAGCTCCCGCTCCTTCTCCTTCTTCTTCTCCTTCTTCTCCTTCTTCTCCTTCTCCTCTTCCTTCTCCTTCTCCTCCTCCTCCTCCTCCTCCTTTTTCTTCTTCTTCTCCTCTTCCTTCTCCTCCTCCTTCTTTTACTTCTTCTTCTCTTTCTCTTCTCCTATAGTTAGCTAGGGTTCCACCTAAATGACATAATTAGCTTAGTTAGCTCCAAAATGGCCTATTTAATAAAAAATGACCTATACTTAGCTAATTATCCTCGAAATGACATAATTAGCTCCAAAAAGGCATTCTTAGCCAATTTAGCCCGAAGAAGGGGACAAGAATAGAAAAAGAGGAAAATGAAAGCAAGGAAGAGGAAAAAGGAGAAGAAGAAGGAGGAGAGGGAGGAGGAGAAGAAGAAGGGGACAAAAGGATAAGAAGAAGAAGGAGAAGAAGGAGAAGAAGAAGGAGAAGGAGCTCCCACTCCTTCTCCTTCTTCTTCTCCTTCTCCTCCTTCTTCTCCTTCTCCTCTTCCTTCTCCTTCTCCTCCTCCTCCTCCTCCTCCTTTTTCTTCTTCTTCTCCTCTTCCTTCTCCTTCTCCTCCTCCTCCTCCTTCTTTTACTTCTTCTTCTATTTATCTTCTCCTATAGTTAGCTAGGGTTCCACCTAAATGACATAATTAGCTTAGTTAGCTCCAAAATGGCCTATTTTAATAAAAAATGACCTATACTATTATCCTCGAAATGACATAATTAGCTCCAAAAAGGCATTCTTATCCAATTTAGCCCGAAGAAGGGGACGAGAAGAGAAAAAGAGGAAAATGAAAGCAAGGAAGAGGAAAAAGGAGAAGAAGGAGGAGAAGAAGGAGGAGAAGAAGAAGGGGACAAAAGGATAAGAAGAAGAAGGAGAAGAAGAAGGAGAAGAAGGAGAAGAAGAAGGAGAAGGAGCTCCCGCTCCTTCTCCTTCTTCTTCTCCTTCTTCTCCTTCTTCTCCTTCTCCTCTTCCTTCTCCTTCTCCTCCTCCTCCTCCTCCTCCTTTTTCTTCTTCTTCTCCTCTTCCTTCTCATCCTCCTTCTTTTACTTCTTCTTCTCTTTCTCTTCTCCTATAGTTAGCTAGGGTTCCACCTAAATGACATAATTAGCTTAGTTAGCTCCAAAATGGCCTATTTAATAAAAAATGACCTATACTTAGCTAATTATCCTCGAAATGACATAATTATCTCCAAAAAGGCATTCTTAGCCAATTTAGCCCGAAGAAGGGGACAAGAAGAGAAAAAGAGGAAAATGAAAGCAAGGAAGAGGAAAAAGGAGAAGAAGGAGAAGAAGAAGGGGACAAAAGGATAAGAAGAAGGAAGAGGAGAAGGAGAAGAAGGAGAAGAAGAAGGAGAAGAAGAAGGAGAAGGAGCTCCCGCTCCTTCTCCTTCTTCTCCTCCTTCTTCTTCTCCTTCTTCTCCTTCTCCTCTTCCTTCTCCTTCTCCTTCTTCTCCTTCTCCTCTTCCTTCTCCTTCTCCTCCTCCTCCTCCTCCTCCTCCTCCTTTTTCTTCTTCTTCTCCTCTTCCTTCTCCTTCTCCTCTTCCTTCTCCTTCTCCTCCTTCTCCTCCTCCTACTCCTTCTTTTACTTCTTCTTCTCTTTCTCTTCTCCTATAGTTAGCTAGGGTTCCACCTAAATGACATAATTAGCTTAGTTAGCTCCTAAATGGTCTATACTTAGCTAATTTCTCTCCGAAATAACCTATATATACACTACTTCATCTAGTATTATTTTTCTAACTTTCTTATTTGTCATTTTGCAGATTACCTTCACTTCACGGGAAGCTTGGTTGATGGAATGCTTGAAGATGATTTCTTGTACCATGTGTTGTATTGAAACTATTGTAGTATATGAATATATGAAACTTTGTATGCACGTGGATGAAACTAGTGTAATATATGGTTTGGTACGGATGTAACTTCCATAATATGTATGCACTATGGATGAGAGTTATTTTAATATGGTTATGAGTACGGAAAGATATTTATTTATGTCAAATATATATATATATCCTGATTATTGTTAAAAATGCTGGATATAACAAAAAACAAATAAAAAAGGGGCTGGTTCCCCTCTTTGCCGTCTGCCCCCACATGGCAAAGGGGGGGAGGCAGACGGCAAAGGGGGGAATCTGCCCCCCTCTCTCCCCTCTTTGCCGTCTGCCCCCGCATGGCAAAGGGGGGGAGGCAGACGGCAAAGGGGGGAATCTGCCCCCCTCTCTCCCCTCTTTGCCGTCTGCCCCCGCATGGCAAAGGGGGGGAGGCAGACGGCAAAGGGGGGAATCTGCCCCCCTCTCTCCCCTCTTTGCCGTCTGCCCCCGCATGGCAAAGGGGGGGAGGCAGACGGCAAAGGGGGGAATCTGCCCCCCCTCTCTCCCCTCTTTGCCGTCTGCCACCACATGGCAAAGGGGGGGAGGCAGACGGCAAAGGGGGGAGGCCTACCGTTAACACTTAACGGGGACGTTGCAATATATGCCGTCCCACTTATTTTGCCATCTGCCCCCTCATGGCAAAGATTCTTTGCCGTCCGCTTTGTGAAAGCAGACGGCAAAGAGCCTCTTCACCGGATTTTTTTTTTACCGTCTACTTTGCCGTCTGCTGACCGACGGCAAAGCCTTTGCCGTCCGTGGTAGCCCCCTTTGCCGTCCGCCTTGGCAGACGGCAAATTTCTGAATTTCAGTAGTGCCACTAGTTTAATGCTATGGTTAGACATTGTCTTGATTCTTCTTTCGTAGTTGCGGATGCTTGCAAGAGGGGTTAATCATAAGTGGGATGCTTGTCCAAGTAAGGGCAGTACCCAAGCACCGGTCCACCCACATATCAAACTATCAAAGTAACGAACGTGAGTCATATGAACATGATGAAACTAGCATGACAGAAATTCCCGTGTGTCCTCGGGAGCGTTTTTCCTCTTATAAGACTTTGTTCAGGCTTGTCCCTTGCTAAAAAAGGGATTGGTCCACTTTGCTGCACCGTTGCTACTACTTGTTACTTGTTACTTTTCACCTGCTATGTTTCACCTCACTACACCATCACTTGTTACCGCTACTTTCAGTGCTTGCAGTTATTACCTTGCTGAAAACCGTTTATCAGAGCCTTCTGCTCCTCATTGGGTTCGACACTCTTACTTATCGAAAGGACTATGATTGATCCACTGTACTTGTGGGTCATCAAGCACCTTTATAGTCACCCAGTAACGTTGTGACGTTTGATACACACAAGGTATTCCTCCGGTGTCAGTGAGTTACATGATCTCATGGTCATAGGAATGAATACTTGACACGCAGAAAACAATAGCAACAAAATGACACGATCACATGCTACGTTTATAATTTGGGTCTTGTCCATCACATAATTATCCTAATGATGTGATCCAGTTATCAAGTGACAACACTTGCATATGGTCAGAAAACCTTAACCATCCTTGATAAACTGGCTAGTCAACTAGAGGCTTACTAGGGAGATTTTTTGTCTATATATCCACACATGTATCTATGCTTTCATTCAATACAATTATAGCATGGATAATAAAGATTGTCTTGAAACAGGAAATATAATAATAACTAGTTTATCATTGCCTCTAGGGCGTAATTCCGACAATCTCCTACTTGCACTAGACTCAATAATCTAGTCTCACATCGCTATGCGATTTAGATTGGAATGAATCTAACACCCATACAGTTCTGGTGTTGATCATGCTTCGCTTGTGGAAAAGGTTTTGTCAGCGGATCTGCAACATTCAGATCCGTGTGCACTTTGCAAATATTTACATCCTCTCCTTCGACGTAGTTGCGGATGAGGTTGAAGCGTCGTTTGATGTGTCTGGTCTTCTTGTGAAACCTTGGTTCCTTTGCTAAAGCAATGGCACCAGTGTTGTCACACAACAAAGTTATTGGATTTAGTGCGCTCGGCACAACTCCAAGATCCGTCATGAACTGCTTCATCCAGACACCCTCCTTAGTTGCCTCCAAGGCAACCATGTATTCCGCTTCACATGTAGAATATGCTACGATGCTTTGCTTGGAACTGCACTAGCTTACCGCACCCCCATTAAGAATAAATACGTATCCGGTATGAGAATTAGAGTCATCTGGATCAGTGTCACAGCTTGCATCGACGTAACCCTTTACGACGAGCTCTTCGTCACCTCCATAAACGAGAAACATTTCCTTAGTCCTTTTCAGGTACTTCAGAATATTCTTGACCGCCGTCCAATGATCCACTCCTGGATTACTTTGAAACCTGTCTACCATACTTATGGCCAGGCTGACGTCCGGTCTTGTGTAGAGCATTGCATACATGATAGACCCTATGGCTGAAGCATAGGGGACGGTACTTATCTTTTCTCTATCTTCCGCAGTTACTAGACACTAAGTCTTACTCAACTTTATACCTTGTAACACTAGCAAGAACCCCTTATTGGACTGCTCCATTTTGAACTTCTTCAAAAATTTATCAAGGTATGTGCTTTGTGAAAGTCCTATTAGGCGCCTCGATCTATCCCTATATATTTTAATGCCTAATATGTAAGAAACTTCTCCTAGGTCTTGCACTGAAAAACATTTGTTCAAGTAATCTTTTACACTCTCTAAAAACTCCACATTGTTTCCAATCAGCAATATGTCATCCACATAAAATATTAGAAACGCTACAGAGCTCCCACTCACTTTCTTATAAATACAAGATTCTCCAACAACTTGTATAAACCCAAATGCTTTGATCACCTCATCAAAGCGCTTATTCCAACTCCGAGATGCTTGCACCAGTCCATAAATGGATCGCTGGAGCTTGCATACTTTGTTAGCATTCTTCATATCGACAAAACCTTCGGGTTGCATCATATACAACTCTTCCTTAAGAAAACCATTAAGGAACGCCGTTTAGGCATCCATCTGCCAGATTTCATAGTCCAAAAATGCAACAATTGCTAACATGATTAGGACGGACTTAAGTATCGCTACTGGTGAGAAAGTCTCATCGTAGTCAACTCCTTGAACTAGTGAAAAAACCTTTACCACAAGTCGAGCTTTATAAACGGTCGCATTACCGTCCTCGTCTGTCTTCTTCTTAAAAAATTTGGCCAGTTATACTATGATGCATTTTTGTAAAAGAATTTTCATGAAAAAAATCCTAATATAGTTGAAAATGACGCCATTGCGTAGAACACAAAAAATTACACAATATTCATATAAGGCACGTTTTCATCAGATGTACGGATTAAAAGTTACATCGGTTTTAATATAAGGTAGTGTGACTCCTTTCACTTAAGCGCCACACAATATAGTGTGCCTCCTTTATCTTAGGCGCCACACAACCAGGAGTGTGGCCCCGGGTGCCATGTTGGTCAGAAGTGTAACGACCATATGCTAGGCGCTACATAGTGTAGTGTGACGCCCGATTGTCGGCCCCACACAAAAGGGTCACATGAGTGAATTTATTTTGAACGCAGTCCAGTTTGTGAATTTGTTTCGTCCAGGGATCAATTTTGTCGATTTTACCGTCATGTTGCTGGAGAACAATGAACCTACGAGCTATGGAGAAGCGATGGTGGGCCCAAATTCCAACGAATGGCTGAACGCCATGAAATCCGAGACAGGATCCATGGGTGAAAACAAAGTGTAGACATTGGAAGGATTACTTGATGGTCATAAGGCTGTTAGGTACAAATGGATCTTTAAAAGGAAGACGGACGATGATGGTAAATGTCACCATTATAGAAAGCTCGACTTGTCGCAAAGAGGTTTCTGACAAGTTCAAGGGGTTGACTACGATGAGACTTTCTCACTCGTAGCGATGCTAAAGTCTGCTGGAATTATGTTAGCACTTGCTGTATTTTTCGATTATAAAATCTAGTAGATGGATGTCAAAACATTGTTTCCTTGACGGTTTCCTTGAGGAAGGTTGTATGTGATACAACCAAAAGGTTTTGTGTATCCTAAGTATGCTAACAAGTATGCAAGCTTCAGTGATCCTTCTATGGACTGGAGCAAGTGTCTCGGAGTTGGAATAAACGCTTTGATGAGATGATCAAAGCTTTTGGGTTTGTACGAAGTTTATACAAAACTTGTATTTCCAAGAAAGTGAGTGGGAGAACTATATAATTTCTGATAAGTATATGTGGTTGACATATGGTTGATCAGAAATAATGTAGAATTTATGGAAAGCATAAAGGGTTGTTTGAAAGGAGTTTTTCGAAGGAAACCTCGATTGAGCTACTTGAACATTGAGCATCAAGATCTATAGAGATAGATCAATTCACTTGATATAACTTCAATGAATACATACCTTGACAAGATTTTGAAGGAGTTCGAAATGGATCAGTCAAAGAAGGAGTTCTTGACTGTATTGTAAGGTGTGAATTTGAGTGAGACTGAAAGCCCAGCCACGGCATAAGAAAGAGAAAGGACGAAGGTCGTCCCCTTTGCCTTAGTCGTGGGCTTTATAGTATGCCATCTTGTGTACCACACCGAATGTGTGCCTTTCCATGAGTCTGTCGAGGGGTACAAAGAGTGATCCAGGATTGAATCATTGAACAGCGGTCAAAGTTGTCCTTGGTAACTAGTGGACTAAGGAATTTTTCTCGATTATGGAGGTGATAAAAGAGTTATTCGTAAAGGGTTACATCGATGAAAGCTTTGACATTAATCCACATAACTCTAAGTAGTAAACCGGATTCATATAGTGTAGCAGTTGTTTGGAATTGTTCCAAGTGAAGCGTGGTAGAAGGATCTACAATATGACATAGAGATTTGTAAAGTACACATGGATCTGAATGTTTCAGACCCATTGACTGAAAACCTCTCTCACAAGCAAGAGATGATCAAATCCCAGAACTATATGGGTGGTAGATTCATTACAATCACATAGTGATGTGAACTAGATTATTGACTCTAGTGCAAGTGGGAGACTATTGGAAATATGCCCTAGAGGCAATAATAAATTGGTTATTATTATATTTCCTTGTTCATGATAATCGTTTATTATCCATGCTAGAATTGTATTGATTGGAAACTCAAATACATCTGTGGATACATAGACAACACACTGGCCCTAGTGAGCCTCTAAAGGACTAGCTCGTTGATCAAAGATGGTCAAGGTTTCCTGGCCATAGACATGACATGTCGTTTGATAAACGGGATCACATCATTAGGAGAATGATGTGATGGACAAGACCCGAACTATGAACGTAGCATATGGTTGTGTTAGTTTATTGCTATTGTTTTTTGCATGTCAAGTATCTGTTCATATGACCATGATATCATGAAACTCCCGGACACCGGAGGAATGCCTTGTGTGTACCAAACATCACAATGCAACTGGGTAACTATAAAGGTGCTCTACAGGTATGTTCGAAGGTGTCTTTGGGTTGGCATGGATCAAGACTCGGATTTGTCACTCTTTGTGACGGAGAGGTATCTCGAGGCCCACTCGGTAATGGAACATCACAACAAGCCTTGCAAGCAATGTGACTAAAGAGTTAGTCACGGGATTTTGTATTACGAAAGGAGTAAAGAGACTTGCCGGTAACGAGATTGAACTAGGTATGGAGATACCGACGATCGAATCTCGGGCAAGTACCATACCAATGGACAAAGGGAAAAGGGTACGTGATTAACTCTATCCTTGACACGGAGGTTCAACCGATAAAGATCTTCATAGAATATGTAGGACCCAATATGGGCATCTAGGTCCCACTATTGGTTATTGACCGAAGAGTGTCTCGGTTATGTCTGCATAGTTCCTGAACCCGCAGGGTCTGCAGACTTAAGGTTCGGTGACGTCTCGGTATAGTTGAGTTATGTATGTTGGTGACCGAAGGTTGCTTCGAGTCGCGGATGAGATCCCGAACATCACGAGGAGTTCTGAAATGGCCCAGAGATGAAGATTGATATATAGGAAGAGTGTATTTGGGCTCCGAAATGGTTTCGGGCATTTCCGATAGTGTACTAGGAATGACGAATGGGTTCCGGGGGTCCATCAGGAGAAGTACACACACCCAAGGCCCCACATGGGCTTAAGAGGTGGCACACCAGCCCTTAGTGGGCTAGGAAGCCAGCCCACAAAGGCACATGCGCCAAAGAGGTGGGAGGAGGCCAAGTGGGAGGGAATCCTACTAGGAGTAGGACTCCACCTCCCTTAGTGGAGGAGGATTCCTCCTCTTGGGTGCGGCTGGCCAACCCTAGGGGAAACCCTAGGACGCCACCCCTTCCCCTCCCTCCTATATATACTAGAGGGGCGCAAGGGCAGCCTACACACAATCCAAGGCGCAACCCCTCTCCCTCCCTCTAGTTCGTTCTTCCTCTAGATTAGGTTTGGCAGAGCACGTCGAAGCCCTGCCGGATCAGCTCCACCACCATCGCCACCATGCCGTTAGGCTGTCAGAAAACTTAGCTACCTCTTTGCTCCCTCTTGCTGGAACAAGAAGGCGGAGATCGTCACCGAGCTATACGTGTGTTGAACGCAAAGGTGTCGTTTGTTCGGCACTAGATCGGGATGGATCGTAATGAGATCGCGGGATGGATCGTGATGAGATCGCGGGACGCATCATGATGGGATGGTAGGACGGATTGCGATTTGGATCACGAATATGTTCGACAACATCAACTGTGTTATTTACACTTCCGCTTAGCGATCTACAAGGGTATGTGGATCTAATCTCTCCTCTCGTAGATGGTCATCACCATGGATAGATCTTGTGCGCGCGTAGCAAAACTTTTGTTTCCCATGCGACATTCCCCTACACACGAGGCATGTGCTCTCTTCGCAAGCCGTTAGTTTCATCAAACCGCACATCTATAGCTTCAACAACTTTGTTGTGGTAGTTTTTGAAGACTTTGTAGGTATGTGAATCCTTTTCATAACCAAGCATCAAACCGTCATGTGCTTTGGGTGCAAATTTAGAACTGTTGTGAGGATCTCTAATCCAACATCTTGCACCAAAGACTTTGAAATAACTTACATTTGGTTGCTTGTTAGTGAAGATTTTATATGAAGTATTCTTGAGGAATTTTTTAAGATATATGTAACGCCCAAGATGCAATCCTATCCTCATTTTGGCACGAGGGCCTCGACAGGGATAGAAGCGCATCTTGTCATTTCGCAAGAATGGATATCGTTACAAGTACATGTACAGAAGAGTGAGTATATGGAATTGTCTTACACTCACCACAAGCTACAACAAGATCACATCAATACATCGACATATTCAATCACCAAGTAGAATAGGAGTGTACGACTACGGATGAAAAGAAATGTCAAAAGAACGACGTCCATCCTTGCTATCCCAGGCTACCGGCCTGGAACCCATCCTAGATCGATGATGAAGAAGAAGGAACTCGAAATAGAACAATAATCGTGCTCACGTCAAAGTATCGCTTTACCTGTACCTGCAACTGGTGTTGTAGTAACCTGTGAGCCACAGGGACTCAACAATCTCACTTCCAAAGGTATCAAGCCTAGCAAAGCTTAATGGGTGAGGTATGGTTAAGTGGTGAGGCTACAGCAAGTGACTAAGCATTTATTTGAGGTGGCTAACTTACGATTACAAGAAATAAGAGGGGGAATGATCTACGCATAATTAGACGTGAACTAATGATGACCAAATTAAGATCCTGAACACCTACTTACATCATACATAACCCCACCGTGTCCTCGATCGGAGAAGGAGCTCACAAAAGAAACAGTCACGGTTACACACGCAGTTGGCAAGTTTTAACTAAGTTTACTTCAAGTTATCTAGAACCGTATGTTAAACAAAGTTTCCAACTTTGCCACACAACCGCGGGCATGGCTTTCCAAAAGATTTAACCCTCCAGGGGCGCTCCAACTAATCCATCACAAATTACCACAAGCTACATAGAAAGCCTCGATCACGAAACTCATGATCTCCTCGGATTCCTTAGTGGGAAACCTCAACTCTGAGATAACCCGAAGGATCACCGGAATCCAGATGCACAAGATATATCGTCGAAGGTAAAACTAATCCAGCAAGGCCGCTCGGCGTGTTGATGATCCTGATAGGAGCCGCGTATCTCGTTCTTAGGACATGGTGGATTGTCGAAACTTCCGGTAGGACAATCACAAAGTGTCCCCTGGTAGCCACCGGCGGTTGACAGGTTGGACCAACACTCATGCGGAGCACTGGCCCTAGGGGTTGATTAATTATCCACGGGGTGAGAAAAGTCCCTATGCAATTTTATTAGGTTATTATGCAAATGTAGTACCAATGTTGGGCCTCGTCAGCCCATTTTTAAACTAAAATGAATTATCAAGGGGGTTCCCATAACAACCCTGAGTGTGTTAGGAGCGCTCAATTATGGAACATAACACTGGTAGCCGAAACTAGGGCGACAAAGATGGAACAAAACACCAGGTTAGAAGGCAAGGCCTTCCACCTTTTACCAAGTATATAGGTGCATTAAACAAATAGCAACTGATATGGTGATATAACAAGGACCCATGTTTTCACATGGAAGCAACTGCACCTGCAACTAGCAAAGCTAACAAAAGGCTGAGCAAGAGGTAACATAGCCAAATAATGGTTTGCTGGGTTCTGGAAAGGTTATAGGCTTTCATGGCAATGTTGGGAGACTAACATTTAAGTGGTAGGCAACAAAACATAGTGATAGAAATTAAACAGCTAGTATGGCAATGATAGTAATGATATGTAGGGAAATGGTCATCTTGCCCGTGATCGTGCTTGGAAGAAGAACGAATCCGTGAAGCAGATGAACCCACGTAGTCCAACGAATCCTCACACTCCGAAGTGGTTCGGAACTCTACCGAGAAGAAGCAAACCGGAAACAAGAATCAACACACGATATTCACCACGGCACATGCATGATATGATGCACAACCTAATATGATGCATGCCCATTTCAATTAGGAAAATCTCAGCGCACATAGAAAAAACAAACTGGGCCGAATATGTTGCAAACGGGCCAATAGATCATGGGCGAGGAATAGAAAATACGCGCACACGCGAGAAATATGCATGGCACAGGGGGAGATTCTCACCCATGGGCTCTGGCCCATCTTGGCTGCTGCAGGGCGAGGTGGGTCACTGGGGAAGAGCTGGGCCAGCGAGGCGGTTGGCGGGGCGGCTGCTGGCGCTGGCCAGCCCATGCGGCCCGCTTGGCGCTGGTCAACGACGAGTGGGAGAAGTCGTTCTCCTCGAGCTCCCGCACCGGGGGTAGGTCGCACGCGGCTGCGCGAGGCTCGAGGGTGGCCGGAACGGCATGGGGGCGATGGGAAACGGGTGGATCCAGGTTTAGGGATCTTAGATCCGGCGACGACAGAAGCTTCGGGCGGCCATTGCGGGGACACCTGCAGGAGATAGAGTATGCGGGGTGAGAGAGAAAGAAATGAAGGGAGGAGGAAAAGAGGGAGAGGGGAGCAGGGGAAGCTCCGCTTGGTGGTCTGGCGGTGGTCCGGCCAGGTGCACCTCCGGTGACCTCGTCACGGCTGGGCTCAGGGCACCGGCACGAGGCAGCCACAGGAGGAGGAGGGTCGGGCGCTCGGCAACTCCTCGGTGTTGTGGCCTCGGACGAGCAGGGCGGTGGTATGCCAGATGGGACCGAGAGGGCCGGATCTGGGCCTGGATGGGCCATGCGGCTGAAGGTGGGAGGAGAGGTTGTGACGGCTAAGGTTTGGGGCATGGGAAACGAGGATAGGCTGGTTTTGGCTATCTATTTATAGATAGGGGATAGGGTTTGGGTTTTTGCACCGTTCCGAGCCGTCGGATCTGAATCGGACGGTCCGAAACGGAAGGGTAGGCTAGGTGGGTGGTGTTGGGCTGTGTAGAATTGGTTGGGTTGATAAAAGAAGGAGATTTGCAGCCCACCAATGAAATTTTTAAACACCTAAAAATGCCCGATGATAAACCAATGACGGTGCCGCTACGGTCGACCGTTCGGGTATCAAACGAACTCCGATTGCGACGAAATTTGGTAGGTAGCCTACCTACATTAAAATAAGATTGCATACCAAGTTTCAAGCCAATCCAGGAATGTTTCATACACATTTTAAAAACAATATTTCAATAATGTCGTGGGCGCGTGCGTGTGGTATTGGTCTCAAAACGGTCAAGGACAAAAACGGAGAGAACCGACAACTAATAACGGATGCAAGTTTTGAAAACTGGCGGCAACGGAGTGCCGATGCAATGCAGATGATGCGATGATGAATGCGACAAACAAATAATCACAGGGCGGCAAGGGGATAAAAGGCGAATCTTGTGGAGCGTCGGTCTTAGGTTGTTACTACTCTCCTACACTAACAAGAGATCTCGCCCTTAGATCTAAGAATGCAAGGGGAAGAGGAAGAGGAAATGAAGAGGTAAAACTTAGTTGCGTCTTTGACAAATGAGATAAAACAAATGACACTTAGAGGGTGCAAAGAGATGAAGAATGACGTGAGGAACAAGCAAGAATTCAAACAAAATTTCGACATCACTTCGGTAGGAAATTGAAGCAAAATTTGATAAGATGGAAAGATCTTGACAAGATTCACAACAAACCAACTAAATTGATATGCAAGGAAAGAGCATGAAAGAAGACATAATGCTCTTGTTAAATAAATGAGAAAGGAAAGAACACGATCTTGATGAAACTAAATAATGGATAAAAGAGAGCAACATCACAACAACTCCGGAACAAGAGAATAGAAACTAGATCTTTTGAGAGAAGAGAACGGAGAAGAAAATGACAACTTCTACCACAATTGAATTTGGCAAGCATCCTTGCAAAAAGAATTGAACGGAGTTGATGGAAAACCAACAATGAAAAGAATAAGCTTGTAGTGGACTCATGAAAACCATCCAAAAATAATGAGGTGACAACCAGACACTAATAGAAACAAGGATTGATTGGGAGCAACAAGATATGCTTCACTTGTCACACCAAGAGGATACCTTGAGAACTTGGATCAACGATAATCACCATAATAGAAACAATCCTTATAAAAAAGCTTTAGGTGAAATCGAAACCAAAATAGCTCAATGGAAGAAAAGATGGGTTGAAAATGTCCCATGATCAAAGAATTGGTGGGTTTAAATATCTCATTCTTGAAACAAACTCTCTTCGAGACTCCTCCACTAAAAAGAATGCTATAACACCACCTCAAAGGAAAAGGAGTAAGAATTGCACTTTGAAATTAAAGTGAGTAACACTTGAGGTACTACCACAAGAATCTTGAAGAACACCTTGAGAATGAATTACATACTCAATGAACCACCATGAAGAACCACTTGGAGAACACCGGAATGAAATGATGACAGAAAAGAATTGAAGGTTGAAAATAATAAGATTATGGCCTTCCAAATAATTAGATGGAACTTCGCAAAGAGAAGCTTGAGAAAAACTTGACCTCCGTAAAACAAAGATGAAGCACTTGGGATAAAGAAATTGATATCATGAACAACCGAGGAAGAACAATTGAAATGACTTGATGAAACAAGAATAAGAATTATGTTATGTTCATCCTTCACCAAGTTAAATTGATGACAAGAAATGGATTTAGCATACCACTTATTCTTCTTGAAAGATTGGAGAAAGATATGAGCACAAACTTGAATAAGTTTTGAAAGAACCACCGGTAAGAATTTGGAATGAAAGAGAATAATACAAATGAACTGAGCTACATGAAGACGAGGAGAGCATGATTCGATTAGAGAATGCTTGAACAAGCCACCGGTAAGAATTTGCTAATGAATAAGGATACCAAGCATGAATGGAGATACATGAGAGACATCTTGATCCACGTGAGAGAAAACTTGAACAAGGCACCGGAATAATTAAGATACGAATGAAGAGACAACAATTGAGAATAATTTGAGAATGAAAGTTGAAAGCTGAGAACGAAGAAATCTTCTGAAATGGTGGCATTCGAAGGATTGAGAAATGAAAACAACTCTGAAACGCAACAGATGGATATATTGGCCGGAGAGGTGTCTTGGTCATGTCTGCATGGTTCCCGAACCCATAGGGTCTACACACTTATGGTTAGGTGATGCCAGAGTTGTAATGGGAATTGTATGTGGTTACCGAAGGTTTTTAGGAGTCCCGGATGAGATCCCAGAACTCAAGAGGAGTTCCGGAATAGACCGGAGGTGAAGATTTATATATGGGAAGTCCAGTTTAAGTCACCGGAAAAGTTTCGGGGTTTATCAGTATTGTACCGGGACCATCGAAACCGTTCTGGGGTCCACCGGGAGGTGCCACCTGCCCTGGAGGACCACGTGGGCTGAATGTGGGTCGGAACCAAGTCCCTGGTGGGCTAGTGCACCCCCAAGGGCCCAAGGCGCCTACGGTTGGGAACCCTAGGGCGTGCAGGATCCTCCCACCAACTTGGGAGGCAAGCCTCCCCCTTGGCCAACGTCGCCCCCTCTAAAGGCATCTAGGGTGGCCAGCCCCCTCTCTCCTTCCCCTTATAAATAGATGGGGGTGAGAGGACTACCACACACATGAAGCCCTTCCTCCTGGCGCAACCCTACCCCTCCTACACCTCCTCCTCCGTAGTGCTCCGCGAAGCTCTGCTGGAGAACCACAAGCTCCACTGCCACCACATCGTCATGCTGGAGCTCTCCCTCAACTTATCCTTCTCCATTGATGGATCAAGAAGGAGGATACGTCCCCGGGCTGTACGTGTGTTGAACGCGGAGGCGACGTTCGTTCGACGTTTGGTTCGGATCTTCAGCGATTTGAATCACCGCGAGTAGGACTCCATCAACCCCGTTCTTTGCAACGCTTCCGCTTAGCGATCTTCAACGGTATGAAGATGCTCTCTCTCTATCTCTCTCTCTCTCTCTCTCGTTGCTAGCATCTCCTAGAATGATCTTGGTCACACGTAGGAAAATTTTGAATTATTACTATGTTCCCCAACATTGGTATCAGAGCTAGGTCTATGCGTAGATTCTATGCACGAGTAGAACACAAGTAGTTGTGGGTTGGTCAATTTTCTTACCGTTACTAATCATATCTTGATTCGTCGACATTGTGGGATGAATCGGCCCGGACCGACTTTACACGTACGCTTACGTGAGACAGGTTCCACCGCGTGACATGCACTTCTTGTGTAAGGTGGCTAGCGGGTGTCTGTCTCTCCTACTTTAGTCGGATCGGATTTGATGAAGAGGGTCCTTATGAAGGGTAAATAGCAATTGGCATATCACCGTTGTGGCTGTTACGTAGGTAAGAAACGTTCTTGCTTGAAATCCATAACAGCCGCGTAAAACTTGCAACAACAATTAGAGGACGTCTAACTTGTTTTTGCAGGGTATGATATGTGATGTGATATGGCCAAAAGGATGTGATGAAATATATGTGATGTTTTAGATTGATCATGTTCTTGTAATAGGAATCACGACTTGCATGTTGATGAGTATGACAACCGGCAGGAACCATAGGAGTTTTCTTAATTTATTGTATGACATGTGTGTCAATCAAAAACGCCATATAATTACTTTACTTTATTGCTAACCATTAGCCATAGTAGTAGAAGTAATAGTTGGCGAGACAACACGATGATGGAGATCATGATGATGGAGAACATGGTGTCATGCCGGTGACGATGGTGATCATGTTGCGCCCCGAAGATGGAGATCAAAGGTGCAAGATGATATTGGCCATATCATGTCACTTTATGATTTGCATGTGATGTTAATCATGTTTTTACATATTATTTTCTTAGAACGACAGTAGCATAAATAAGATGATTCCTCACTAAAATTTCAAGTAATATGTTCCCCTAAGTGTGCACCGTTGCGAAGGATCATTGTTTCGAATCACCACGTGATGATCGGGTGTGATAGATTCTAGTGTTTGCATACAACGGGTGTAAGCCAGATTTACACACGCGAAATATTTAGGTTGACTTGAAGAGCCTAGAAAGTACAGACATGGCCTCGGAACACGAGAGACCGAAAGGTCGAACATGAGTCGTATAGTAGATGCGATCAACATGGAGATGTTCACCATTGATGACTTCCGTCTCACGTGATGATCGGACACGGCCTGGTCGATATGGATCATGTATCACTTAGATGACTAGAGGGATGTCTATCTGAGTGGGAGTTCATTAAATAATTTCATTACATGAACTTAATTATCATGACCTTAGTCTAAAATTGTATTTACAATCTATCTTGTAGATCCAATAGCCCACGCTAATGTTTCCCTGAACTTCAAAGCGTTCCTGAAAGTGAGTTATATCAACTAGAGGGGGTGAATAGGAGTTTTTTAGAATTTCATCACTGAGGAAATTCCTTTTGAGGAAATTCCTCACTGATGACTAACTTACAGCGGAAACAGTAAAGGATCGGAAGTGCAAAGTTTCACAACAACGGTTTTTCTGAGTGAGGAATGCGAAAACAGATTGCACAATGAGCAGGCACGCAGAATACAGATGAGGATTAACTAGCGTGAAGAATTTGGGGTTGAGGAATTTCAGAGAAAGTCTTTAGCAAATTCTTCAAACAGTAGCAGTGAAAGTCATCAACACATAATCTGAGGAAAGTAAGGAGTTGAGGAATTAGAACCCGTTTCACAGCGAAGACAGTAGTTGATGACCCAGTTCCAACTGCTGTGACAGTCGTACATCAGGTTTGGAGTGGCTTGGTATTGAAACCAAACAACACACAGTCCTGGAACACACAGTCCCTACCGTGTTCTCCTTGGGCTAAGAACACACAGTCCTCGCCTAACACTCGTGGTAAGTCTTCAGGGCAGACTTCCAAACCCTCACAAACTTGGTCACCCGGCGATCCACAATTGACTGCTGGAAAGCTCTAGACCATGACGCCTAACAGTCTGGAGGATGCACAATCCTGAAAGGTAAAAGGCTTCAGTCCCACACAGGAACAATTCTTCAGTGATGCTCAATCACTAGGTTTGGTTTGTGGTTTCGGTGTTTGGGGTATTTCCTCACTGATGAATTACTCTCAAAGACTCTGAGGAATTGGGTTGCTCTTATGACAAGTGTCTGTTTCTAACGGAGCAGCCAACCAGCTAATGGTTGTGGGGGCGGCTATTTATAGCCTAGGAGCATCCCGACATGGTTTGACACTAATGCCCTTAAATAATATGACCGTTGGTGTGGATAAGACCAATGATGTGGCGTGGCTATCGAAACGGTCAGAACCCTCAACAGTGAGAGTCCTAATGTCACTCGTATTCCTCACTTGAGGCTTTTGGTAGGATTAGGCTTGGGTTGAGCATCAGGAGGAAATTCATTCCAAAGTGTAACTTCGACCCCCTTTAACAGTACGGTGTTCCTATTACTCAAGTGTGAAGGAACTAAAATAGAAAGAGTAAATCTTCATGCTTCAAAGTCTTCAAAATGATTTTCTTCACGACACACCGAATTCCTCAATTTCAGTATCTTCATGAGGAATATCAATTTCATCGTAGATTCCTCGCGATTCATTTCGTCAGCTTCAGACCAATTTCTTCAACCGAAGATATACGTTTTTAGGGGTCGATATTCATCAAATATCTCAAACTCCTCAATGACTTATAGATCCTGTGTACACTCATAAACACATCAGATACTTAACCTATAAGTCTTCAAACCACCAAAATCACTAAGGGGCACTAGATGCACTTACAATCTCCCCCTTTTTGGTGGTTGATGACAATTAGGTTAAGTCTTCAACAGGGATCAAAAATATGAAGTGTAAATACTCATTTGAGGAATTTGAAATCAAGATTCAGAGAGACCCCCCCTGAATATGTGCATATCTTGAAGATTTTGCTTTTCACAGCAAATGCACATTGATGATTTGTATCATGGAGATCTCCCCCTGAGTCTTGTAAATCATGCATACATGTAACATATCATATGAAGAAAATGAAGATGCATGATGGCAAATGGTATCTGACGAATTCCAGCATGCGTGCATTAAAACTTGAGGAATAAGCATGCGAAGAAAAACATTCAAAAGCGTCAGAGTACCATCGGGCTTAAGTTACAACTCATTACATAAAAACTTCAGAAGAGCCAAGAGTTTGTAACTTAAATATAGTTCATAAGCCCCAAAATATCCCGCTTGAAGACTAACTCTCAAGTTTCTCCCCCTTTGTCATCAAGTGACAAAAAGGGACAAACTGAGAATTAACGCCCGTGAAGACTTCACTTCTTGTCGGTTGATGAAGAGCCGTGATGTTTCTTGGGAGTAGTCTTCTTCCTTGGACCGGTAGCAGTGTCGAGCTGTTCTTCATCAGTTTCAGCAGTGCAGAATGAAGAAAAGGAGCTGTCTTCAAGGTCTGGAACTGGAATGGGCCTGAACTTCTTCTTGAGAGGCCACGACCAGTCAAAGTCTCGCTCAAAGTCCATTTCTTCAAGCTCTGTGTGAGTCTTCAGATGTGCAAGTGTAGCCCAGGTGCGATCAAAAACCTCATGCAGATAGTGATGGTTAAGCTTCACAGAGTTATGTGTTTCAGTGAGGGTTTTCACAATGGCGCCAAACTGGCGTTTTACCCACTTGTGATTGCGATCCACCTTCTGGTGAAGACTGAGGAGGAGCTCTCTTGTATTCATCATGCGAGGAGGAACGGGGCTTGCCGGACGAGTCTTAGTATCATCCCATGAAGAATAAGCTTCTGGCTCTCTGAACTGGCCATCAAGGGGCCTACTGCCTTCTTCAATCTCTGATTTGCCTTTTCCTTCAATGGGCTCGAAAGTCTTCTTGTTGACCTGGATAGGAGGCATATAACCAACATGGTTTTGGCAATCAGCGTGGAAGTTGATGCCTGTTCTTGTCTTGATGAATCACATGATCCATGGGGCATATATCGTGTGATCAAATGGACACATAGCATTGTCGGCCAAAGTCCTCAAGAAGAAATCATGGATGTTGATAGGAATACCATGGATGATGTTGAAGAGGATATTCTTCATGAGGCCTACGACATCTTCTTCATCGTCATGGCCTTTGATCGGCGCGAGCACACTGCAGAGGATTCTGTAGACAGACCTTGGTGTATATTTGAGCTCGTGGACAAGGAAGGTTGTTCTCGGTGATTTTCCTTCAGCCAAAGGCTTCATCAGGACTTCCATCATCCCGTTGGGCAGCTCACGCTCACCGTAAAGCTTCACAGCCTCCTCTGAGGGAATTGGTACAGGCAGTTCACGGAGGAGATCAGTAGGAGGAGCCTTGTAGTGAGTGTTTTGTGTCATCTAGTCAAACACCCAAGTGTTAATGTCTTCAGGGTTGCCAGAGATGTGAAGAGTGGCATAGAACTGAAGAATGAGCTCACTGTTCCAGTCAGAGATGTCGGAGCACATTGGCAGCAAACCAGCATCATGGAGTACATTGAGGACTGGCTCTAGGCACGGTATAGCTTCAAGTTCAACATGAGGAATATGCATGTGCTGGAATATCTTGTTTCTTCCACACAGCATAGAGGCATAGTAATTCAGCTGTGTCCTAGTCCAAAACTTCAGATGCCTCATTTGAGGCTTGTCATAGGGGTTCTCTCCAATGAAGTACATGCTTTCTTCAAAGAAATTCTCCTTTTGAAACTGTGGTCGCTTGGAGAATGTCTGACGCTGAACTGGCTGAAGATTTTGCTGAGGAACAGGAGGGGAGACAACAATTGCAGTCTCGGGGTTGAGCACAACGAAGGCATAGTCTTGATCAGGTGCATTTTTCTCAGCATCTTCCTCAGGGTGAGGAATTTCATCAGCTAGGGCTTCAGGTTGAGGAGATGGCTCTCGCTAGGCGTCAGGCTGAGGGGCTTGCTCTGGCTGTGCATTAGGATGAGGAATAGGTTCATCTTGCTCAGGTGGAGGAGTTGGGTCAGCCTGTTCCTCTTCTTGAGGATTTTTCTCAGAGCTTTGAATTTCATCAGCTTGAGGAATTTCAGTTTGTTCTTCCTCGGCTGGCTTGGTGACAGAGGCAGTTTAATCAGCTGGTGCAGCTGATCCTTGATCAGTGTCTTTCTGAGGAATGAAGGGCTGAGGACTGTCGTCAATACGAATATCTTCGTCAGTGTGTTCCTCAGAGGTGGCATCCTTCATTTCCTCATCTGTCCCTTTCGCTTGATCATCAAGGATGACCATTTCATAAGATGGAGCGACATTTAGGGGCACAGGGTCCAGTGGAGCAGTGTCTTCAAGCGCTTTGAGGCGCTTGGCCTCTCTTTCTTCTTCTGCTGAGGAGGCCTTTCTCTTTTTGGCTTCCTTCTCAGCAGCCCTGGTTTTCTTCACGTCTGATGCAGACGGAGTCATCTTCGTCACCTTTGAAGCTTTTGGTGAAGGGGTTCTCTCGACAGATTCTTCAGCTGGCTTTGAGGAACCAGCTGGAGCAGAGTCATCAGCTTGCTTTGATTTAGCAGCTGGGTCAGGGGCAGTCTCTTCAGCTGCAGCAGGTTCATCAGCTGGAGCTTCCATGGTGATTTCTTCAATGGCCGGTACATCCACACGGCTTTCTTGGTGTATTTCCTCAGCTTGAGGAGATTCATCTACTGGCTCTTCAATCAAGGGCTGGGGAGTTGGTGCTGGAGGTGCAGCCTTCTTGTTGTAGTCATCAACAGCTTTAGTGGCCAGCTTGATGAAATTGCTCTTGAGACTCTTACGATCTGACAGCTTGGAGTACTTGTCAGTCAAATTCTTCAGCTCAGCCTATGTTAACACTAGTGCATCAGGCATCAAGCTGAGGAGATTCTGCTTGAGGAATTTCTCCTTTTTAAGCTTCGCAACTTGGCCTGCTTGGCCCGCTGTTCTTTCCACTTGGCTTCATTGATGAAAGTGGCCACCATGTGGCTGATGCCAGGGGGAAGTTTCAAATCATCAAGCGGAGTGTTTGGGTCCTCATACCAGATGTTGATGTAGTCTAGGAGGACCTTGGGGTCCATGGCCACAGGAATGGTGCTGCCTGATGCTTGAGCTACGCTTTCCTGCTTGTTTCTGATTATGGCTTGCAGGGTTTGATCATCATATTCATCACTGCCCTCTGATGCAGACGAGACGGTGATGATTTTGCTGGGGCTCAGCAGAGTTGCTCTTTCAGCAGACACCTGAGTCTTCACCGGAGGTGGTGAAGACTTTGTCTCCGAGCTGGTTGCAGCCGGGAGTGAGGAGCTGGAGGTGGCGGTCATTGGATTCATGACTTGCTTCTGTACTGGTGTCTCTTGAGGCTTTGGTGGTGGTGCTGAGGATTTTGGAGCTGAGGGTTTTGGCGCTGAGGGTTTTGTAACTGATGCCTGAGCAGACTTCTCTTGAGGTTTTGGAGACCTTGGCTTTGATGACACAGACTGTGGTTTAGGAATTGCTGAACCAGAGGTCTCAGCGGCAGAGGAAGTAGCTGCAGCTGAGGCAGCAGCTGAGGATTCATTGAATTTCCTCACTGCAGCATCTGCCTGCTTCTTGAGCTTAGCCAGATGCTTTTCCTTCTCATCTGGATAGTCATCAAGGGTCTTGAGGCTTGAGGGATGTGCTACTTGATGAGCCTCAAGTGGGGCCCGTTTGCCAGGAGGCTTCAGAGCGAATTTCTTTGCATACTTGGTAGTTACAAACCTGTATTCCTTCCATTCCTTCGCCCATCGGCATTCTATCCTCTCCAGCCGAATTTTTCTCTTGGCCATTGTTTCATTTTCATCAGGTGTGCAATAGTCCAAGTAAATATCCTCACGGATATCTGCAGTTGTGTTTTGCTCAAGTTTCTTTCTTCCCTTCTGCTTTCTGTCATCCTCCATTTTCTTCAGCTGAGGATTTTGCTGATGAGATTGAACTCTTGAGGATTCTGATGAGACTTGAAGATTTTCTTCAAGAAACGCTGCAAATGAGTTAATGTGATGAGAACCGAGAGATTCATCAGCTGACATGTGTGTACCTGTGAACAGAGTATAGTTGCGAGGAATTTGGAGAGGTCATATGCGTTCTCAGATTTGAAGAAAATGAAAAAGTTTGACAGTTGAGGAATTTGCCTAAGCATACTGTTCTTGGGTTCCAGAGTTGTACAGATCCGAAAATTCGCACAATTGAGGAATCTCGTGAAAATCTTAGATGCTTAGTGAAGTTCATCAATGGTGTGGTGATAGGTAGTGTTTGAGGAATCAAGGGCATATAGATTCTTGAGGAAAAACAGATTTCACATAGGAGATGTAAAATAGTAGATCTAACTTGCTGTAAAAATGGGATTTTATTTACCCTTTAAGGTGCGCACGAAGAACACAGAAACGGTGTGTAGAGAAGCTCTTCGGTCGCGTGTCCAATACGCCCTAACCCGGCGACAGAGAACGTCTACGGCGGCGGCGGACGAAGATGTTCCGACTCCGGTGTGGTTCCGGCGACGGAGAAGTCGAGGCAGTGAAGCTCTTCCTCACCGGCGACGAGACTTCCAGCGGTGGCGCTAGGGTTCGGTGCTTTTTGCTGTAGCAGGAGAGCGATGGGGCGAAGAAGAGTTTGCCGAGGGGAATAAGGACATATTTATAGCCAGACAGTTATTGTTGGTGCGAAGATTTTGGACGAAACAGCCCCTGCCTCTACGTCTCCGCAGGACACGTGTAGTTCCCGTGCAAGGCGGTGGAGATAGTGGAGATCGTGGTTATCCGAACATGGGAAGTGGGGTTCAGTTACTGTGCATTAAAGAAACAATTTTTGAAGATTTGAGGATTTTCATTACAAAATCATCAGCTGACAGGGACGCAGTGAGGATTTTGAACAAAGTTTCAAGTAGAACGCATATGAAGAATCAAATAGACTGCATGAGAATTGCATAGAGGGAAAGTAGGGTCCGATCACATTCACTTAGAAGAAATATCAACTTGAAGAAATAGCTATAAGTGAATGTTGTTGAGGACTTGAAATCACAGTCTATCTAGTCAAACGAAAGTCATCAAGTGTTTTTGAAGATTTTGTGATAAATCGTCACAATGAAGAACACTGTTTTGAAGAAAAACACATTTTGAGGAATTGGAACATTGGAAGAAGATCAACTTGAGGAATTTCACATTGGGCGGTGGCGTGACCCACCATATAAGAATGTTGATTACAGACGCCGCGTACAATTGTCGTAGGGCCCTGAGAATCAATTTCTTCGTTGATTTCTTCACATTCAGAGTGATATTCTTCATCAGTTGAAGAAAATCGATTCATCATGTGTTGCACATCTAAGTCATCAATTTTGCATAAGTGTTAGGATGTGTGCATGTTTTTACAAAACATTTGAAGATTCTAAGATATTTAGCTCACACCACAACTTGCAAAACCTTTTCTCATCCAAGGGCTTAGTGAAGATATCTGCCAGTTGATCATGAGTCTTCAGATGGTCGATGAGGATATTGCCCTTGAGTACATGGTCCCGAAGAAAATGATGACGAATCTGGATGTGCTTGGTCTTCGAGTGCTGTACTGGGTTGTATGCAATCTTGATTGCACTCTCATTGTCGCAGTAGAGAGGCACATTCTTCATGTTGATGTCGTAGTCCTTGAGGGTTTGCTTCATCCATAGTAATTGAGCATAGCATGAACCAGCAGCAATGTACTCAGCTTCGGCAGTGGAGAGTGATACGTAGTTCTTCTTCTTTGAGGACCAGCAAACTAGTGATCTTCCGAGGAAATGGCATGTGCCAGAAGTTGACTTGCGATCCACACGGTCACCAGCATAGTCAGAATCAGAATACCCTACCAGATGAAGATTTGAGCCCTTGGGATACCATAATCCTAGTGTTGGTGTGTGAGATAAGTATCGGAGAATATGCTTCACAGCCTTATGGTGTGATTCCTTTGATTTTGCTTGAAAACGTGCACACATGCAAACACTACGCATTATATCTGGCCTAGATGAACATAGATACAATAAAGAGCCAATCATAGAGCGATATACCTGCTGATCGAAATCTTTACCATTTTCATCAGCGCCGAGGTGGTCGTTGGTAGGCATTGGAGTCTTGGCACCTTTGCATTCATGCATGTCGAATTTCCTCAGAACATCCTTGAGGTATTTCTCGTGTGATATGAAGATTCCATTGCGTTGTTGACGAATTTGAAGACCTAAGAAGAATTTCAGCTCCCCCATCATAGACATTTGATATTCTTCACTCATCATGTAAGCAAATTCATCACTGTATCGTTTGTCAGTACAGCCAAATATGATATCATCGACATATATTTGCCACACAAATAGCTCATTATCATAGGATTTAGTGAAAATAGTTGGATCGAGTGAACCAGGTTTGAAGCCTTTCTTCATGAGGAATTCCTTCAATGTATCATACCATGCCCGAGGGGCTTGCTTGAGACCATAGAGCGCCTTTTTGAGTCTGAAGACTTTGTCTGGATTCTTTGGATCCTCAAAACCTGGGGGCTGAGCAACATATGCATCTTCCTCAAGCTTACTATTAAGGAATGCACTTTTCACATCCATTTGATATAATATGATGTTATGATGATTAGCATAAGCAAGTAGTATTCGAATAGCTTCAAGTCTAGCAACAGGTGCAAAAGTTTCATCGAAATCTATTTCTTCAACCTGGGTGTAGCCTTGGGCTACAAGTCGTGCCTTGTTCCTCACCACTTGACCCGTCCTCATCTTGCTTGTATCGGAAAATCCACTTGGTGCCGATGATGTTGTGCTTACGAGGATCTGGTCGTTTGACGAGCTCCCATACGTCATTCAACTTGAATTGAAGAAGTTCGTCTTGCATAGCTTGGATCCACTCCGGTTTCAAAAAAGCCTCAGCAACTTTTGAGGGTTCTCTGATGGATACAATGGAAAAATACCCACAAAAGTTAACTAAGTGTGAAGCTTTTGAGCGAGTGCGAGGACCTGGCGCATTGATGTCGTTGAGGATTTTGTCAAGTTCTACTTCATTTGCAATCCTCGGATGAGCTGGTTGAGGATTTCGTCTGGGCTGAGGAAGTGGTTCTCGTGCAATTTCCTCAGGAGCATCTTCTTGATTTTCATCAGTGATGGGGATTGTTTCTTCACCAATTTCCTCAGTGGGGACAATGTCTTTAGTAGGTTTGAGCTTTATTGCTTCCTCACGAGACAGCTTATCTAGATCAGAAGGCAAGTGCTCTCTTTGCGAACCATTAGTTTCATCGAACCGCACATCTACAGTCTCAACAACTTTGTTGTGATAGTTGTTGAAGACTCTGTAGGTGTGCGAGTCCTTTCCATAATCGAGCATAAAACCTTCATGTGCCTTTGGTGCAAATTTTGAGCTATGGTGAGGATCTCTAATCCAACATTTTGCACCGAAGACTTTGAAATAACTTACATTGGGTTTCTTATCAGTGAGGAGTTCATATGAGGTTTTCTTGAGGAATTTGTGAAGATATACCCTGTTGATGATATGACATGCAGTGTTGATTGCTTCAGGCCAAAAGCGACGAGGAGTCTGATATTCTTCAAGCATAGTTCTTGCCATCTCAACCAGAGTCATGTTCTTTCTTTCGACGACACCATTCTGCACAGGAGTATAAGGAGCAGATAATTCGTGAGTAATACCAAGTTCATCAAGATAATCATCAAGACCAGTGTTTTTGAACTCTGTTCCATTATCACTCCTGATATGTTTGATCTTGATGCCAAAGTTTGTTGAGGCCCTTGAAGAAAATCGTTGAAGATTTCCTGCACTTCAGTTTTATACACTATGATATGCACCCATGTATATCTGGAATAATCATCAACTATGACGAGGCCATATAAAGATATTGCATTGGTTAGTGTGGCATAGTGAATAGGTCCAAATAGATCCATATGAAGCAATTTGAATGGACGTGTAGTGGTCATGATAGTCTTCGAGGGATGCTTGGATCTGGTCATTTTCCTAGATTCACATGCACCGCAGAGATGATCTTTGAGGAATTTGACTGATTCGATGCCGATGACATGCTTCTTCTTCGCGAGCGTGTGCAAATTCCTCATGCCTGCATGACCTAGTCTTTGGTGCCACAGCCATCCTTCTGAGGTTTTTGCTAGTAAGCAAGTGGCGAGTTGAGGACCTGTAGAGAAATCAACAATGTACAAATCCCCTCTTCTTACACCTTCGAAGACTTTGGATCTGTCAGATTCCATGATGACTACACATCTATATCTAAGAAAGATAACAATCATATCAAGATCACAAAGCATCGAGACTGACATGAGGTTAAAACCAAGGGATTCAACAAGCATCACTTTGTCCATATGCCTATCGTTGGAAATAGCCACTTTGCCAAGTCCCAATACCTTGCTTTTACCTTTGTCAGCATATGTGATTTGCTTCAGAGGTGATGGAGTTAGTGGCATATTCATCGGCAAGCTTTTATCACCAATCATGTGATGTGTGCAACCACTATCAAGAACCCACTCAGTGTTCTTGGGTTTGTCGTCCTGCAGATGAATTAGTACAGCTTATCATCTCATATGCTTCAGATTTGAAGAATATGACATCAATTTCATCAGATAAGAATTTCATCACAACAGAATTATAAGGACGTGTGAAATATTTCTATTTCATCAACATTAGCTTGCATCCTATCAAGCATTTCCTCAGGTCTCCAGCAAATTCTTCAGATGATGATTTTCATCTGGAGACCTGACCTGTAGAAGTGATTAGTTCGATTTCTTCACCACCCACATCTGAAGGGGTGGCAAAGCATTCATCATCCTGCGAGCACCATATGAGAAAGGTGGCATTGAAGCTAATGCACTTCTCTTAACAGTAGGGGGGTTAAAGTACTCATATGAATATGCAGAGAACTGGTTTGAGGATTTATGAACATAATGATTTGAAGAGTAACGCTCGTATTCATATTCCTTGTAGTTTCCCTGCATGTTAGACGCATTAGCACGGGTACGAGCATAGTTTTGACCAGTTGAGGATTTTGATCTGAGGTTCAGATTCTTCATTGGTGGTGTCATGAGGACATTCACCTGAAGATTTTCAAGACAACTTTTGGGAACCCAGATTTTCCTCAAGGGAGGGTCATTCCTGCAGTTAGTTCCAAAATATCGAGCAAATACTTCACTAGATTGATTTTTGAACAGTTTGTAGTTGGAGTCAAATGACTCATCTAAGGAATAGGATAATTCACATGAAAAACGAGTTAGATTAGATGGATCAAAAGGAGGCCCAGTAGCAGCAACCCATGAGGTTTTGGGATACTGCTCAGGTTTCCAATAAGATCCACCAGCAGTTAATTTCCTCTCAAAGGCAATTCCTTCTTTCCTCGGGTTCCTGTTCAAGATCTGCTTTCTGAGCACATCACAAAGGGTTTGATGTCCTTTGAGGCTTTTGTATATGCCTGTCACATACAATTCCTTCAACCCTGCATTTTCATCAGTAACATTTGTGTTTTCCTCAAGTGAGGAAATAGACACTACAGGTGCAGTTGAATAATTTGTAGCAATAGAAGCATTTGATGATTCTAGTGAAGAATTAGCAGTTTCGCGTTCAATGCATTTAAGACATGGAGGAATGAATTCAACTTGACCAACGTTGATCTGTTGAGCTAGTAATGAATCATTTTCCATACAAAGATCATCATGAGACATCCTCAGCTTCTCTAGATCAAGCTTCCTTTGAAGAAATTCATAGGAAAGCTTCTCATGATCAGCGCGGAGTGTATCATAACGATCTTGAAGATTATCAAATCTAGACTGAAGACTTTTCACATCTTCAGTGAGGATTTGGGTAAGGTTCATTTCATCATTCAACAGATCATCACTTCTATCTAGCAGTTTCTGAAGCTTTTCCAGGGTAGTTTATTGTTTAATGGCACTGACAGCAAGTTTACTGTAACTGGGTTTTTTATAATCATCAGGTTCACGGTCACTTGAATCAGAGGAGGAGGCATCATTTGGTACCTTTGAACCTTTTGCCATGAAGCAATAGGTTGGAGCGAAGTTATCGGCATAGTCATCAGTGTGGATGGTGTTATCATCTTCTTCAAGATTGAAGATTGATTTGCTCACGAAAGTGGTTGCCTGTGCAAGACTAGCCTGTCCGGATTCTGAGTCTTCATCAGAACCCTCTTCTTCATCACATTCCTCTGATTCTGCCTCGGGGTCCATTTCCTTGCCAATAAGTGCCCGAGCCTTTCTGAAACTAGTCTTCTTGTGCGATGAGGGCTTTGAAGATGAGGATTTTGAAGATTTCTTCTTCTTCTTCGAGTCATCAGAACTGTCATCCTTGTATTTCTTCTTATTTGATTCCTTTCACCAATGGGGACAGTCAGCAATGTAATGACCTGATTTCTTGCACTTGTGGCAGGTTCTTTTCTTGTATTCCTCGGATGAAGATTATGATTTCCTCATGTCTCTTCTTGAAGATTTACCGAACTGGCCACGTCGTCTAAACCTCTGGAATTTCCTCACGAGCATTGCAAGCTCCTGTCCAAATTCTTCAGGGTCACCAATGTTGTCATCTGAGTCTTCTTCTTCAGATGAGGAATTGCTCTAGCCTTCAGTGCACGTGGTCTGGAATAGCTTGGTCCATATAGATCTTTCTTTTCTTCTTGCTGGAATTCATGAGTATTTAGCCTTTCGAGTATATCAGCTGGATTAAGCATCTTGTAGTCTGGTCTTTCTTGAATCATCAAACTAAAGTATCAAATGAAGAATCCAAAGATCTCAGGAGTTTCTTCACAACTTCGTGATCAGTAATGTCTCGAGCTCCCAGTGCTTGCAGTTCATTTGATATGTCAGTGAGGCGATCAAAGGTGTCTTGGCAGCTTTCATTGTCATGCCTCTTGAAGCGATTGAAGAGATTTCGAAGAATATCAACACGAGAGTCACGCTGGGTTGATACTCCTTCATTTACTTTGCACAATCTCTCCCAGATCAGTGTTGCAGAACCCAAAGCACTCACTCTTCCAAACTGGCCTGGGCTCAGATGGCCACAGATGATATTCTTCGCTTGAGAATCGAGTTGCTTGAATTTCTTCACATCAGCAGCAGAGACACTAGCAGAGATGATGGGGACGCCATGTTCCACAATATACCAGAGATCATTATCAATACTTGTAGATGCACTTGCATCTTGTTCTTCCAGAAGGGAAAGTTCTTTCCTTCGAAGGTAGGACATGCTGCAGTCACCTTAAACATGCATGCAGTCGACATAACTAAAACTCCAGGTGGTTAAACCAAAATCACACAGAACAAGGGAGTACCTTGCTCTGATACCAATTGAAAGTGCGTTATATCGACTAGAGGGGGGTGAATAGGAGATTTTTAGAATTTCATCACTGAGGAAATTCCTTTTGAGGAAATTCCTCACTGATGACTAACTTACAGCGGAAACAGTAAAGGATCAGAAGTGCAAAGTTTCATAACAGCGGTTTTTCAGAGTGAGGAATGTGAAAACAGATTGCACAGTGAGCAGGCACGCAGAATACATATGAGGATTAACTAGCGTGAAGAATTTGGGGTTGAGGAATTTCAGAGAAAGTCTTCAGCAAATTCTTCAAACAGTAGCAGTGAAAGTCATCAACACATAATCTGAGGAAAGTAAGGAGTTGAGGAATTAGAACCCGTTTCACAGTGAAGACAGTAGTTGATGACCTAGTTCCAACTGCTGTGACAGTCGTACATCTGGTTTGGAGTGGCTTGGTATTGAAACCAAAGGACACACAGTCCCGGGACACACAGTCCCTACCGTGTTCTCCTTGGGCTAAGAACACACAGTCCTCCCCCAACACTCGTGGTAAGTCTTCAGGGCAGACTTCCAAACCCTCCCAAACTTGGTCATCCGGCGATCCACAGTTGACTGCTGGAAAGCTCTAGACCATGACGCCTAACCGTCTGGAGGATGCACAGTCCTCAAAGGTAAAAGGCTTCAGTCCCACAGAGGAACAACTTCTTCAGTGATACTCAATCACTAGGTTTGGTTTGTGGTTTCGGTGTTTGGGGTATTTCCTCACTGATGAATTACTCTCGAAGACTCTGAGGAATTGGGTTGCTCTTATGACAAGTGTTAGTTTCTAACGGAGCAGCCAACCAGCAAATGGTTGTGGGGGTGGCTATTTATAGCCTGGGAGCATCCCGACATGATTTGACACTAATTCCCTTAAATAATATGACTGTTGGTGTGGATAAGACCAATGATGTGGCGTGGCTATCGAAACGGTCAGAACCCTCAACTGTGAGAGTCCTGATGTCACTTGTATTCCTCACTTGAGGCTTTTGGTAGGATTAGGCTTGGGTTGAGCATCATGAGGAAATTCATTCCAAAGTGTAACTTCGACCCCCTTTAACAGTACGGTGTTCCTATTACTCAAGTGTGAAGAAACTAAAACAGAAAGAGTAAATCTTCATGCTTCAAAGTCTTCAAAATGATTTTCTTCAGGACACACCGAATTCCTCAATTTCAGTATCTTCATGAGGAATATCAATTTCATCGCAGATTCCTCGCGATTCATTTCTTCAGCTTCAGACCAATTTCTTCAACCGAAGATATACATTTTTAGGGGTCGATATTCATCAAATATCTCAAACTCCTAAATGACTTATAGATCCTGTGTACACTCATAAACACATTAGATACTTAACCTGTAAGTCTTCAAACCACCAAAATCACTAAGGGGCACTAGATGCACTTACAATCTCCCCCTTTTTGGTGGTTGATGACACTTAGGTTAAGTCTTCAACAGGGATCAACAATATGAAGTGTAAATACTCATTTGAGGAATTTGAAATCAAGATTCAGAGAGACTCCCCCTGAATATGTGCATATCTTGAAGATTTTGCTTTTCACAGCAAATGCACATTGATGATTTATATCATGGAGATCTCCCCCTGAGTCTTGTAAATCATGCATACATGTAACATATCATATGAAGAAAATGAATATGCATGATGGCAAATGGTATCTGACGAATTCCAGCATGCGTGCATTAAAACTTGAGGAATAAGCATGCGAAGAAAAACGTTCAAAAGCGTCAGAGTACCATCGGGCTTAAATTACAACTCATTACATAAAAACTTCAGAAGAGCCAAGAGTTTGTAAATTAAATATAGTTCATAAGCCCCAAAATATCCCGCTTGAAGACTAACTCTCAAGTTTCTCCCCCTTTGTCATCAAGTGACAAAAAGGGACAAACTGAGGATTAACGCCCGTGAAGACTTCACTTCTTGGCGGTTGATGAAGAGTCGTGATGTTTCTTGGGAGTAGTCTTCTTCCTTGGACCGGTAGCAGTGTCGAGTTGTTCTTCATCAGTTTCAGCAGTGCAGAATGAAGAAAAGGAGCTGTCTTCAAGGTCTGGAACTGGAATGGGCCTGAACTTCTTCTTGGGAGGCCACGACCAGTCAAAGTCTCGCTCAAAGTCCATTTTTTCCAGCTCTGTCTGAGTCTTCAAATGTGCAAGTGTAGCCCAGGTGCGATCAAAAACCTCATGCAGATAGTGATGGTTAAGCTTCACAGAGTTATGTGTTTCAGTGAGGGTTTTCACAATGGCGCCAAACTAGCGTTTGACCCACTTGTGATTGCGATCCACCTTCTGGTGAAGACTGAGGAGGAGCTCTCTTGTATTCATCGCGCGAGGAGGAACGGGGCTTGCCGGACGAGTCTCAGTATCATCCCATGAAGAATAAGCTTCTGGCTCTCTGAACTAGCCATCAAGGGGCCTACTGCCTTCTTCAATCACTGATTTGCCTTTTCCTTCAATGGGCTCAAAAGTCTTCTTGTTGACCCGGATAGGAGGCATATAACCAACATGGTTTTGGCAATCAGCGTGGAAGTTGATGCATGTTCTTGTCCTGATGAATCTCATGATCCATGGGGCATATATCTTGTGATCAAATGGACACATAGCATTGTCGGTCAAAGTCCTCAAGAAGAAATCATGGATGTTGATAGGAATACCATGGATGATGTTGAAGAGGATATTCTTCATGAGGCCTACGACATCTTCTTCATGGTCATGGCCTTTGATCAGCGCGAGCACACTGCAGAGGATTCTGTAGACAGACCTTGGTGTATATTTGAGCTCGTGGACAAGGAAGGTTTTTCTCGGTGATTTTCCTTCGGCCAAAGGCTTCATGAGGACTTCCATCATCCCGTTGGGCAGCTCACGCTCACCGTAAAGCTTCACAGCCTCCTCTGAGGGAATTGGTACAGGCAGTTCACGGAGGAGCTTAGTAGCAGGAGCCTTGTAGTGAGTGTTTTATGTCATCTAGTCAAACACCCAAGTGTTAATGTCTTCAGGGTTGCCAGAGATGTGAAGGGTGGCATAGAAGTAAAGAATGAGCTCACTGTTCCAGTCAGAGATGTCGGAGCACATTGGCAGCAAACCAGCATCATGGAGTACATTGAGGACTGGCTCTAGGCACGGTATAGCTTCAAGTTCAACGTGAGGAATATGCCTGTGCTAGAATATCTTGTTTCTTCGACACAGCACAGAGGCATAGTAATTCAGCTGTGTTCTAGTCCAAAACTTCAGATGCCTCATTTGAGGCTTGTCATAGGGATTCTCTCCAATGAAGTACATGCGTTCTTCAAAGAAATTCTCCTTTTGAAACTGTGGTCGCTTGGAGAATGGCTGACGCTGAACTGGCTGAAGATTTTGCTGAGGAACAGGAGGGGAGACAACAATTACAGTATCGGGGTTGAGCACGACGAAGGCATTGTCTTGATCAGGTGCATTTTCCTCAGCATCTTCCTCAGGGTGAGGAATTTCATCAGCTGGTGCTTCAGGCTGAGGAGATAGCTCTGGCTAGGCGTCAGGCTCAGGGGCTTGCTCTCCTTGTGCATCAGGCTGAGGAATAGGTTCATCTTGCTCAGGTGGAGGAGTTGGGTCAGCCTGTTCCTCATCTTGAGGATTTTTCTCACAGCTTTGAATTTCATCAGCTTGAGGAATTTCAGTTTGTTCGTCCTCAGCTGGCTTGGTTACAGAGGCAGTTTCATCAGCTGGTGCAGCTGATCCTTGATCAGTGTCTTTCTGAGGAATGAAGGGTTGAGGATTGTCGTCAATACGAATTTCTTTATCAGTGTGTTCCTCAGAGGTGGCATCCTTCATTTCCTCATCTGTCCCTTTCGCTTGATCATCAAGGATGACCATTTCATAAGATGGAGCGACATTTAGGGGCACAGGGTCCAGTGGAGCAGTGTCTTCAAGAGCTTCTGAGGCTTGTGGGCTCCCTCGACCACCTCTGCCCTAGGTCTTTCGCCTATATATTCCCAAAAATAACAGAAAAAATCAGGAGATCATTGAAAGTACTTTTCCGTCGCCGCAAGCTTGTGTCTCTGCAAGATCCCATCTAGGGCACGTTCTGGTGCCCTGTCGGAGGGGGGTTGGGATATGGAGGGCTTCTTCATCAACACCATTACCTCTCCGATGATACGTGAGTAGTTCACCATAGACCTACGGGTCCATAGCTAGTAGCTAGATGGCTTCTTCTCTCTCTTGGATCTTCAATACAAAGTTCTCCATGATTTTCATAGAGATCTATCCGATGTAATCTTCTTTTGCGATGTGTTTGTCGAGATCCGATGAATTGTGAATCTATGATCAGATTATCGATGAATCTTATTTGAGTTTCTTCTGATCTCTCTTATGCATGATTTCATATCCTTGTAATTCTCTTTGAGTTGTGGGTTTTGTTTGGCCAACTTGATCTATGATTTTTGCAATGGGAGAAGTGCCTGGTGGTGTGTTCATACCGTGCAGTGACCTCACCCAGTGACAGAAGGGGTAGCGAGGCACGCATCGTGTTGTTGCCATCAAGGGTGAAAAGATGGGATTTTCAACATTGGTTTGAGTTTATCCCTCTACATCATGTCATCTTGCTTAAGGCGTTACTCTGTTCGTCATGAACTCAGTAGACTAGATGCATGCTGGATAGCGGTCGATGTGTGGAGTAATAGTAATAGATGGAGAAAGTATCGGTCTACTTGTCTCGGACGTGATGCATATATGTATGATCATTTCCTTAGATATCGTCATGACTTTGGGCGGTTCTATCAATTGATCGACAGTAATTTGTTCACCCACCATAATATTTGCTATTTTGAGAGAAGCTTCTAGTGAACACTATGGCCCCCGGGTCTACTTCACATCATATTTTCAGTCTTACACTTTTACTTCGTTGCATTTTCCGCCTTCAGATGTCACTTTGCAATCAATCTTGAAGGGATTGATAACCCCTTTATAGCGTTGGGTGCAAGCTCGTTTGTGTTTGCGCAGGTACTCTGGACTTGACGTGATTCTCCTACTGGATTGATACCTTAGTTCTCAAACTGAGGGAAATACTTACTGCTCATGTGCTGCATTGCCCTTTCCTCTTCAAGGGAAAAACCAACGCAAACTCAAGGGGTGACAGAAAGGTTTCTGTCGCCGTAGCAGAAGGATTTCTGGTGTCGTTGCCTGGGAGGAGCAAGTCAAGAACTCATCCAAGTAAGTGCCGCAAACTCATCTCTTGCATTTACTTTTTTGCCTCTCGTTTTCATCTCCCCCACTTCTGAAAAACTAAAATTTACAAACAGATTTGCCTTTTTCGTTCGCCCTATTCTCTCGCTTGCTCTTTGTTCGCTTGTGTGCTTGCTTGCTTGCTGAAGTCACCATGTCTGAAAACACCAAACTTTGTGACTTCTCGAATACTAATAATAATTATTTTATTAGTACTCCGATTGCTCGCGCCACTAGTGCGGAGTCATACGAAATCAATGCCACTTTGCTGAATCGTGTTATGAAAGAGCAATTCTCCGGCCTTCCTAGTGAAGATGCCGCATCCCATCTTAATACCTTCATCGAGCTTTGTGATATGCAAAAGAAGAAAGATGTGGATAATGATGTGATTAAATTAAAGCTTTTTCCTTTCTCGTTGCGAGATCGAGCAAAAACTTAGTTTTCGTCTTTTCCCAAAAATAGTATTGATTCTTGGAATAAGTGCAAAGATGCTTACATATCCAAGTATTTTCCGCCGGCTAAGATTATCTCTCTTCGTAATGATATCATGAATTTTAAGCAACTTGATCATGAACGTGTTGCACAATCTTGGGAGAGAATGAAATTGATGATTAGAAATTGTCCCGCTCATGGCTTGACTCTTTGGATGATTATACAAATCTTCTACGCTGGCTTGAATTTCGCTTCTAGAAATATCTTGGACTCTGCCTCAGATGGAACGTTCATGGAAATCATGTTAGGAGAAGCCACAAAACTCCTAGACAATATCATGACGAACTACTCTCAGTGGCACAGTGAAAGGTCACCTACTAGTAAGAAGGTACACGCTATAGAAGAAATTAACTCGTTGAGTACTAAGATGGATGAGTTAATGAATTTGGTTGCTGATAGAAGTGCTCCTTTAGATCCTAATGTTATGCCCTTGTCTTCCTTGATTGAGAGTAGCAACGCTAGCTTGGACGTTAATTTTGTTGGTAGGAATAATTTTGACAACAACAATGCTTTTAGAGGAAACTATGTTCCTAGGCCTTTTCCTAGTAACTCCTCTAATAACTTTGGAAACTCCTACAACAATACTCATGGAAATCATAATAGATTACCCTCTGATCTACACAGTAATATCAAAGAGTTTATCAACTCGCAAAAGATTTTCAATGCATCCATAGAGGAAAAACTACTCAAAATTGACGATTTGGCTAGGAGCGTTGATAGAATGTCTAGTTATATTGATGCTTTGAAAGTTAGATGTGCTCCTCCCAAGATCAACATGGATGAAACTTTGAAAGCTATGCGTGTTTCCATGAGTGAGAGCAAAGAAAGAACCGCCCAAATTCGTGCTAGACATGAATGGCTTAAAAAGGCGTGTTCTCGTGATAAGAATCACGAAGATCTTAAAGTGCTTGGTGTGACTCCCATTGAATCTGTAACATCCCAAAATTATAAATTTTGGAATGTTAATATAATTATTAGATTGATTGTTTGTTTGTTTGAGTGATTGAAACTTGAGTGGAAATTGAAACTTCTCAAAAAAATGAGAGGGAATAAAATGACTTTCCCAAAATTTTCTATTTTGAATCCCTTTTCAATTTTGAGTTTGAATATTTTCAAAACCCTTTGATTAAAAAAAAATCAAACGAGAGGAGGAAAATGACACTCCAAAATCAGAGACAATGTCTTGATTCAAATTTTAAGTATTTGCAATTTATTCGAAATTCAAATTCCTTTTCATTTTAAAGTTATTACAAATAAATAATTTTTTTAAAAAGTATTTTTTTTTGGTTTTGAAAATATGTTCATGTTTTAGAAAATTTTATTCTGAAAATTTTGATATATAATATGTCTATATAAAATATGTCTATATAAAATAGTATAAGACATAGCACTTTTCTTCCGTAAAACAGCTTGCCCCTGATTTTTCAAATAGCCATAACTTTTTACTCGTTTATCCGAATTAGATGAAACCAACGCCTAGAGTTTTGTCTTGATCCCACCTATCCGGTGAACCTATCATATCAACTTTTTGAAATTTTCAAATTTCGAAATTTGTTCATATTCATATTCAAACTTCTTTTGATCATATCTTTTTATCCGTAACTCCGTTTTAGATGAATTCAATTGCTCGGATTCGTATCAAAGTAATCTTTCCGTTTGTATCATTAGTTTTAACTTTTCAACTTATAATTTTGATCAAATCAGATTTATCTATTAGTGCCCAAAAGTGTTCACATCGTTCTAAGCCGATTCAATGTTATATTGAAGTATTTGTATCTTTTGATCCGCTATTTCAAATCTAGTAATTCTTTTTTTGATACGCTCATATTGATCTCCTATATCCAGTAGCATCATTTGTTTCGACCTTTGAACCTTACAAATTGGAGCGATTCAAATTTGTATTCGAACATTCATTTGATCTTATCTTGCAAATCGTACCACCTTTTCAATTGATTCCTTTTACCCCAAAACACTCATGTCATATATTTTTGTACGTAACCATCGTACTTCAGTTCAACTTCTCTTGACCTTTTGAATGCAAATTCAATTCATACTTCAATTCGCTATAACTTGTGTTGTAGTGCTCCATTTCAAGAAATTCTTTCTACAAATAAATTCTTATGTCTTATACTATTTGTCAAACAACATTCATGTTGTTCTCCCAATATTTTTGATCATCTCCCATAGTGTATGCAAGTCGAGCTTATATAGCAATAGTTCATCGTCCATTAACTCTTTTGATCTCATTCATGCACTTTCACTTTACAACACACTTAGGACCTTTTTATTAAACCTTAGTACGTTGTTATTTTGCACCAAGACATGCTTTGTTCTTATGTTCTCTTGGTTCTTCCTTTTTGGCATGAATGTTTATTGAATGCTATTCGTTTACGATAGATTGCTCGGAGTGTGGCGAGTAGAATTATCCGGATTTTGAGAGCGACTATCTTCATCAAGTAATACCAGGCAAGTTACTTTGATCATACTATCACCTATGTTTTATGCATTGTAGTTCTACCATCCTATGCCCAAATTTGCATGCTGCTTAGGTACTTGGAAATTTTAGTATAGATTGTAGTATCATGTGGTAGGCACACAACAACCCCGATACTTGGCCCGGGACGACAAATTTCATATTGCTATGCTTGAGTAGACGGGTTTTCGGTTGAGTGCATAACACGAGTGATGCGAGGTTGATTAAATAATCAAGACCGGTTAAGAAAAGATTTTCAAGACCTCGGACGCAATGCAACTCTGGGTGAAGGACGATTGATCGACTCCTTGGAGAAACCAGTGGATGACCCGAGATGCTGGGGACGGCCATGACATCCTGCGGAAAGCTTCACCCAGGCTCAAAGAGACGGACGGATATTTTCAAGACCCAAGGCTTACCTGCACAGCCACAAGTCATTATGGGCTCTGGCTTGGTTGGACAACGCGGCGACTCTGGACAGGCGGTGCTAGCAGATGTAGAAGAACGGTAGGAATGGATGGGCACCGACAGGGATTCAGAGGGACCCGTTGAAAGACCATGTTTTGATCATCCGGTCTTCAAACACCTTGAAGTGCGAGGACATACTCGGAGGCGATCAAATCTTGTGGGGAACGTGTGCAAAACTCTGCAGAGTACTCAAACCTAATCGATTAGCCGTGTCCACGGTCATGGACAACTTGAGCCCAAGGAACTGAAGTTATCTGGATTTCTCAACACCATTAAATATATTTGATGTGGGAATTATTGACAACTCGGGTACGAGAATTGGTTGGCGGAACCATCTCGTTAACAACCGACTATGTAGTAACATTTTGCTTTTAGCCCTCTTGGTGTAGGAGAAAATTTGCTTTACGGTAAAAACTTATTGCCCCACTTGCCATATATGCATTTAGTATAGATGATTACTTTTCACACCTCTCTTATGTGACTTGCCGGCATATTCAATATGCTGACCTACACGGCTGCAACGTATCATGTTGCAGAGTACATTTCCGACCAGGAGTGAGGCTACGATCTACGCTCAGCGACATGCCCTTGGAGTCGGATGGACTCGTCTACCTGATGCTTCCGCTAGTCTTCGTTAGATATCTCATGAGATGGCCTTCAGCCACTTTATTGTAATGCTTTATTGTAATAAAGTACTCTTTATGAGATTTCGATTAATAAAGCTGTGTGATTGTACTCTTGAATATATACATTATGTACTGAGTGTGTACCAGCATGATCTTGGGATGGTACGGAAACACCAGAGGCTTGACTCGTCTTGAGTCGGGTCGCTACAGAAATGGTATCAGAGCACATGTTGACTGTAGGTCGTGACCCTAGAAACTGGAAATTTCTTAGGAAAGGATCTCTCTAAAATTTTATTTTCAAGAACACCTTTTACTTATCATCTCTTCTAATTTCATCGAATGTTCTCTCTCGTCTCAAATAGTTAGACAATACCCTTACCCCTTTGACCTCATGAAGAATCAATGGAGTTCTACTTCAAAGTAAAGAGGATTTCACCACGCGTTTGAAGAATTGAAGCTACACCAACAGAAGACTCTCAAGACCCAAAGAGCTCAAAGACCCTGAAGTGTTCGAATATTTATATGACCATTAGAAGTCCAAACCCCTGTTATATACCCACGTTAGATACGATGATTTGTGAGCCGTCATTGATGTGTGTTTTCCGATGGCCACAAATAAAACCTATCTCAAAAAAATATTGTTTGTATTGTGTGTATCTCCCTCCCTCTCTTACCCGTCTCATCCCCAAAACCTCAACCCTACCAGAGGGAGTATGAAGCTGGACTTGTAGTCTCTGGACCAATGACCCAGCTGGAGGCTGAAATATGGATTCAGAACATGGAGAACCACTTCGGGAGTAACTTGATCTCAAGGAAGTATGAAGTGGAACACGCTCTTCAGTACTTTACACAAAGTGCTACAATCTGGTGGTAAATGCATCATGCCATACAAGGATTTAGTGGAGCAGAAACTTGGGACGAATTCAAGAACACTCTGTTAAGATCCCGACTTATTCAGAAGTGCTGTGACAATCCGAAGGAGAAGACTTGTGCATGCAAGATCTGTGGAAAAATAGGACACACCCAGGAAGAACACAAGGATGGATGCACTCATTGTGAAGAAAATCACCCAGCTGAGGAGTGCCCAAGTAGTCAGGTGACTTGTTTCCTTTGTGCAGGAACCACGCACTACCCAGCTCAGTGTCACATTTACCCCAAGGTGCAACAGGTTGTCAAGCAGCAGAAAGATGCAGTGAAGGAAACCCTCAAGAACAAGATTCTAGAAGAACCTGTGATGATTAAAAATATAGAAGACCCTGATGGACAAGGTCTGACCAGATTTTTCTCCAATGCATGCTACTCATGTGGAGAAGAAGGACATTATTCACAGGACTGCACGAAGAGAAGCCAACAGTATCTGGGAAACTTCCCGACGGAAGAAGTGGAGTTTGATCCACTTGAAATAGAAGAACTGGCCAAGATGAAGGACTCCGGAAAGAAGAAAAAGTACCCTCGGAAGAACTAAATCTCTGCAAATATAGACCTGAGTCATATCAGATGTTACAAGTGTATGGAATTTGGCCACCACAAATACATGTGCGCAGGAAGGAAGCCGGAAATCCAAGGAGCAAAAGCAAAAGATAAGAAGCCTCGAGACTTCTCAGAACTCATTTGCTTTCGTTGCAAGGAAGCAGGACATTTTGCTAGCGATTGTTCGCGAAGGAAGAAAGCTAGAATGGAGTAGTTAAGTTTTGACCAGGGCAATAAGTGTGATCCCAAGCACTCTTGTTTTTCATGAGATCATGGAGTGAAATTTTTGTAACAGAAGTCCCTGAGATTGTAATAACATCATGAATAAATGGAATTTATTGTCTCATGATTGCCTATGTTGAAATTGTATGCGTTGTTTCTCTTCGAGCAAAGATCTCTGAACAATTATGAGGATATGAGAAAATATGGTCTATGCAGGCATGAGTATAATTCATTTTAAGTGTGGTAGTAATCGGTAAACCGACAGGATCCATTGAGTAGGAGTGTACCATGATTACCAAGGAGACACATACATTCCTCTGAGTACCTATTTACTGACACCTGCAGATGACAACTCTCTACGAGTCATTCCTCAAGGGCCAGAAATGATCATGACCCTGACCAGTGATCATGATTACCCGAAAATCCTGAAGGACGTGATGAAGCACATTCACCTTGAAGGAGATGCAGTCTACAAAGGCTACCCATTTGTGGAAAACGGAGTGGAACTTTGGTACGTGGAAGTACACCTCCACCATGTGAAAGGAGTTTGTCCAAAGACTATGGGGCAATACTTTTTCATTTCACGTGTACCACGAGCAACCTTCTTTGATGTTGTTCGTGAAGCAGCCATGGAAGCCATACGTCAGATTGGAGAAATACTTGAAGCAAGACTCCGTCATACCCAGGAATACCTAAGTGAGGTACGTGCGGAGATGATGGAGATGAAGCTCATGACCACCATGATGAAGCAAAAGATGGATGATTTCAAGGAGCACCTCGGAAAGTTCGAGTGGAACTAAAGTACCTCCAAGAGAGACGAATGAATAAGTTGGCAGAAATGCTCGACCATACCGAACCATGTGGATGGCAGCATTTGTAATAGAGTACTTTTGAATTGGAGTTTTTGAGGATAAATTAAGGATGTAATAAAGGATTGATTATGAAATGGATATGATTTATGGAAGAAGCTATGATGGATCAGCAAAAGTTTTCTTAGGAGCATACGGAAACCCGAGAGTGGTGAAGAAACGATAGATGTTTTGTTCAGCTTGCAGAACCAATGGTTTATCCAAACTTCGTTCGTGGACAAGAGAAACTCTACAACGCTTGTGAGGATGTCCAAGTGTTAGAATACGAGATTCACTAAGACTTATACAAGGTAATGATTTCAGTGCGACATGGCTTGGCCACCATGATGACTTACTATTGTCATTCTCTTGCTATTCGGAATGGTAAATCTAAGAGACTTACCCATAGTGAGAGATGACGTTCTTTGAAGCTTTTGTTTAAGCTTTAGAATGGTATGATGAAAGCCCCATGTACATGGCACTTGTTGTCACGCGTAGGAAATTTTACGGTGAGGATGAAGCCAAGACCCTTCTCTGTGCAGGATAACCACAAATGGTAGACCACCATGAGAAATCATCGATAGGTTATTTAGAATGGTCACGAGATTTGTCAGTTAAGAAGACCGAGTGACGGAAGAATCTTATATCAACAGAAGAACCCTCGATTTTGATGGAAACATTATGAATATAATGGAAGAACATCACCAAAGAAGTTACCATGAAGAATGTGACGAGCGAGATGCCAAGACCCGAGAGGATTCTTAAAAATTTGAGCGACCAGTAACTCTCATTTTAAGTGTGGTAGCACCCCACTTTGCAGGAGACTATATTTGTTAGAAGACCCCCGAAACCATAACCTTTTCTTTCTAGCCTCTCCGAATCTCGAGGACGAGATTCATTTTAAGTGTGGTAGTTTGTAACATCCCAAAATTATAAATTTTGGAATGTTAATATAATTATTAGATTGATTGTTTGTTTGTTTGAGTGATTGAAACTTGAGTGGAATTTGAAACTTTTCAAAACAAAATGAGAGGGAATAAAATGACTTTTCCAAAATTTTCTATTTTGAATCCCTTTTCAATTTTGAGTTTGAATATTTTCAAAACCCTTTGATTAAAAAAAATCAAACGAGAGGAGGAAAATGACACTCCAAAATCAGAGACAATGTCTTGATTCAAATTTTAAGTATTTGCAATTTATTCGAAATTCAAATTCCTTTTCATTTTAAAGTTATTGCAAAAAAAGTATTTTTTAAAAAACTATTTTTTTTGGTTTTGAAAATATGTTCATGTTTTAGAAAATTTTATTCTGAAAATTTTGATATATAATATGTCTATATAAAATGTTTTCTCTTTTTCATTTATACGTTTTTCTTCTTTGTTTTTGAAAAATTGTTCGTTCGTAAAAAAAAAGGCACGGCTCGCATGCATCGCCTCTTGCGGCCGGCCGAACCTTTACCTGGCCCATGAGAGGATTTGTTTCTTGTATCTCCACGTTACGTATATATTTAGTCCCACATTGTCTATCTATGGACCATTAGACCTCCCTTCCACCTATAAGTATAGACCCATAGGAGCATCCAAAAATCATCTATTTCGGGTTAAATCAATCTTTTCGTTTAACTAGATTTATTAAATAAAAATATTTTTTCTTCTCTTCGGCGGGATTTTTCGAAGTCGTCTCCTCATTGGAATTAATTCTTACTCTGCATTATAAAGGTATTTCTCTTCGTATTTTTTTTATACTTCCGTAGTTCATTATTTCTAGACTAGTATTCCTACACTAGTATACGGTAGAGTAATTAGATATATTAATTAGTCTTTGTATTTACACATTAGTACTAGAATTCTTTTAGACATAGCACTTTTCTTCCGTAAAACAGCTTGCCCCTGATTTTTCAAATAGCCATAACTTTTTACTCGTTTATCCGAATTAGATGAAACCAACGCCTAGAGTTTTGTCTTGATCCCACCTATCCAGTGAACCTATCATATCAACTTTTTGAAATTTTCAAATTTCGAAATTTGTTCATATTCATATTCAAACTTCTTTTGATCATATCTTTTTATCCGTAGCTCCGTTTTAGATGAATTCAATTGCTCGGATTCGTATCAAAGTAATCTTTCCGTTTGTATCATTAGTTTTAACTTTTAAACTTATAATTTTGATCAAATCAGATTTATCTATTAGTGCCCAAAAGTGTTCACATCGTTCTAAGCCGATTCAATGTTATATTGAAGTATTTGTATCTTTTGATCCGCTATTTCAATTCTAGTAATTCTTTTTTCGATACGCTCATATTGATCTCCTATATCCAGTAGCATCATTTGTTTCGAGCTTTGAGCCTTACAAATTTGAGCGATTCAAATTTGTATTCGAACATTCATTTGATCTTATCTTGCAAATCGTACCACCTTTTCAATTGATTCCTTTTACCCCAAAACACTCATGTCATATATTTTTGTACGTAACCATCGTACTTCAGTTCAACTTCTCTTGACCTTTTGAATGCAAATTCAATTCATACTTCAATTCGCTATAACTTGTGTTGTAGTGCTCCATTTCAAGAAATTCTTTCTACAAATAAATTCTTATGTCTTATACTATTTGTCAAACAACATTCATGTTGTTCTCCCAATATTTTTGATCATCTCCCATAGTGTATGCAAGTCGAGCTTATATAGCAATAGTTCATCGTCCATTAACTCTTTTGATCTCATTCATGCACTTTCACTTTACAACACACTTAGGACCTTTTTATTAAACCTTAGTACGTTGTTATTTTGCACCAAGACATGATTTGTTCTTATGTTCTCTTGGTTCTTCCTTTTTGGCATGAATATTTATTGAATGCTATTCGTTTACGATAGATTGCTCGGAGTGTGGCGAGTAGAATTATCCGGATTTTGAGAGCGACTATCTTCATCAAGTAATACCAGGCAAGTCACTTTGATCATACTATCACCTATGTTTTATGCATTGTAGTTCTACCATCCTATGCCCAAATTTGCATGCTGCTTAGGTACTTGCAAATTTTAGTATAGATTGTAGTATCATGTGGTAGGCATACAACAACCCCGATACTTGGCCCGGGACGACAAATTTCATATTGCTATGCTTGAGTAGACGGGTTTTCGGTTGAGTGCATAACACGAGTGATGCGAGGTTGATTAAATAATCAAGACCGGTTAAGACAAGATTTTCAAGACCTCGGACGCAATGCAACTCTGGGTGAACGACGGTTGATCGGCTCCCTGGAGAAACCAGTGGATGACCCGGGATGCTGGGGACGGCCATGACATCCTGCGGAAAGCTTCACCCAGGCTCAAAGAGACGGACGGATATTTTCAAGACCCAAGGCTTACCTGCACAGCCACAAGTCATTATGGGCTCTGGCTTGGTTGGACAACGCGGCAACTCTGGACAGGCGGTGCTAGCAGATGTAGAAGAACGGTAGGAATGGATGGGCACCGACAGGGATTCAGAGGGACCCGTTGAAAGACCATGTTTTGATCATCCGGTCTTCAAACACCTTGAAGTGCGAGGACATACTCGGAGGCGATCAAATCTTGTGGGGAACGTGTGCAAAACTCTGCAGAGTACTCAAACCTAATCGATTAGCCGTGTCCACGGTCATGGACAACTTGAGCCAAAGGAACTGAAGTTATCTGGATTTCTCAACACCATGAAATATATTTGATGTGGGAATTATTGACAACTCGGGTACAAGAATTGGTTGGCGGAACCATCTCGTTAACAACCAACTATGTAGTAACATTTTGCTTTTAGCCCTCTTGGTGTAGGAGAAAATTTGCTTTATGCTAAAAACTTATTGCCCCACTTGCCATATATGCATTTAGTATAGATGATTACTTTTCACACCTCTCTTATGTGACTTGCCGGCATATTCAATATCCTGACCTACACGGCTGCAACGTCTTATGTTGCAGATATTTTTTCTTCGACGAGTAAGAGTACGATTCAGGGTTACGGTCTACACTCAACTTGCCGTTGGTTTTTATTGGGACTCCACTCCCTTGACCGCTTCCGCTGAGATATTTAAGGTATATATCAGTTTTACGCTATTTACACGTGATTTCACTTTGATATATACATTGATGTACTGTGTGTGCCAGCATACTGATCCAGGGATGGCACAGAAACACAGAGGCTTGACTCGTCTTGAGTCGGGTCGCTACAGAATCTTTGTTTTCTTGTGTCAAACCTAATGATGATGGGGATGGATATGAATCCACTTTGGTTGAAAAACGCTCCAATGATTCGGAGTCCATCTATCTTGATGCTAAAAGCGTTGAAAGTGGAGTAGAAGATATTAAAACTTTGAGTAGTAATGAAATTACTACTTTGGATTTCAAGGAATTCAAATATGATAGTTGCTCCTTGATTGAATGCATTTCCTTGATGCAATCCATGCTAAACTCTCCACACGCTTATAGCCAAAACAAGGCCTTTACCGATCATATCGTCGAAGCTATGATAAAATCTTTTGAAGAGAAACTTGAATTGGAAGTCTCTATCCCTAGAAAGCTTCATGATGAGTGGGAACCTACTATCAAAATCAAAATAAAAAAACTATGAGTGCAATGCTTTGTGTGATTTGGGTGCTAGTGTTTCCGCGATTCCAAAGTCTTTATGTGATGTTCTGGGTTTTAATGAGATTGAAGAGTGTTCTCTTAATTTGTATCTTGTGGATTCTTCGGTCAAGAAACCTATGGGAAGGATCAATGATGTTCTTATTATTGCAAATAGGAACTATGTACCCGTGGATTTCATTGTGCTTGACATTGATTGCAATCCTACATGCCCTATTATTCTTGGTAGACCTTTCCTAAGGACTATCGGTGCTATCATCGATATGAAGGAACGGAATATTAGATTTCAATTTCCTATAAAGTAGGGCATGGAGCATTTTCCTAGAAAGAAAATAAGATTGCCTTACAAATCCATGATGAGGGCTACTTATGGTTTGAGCACCAAAGACGACGATACGTGATTCCATCACCTTATGCCTAGCTAGGGGCGTTAAACAATAGCGCTTGTTGGGAGGCAACCCAATGAATTTATCTTTTTCTTTATGTATTTTTGCGTCCACACCATCATAATTCTGTTATGATAGTGTCTTTTGTGTTTCTTTTTGTGTTTGAGCCAAGTAAAACCTTTATGACTAGTCTTGGTGATGGTTGTTTGATCCTGCTGGAAAAAGATAGAAACTTTTCCCTCACGAGATTATATTTCATTTTTATTCAGAAAGATATTTTGAGTTGATTCTTTTTTCTGCTGGTTGATATGCCTTTTGCCCAGGCATTAGTAATTTTTCAGAAGTTTTGAGGTACCAGAAGTATACATATTGCTACAGACTGGTCTGCTTTTGAAAAATTATGTTGTTGCTGAGTTGGTTTCTTGTTTTGATGAAACTATGGATAGTATCGGGGGGTACTAGCCATGGAAAAGTGAGAATACAGTAATCAAAAACCAATATAAATAGAAATCAAGATTGCTACAGTACCTAAAGAGGTGGTAGTTTGTTTTCTTGTGCGAATGATATCACGAGTTTCTGTTTAACTTTTGTGTTGTGAAGTTTTCAAGTTTTGGGTGATGTTCTCATGGACAAAGAGATAAGGAGTGGAAAGATCTCAAGCTTGGGGATGCCCAAGGCATCCCAAGACAAATTCAAGGACACCAAAAAGCCTAAGCTTGGGGATGCCCCGGGAAGGCATCCCCTCTTTCGTCTTCAGTCCATCGGTAACATTACTTGGAGCTATATTTTTATTCACCACATGATATATGTTTTGCTTAGAGCATCTTGTATCGTAGGAGTATTTTATTTTTTTTGTGTCACAATCATCCTTGCTGCACACCTTTTGAGAGACACATGCACTCATCGTGATTTTGCTAGAATGCTCATCGTGCTTCACTTATATCTTTTGAGCTAGATAATTTTGCTCTATGTGATTCACTTAGATCTTTTAGAGCACGGCGGTGCATGACTTGGTAGTTGGCTTGTGCTATGAAAGTAGTCCCAAAGGTGATAGGTGCCCAAATAGGATACAAAAACCTCCATCTTCATGTGCATTGAGTAGAAAGAGAAGTTTTGATTCCTCTCAATTAGTTTTGAGACTGGATTTGGTAATATTAAGAGTTATGTTAGTAGGGTGTTGTGAATCTAGAAATACTTGTGTTGAAGTTAGTGATTCCCGTAGCATGCACGTATGGTGAACCGCTAAGTTAGGAAGTCAGAGCATAATTAATCTATTGATTGTCATCCTTTTTGTTGCGGTCGGGATCGCGCGATGGTTAACACCTACCAACCCTTCCCCTAGGAGTATGCGTTTAGCACTTTGTTTCGGTTACTAATAAAAACTTTCGCAACAAGTATGTGAGTTCTTCATGACTAATGTGAGTCTGTGGTATAGATGCAATTTCACCTTCCACCATTGCTAGCCTCTCTAGTGCCGCGCAATTTTCGCCGGTACACAAACCCACCATATGGCTTCCTCAAAAGAGCCACCATACCTACCTACTATTGCATTTTCATAGCCATTCCGAGATATATTGCCATGCAACTCCCACAGTTCCGTCTCATGACTTGTGCCGTCACTCTCATATTGCCATTGCATGTCCGTAAGATAGCTAGCGAGATGTTTGAACGTCATACGCCAAGCTAGATCGTTGCACATCCCGGTACACTGTCGGAGGCATTTCCTATAGAGTCATCATCATTCTGAGCTTTGAGTTGTGAGTAAATAGAAGTGTGATGATCATCATTATTAGAGCATTGTCCCATGTGAGGAATTAAAAAAAAGAGGCCAAACAGCCCAAATTAAAAAAAAAGAGGCCAAGAGCCCAAATAAAAAAAAGAGAGAAAAAGAGGGAAGGGACACTGCTACTATCTTTTTCCACACTTGTTCTTCATAATAGCACCATGTTCTTCATGATTGAGAGCCTCTCGTTTCGTCACCACCATATGCTAGTGGGAATCTTCATTATATAACTTGGCTTGTATATTCCAATGATGGGCTTCCTCAAAATTGCCCTAGGTCTTCGTGAGCAAGCAAGTTGGATGCACACCCACTAGTTCTCCTTTTGAGCGTTCACATACTTATAGCTCTAGTGCATCCTTTGTATGGCAATCCCTACTCATTCACATTGATATCTATTAATGAGCATCTCCATAGCCCTTTGATACGCCGAGTCAATGTGACCATATCCTCCTTTTTTGTCTCACAACCACCACCACACTCTATTCCACCTATAGTGCTATATCCATGGCTCACGCTCATGTATTGCGTGATAGTTATAAAAAGTTTGAGAAAGTAAGAGTGCAAAAACAATTACTTGGCCAATACCGGGGTTGTGCATGATTTAAATTAGTTATGTGGGGATGATGGAGCATAGCCAGACTATATGATTTTGTACGGATAACTTTCTTTGGCCTTGTTATTTTGAAAGTTCATGATTACCTTGCTAGTTTTCTTGAAGCATTATTGCTTTCATGTCAATAGAAAACTATTGTTTTGAATCTTACGGATCTGAACATTCATGTCACATGAAAGAAGTTACAAAGGACAACTATGCTAGGTAGCATTCCACATCAAAAATTCAGTCTTTATCACTTCCCTACTCGAGGACGAGCAGGAGTTAAGCTTGGGGATGCCTGATACGTCTCCAATGTATCTATAATTTTTGATGGTTTCATGCTATTATCTTGTCAAACTTTGGATGTTTTGTATGCCTTTTATATCTTTTTTGGGACTAGCTTATTAACTCAGTGCCAAGTGCCAGTTCCTGTTTTTTCGTGTTTTTGACCCTTTTCAGAGGAGGATTTCAAACGGAGTCCAAACGAAACAAAACTTCCAAAAGGATTTTTTCCGAAACAGAAGAAGATCGGGGAACTTGAGAACCAATGCAGGGGGCCACCAGGGACCCCACAAGCCCCCTAGCCACGGCGAGGGGCCCGCGCCTCCCAGGCTTGTGGGCTCCCTGTACCACCTCTGCCCTAGGTCTTTCGCCTATATATTCCCAAAAATTACAGAAAAAATCACGAGATCATCGAAAGTACTTTTCCGCTGCCGCAAGCTTCTGTCTCCGCAAGATCCCATCTGGGGCACGTTCTGGGGCCCTGCCGGAGGGGGTATTCGGATACGGAGGGCTTCTTCATCAACACCATTACCTCTCCGATGATGCGTGCGTAGTTCACCATAGACCTACGGGTCCATAGCTAGTAGCTAGATGGCTTCTTCTCTCTCTTGGATCTTCAATACAAAGTTCTTAATGATCTTCATGGAGATCTATCCGATGTAATCTTCTTTTGCGGTGTGTTTGTCGAGATCCGATGAATTGTGGATTTATGATCAGATTATCTATGGGTCTTATTTGAGTTTCTTCTAATATCTCTTATGCATGATTTCATATCCTTGTAATTCTCTTCGAGTTGTGGGTTTTGTTTGGCCAACTTGATCTATGATTCTTGCAATGGGAGAAGTGCTTGGTTTTTGGGTTCATACCGTGCGGTGACCTCACCTAGTGACAGAAGGGGTAGCGAGGCACGCATCGTGTTGTTGCCATCAAAGGTAAAAAAGATGGGGTTTTCATCATTGGTTTGAGTTTATCCCTCTCCATCATGTCATCTTGCTTAATGTGTTACTCTGTTCGTCATGAACTCAATACACTAGATGCATGCTGGATAGCGGTCGATGTGTGGAGTAATACTAGTGGATGCAGAAAGTATCGGTCTACTTGTCTCGGACGTGATGCCTATATGTATGATCATTGCCTTAGATATCGTCATGACTTTGCGTGGTTCTATCAATTGCTCGACAGTAATTTGTTCACCCACTGTAATACTTGCTATTTTGAGAGAAGCCTCTAGTGAACACTATGGCCCCCGGGTCTACTTCACACCATATTTTCAGCCTTACACTTTTTCTTCGTTGCACTTTCCGCCTTCAGATGTCACTTTGCAATCAATCTTGAAGGGATTGACAACCCCTTTATAGCGTTGGGTGCAAGCTCGTTTGTGTTTGCGCAGGTACTCTGGACTTGACGCGATTCTCCTACTGGATTGATACCTTGGTTCTCAAACTGAGGGAAATACTTACTGCTCCTATGCTGCATCGCCCTTTCCTATTCAAGGGAAAAACCAACGCAATCTCAAGGGGTGACAGAAAGGTTTCTGTCGCCGTAGCACGGGACGTACGAGATGTTCCAAGGGATGAAATTGGCATTTCAGGCTCGTGCCCTTGTTGAGAGGTATGAGACCTCCGACAAGATTCTTTGTCTACAAAGTAAGGGAGAAAATCTCAATGGTTAAGCATGTGCTCACATTGTCTGAGTGCTACAATCGCTTGAATCGAGTGGGAGTTGATCTTCCAGATGAGATAGTGATGGTTCTCCCAAGTCACTGCCACCAAGCTACTAGGGCTTCGTGATGAACTATAACATATCAGGGGTAGATATGATGATCCTTGAGCTATTCGCGATGTTTGACACCGCGAAAGTAGAAATCAAAAAGGAGCATCAATTGTTGATGGTTAGTAAAACCACTAGTTTCATGATGGGAAAGGGAAAGAAGGGATACTTCATGAAACGGCAAACTAGTTGTTGCTCTAGTGAAGAGACCCAAGGTTGTACCCAAACCCGAGACTAAGTGCTTCTGTAATGAGGGGAATAGTCACTGAAGAGGAACTACCCTAGATACTTGGTAGATGAGAAGGCTGGCAAAGTGGACAAAAGTATATTGGATATACATGATGTTGATGTGTACTTTACTAGTACTCCTAGTAGCTCCAGGTTATTAGATACCGGTTCGGTTGCTAAGTGTTAGTAACTCAAAATAAAATCTACGTAATAAACGGAGATTAGCTAAAGGAGAGGTGACGATATGTGTTGGAAGTGTTTCCGAGGTTGATGTGATCAAACATCACACGCTCCCTCTACCATCGGGATTAGTGTTAAACATGGAAAATTGTTATTTGGTGTTTGGGTTGAGCATAGACATGATTAGATTGTTTTTATCGCAATACGGTTATTCATTTAAATACACTAGTGGTTAGTGTGTTTATTTGAATAATACCTTCAATGGTCTTGCTCCTAAAATGAATGGTTTATTGAATCTCGATCGTAGTGATACACATGTTCATAATATTGATGCCAAAAGATATAAAGTAGTAATGATAGTACCACTTACTTGTGGCACTGCCACTTGAGTCATATTGGTATAAAGCGCATGAAGAAGCTCCATGTTGATGGATCTTTGGAATCACTCATTTTTTGAAAAGTTTGAGACATGCGAACCATGTCTATTGGTATAAACGTATAAAGAAACTCCATGCAGATGGATCGTTTGGACTCACTTGATTTTAAATCACTTGAGACATGCAAATCATACCACATGGGCAAGATGACTGAAGGTTTTGATTTCCAGTGAGATGGAACAAGAAAGTAACTTGTTGGAAGTATATCATTTTGATGTGTGCAGTCCAACGAGTGGTCAGGCACGCAGTGGATATTGTTATGTTATTACTTAACTGATGATTTGAGTATATACTAGTATGTCTACTTAATGAAACACGAGTCTGAGACCTTTGAAAAGTTCAAGGAATTTCAGAGTGAGGTTGAGAATCAACGTGACAAGAAAATAAAGTTCTTACGATCTGATCGTGGCGTAGAATATTTGAGTCACTAGTTTGGCACGCACTTAAGGAAATGTAAAAAAAATTCACACCTCACGCCGCCTGGCACACCTCAACGTAATGGTGTGTCTGAATGTTGTAATCGCACTCTATTGGATATGGTGCTATCTATGATGTCTCTTACTTGTTTACCGCTACCATTTTGGGGATATGCATTGGAGACTGCCGCATTCACTTTGAATAGGGCACCGTCTAAATCCGTTGAGACGACACCGTATGAATTATGGTTTGGGAAGAAACCTAAGCTGTCATTTCTGAAAGTTTGGGGATGCGATGCTTATGTCAAGAAACTTCAACCTGAAAAGCTCGAACCCAAATCGGAAAAGTGTGTCTTCATAGGATACCCTAAGGAAACTATTGGGTATACCTTCTATCTCAGATCCGAAGGCAAGATCTTTGTTGCCAAGAATGGATTCTTTCTAGGTAAAGAGTTTATCTCGAAAGAAGTAAGTGGGAGGAAAGTAGAACTTGATGAGGTAATTGTACCCCCACTCGAACCGGAGAGTAGCGCAGCGCAGGAAAATGTTTCTGTGGAGCTTTCACCGACTGGAGAGGAAGTTAATGATGATGATCATGAAACTTTAGATCAAGTTACTACTGAACTTCGTAGGTCCATGAGGACACGTTCTGCACTAGAGTGGTATGGCAATCCTGTCCTGGAAATCATGTTGTTAGACAACAGCGAACCTTCGAACTATGAAGAAGCCATGGCGGGCCCGGATTCCAACAAATGGCATGAAGCCATGAAATCCGAGATAGGATCCATGTATGAGAACAAATATGGACTTTGATGGACTTGCCCGATGATCGGCAAGCCATAGAAAATAAATGGATCTTTAAGAAGAAGACTGACGTAGATGGTAATATGACCGTCTATAAGGCTCGGCTTGTCGCTAAGGGTTATCGACAAGTTCAAGGAGTTGACTACAATGAGACTTTCTCACCCATAGCGATGCTGAAGTCCGTCCGAATCATGTTAGCATTTGCCGCATTTTATGATTATGAGATCTGACAAATGGACGTCAAAACGACATTCCTTAACGGTTTTCTTAAGGAAGAATTGTATATGATGAAGCCGGAAGGTTTTGTCGATCCGAAGAATGTTGACAAGGTATGCAAGCTCCAGCGCTCCATCTATGGGCTGGTGCAAGCATCTCGGAGTTGGAACATTCGCTTTAATGAGGTGATCAAAGCATTTGGGTTTATACAGACTTTTGGAGAAGCCTGTATTTAGAAGAAAGTGAGTGGGAGCTCTGTACCATTTCTCATTTTATATGTGGATGACATAGTTTTGATCGGAAATGATATAGAACTTTTGGAAGCATAAAGGCCTACTTGAATAAGTGTTTTTCAATGAAGGACCTTGGAGAACCTGCTTACATATTAGGCATCAAGATCTATAGAGATAAAGCGAGATACCTTGTTGGTCTTTCGCAAAGCACAAACCTTGACAAGATATTAAAGAAGTTCAATATGGATAAGTCCAAGAAGGGTTTCTTGCGTGTATTGCAAGGTGTGAGATTGAGAACAGCTCAATGCCTGACCACGGCAGAAGATAGAGAAAAGATGAGTGTCGTCCCCTATGCTTCAGCCATAGGCTCTGTTATGTATGCCATGCTGTGTACCTGACCTGATGTGAACCTTGCCATAACTTTGGTAGGGAGGTACCAAAGTGAACCCGGAATGGAACACTTGACAGCGGTCAAGAATATCATTAAGTACGTGAAAAGGACTAAAGATATGTTTCTCGTTTATGGAGGTGCCGAAGAGCTCGTCGTAAAGGGTTACGTTGATGCTAGCTTCGACACAGATCCGGATGACTCCAAGTCACAAACCAGATACATGTATATTTTGAATGGTGGGGCAGTCAGCTAGTGCAGTTGCAACCAAAGCATCATGGAGGCATCTACATGTGAAGCGGAGTACATAGCTGCTTCGGAAGCAGCGCGGGGAGGAGTCTGGATGAATGAGTTCATCACCGACCTAGGAGTGATTCCCAATGCGTCGGGCCCGATGACTCTCTTCTGTGACAACACTGGAACTATTGCCATTGCCAAGGAGCCCACATTTCACAAGAATACCAAGCACATCAAGCACCACTTTAACTCAATTCGTGGATACATTCAGCATGGAGATATAGATATTTGTAAAGTACATACAGATGTGAATGTCGCAGGCCCGTTGACTACACCTCTTCCACGAGCGAAAGATGATCAGCACTAGATCTCTATGGGTGTTCGATTCATCATAATGTAACTAGATTATTGACACTAGTACAAGTGGGAGACTGTTGGAAATATGCCCTAGAGGCAATAATAAAATGGTTATTATTATATTTCCTTTTTATTATAATTGTCTATTGTTCATGATATAATTGTGTTAACCGGCAACCGTAATACATGTGTGAATACATAGACCACACCATGTCCCTAGTGATCCTCTAGTTGACTTGCTCGTTGATCAATAGATGGTCATGATTTCCTTACGATGGACATTGGATGTCGTTGATAACAGGATCACATCATTAGGATAATGATGTGATGGACAAGACCCAATCCTAAGCATAGCACAAGGTCATGTAGTTCGTCTGCTAGAGCTTTTCTAATGTCAAGTATCGTTTCCTTAGACCATGAGATTGTGCAACTCCCGGTTACCGTAGGAATGCTTTGGGTGTATCAAACATCACAATGTAACTTGGTGACTATAAAGGTGCACCACAGGTATCTCCGAAAGTGTTTGTTGGGTTGGTACGAATCGAGACTGGGATTTGTCACTCCGTGTGACGGAGAGGTATCTCTAGGCCCACTCTGTAATACATCATCATAATGAGCTCAATGTGACTAAGGAGTTAGTCATGGGATCATGTGTTACGGAATGAGTAAAGGGACTTGTCGGTAACGAGATTGAACAAGGTATAGGGAACCGACTATCTAATCTCAGGCAAGTAACATACTGATGGACAAAGGAAATTGTATACGGGATTAATTGAATCCCTGACATCATGGTTCATCCGATGAGTCATCGTGGAACATGGGGGAGCCAATATGGGTATCCAGATCCCGCTATTGGTTATTGGCTGGAGAGGTGTCTCGGTCATGTCTGCATGGTTCCCGAACCCATAGGGTCTACACACTTAAGGTTCGGTGACGCTAGAGTTGTAATGGGAATTGTATGTGGTTACGAAGATTGTTTGTAGTCCTAGATGAGATCCCGGATGTCGCGAGGAGTTCCGGAATAGTCCGGAGGTGAAGATTTATATAGGGAAGTCCAGTTTCAGTCACCGGAAAAGTTTCGGGGTTTATCGTTATTGTACCGGGACCACCAAAAGGGTTGTAGGGGTCCACCGGGAGCGGCCAACTGCCCCCGAAGGACCACGTGGGCTGAATGTGGGTGGGAACTAGCTCCTTGGTGGGCTGGTGCGCCCCTCCCCAAGGGCCCAAGGCGCCTAGGGTTGGGAATCCTAGGGCGTGGGGGCTCCTACCACCAACTTGGGAGGCAAGCCTTCCCCCCTTGTCCCCCTCTAGAGGCATCTAGGGTGGCCGGCCCCCTCTCTCCATCCCCCTACAAATAGATGGGGGTGAGAGGGATGAAGCACACCTGAACATCTTCCCCCTGACGCAGCCCTACCCCTCCTACACCTCCTCCTCTGTAGTGCTTGGCGAAGCTCACCCGGGGAACCACAAGTTCCACCGCCACCACGTCGTCGTGTTGCGGAAGCTCTCCTCAACTTCTCCTTCTCCCTTTCTCGATCAAGAAGGAGGAGACGTCCTCGGGTTGTACGTGTGTTGAACGAGGAGGTGTCGTTTGTTCAGCGTTTGGATCGGATCTTCCGTTATTTGAATCGCCTCGAGTACGACTCCATCAACTGCATTCTTTGCAACGCTTCCGCTTAGCGATTTTCAACAGTATGAAGATGCACTCTCTCTCTCTCATTGCTAACGTCTCCTAGATTGATCTTGGTGACATGTAGGAAAACTTTGAATTATTACTACGTTCCCAACATTAAGAACTCCCAAAATTTTTTGGTCATGCACTCGGGTCCACGGATACAAGGAGTAAAATCCATCACTCAACTCCTAGCAATAATACTACTCGTCGAGTGTATCACATCCGTCAACACATAACCAGAGATCTCGGAAACTCATCTATCTTAGATCCTCAAAAACACAATGATACTAATTATGGCAGTACATACGAACTCTCTCCACTAGTACTGGGGATGCCGGACTCCTCTAGCCACTACTAGTATTGAAGCAATTTCGAACATCCTCCATCCTGAGATACTAAGAAATCTGAATGATAACGATGTGCTCAAGAATCCCCTGAAGCTCAACTCTGTGGAAGAAATCAAGTCAGACAAGAGGCACCAAGATAGAACTTCATCACATCGACATCATATAGATTCCAACATACCCGCGTGATCCTAAAAAACTTTGAGCGAGAAGAGAAGTAAAAAGAATCCTACTCTCTGATATATAACTTGACTCAAAGCAGATTTTTACTAGACTCGACTTGGCCAAGTTCGATCAATCAAGGGGGCTCCTAGGTCGGTACTTCTCTGATACCAACTTGTAACGCCCAAGAGGCGATCCTATCCTCATTTTGGCACGAGGGCCTCGACAGGGATAGAAGCGCATCTCGCCGTTTCACAAGAATGGATATCATTACAAGTACATGTACAGAAGAGTAAGTATATGGAATTGGCTTACACTCGCCACAAGCTACAACAAGATCACATCAATACATCAACATATTCAATCACCAAGTAGAAGATCAGGGTCCGACTATGGACAAAACAAACGACAGAAGAACAATGTCCATCCTTGCTATTCCAGGCTACCGGCCTGGAACCCATCCTAGATCGATGAAGAAGAAGAAGGAACTCCAAATAGAACAATCATCGCGCTCACATCAAAGTATCGCTTTACCTGTACCTGCAACTGGTGTTGTAGTAATCTGTGAGCCACAGGGACTCAGAAATCTCATTTGAAAAGGTATCAAGACTAGCAAAGCTTAATGGGTGAGGTATGTTTAAGTGGTGAGGCTGCAGCAAGCGACTAAGCATTTTATTTGAGGTGGTTAACTTACGAGTAAAAGAAATAAGAGGGGTGATGATCTACACATAATCGGACGTGAACTAATGATGATGAAATGAATGATCATGAACACCTACTTATGTCAGATATAACCCCGCTGTGTCCTCGATTAGAGAAGGAGCTCACAAAAGAGATAATCACGGTTATGCACATAGTTGGCAAGTTTTAGTTAAGTTTACTTCAAGTTATCTAGAACTGGATGTTAAACAAAGTTTCCAAGTTTGCCACATAACAATGGGCACGGCTTTCTAAAAGAATTAACACTACAGGGGTGCTCAAATTAATCCATCACAAATTACCACAAACTGCATAGAAAGCCTCGATCACGAAACTTGTGATCTCCTCGGATTCCTTTGTGGAAAACCTCAACTCTGAGTTAATCCAAAGCATGACCGGTATCCCGATGCACAAGATATCTCGTCGAAGGTAAAACTAATCCAGCAAGGTTGCCCGATGTGTCGACAATCCCGATAGAAGCCTCGTATCTCGCTCTCAGGACACGGCGGATTGTCCAAACTTCCGGTAGGCCAATCACAAAGTTTCCCCTAGTAGCCACTCGCGGTTGACAGTTTGGGCCAACACTCCTGCAGAGCACTGGCCCAGGGGGTTCATTTATTATTCACGGGGTCCGGAAAGTCCCTATGCAATTTTATTAGGTTATTAGGCAAATTTAGTACCAATGTTGGGCCTTGCCAGACCAGTTTTAAACTAAAACGAATTATCAAGGGGGTCCCCATAACAACCCCGAGCGTGTTAGGAGTGCTCGAGTATGGAACATAACACCGATAGTTGAAACTAGGGTGGCAAAGATGGAACAAAACATCAGGCTAGAAGGCCAAGCCTTCCACCTTTTACCAAGTATATATGTGCATTAAATGAATAGAAATTAAAATGGTGATATAACAAGGACCCATCTTTTCACATGGAAGCGACTGCACCTCCAACTAGCAACGCTAACAAAAGGCTGAGCAAGCGGTAACATAGCCAAATAGTGGATTGCTGGGTTGTGGAAATGTTAGAGGCTTTCATGGCAATGTTGGGAGGCTGACATTTAAGTGGTAGGCAACGAAACATAGCGATAGAAATGAAACAACTAGTATGGCAATGATAGTAATGTTATCTAGCAAAATGGTCATCTTGCTTGTGATCCCGCTTGGAAGAAGAACAAATCCGTGAAGCAGATGAACCCACATAGTCGAACGAATCCTCACATTCCGAAGCGGCTCGGAACTCTATCGAAAAGAAGCAAACCGGAAAAAAGAATCAACACACGATATTCACCATGGCACATGCATGATATGATACACAATATAATATGATGCATGTCCATTTAAATTATGCAAGGCATGGCATGGAAATTCACAACAATCAAACACTACACATTAAGTGAAGCTCAATATGCAACGAGCTGCATATTGCCGAAACTCCACATACTGATTATTTAGTTCACTCCCGTTTAGGCACATGGAAATATTAAATTTTATTTAAATATGGCAAGAGGTGAAGTACAAATAAATTACCTATCTAGGCATCTTTAATGAGGCCGGAAATGATATATAGCATTTCCAAAACGACCCCACACGTGAACTTCGAAATCTTTCCAGATGTGTTCTAAACATATTTTATGGTTGTTAAACGGAAAAATAAAGTGGAGCTCGTGAAACTACACGTCATTCTAATCGGTTTACATATATAGCTCATCTCCAACGGAGCTACTGTTAACTAGCTGCGAATTAAACCTTTTAGCATGGCAACATGCAAAACGAGGCAACCAACAAGGTTAACAATTTTAAATATGCATGAGAGTTGGAAAACATTAATCTACATGAAATTCTACATGTTCTAGATATATAACTTATTTCAATCTGACGCACGGTTTAAAAGATATGAGAGTTTTAATATTAGGCCATAACGTGAAATTAGCAAAATCTCAGCGCAGATAGAAAAAACGAACTGGGCCGAATCTGCTGCAAACGGGCCAATAGATCATGGGCGAGGAATAGCGAATACACGCACATGCGAGACATAGGCATTGCATAGGGGGATTCTCACCCATGGGCTCTGGTCTAGCTTTGTTGTTGCGGGGGCGAGGCGCTCGCGTGGCCCGCCTGGCGCTGGTTAACGACGAGCGGGAGGAGTCATTCTCCTCGAGCTCCCTTGCCAGAGGTAGGTCGCACGCGGCGGCGCGAGGCTCTAGGGTGGCCGAAACGGCATGGGGGCGACGGGAAATAGGCGGATCCAGGCTCGGGGATCTCAGATCCGGCAACGACAGAAGCTTCAAATGGCCATGGCACGGACACCTGCGAGAGAGAAAGAAATGGAGGGAGGAGGGAAAGGGGGAGAGAGGAGCGTGGGCAGCTCCGCCTGGTGGTGTGGCAGCAGTCCGGTGAGGTGCAGCTCCGGTGACCTCGTCGTGGTTGGGCTCGGGGCACCGGCAGGAGGCAGCCACGGGAGGAGAAGGTCTAGGCGCGGGGCGACTCCTGGCTGCTGCGGCCTCGGGTGAGCGGGGCGGCGGCGCGCCACATGGGCCCAAGAGGGCTGGTTCTGGGCCCATATGGGCCCTACAGCTGGAGGTGGGAGGAGAGGCTGCGACGGCTAGGGTTTCGGGCACGGGAAACAAGGAGAGGCTCATTTCGGGTGTCTATTTATAGACAGGGGATAGGGTTAGGGTTTTGCACCTTTTCGAGCCATCGGATCTCGACCGGACGGTCTGAAACGGAGGGGTAGGCTAGGTGGATGGTGTTGGGCTGTGTAGAATAGGTCGGGTTCAGAAGAGAGGGAGATTTGTGGCCCGGCAATGAGATTTTTAAACACCGAAAAAGGTCCGACAATAAACCGATGACGGTGTCGCTACAGTCGACCGTTTAGGTATCAAACGAACTCCGATTGCGACGAAATTTCGTAGGCAGCCTACCTACATTAAAATAAGACCACACGCCAAGTTTCAAGGCAATCCTAGAATGTTTTATACATACTTTAAAAATAATATTTTAATGATGTCGCGGTTGTGTGCGTGTGTGGTTGGTCTCAAAACGGTCAACAACAAAAAGGGAGAGAACCGGCAACTAATAACGGATGCAAGTTTTGAAAACTGGCGGCAACGGAGTGCCGATGCAATGCAGATGATGCAGATTATGCGATGATGACTGTGACCAACAAATAATCACACAGCGGCAAGGAAATAAAAGGGGAATCTTCTTGAGCGTCGGTGTCGGGCTGTTACAATATACCTTGTTGATGATGTGTTAGGCAGTTGATTGCCTGAGGCCATAAACAATGAGGGGTCTGATATTCTTCAAGCATAGTGTGAGCCATCTCAACAAGATTCCTATTCTTGCGCTCTATGACACCATTCTGCTTAGGAGTATATGGGGCAGCTAGCTCATGAGTAATACAAAGTTCATCAAGATAATCATCAAGACCAGTGTTTTTGAACTCAGTCCCATTATCACTCCTAATGTGTTTGATCTTGACACCAAAATTCACCGAGGCCCTTGAGGAAAATCGTTTGAAGACTTCCTGCACTTCAGTTTTGTAACAGATGATATGCACCCCGGTGTAACGTGAATAATCATCAACAATGACAAAGCCATATAGAGATGTGCCATTGGTTAGTGTGGCATAATGAGTGGGGCTAAAGAGGTCCATGTCAAGAAATTCAAAAGGATGAGTAGTAGTCATGATAGTCTTTGAGGGATGCTTGGATCTGGTCATCTTTCCATACTCACAAGCCCCAGAAAGATGGTCCTTGAGGAATTTGACACCTTCGATGCCAATGACATGCTTCTTCTTCACAAGAGTGTGCAGGTTACTCATGCCAACATGACCAAGTCATCCATGCCATGGCCGGATCTCAGAGGCTTTGCAAGTAGACATGTGGCGGGTTGTGGGCGTGTAGAGAAATCAACAATATACATATCTCCTCTCCTAAATCCTTTGAAGACTTCGAATTTGTCAGATTTGATGATGACTACACAACGATACTTTCCAAAGATGACAATCATATGTGGATCACAAAGCATTGAGACTAACATGATATTGAACCCGAGGGATTCGACAAGCCTACCTTTGTCCGTGTGTCAGTCCTTAGAGATTGCAACCTTACCAAGACCCAATACCTTCCTTTTTCCTTTGTCTACATAAGTGATATGCTTCAGGTGCGATGGAGTTAATGGAATGTCCATCACTAGGTTCTTGTCACCAGTCATGTGATTAGTACATTGATAACCCACAAGTATATGGGATTGCGATAATTTTTTAGGGTAGAGTATTCAACCCAAATTTACAAATTCGACACAAGGGGACCCAAAGAATATTTTCAGGTATTAGCACCTGAGTAGTCAATCCAACCACACTTGCAGATTTAGTATCCGCAGCACATTTATCAGTAGCATAGTAATATGATAATTTTGATAGTAGTGGTAACAATAGCAGTAGTAACGGTAACAGTGATAGCAATTTTGTAGGAGTTGTAACAGTAGTAGTAACAATAGTAACTTAGCAAGCACAATATGTGGAAAACTCGTAGGCACTAGATCGGTGATATTGTTGGATATTATTCATCATATAACAGTCACAACGTAGGGCGACACAAAACTAGCTCCCGTTCATTAATATAATGTAGGCATGTATTCCGTAAATAGTCATATGTGCTTCTGGAAAAGAACTTGCATGACATCTTTTGTGCTACCCTCCCGTGGTAGCGGGGTCCATAAGGAAACTAAGGGATATTAAGGCCTACTTTTAATAGAGAACTAGAACAAAGCATTAACACATAGTGAATACATGAACTCCTCAAACTACGGTAATCACCGGAAAGAATCCCAATTATTATCACTTTGGGGTATGCGGATCCTAACACATAGTAGGTGCATATAACTTGCAAGATCGGATCAGGAACATAGGTATAATGGTGACAACATAAACAGTTCAGATCTGAAATCATAACACTCAGGCCGTAGTGACAAGCATTAAGCATAGCAAAGTCATAGCAACATTTATCACCAACCATAGTGGATACTAGGGACCAAGCCCTAACAAAACTAACTCGATTACATGATGAATCTCATCCATCTCTTCACCGACCAGCAAGCCTAAAAAGGTATTACTCACTCCCTGTGGAGAACATCATGGAATTGGCGATGGTGGAGGGTTGGTGATGACGAAGACCGAAGATTCCCCTCGCCGGAGCCCTAAACAAACTCCGAATTAGGCCTCCCGATGAAGAACGGGAGGTGATGGCGACTCCGTATCATGAAACGCAATGAAACTTGCTCTCTGATTTTTTTTCCTCCAAAAATAGGATTTTATAGCGCTGGAATTAGGGTCAGAACAGCCACGTGGGCCTCACTAGACACCAGACCGCGCAAGGGAGCCTGGCGCGCCCTAATGTCTAGTGGGCTGTTGTGCACCCCCCTGGTGGATCTTGATTCCAATATTTTTTATATGTTCCAGAAAAAATCTCCAAAAAGTTCCGTTCAATTTTGAAAACTTTTATTTCTGCACAAAAATAACACCATGGTAGTTCTGCTAAAAACAGCGCCAACCCAGGTTAGTTTCATTTAAATCATGCAAACTAGAGTCCAAACAAGAGCAAAAGCATTAGGAAAAGCACATACGATGGAGACGTATCAACTCCCCCAAGCTTAACCCATTGCTTGTCCTCAAGTAGTTCAGTTGACAAACTGAAAGTGATAAAGAAAAGCTTTTACGAACTCTTTTGCTCTTGTTTACATATACAGGCTTAGTGAGCACTCAAGTTTTCAGCATAAATCATGACTAATCATATCAACAATAACCCTTAGAAACTATATTAGCTCATAACGATGTCATAATCAACTAGCGAGCAATAATAAAATATCTCAAACATCAACACTTTGTCAAAATGATCATGATATAATATGACAATAATGGTATCTCGCTAGCCCTTTATAAGACCGCAAAACATAAATGAGGAGCATCTCCACTGTTCAAGCAGCGACTAGACATTGTAATTGATGGTAAAAGAGATCCAGTCATGCTGCAAACAACGACTAACTAGATACAAAGCATAAGGATGACAACAATGCTCTCAGGTCTGGTGCTTACTGAAGAAGGTGACGACTCAAAGTAAAAATAAAATAACATGAAAGTAAATAGAAAGTCCCTTCGCAAAGGGAAGTAAGGATTTGCACACGTGCGAGAGCTCATAGTGAAAGCAAAAGATAAATTATTTTTGGGAGGTGCACCATTCATGTGAGCGTTATGACCAAGAGTTATCGATATCTTTCATGATAAACAAATTAGTGGCGGTTCCCAAGCAGTAAAAATAAAGGTTTACTCCCCCTCGACCAATCAAACACACCCCACGGCTAGCCGAATCCACGGGTGTCGTCCATACCAACAACAATCCAGGGGGAGTTCTGCTTAATTATTTCCAATTTATGATTTAGCCCATCTCGCTCAAGGACGAGTGAATAAACACTCATCATGAGAATAACCTGCTTAGCATGGAAGACATTGACTGCCCTGTGTCGCTCAATGAGCGGTCCAGGCACACAAAACTGAAGTTCATTTGAAATATTACACGTGACACATGCAAATTTACTTGGAACGACAGGGTAATACCACATATAGGTAGGTATGGTGGACCCACGTGTAATAACTTTGTTTCGGAGATTTTTATGCACAAGTAGTATTCCCGCTTAGTACAGGTGAAGGCTATAAAATAGGTTGGGAAGCAACCAACTAGAGAGCGAAGACGGTCATGAACATGTTTTATTAATAATCTTCGTTGCATACTAGAATGAGTAGGATATAAACACCACGAACATAAATATCATGGAGGCTATGTAGGTTTTGATTCAACTACATGTGTGAACATGTGCCAAGTCAAGCCACTCGAACATTCAAAGGAGGGTAACATATCATCATACTACATCACAACCATTTTAATGCATGTTGAGATCCAAGATAAATCATTATCCACTCCTAGCTACTTAAGCATGACATGAAAAACTATAATATGTAATTGTTATTGCAAACATGTTTGATCATAATACGTTGAATCATGGATACTGGTCTAAACATATTTATGCAAACAAAAACAAGTTGAGTTCATACCCGCTTCCCTTTGCCACAATCACTTCATCAAATATCGTCATTATTGCCTTTCACTTGCATGACCGAACAATATGAAAATAATAATAGTGCAAGAGTGCCATGGACTAAGCTATAATCTGCAACATTTTATTCTAGAGGAGAAGGCAAAGTAATATGGGCTCTTCATTAAATCAATAACAATGCATATGTGAGCCACTCAATATTTTCATCGTGGTCTTCCCCTTGGGTAAAACTTAAAGAAGGGAAAAGAAATTCATAGAGACACGCTGAATTATTTTTGGCGTTTTTAGTTTTTCAAGAAGAAAGCAAATTAAGGAACGAAAAACAAAAATGAGAAAAACTATTTACACTAGAAAGCTCCCAACAAGTAAAAGAAGAAAAGAGAAATCTTTTTGGGTTTTCTTTTAATACTACAACTGAATTATGTTAGAAAGAAAAACTGAAAGAAGTGAGAAATATTTTTAAATTTTCTACAAGTTTTTCAAACACACAAGAAGAAGGCAGGAAAATTAATCTAACAAGGATGTCACCATGCAAGAGTGTGAACACCGACAACTAGAATACGCAAGCATGAATATAAAGTCGGTGGAAACACGTACTCCCCGAAGCTTAGGATTTTGGCCTAGCATGGTAATCACCACCCATAGTAGCCATCCGGACTCATTTTGAAGTGTTTGGGTGGCGCCACCAGAGAGTCCCATTCCTGGGGCTCGTGCTCGGCCGCTACCTGGGCGTTCCGGTAGGCAATAATGTCCTCACGCATGATCATGTATCCGTTCCTGGCAATAGACTCAAAGAAATCAAGTGCAGGAAAAGAGATGATATCTCAGGTAACCTCACTAAAGATTAAGTTATATGGGAGGTTACCCAAGGAATCATCACTATCAATAAATTGGTGATCAATCATAGAGTGGCGATCTAGATAAGCTTGTGATAAAATATAGTCATCATGACGGAAAGGGATGTTAAAGCATTTCACTAATCGAGTGGCATAAATACCATCATGGATTTTACCCTTAGATCTGTTATTGTGTAAATGTCGAGCAATTATAGCTCCCAAATTGAAGGTGCGATCATTATGGAGTTCTTGACACAAAATGGCAAGATGAGGTGTGCTAAGGATTACCCTTATCCCTAGCAGTTAAACACTTCCTGATAAATAAAGCAAAGCAGTGCACTAACGGAAACTGCAGGCTCGGGGATGTGGCTTTCGACACGCCACTCATCTCACAGACTGTTAAGATGAGTAGGAAATCCTCAAACTCAATTGGTTTGGGTTCTCTTAACTCTTTGTGAGAGGAAATTAAACATATCTCACAGAACTCGGTAAGTGGTATTTGGCAGGTTTCAGCATATAGTTTAAACTGCACTAAAGGTGGATCATGCTTATTTAGGAAATAGAAATTTTGAACGAAGGGATTAGTGAAGGAATGGTATTTGTCACACTCACCTGCGATGAAGTTGTTCAATCTGGCATTTGCCACAAATTGTGTAAAATCATGGTAAAATCCGGCTTGTTCCATGAAAGGAGTGTGTGGCCATTCGCACGGCCGAACATCCATCAATCATGGAGTGGTGAGTCCAGCAGCAGACGATTCACCAAGAAACCCCTTGGCATTCTTCTTGGATGAACTCCTCATGAAGAGGTTCATTTTTCGAAGAAAACATTTCTGATCTTTTTTGGGACACAAATTAAAGTTAACGAAACTTCACAACAATGGTAGCAACTACTCATAAGTATGCCTAAAGCCTAAAACAAGCATTGAAACTACTTGGAAATTCAAGAATTCAACATGCAAGCTCATCTATAGCACCAGCTAGAGTAGCTAATTATTCCTAAGATAAACCACTAGAGCAAAAATTAATTGGAGGATTGGGGGAGTTACTTACCAAGGAGTGATCCCCAAAAACAGTTTCGGAAACGGAGTTTGGAGCAAAGAGATCGAAATCCACGGGTTTCAGAGCAAGAACACGAGAAAGAGAGCTACATGGATTTTTTCTGGAGGTGAGTGATGAAGTGGGATGAAGGGGTAAGTGAGGGGACCCTAGAGGGGGCCACTAGACACGTGGTCGCGCCAGAGGATGCTGGCGCGCCCTGGTGTCTAGTGGCCACCTCGGATACTCCTCTGCAGTATTTTTAGTGCCCGAAATTCTTAAATATTCAGAAAAAAATCATGTAAATTTTTTAGATAATTTGGAGAACTTTTATTTTTCGGCATTTTTATTGCACGGGAAAATCAGAAAACATGATAATCATGACTTTTGTTATGACTAACTACCAATAACAGGGAAAATAAAGTGGGTGCATAGAGTTGTGCCTACTGAATTCATCGACCTCATGCTTCTCGAAAATGATTCATTAATAAGGTTGATCAAGTCTTATTAACAACCACTTCCAATTAGCATGACCCCGAAGAATTTTCGTGAAACACTAAGTTACCTCCATGGGGATGTGCACATCCCCAACAATAAGTATCTCATATTTATTTTTGGCTGTAGGTAGAGGTAGTTGAAAATTTTCATTGATGGTAGTCAGAGAATTTTCAATAACATTAACACTATGTACTTGAAATTGTTTCCTCGGGAAATGCGTCGTATGTTCTTTACCATTGACATGAAGAGTGACCTTACTTTTGTTGCAATCAATAACAAACTCTGCAGTATTCAAGAAAAGTCTACCGAGGATAATTGACATGTTGTCATCCTCGGGCATATCAAGTATAACAAAGTCTGTCAAGATAGTAACATTAGCAACAACAGTGGGTACATGCTCACAAATACCAATAGGTATGGTTGTTGATTTGTCAACCATTTGCAATGAAATTTCAGTCGGTATAAGTTTATTCAAGTCAAGTCTTTTGTATAAATAGAAAGGCATAACTCTAACACCAGCTTCTAGATCACATAAAGTAGTTTTGACATAGTTATTTTTTATGGAACATGGTATAGTTGGTGTTCCTGGATCTCCTAGTTTTTTAGGTACTCCATCCTTAAAGGTATAATTAGCAAGATCGGATCGGGGACATAGATATAATGGTGAAAACATAAACGGTTCAGATCTGAAATCATGGCACTCGGGCCCTAGTGACAAGCATTAAGCATAGCAAAGTCACAAAAACATATATCTCCGCACATAGTGGATACTCGGGATCAAGCCCTAACAAAACTAACTCGATTACATGATGAATCTCATCCAGCCCTTCACCGACCAGCAATCCTACAAAGGGATTACTCACTCCCGGTGGAGAGCATCATGGAATTGGCGATGAAGGAGGGTTGGTGATGACGAAGGCCGAAGATTCCCCTCTCCGGAGACCCAAACGGAATCCAGATTAGGCCTCCCGGTGAAGAACAGGAGGTGGCGGCGACTCCGTATTGTGAAATGATATGAAACTTAATCTCTGATTTTTGTCTCCGAAAATAGGATTTTATAGCGCTGGAATTAGAGTCTGTAGAGCCACGTGGGCCCCACTAGACACCAGGTCACGCCAGGAGGGCCTGGCGCACCCTGATGTCTAGTGGGTTGTTGTGGCACCCCCTCCGGTGGATCTTGATTCCAATGGTGAAGAACAGGAGGTGGCGGCGACTCCATATTGTGAAATGAGATGAAACTTAATCTCTGATTTTTGTCTCCGAAAATAGGATTTTATAGCGCTGGAATTAGAGTGTGTAGAGCCACGTGGGCCCCACTAGACACCAGGTCGCGCCAGGAGGACCTGGCGCACCCTGATGTCTAGTGGGTTGTTGTGGCACCCCCTCCGGTGGATCTTGATTCCAATATTTTTTATATATTCCAGAAAAAAATTCCAAAAAGTTTCGTTCCATTCCGAGAACTTTTATTTCTGCACAAAAACAACACCATGGAAGTTCTACTGAAAACAACATCAGTACGGGTTAGTTTCATTCAAACCATGCAAATTTGAGTCCAAAACAAGAGCAAAAGCGTTAGGAAAAGTAGATACGATGGAGACGTATCATACATTCACTGTCGAGAACCCACTGAGTGGCTTTAGGGGTTTCAGCCTGCAGATGTATTAGTACAGCTTACCATCTCATATGCTTTAGAATGAAGAATATGATGTCAAGTTCATCAGATTTGAATTTCATCAAACAGTGTAGATTTAAATTAACATGTAGATGTGTGAAATGATTTTATTATTTCTTCATAATTAGCTTGCATCCTTTCAAGCATTTCCTTAGGTCTACGGTAAATTCTTCAGACGGTTAAGTTTGTCTAGAGACCTGGCCTACATAAATGGTTAGTTCAATTTCTTCACCACCCACATGTGAAGGGGTGGCAAAGAGTTCATCATTCAGTGAGAACCATATGAAAACTTAGGCGTTGAAGCTAATGCACTTTTTTCACAGTAGGGGGTTAGTATACTCGAATGCATATGAAGTGAAATTCTTCGAGGATTTATGAACATAATGATTTGAGTAATAATGCACATATTCATTACCCTTGTAGTTTCCCTACATAACAAAAGCATTAGCACGAGTATTGCTACTTCTTGAGCTTGCGTTGGTTTTTCCCTTGAAGGGGAAAGGGTGATTCAGCAAAGTAGAGATAACTATTTCCTTCAGTCTCACAACCAAGGTATCAATCTAGTACGAGTATCAAGATGAGGCACCAATGAACCTGCGCAAAAACAAACAAACTTGAACCCAACGCGATAAAGGGGTTGTCAATCCCTTCACGATTATTTGCAAGGTGAGAGCTGATAGTGATGAAAGGTAAAAAAGAAATAAATGTGCAGCAAAGTATTCTTGGTATTTTGTTAGATCTGAATACACGACGTGTAAAATAGACTCGGGGGCCATAGTGTTCACTAGAGGCTTCTCTCATGATAGCAAGTATTACGGTGGGTGAACGAATTATTGTCGAGCAATTGATAGAATCACACAAAGTCATGACGATATCTAAGGCAATGATCATACATATAGGCATCACGTCCGAGACAAGTAGACCGATATTGTGTGCATCTACTACTATTACTCCACACATCGACCGCTATCCAGCATGCATCTAGTGTATTCAGTTCATAACAAACGGAGTAACGCCTTAAGCAAGATGACATGATGTAGAGGGATAAATTCAAGCAATATGATATAAACCCCATCTTTTTACCCTTGATGGCAACAACATGATGCGTGCCTCTCTACCCCTTCTGTCACTAGGTGAGGACACCACACGGTATGAACCCAAAACCGAGCACTTCTCCCATTCCAAGAATTATAGATCAAGTTGGCCAAACGAAACCCATAACTCGAAGAGAATTACAAGGATAAGAAATCATGCATATAAGAAATCAGAGGAGACTCAAATAATATTCATAGATAATCTGATCATAAATCCACAATTCACCGGATCTCAACAAACACACCGCAAAAGAAAGTTACATCGGATAGATCTCCATGAAGATCATGGAGAACTTTGTATTCAAGATCCAAGAGAGAGAAGAAGCCATCTAGCTACTAGCTATGGACCCGAAGGTCTGTGGTGAACTACTCACGCATCATTGGGGAGGCAATGGTGTTGATGAAGAAGCCCTCTGTGTCTGAATCCCCCTCCGGCAGGGCACCAGAACAGTCTCCAGATGAGATCTTGCAGAGACAGAAGCTTGCGGCGGCGGAAAAGTATTTTCGTGGCTCTCTTTGGTGGTTTCGGGATTTTAGAGAATTTATAGGCGAAATAGGTAGGGCAAAGGAGCCACGGGGGGGGCACGAGCCTGCTAGGCGCCACCCCCCTAGGGCGCGCCTAGGGGGCTGGTGACCTCCCCCGAGACCTCCTGCCTTGGTTCTCAAGTCCTCTGTGTATCTTCTGTTATGGAAAAAATCAACCCGCAGGTTTTATTCTGTTTGGACACCGTTTAATATTCTTTTCTGAAAAAGGTCAAAAACATGGAAAAAAAATAGAAACTGGCACTAGGCACTGAGTTAATAGGTTAGTCCCAAAAATGATATAAAATGGCACATAAATGCATATAAGACATCCCAAGTTGATAATATAATAGCATGGAACAATAAAAAATTATAGATGCGTTGGAGACGTATCAAGCATCCCCAAGCTTAACTCCTGCTCGTCCTCAAGTAGGGAAGTGATAAAGACCGAATTTTTGATGTGGAATGCTACCCAACATATTTGTTCTTTGTAACTTCTTTATTGTGGCATGAATGTTCAGATCCGTAAGATTCAAAACCATAGTTTAATATTGACATGAAAACAATAATACTTCAAGCATACTAGCAAAGTAATCATGAACTTTTGAAATAACAAGGCCAAAGAAAGTTATCCCTACAAAATCATATAGTCTGGCTACGCTCCATCATCCCCACACAACAAATTTAAATCATGCACAACCCCGGTATTGGCCAAGTAATTGTTTTCGCACTCTTACTTTCTCAAACTTTTTCAACTCTCACGCAATACATGAGCGTGAGCCATGGATATAGCATTATAGGTGGAATAGAGTGTGGTGGAGGTTGTGAGGCAAAGAGGAAGAGATGGTCACATCGACTCGGCGTATCAATGGGCTATGGAGATTCCCATCAATTGATATCAATGTGAATGAGTAGGGATTGCCATGCAATGGATGCACAAGAGCTATAAGTGTGTGAAAGCTCAATAAGAAAACTAGTGGGTGTGCACCCAACTTGCTTGCTCACTAATACCTAGGGCAATTTTGAGGAAGCCCATCATTGGAATATACAAGCCAAGTTATATAATGAAAATTCCCACTAGTATATGAAAGTGACAAAACAAGAGACTCTCTATCATGAAGAACATGGTGCTATTTTGAAGCACAAGTGTGGAAAAGATAGTATCATTGTCCCTTCTCTCTTTTTGTCTCATCATTTTTTTTTGTTTGGGCTCTTTGGTCTCTCTTTTTTCATTTCATTTTTTTTGTGGGCATCTCTGGCCTGTTTTTTTTTCTCACATGGGACAATGCTCAAATAATGATGATCATCACACTTTTATTTACTTACAACTCAATACTTAGAGCAATAATGACTCTATATGAAATGCCTCCGGAGTGTACCGGGATGTGCAACGATCTAGCTTAGCGTATGACATCTCGCTAGCTATCTTACGATCATGCAATGGCAATATTAAAGTGATGGCACATGTCATGAGACGAAATGGTGGAAGTTGCATGGCAATATGTCTCAGAATGGCTATGAAAATGCCATAATAGGTAGGTATGGTGGCTGTTTTGAGGAAGGTATATGGTGGGTTACTGCACCGGCGAAAGTTGCGCGGCACTAGAGAGGCTAGCAATGGTGGAAGGTGAGAGTGCATCTATACCATGGACTCACATTAGTCATGAAGAACTCATATACTTATTGCGAAAGTTTTATTAGTAATCGAAACAACGTGCTAAACGCATACTCCTCGGGGAAGGGTTGGTAGGTGTTAAGCATCGCGCAATCCCGACCGCCACACAAAGGATGACAATCAATAAATCAATTATGCTCCGACTTCCTAACATAGCGGTTCACCATACATGGATGCTAAGGGAATCACTAACCTCAACACAAGTATTTCTAGATTCACAACACCCTACTAACATGACTCTAATATTACCATATCCATATCTCAAAACTAATTGTGAGGAATCAAACTTCTCTTACTAATCAATGCACTTAAATATGAAAGTTTTTATTATATCCTCTTTGGATGCCTATCATATTTAGGACTAATTTCATAGCACACGCCAATTACCAAGTTATTTAGAGAGAGCACTCTCAAAATGATATAAGTGAAGATCGCGAGTTTTTATTTCTACAAAATATGACACCGTCGTTCTCTAAAAATATTTAAGTGAATCACTAGAGCAAAATTATCTAGCTCAAAAGATATAAGTGAAGCTCATGGGAGCTAAATTTCCTAGCTCAAAGGATATAAGTGAAGCTCATTGAGTATTCTAACAAATTCACGATGAGTGTATGTCCCACTCAAAAAGGTGTGCATCAAGGATGATTGTGACAAAACAAAAAGCAAAGACTCCTATAATACACGACGCTCCAAGCAAAACACATACCATGTGGTGAATAAAAATATAGTTCCAAGTAACGTTACCGATGGATTGAAGACGAAAGAGGGATGCCTTCCCGGGGCATCCCCAAGCTTAGGCTTTTTGGTGTCCTTGAATTTGGCTTGGGATGACTTGGGAATCCCCAAGTTAAGCTCTTTCCACTCTTTGTTCCATTTTCCATAAGAACATCACCCAAAACTTGAAAACTTCACAGCACAAAACTTAAATAGAACCTCGTGATATCATTAGCATAAGAAAACAAACTACCAACTTTTCAGGTATTGTAGTAAACTGGAATTCCATTTAGATTTATGTTATATTACTGTATTCTCACTTTTCCATGGCTCTTACCCCCCTTTACTAACCATAGTTTCATCAAAATAAGCAATCAACACAACAAAAACAGAATCTGTCAAAAACATACCAGTCTGTAGCAATCTGTATATTTCGTATACCTATGTTATCCCAACAATTCTGAAAAATTATGAAAATTAGGGGAATTTGCATATAAATCATCAGCAAAAATAATCAACTCAAAAGCTCTTTCTGGATAGGAATTAAAAATAATTTCGTGAGCACAAAGTTTTTGTCTTTTTTAGCAAGATTAAACAACTATCACCAAGACTAATCATAAAGGTTCTACTTGGCACAAACACTAATTAAAACATAAAAAACACAATCATAACAGAATAATGATGGTGTGGACTCAACAAAACAGAAATTAAAAAAGCAAAAATCAATCTATTCATTCGGTTGCCTCCCAACAAGCGCTATCATTTAACGCCCCTAGCTAGGCTTAACGATTTCAATGATGCTCACATAAAAAGTAGTAGTTGAGATATGCAAAAGAGCATCATGAATGGCAAAAAAACACATTTAAGTCTAACCCACTTCCTATTCATAGGGATTTTGTGAGCAAACAATTTATGGGAACAAGAATTAACTAGCATAGGAAGGCAAAACAAGCATAACTTCAAAACGTTGAACACATAGAGAGGAAACTTGATATTATTGCAATATGTAAAAGCATATGTTCCTCTCTCATAGTAATTTTCAGTAATATCATGAAGGGATCTTACAATATAAGTATCACACAAAGCATTCTTTTCATGATCAATTATAGCATAAGGGTCATCACCAAAACTTGGGAAACAAAAAATATCATCTTCATCAAGCATAGCATCCCCAAGCTTTTGGTTTTGCATATCATTAGCATCATAGATATTCAGAGAATTCATACTAACAACATGGCAATCATGTTTTTCATTCAAGTTGATATCAGGAACCACTTTATAATTTTCTTCTTTCAACACTTCATCAAAAATTTCAGATGCATGATTTTCAAACAAAACTCCATAGAGATAGTCAAGTGCACTCAACTCACTAGCAAATTGTTCATCATAATTTGGTCTTTTGAAAGATTAGCATGTGTATGAGGATCCATGTCAATAGATTTTTAGCAAGCGAAGATGCAAGCAAATAGAAGGCACATGGCAACACAAGCAAACATAGCAACAAAAAGGCGAACGGAAGAAGAGCGAATAAAAAGGAAAATCTTTTTGGTATTTTCAGAAAATCGTTTTAGAGTGCGGGAGAGGAAAACGAGAGGCAAATGGCAAATAATGTAAATGCAAGAGATGATTTTGCGATAGGTACTTGGTAGATATGCTTCACTTGAATTCTTCCTGCTACTTCTTGAGCTTGCGTTGGTTTTTCCCTTGAAGAGGAAAGGGTGATGCATCAAAGTAGAGATAAGTATTTCCCTCAGTTTGAGAACTAAGGTATCAATCCAGTAGGAGTATCAAGATGAGGCACCAATGAACCTGCGCAAAAACAAACAAACTTGCACCAACGCGATAAAGGGGTTGTCAATCCCTTCACGATTATTTGCAAGGTGAGATCTGATAGTGATGAAAGGTAAAAATAAATAAAAGTGTAGCAAAGTATTTTTGCTATTTTTGTAGATCTGAATATACGATGTGTAAAATAGACCCGGGGGCTATAGTGTTCACTAGAGGCTTCTCTCATGATAGCAAGTATTACGGTGGGTGAACGAATTACTGTCGAGAAATTGATAGAATCGCGCAAAGTCATGACGACATCTAAGGCAATGATCATACATATAGGCATCACGTCCGAGACAAGTAGACCGATACTATCTGCATCTACTACTAGTACTCCACACATCGACCGCTATCCAGCATGCATCTAGTGTATTAAGTTCATAACAAACGGAGTAACGCCTTAAGCAAGATGACATGATGTAGAGGGATAAATTCATGCAACATGATATAAACCCCATCTTTTTACCCTTGATGGCAACAACACGATGCGTGCCTTTCTACCCCTTCTGTCACTAGGTGAGGACACCGCACGGTATGAACCCAAAACCAAGCACTTCTCCCATTGCAAGAATTATAGATAAAGTTGGCCAAACGAAACCCATAACTCGAAGAGGATTACAAGGAGACGAAAGCATGCATATAAGAAATCAGAGGAGACTCAAATAATATTCATAGATAATCTGATCATAAATCCACAATTCATCGGATCTCGACAAACACAACGCAAAATAAAGTTACATTGGATAGATCTCCATGAAGATCATGGAGAACTTTGTATTGAAGATCCAAGAGAGAGAAGAAGCCATCTAGCTACTAGCTATGGACCCGAAGGTCTGTGGTGAACTACTCACGCATCATTGGGAGGCAATGGTGTTGATGAAGAAGCCCTCCGTGTCTGAATCCCCCTCCGGCAGGGCACCAGAACGGTCCCCAGATGGGATCTTGCGGAGACAGAAGCTTGCGGCGGCGGAAAAGTATTTTCATGGCTCTCTCAAGTTGTTTCGGGATTTTAGAGAATTTATAGGCGCAATAGGTAGGGCAAAGGAGCCACGGGGGGGCCACGAGCCTGCTAGCCCCCCCAGGGCGCGCCTAGGGGGCTCGTGACCTCCCCCGAGACATCTTGCCTTGGTTCTCAAGTCATGTGCGTATCTTCTGATATGGAAAAAATCATCCCGCAGGTTTTATTCCGTTTGGACTCCGTTTAATATTCTTTTCTGAAAAAGGTCAAAAACACGGAAAAAACAGAAACTGGCACTAGGCACTGAGTTAATAGGTTAGTCCAAAAAAGATATAAAATCGCATATAAATGCATATAAGACATCCCAAGTTGATAATATAATAGCATGGAACAATCAAAAATTATAGATACGTTGGAGACGTATCAAGTATGAGCGAAATTTTGATAGTATGAGGAATTTGATTCTTTTGAAGACTTTGGTCCACTTGAGGAATTTGATGCGGAGTTCCTGTTCTTCATGGGTGGTGTCATGGGACATTCACCTGAAGATTTTTCAAGCTGCTTCTGGGAACCTAGATTTTCCTCAAGGGTGGTCTATTCCTGCACTTAGTTCCAATGTATCTGGCAAATACTTCACCATTCTGATTTTTGAACAGTTTATAGTTGGAGTCAAGTGACTCATCAGAGGAATATGAATATAGACATGTAAAGCCAGATAATGTAGATTGATCTATAGGAGGTCCTTTCGCAGCAACCCATGAGGTTTTGGGATACTGCTCGGGTTTACACTATGATCCATCAGCATTAAATTTCCTCTCAAATGCAATACCCTCTTTCCTAGGGTTTATGTTTAGAGTCTGCTTTTTGAGCACATCGCAAAGGTTTGATGCCCTTTGAGACTTTTGTATATGCCTGTCACATACAATTCCTTCAACCGTGTATTTTAGTCACTGACATTTGTGGGTTCCTAAAGTAAGGAATTTGTGACCACATATATAGTTGAAAAATTTGTAGCAATAGAAGAATTTGAACTTTTAGGTGATGAATTAGTCGACTCACGTTCGATGCATCTCACGCATGGTGGAATGAATCCTTCCTAAGCGGAATTGATGTGTTGAGCAAGCAAAGAATCGTTTTCACTTTAAAACCATCATGAGATGCTCTTAGTTTCTCAAGATCTTGCTTTCTTTGAAGAAATTCATAAGAGAGCTTCTCATGATTAGGCAAGAGAGTGTCATGGTGTTCTTGAAGACTATCAAATTTAGACTAAAGCCTTCGAATATCATGAGTCAGAATTTGAGTCTGATCCATTTCCTTGTTCAACACGTCATCGCTTTTGTCTAGCAGTTTCTAAAGTTTTTCAACAGCATTCTGTTGCTTAGTGGCAATATTAGCAAGCTTGTAGTAACTAGGTTTCTCATATTATCAGGTTCACTGTCGCTTGAGTCAAAAGAGGAGGTGTGTTTGGGTACCCTGTCGCAGTCATTAGTGTTGTTGACGTCATTTTCTTTGAGGTTTGAGATGGACTTGCTGATGAATGTAGTAGAAAGGGCTAGACTTGCCACACCAGACTCTGACTCCTTGGATCCTTCCTCTTCATTACATTCCTCAGATTCTTCCTGTGAATCCATTTCCTTGCCAATAAGAGCCCGAGCCTTTCTGAAACTATTCTTCTTGTGTGATGAGGACTTGATGAGGATTTTGAATATTTCTTATTTTTATTCGAGTCATCAAAAATGGCATCCTTGTACTTCTTATTCTTTGATTCCTTTACCCAGCGAGGACAATCAGCACTGTAGTGACCAGACTTCTTGCATTTGTGGCAGGTTCTTTTCTTGTAGTCCTGAGATGAAGATTCTGATTTCCTCACATCTCTTCTTGAAGATTTCCAAACTGGCCTCGTCTAGAGAACTTCTGGAATTTCCTCACAAGAATTGCAAGTTCCTGACCAAGTTATTTTGGATCACCAAGACTGCAATTAGATTCTTCTTCTACGGATATGGAAACAACCTTTGCCTTCAGCGCAGAAGATCTTTCATAACTTGGACCACAAAGATCTTTTTTCTCAGATTGTTTGAATTCATGAGTATTGAGTCTCTCAAGAATATCAACAGGATCTAGTGACTTTTAGTCTCCACGCTCTTGAATCATAAAAGCAATTGTATCGAATGAGGAATCAAGAGATCTCAGCAATTTATTCACCACCTCATGATCGGTGATGTTGGTGGCACCAAGAGCTTGGAGCTCATTAGAGATATCAGTGAGGTGATCGAAAGTTTGCTGAACATTTTCGTCGTCGAGTCTTCTGAAGCAATTGAAGAGATTGCAAAGAACATCAATACGAGAGTCACGTTGAGTTGATATTCCTTCGTTGACCTTGGACAGCCTGTCCCAAATGAGCTTTGCAGATCCCAAATTACTCACTCTGCCATACTGACCTTTGCTCAAATGGTCAGATATGATATTCTTCACTTGAGAGTCGAGTTGCTTGAATCTCTTGAGATCAGCAGCTTTGATAGTTGGGGTGACGGAGGGAACACCATTTTCCACAACATACCAGAGATCGTTGTCAATTGCTTCAAGATGCATGCGCATCTTGTTCTTCTAGTAGGGGTAGTCTGTCCTTTCAAAGGTAGGACAACCCAAAAATACCTTGATCATACCTGCAGTCGACATAACTAAAATTCCAGGTGGTTACACCAAAATCACACAGAACAAGGGAGTACCTTGCTCTGATACCAATTGAAAGTGCATTATATCGACTAGAGGAGGGTGAATAGGCGTTTTTTATGAATTCGTCACTGAGGAATTTCTCTGTGGGGAAATTTCTCAGTAACGAACTGCTTGCAGCGGAATAAGCACTTAGGTGTAAGTGTAACATGGCAAAAGCATGGTCGTCATGATGGAATAAAGCAACCATAGAGTCTGAGTAGCATGAACAAGATAGTTAAGCTGGTGAAGAACAAGTTGGCTGAAGAATTTGAGATGGGGAAGTTGAGAAAGTCTTCAGTCAAATTCTTCAAATAGTAACGATCAATTTCATCAACACGTAAATGAGGAAATACAAGGGTTGAGGAAACAGAACCAGGTACTCGGTGAAGACACTGATTTGATGACCCAGTTCCAACTACTATGATAGTCGTGCGTTTGGTTTGGAGTGGCTTGGTATTTAAACCAAAGGACACACAATCCAAGGACACACAGTCCTTACCATATTCTCCGTGAGCTAAGGTCACACAGACCTCGCCCAACACTCGTGGTAAGTCTTCACGGCAGACGTCCAAACCCTCACAAACTCGTTCACTTGGTAATCCACAATTTACTACTGGTTGATCTAGATCATTGACGCCTAACCGTCTGGAAGATGCACAGTCTTCAAAGGTAACAAGCGTCGGTTCCACACAGAAACAATCTCTTCAGTGATGCTCAATCACTTTGGGTTTTGGTGTTTGGGTTTATCCTCATTCATGATTTTCTCTCAAAGTCCTCAAAGGATGGGATGCTCTTAAATAACAAGTGTCAAGTTCGCTCTCGGAGCAGACAACTAGCTAGTAGTTGTAGGGGGCGGCTATTTATAGCCTGGAAGCAATCTTGACATGATATGACATAAATGCCCCCACAATGATATGACCGTTGTGTGGATATGGTTTGGGGACAACTGGCGCTAAGCACAGCAACAGTCGGAACTTCCGCACTATGAAAGTCCTCATATCTCTCATATTCCTCACTTGTAGGCAATTCGCACTAGCAAAATCATAACTCGTCAGTCAGAGCAATTTCCTCACAGACCAGAAGATCTTCGTCTCTTTCACTGAAGTAATTGACTGAACTATAAAAACTCTCCAAGGGATTCACTCGAATGATTGGGTATGTGTAGGCTTTGAGATGAGCATCACTTGGAAACTTTTCCTTAGTATTACCTCGACCCCCTTTAACAGCATGGTGTTCCTATGACTCAAAAGAAAGGAAATGAAACTATGAAAACAAACAAAAATCACGCTTCATAATCCTCGCATTAATATCTTCAAGGACACACTAATTTCCTCACTTTCAAAATCTTCAGGAAAGTATTAAAGTCTTCAGTTGAAGACATTCATTTTTAGGGGTCGACATTCTTCGAATATCTCAAACTCCTCAGCGACTTATAGAGCCTGTGTATACTTATAAACATATTAGTCTCTTAACCAATAAGTCTTCAATACACCAAAATCACTAAGGGGCACTAGATGCACTTACAGAAGCAGTTTCGATTGCCTTGTCGTGGTGGTAGTTTTTCAACAGAAAACTCTATCGTGGCACAAGTTTTTGTGTCTATGGTAGAACATTTCTATCGTGGTTTTCCTTCAACATCTTTCGGTGTAGAACTCCTTGTTCGGGTATGGTATTCCGTAGAATTCCATCGATGCACGATTGGCACGAGCATATCATTTACTAATACATGGCATGGCTTTCTAGTTGACATACAGGTGACAATGAAATAATGACAATCATTTGGTTCCTGTCGATTATCGTACTCATGCATGTCACAATTAAATTGCAAACACTTTGCATCTCATACAATCACATAGGCTATACCACATCACATGCACCCCCTATAAAGATAAGTTAAACACATCTAATGTTTTTCGTACAGTATGTGGCTCTAAGGCTCTCTTGCAAACCATTTGCTACTTCGTTGCCATAAGCACAATTACCCTTGTTATTATTTAACTTTCACAGGGTATAAAACAAGAGAATAAAAAAAATCTCGAGCCCCATACTACACTTTGTCATATGAGTGACCACGATGCAGATATCATCTACTAGTTTGATCATTGCACAATTTTATTTCTCAACTAAAGTGAAGCCAAAGTCATCATAAGCAGTGGCAGGTCTGTCAAGTGTATGCAAGCGCAACATGAAAAGACTATTTTATCCAGACCTCTCAGAGTCCCACAATGCTGCCGAGATCAAAATTGTGCAATAATTGGGAAACAACAAGAAAATTGAGTAATATATGTCATCTAATACCGTGCACATCACATTTGCAATGCAACTCACATATTCTCTAGTCGTACCTACATCATACGCATAGCACTGCTCAATATACCACAGTAGGACAATGTGCTACAAAAAAACATACACATCAAACCCATGATCACAGTCGAGGTGTAGGTAGGGAGTAATACCCTCAATAAGTCATCAACGCAGTAGATATGTTGACGATGTCGATTTAGTCCTACAACTCCTACAGCTAGGTTATACCTCCGAGTCATGAGAGTTTCTCCATGTGGTGATCCGCCCGCTCTAGAATCGAAGATTACGATGCCTCCAAGTTATCCATGCTTACTGAAATAGAAATACGCAACACTTTGTGGACCAACACAAAGAAACAACAGAAAGAGACTAGATCTAATCTAGAGAGAGATGACAGCTGGAAATGGGGGCATGGCTTTTCCAACAGGAGTGGGGGTCGTCCAAGGCCTCTGGTGTGTCTCCTAGGGTGACCTTGCTCCTCTATATATAGGTGTCCAAAGGTTTTGGGTCGACCAACCAAGGGAGGAATCCCTCTCCCTTGTGCGGGAGGAGTCCTACTAGGACTCCACCATATTTCTTTGCCCCTCGAGCAGGGGGCTAACTGACTTGGGTCGTTGAGCTGCCTTGCCCCCAAGCTAGCGAGGGGACAACCCATTGGGAGCCTTCGAGAATGTCCAAGAATATTTCGTACCTTCCAAAAGCTTATGCCTTGTTGTAGAACATTTTGGTACCTTATAGATATCACCAGGGCACATCGTGTCTTCTCGGAACACTTCCGAGATGATACAAAATACTTCGAGGCCCCTTCCCTCTCGTTCTCCATTGATCATATAATTTTAACATCTTGCTAATTGTTAAGCTTATGACTATAGGTTCGAGCATACATGGATGTGTCTGGACCACCTTTTGGTCCATAATTATTAGCGGGATCTGGACACTCATAATAATTTCCACATATCATCGAAGATCTTTGTCAACCAAACCTTGTATTGCCACATACAACTCATTTTGCCTCATGATACGTTACACAAACCGAGGTGCAAATGTGAGTCTTCGCATACCTAGCCCCATGCAACATATTTTTTGTTGTTTCCAAAAGTTACCTTTATAACTATCCAGTTATCAAGTAACATTTGGCAACCCCCAAAAAACTATTTGATACCTGGGTCTGTGATATTCTTGTGGTCTATGGACGCAAGTAAAAGATAACATTTTATATGTACCAACAACATATTGACAACATATTCATGAAGTGATCTCGCGGTATTTGAGAAGTTGGGTCTGTCTAACACAACTGTTACCCTAACAATGTATTTTCCTTACATCCTACTTACATTAACAATGCTCATGATGAGGAAAACATGACCCTCTCACTAGGGATATTTCTAGTTTATTATTCTACACATACAATTAGGGTTTTGGCCGAATCTCACATTTAAAAATGAACACCAATTAAGCATAGAAATATAAACTTAATTGTGAACATGAAAATAAAATAATCACAACTTTATTACTGTCTCTCGGGCATATTTCTAACATAATATTCACTATGAAAGTCCATGCTCTTGTTTTTGTGTGTAGCTCGCATAAAAATTTATTTAATCATTAAAATTTATAGGATGTAGTATACATCACTATGAACATGTATTTTTTAGAACTTTTTGGAACTTCAAAATATTATTTTTGAATGTTTTGAAAACAAAGATCCAACGTGTGCACTCAAAACAAATTATAATAATTGCTTTCCTTGAATGTACTACGACAATGTCCATATTAACCTTCACAATGACACTAATGGTATATTACCTCCTAAGAGATAATAGTTATATCTGACATTGGGTCACAAAAAATTAAAGGCCATATTGCTTTGGACCATCTTAAAATTTATCAAGATGTTTATGAACATCTCCAACATCTCTCCTTTTCCCAATATTTTTTCAATGATCACAAGAAACAGCTCAACCCCCCATATGGAGGAGTTACCTCTCTCCCAATACCCTCCCCAATACATGACACATCGAAGCATAGCCGCTAATGCCTATCAGATCGTCGCTAGACCAGCACACAACCGTTGGCCAACGTCGGACTAACGTGCGGTATCCCGCTGTTGCCACTGGCCCTCCCGCACGTGTCGCCCGCACGTTACTGCCTGACCACTGCCGCTCACTGTACTATGTACTACACCGCCGCCTGCTACCACCACCATCCGCATGTGCCACCGTCCACACACAAGAGAGAGAGGGAGGGAGGGAAGCAGGGAGGGAGGGGGAGAGAGTACCCGATTGACAAGTGAATCCCGTATGTCAGGTTGGTTATTGGAGATTTACAAAAGGCCAGTGCTCTGTGGCGACGCGCCGGCCCGGACCGCACAATCCGTCAACTGTCGCGCGTCCGTACCGTTAGATCTTCATTCAACATTTTTTTTCTGATGCAGCAAAAATTCGACGCGATGCAGCAATTTTCGTCAACGGTTTCAACAAAAAAAATTGTAGCAAAAAAATATCTACGTGATCGTAACAAAAAAAACAAAATTAATGATGCGTGATAGCAAAAGTCAAACGCCGGTTGTAACAAAAATCTACATGAACGTGTATGCAACTTTTTAATGAACGGTTGCAGCAAAAAATGATGCCGGTTGTAGCAAAAGTCAAAACGCCGGTTATAGCAAAAATCCAACGAACTCGAGTTGCAACCAACCGTGGATGCAGCTTTTTTAGTGGACAGATGTAACAAATGAAAAACGCTAGTAGCAAAATTAAAACAGTAATTACAGCAAATTTACATGGTGTAAAGTTACATCCACTTACCAACAAAGCGCACGCGATCGAAAAATGTTGCATGGCCCCGCGAGCGAGCGACCGGCGCTTCGGTTCGGCCGGCGCGCCTTATGATGGAAACATTTCCCTTTACAAAAGCGTTTATCCGTAATAAATAGAAAAGTGTTATTGGGGAGCCCCCGTAAGTGACTATTGGGGGAGTTCTGTTGGGAAATTATTAAAGATGATCTATAGCTTTCGAAGGTCTATCCCGTACTACGGAATCTGCTTGGTTTAAAAGTAATTAAGTTTGAGACACGCTCTGATCAAAATATTTCACTCTTGCTTTCACACCCTGAACATGAGAGAATTCTTATTGAACGAGAAGTTGTCAATGCATCCTTGAATTGATAGACTTGCCTCAGCCGGCAGCTATATTCAACTCGTAGCAACACAATCTTTGATTTTGGAAGCCAGGACATCGTCTTTGCACCACAAAACGAAGTTACCAGACACATTGACTACGACGTTAACGTTACCTAGAGAAATATAAAGACAAGCACCCAATCAAGGTGAAATTTAGAGACAAGCACACATCTCTTTTTTTTTTAGATATACATCTTATTATATGTATTGGAAATATTTCATTTGCCCTCCTTTAATTTCCCTTTCAAGAGTAGGACTGGACAGCAACTCATTACCCAAATTTAAAGCGTAGGAGTCCTTTCATTTTGCACCTTAAACATTTGGTCATAATCGAAGCCACAAAGTTTCAGAATATTTTGATTTTATTGCTCTTTTTTTTTTGCATCGAAGATAGGAGCTTTATTTAACGTAATATAGTGCGATTATAGTCAGCCTTCAGGCTGCTAAAAAGAAAATCCGGGCAAGAATCAACCCAGCTATCAGTGCACTCGAGCGTACAAGCACGCCTCGCACACAAATGCGCTGGTAAGTTAAGCTCGCGACCAACATGTCGCACCAAAAAAGAAGTAAAACTAATAGAAATCTCCTCCACTTCGCTCCAGATAGGCGCCGCAATCGAACGGGAATTGCGTCGCGAGATCCATAAGTTGACAAGCTCCAGACTATCAACCTCCATTATCACATGTGAGTAACCCCGCAAACGTGCAAAAACTACCCCTTCGCGGAAGGATAATAGCTCTGCAATGAAAGGATCTGAAATTCCTGGCAAAGGTTTGCTCCATGCTCCAAGGAGGGCAAGATGAGAGCGGGCAACACCTCCAGCCCCTCCAAGCAATATATTTGGGGCAATCGACCCATCAGTGTTGATTTTTATCCAACCTGCTTCTGGTGGTCGCCACAACTGAGCTCCCGGCACTGATCTCGTCCGGGGAATGTCCAAAACCGCGAGGGTTTCATGTACCCATTTGATCGCTTGAACTGGTTCATAGCCATCTCGATCATGGGTCCATCTGTTTCTCGTGGACCAAATAGCATGCATGATGGAGATCACCAAGCACCTATTCTCTGCAGTGAACATAGGATCTAGCAGAATATCTTGCGTCCATGTGAGTGGATGCAAATTAGGGAGATGAAGATCGAACCTTTCCCGTGCGGCCATCCAAAAAGCTTTGGCATGTACACAGTCCACCAAGGCATGCTTCAAATCTTCCCCTGAAGAGCGACAGATTTCGCAAATACCACGAGGTTTTATATGCCGATATTGCAAGGTCATTGAATCTGGTCGGATCCCCCGCAAGACTCGCCACCAGAACACCCTAACCTTTGGCATAACTTTGAGCTTCCAGAGATCAGTCGACAACCATTTGTTTGCCGATGAGGATTCAGTGATCGTCCCTTCCCCTATCGAGCGCAGCTCGTTCCGGGTCACAAGAGATCGATACGCAGATTTAACGGAGTAGATACCTGACTTTTCTAGAGCCCAAGCCAGACTGTCCTCCCCACCAGTTTGACTTAAAGGAATGTTCAGAATAGCTTCGGCCTCATGGTGGAAGAAAGTTTGACGTACCAGGTCTATTTTCCAAGAATTGTGATATGGATCAATAAGATCGGAAACGAGCTCCAACGGTGTAGTGCCCAATCTGCCAGTAGGCTTCAAAGCCACCGTATTAGGAATCCCTGGATCATCCCATATGGAGGTAGTGGTGCCATCTCCAATGCGATGTACCAGCCCCATCTCGAGTGCTTCGCGTCCAGCAACGATTGCTCTCCATGTCGCTGAAGCCCTTGCCGGAATCGTAGCTTGGAGAAATTCCGACGTAGGGAAATATTTTCCCTTGAGAACTCGGGAGCAAAGCGACGTCGGATGCGTCAAAAGCCTCCAACCCTGCTTGCCCAACATAGCAAGATTAAAAAGTTGCAAATCTTTGAAACCCATGCCTCCTCTGATCTTTGGTGTCGCCAGTTTATTCCACGAGAGCCAGTGCAGCGATCTCTTATCAACAGAGCTTGCCCACCAATATTTGGCCATACACGAAGTAATGCCCGTGCACACCTGTTTGGTTAGTTGAAAACAACTCATACTGAAGGTCGGGATTGCTTGTGCGATAGATTTCAGCAAGACCTCTCGTCCCGCACAAGCCAGATTGCGCTCTGACCATCCCCGTATCTTGCCACGAATACGTTCATTGATATGCATGAAGGTACCGCTTGTGATATTGCCGACCGCAGTGGGCAAACCAAGGTATCTTTCTGTAAACGCTTCCACATTGATCCCTAGTTCAAGCTTGAGATCCTCACGAAGCAAATGTGCTGAATTAGCACTAAAGTAGATAGAACTTTTCTCCTTATTGACAGCTTGACCCGAACATTCAGCATAGATAAGAAGAATCTCATTAAGTCTTGCAGCACTTTGGACGTTTGCTTTCAGAAAAATCAAACTATCGTCAGCAAAAAGCTAATGGTTAACCCAAGGGGCATGAATGCTAACCCTGATGCCTCTATTCAGAGCAGCTCCCGTATAGTGGTTCAGCAGCTCGGAAAGCCCCTGGGCACATATGAGGAACAGGTACGGAGAGAGAGGGCATCCTTGCCGTAAACCTCTGGTTGGACTGAAGTATGGCAGGAGCTCACCGTTTACTTTTATAGTAAACCTTACCGAGGTGACACATTTCATGATGAGTGTAACAAACTGATCGCCGAAGCCTAGTTTAGTTAACATTGCCTCGAGATAGTGCCATTCCACCCGGTCATACGCTTTAAGCATATCAAGCTTGATTGCACAGCAGGGGTTGTTGCCCCGTTTCCGACGTTTGATTGCATGTATCGTTTCGTGTGCAACAAGAATGTTGTCCGTGATTAGACGACCTGGGACAAAAACGCTTTGCTCTTCACTAATCACTTCATCCAGGATCCCACGTACTTTATTTGCAACTGCCTTAGAGGCAATCTTATAAAGCACGGGACAAAGAGAGATTGGTCTATACTGGGAGATTTTTTGAGGATGTGTCACCTTTGGGATCAAAGTAATGGCCGTATCATTCAGTCCCGCTCGCATATCACCTCCATTCAGAAGACCAAGAACTGCCGCTGTCACACCGTCACCCAACACATTCCAGTGCCTTTGGAAGAAGCCAGCAGTAAACCCATCCACCCCCGGCGCTTTTGATGGGGCCATCTCGAAGAGAGCATTGCGAACTTCCTGTGCCACAAAGACCTTTTCCAGATCAAAGTTCATTGCTTCCGACGCGCGGGGCTGAACACAATTCAGTAAATCATCCATATTGTTATACCCTTGGGACTGGTACAGGCCTTGGTAGAAAGCAGAAATCTCCTGCTTGATTTCTATCGGGTCGGTACAAAACTGCCCATCACTGCGCAACAAAAGGAGGATATACGATTGATTCGCTTCCGATGAGCTGCTTGAGCTTGAAAGTAGCTTGTATTCCTGTCCCCCTCCTTAAGCCAATTAACACGAGATCGCTGTTTGATCCAGACTTCCTCCTGTCGAAGAGCCTCTCGCAGTTGATCCGCCACTGCTTTCTCTTCCACTGTCGGACCGCGTCCTAGTGAAGCATATTGGAGTCGTTCGAGACGTTGCTGGAGCTTACGAACTTTCTTCGCCATATTCCCAAATTCTCGCTGCCCCCACGAGCCCAAATGAGTCTGAACGGTTGTTAGTGCATCGAGCAACCCCCCAGACCCTGTTGGCCCGAACCCTCTCTCCAAATCCGGCCAATCATATCATCATAATCATGGGTGGGACTGCCAGACATTTTCATATCGAAACTGCCGTGGCGCCCGACAGCTGCACAACTCCTCATCTTTTAGTTCCGTCAACACAAAGCAATGATCTGATTCAACACTGATGATGTGCTTGACATGTGGAAACTGAAACACCTGCAGAAATTGCTGGTTGACAAAGGCCCGGTCTAAACGTGCTTTTACATTCCTGTTTCCCTGTTGCTTATTATCCCATGTGAAGGGAACACCCTGCCACCCCACCTCCTGGAGGGCACAATCAGCAATTACATCCCTGAAGGATCGCATTTGCGCCTCCGACCGAGGGTTAACTCCAAACTGCTCGTCCCCCTGCAAGATTTCATTGAAGTCTCCGCAACAAATCCATGCTTGGTGAGGGACAGCAAACAACGTGCGCAAAAAGCGCCAACTATGATGTCTATTTTCTGTCCTTGGTTCGCCATAAAAACCAGTGAATCGCCAATTTTTGCTTCCTTGCTGAACACTGACATCTATATGGGATGAACTATAGTTCTGCAACGCAACTGTAACATCTCTTGACCAAAAGAGCCCTAGGCCACCACTTAGCCCGTCGCTATCAATAGCAAAACAACCTGAGAAACCCAAAGTAGATTTTAGGTCCTCCACTCTCCTCCCCCTAATCTTTGCGTCCATAACAAAGAGCAGGGCGGGCCCTTCTTGCTTCACAATCTTGTGAAGTTCCCGAACTGTCCGAGGGTTCCCAAGCCCCCGGCAGTTCCAACATAGTGTACTCATTGGCTCTGGCAGCGCTGACAAGCAGCCGCTGCCGATGAATCAAATGGCGGTGGTGTTGGTTTCTTTTTCTTTGGGATCCTCTCCGGGTACACTTCCTCCACATTCCCCGTACCCTGGTCTGACACTGGTTCTACTCCCAGTTCATCATCTTGTTCCATCGGCGCATCCCCCTTCTCAGTAATGGCTAGGGCAGGCATAGTGACCTGACGGAAGATTTGTGTATTTTGGGGCACCCCCTTACGCTTATTCAGGTGTGCATGCTTAACCGGCGAAGTAACCTCCGTTCCCTTCGGGTTCTTTGTGCTGGCAGAACGAGACTCTCGAGTGCTCTGCGGCTGTTCTTGCTTCTCCTTCGCAGTATATTCACCCGAAGTCGCCTTCTTCCTGTCCTCCGGTGCCCTAAGAGTTGGCTTAAACGACAAAGCTCTGTTCTCATCACGTGTTCCCGGTGTAGGACAGAAGATATCTGAATGACCAAGACGTCCGCACGAGAAGCAGAAGTGCGGAATATTTTCATATTGTATGTCATAGCAATCTGTCTTCTTTCTCTTTGCCAATGTAATCAAGATCCACCGGCGGATTGGCTTCTCCACCGCGATCATCACCCTGGCTCGGAGAAACCCTCCGACCGGATCGACCTCTACCACAGATGCGTTTGCATCAATTTGTTTAGCAATTGCAAGGCCTCTACCATTTGTTTTCAGATTGTAGGGTAAATTCATAACCCTAGCCCACACCTGCAGCCGATCAAACTTGAGTTCAGAAGGCTATATGTGCGGCTCAAAGTCCTCCAAGATCACTGCATGATTGCTAATGTGCCAAGGAGATCCATCCCACACTCGATCACGATCGCGCTTGGTATCAAACTCTGCTGCGAACATATTCTCGCCCAGAGAGCGGAAGGTCAATCCCTTAGGATTACCCCATGCCGGCCGAAGTGCATTGGTGATCGTATGTATATGCAGCAGGTTGCGGTACAAAACCTTGCCCGCCAACAGCCACTTCGGAGCCAACCCTTCATCCGGGTCGTCGATGATCAGAGGAGTAGCTTCCTCCTCTGAGATGCCCAGCTTCCCCAGAGCTTCTTCCATCTGCGCCCGAGCCGCCCGAGGGGAGAGAGCGTCGCGGCCCCGCGCACCAAAGCCCGTGCTCGCCATGGTTGCCAGGATTCCGAGATCGCCCCGCCGAAGAAGATCTGCGGGCGCCGCCGGGTCGCCAAGCCCTAGTTGCCTTATTGCTATGTGTTTGATTGTGGGTGCATTGTCCTGGGAGTAGAGAAACCACTCCCCATATTTACGTACATTCTATTCCTAACACGGGATAAGGCCAACTCTAGCCGACCCCCTATGAATAGAGGAGCAAACCGGCGGAGTCAACTTAATGAGGATTTTTACGTCATTAAATGTTGGTTGGACCTAGTCGAACTTTTAAATTTAGCAAAGGAAAAAACCAATATTTTTATGAATTCAACATAGATTTGATTTAAACAACCGAAATCCGACACATAATGAACGCAATCATCCGACCAAAACATAGTCTAGTTAAACCTAAACATGAACTTGAACTTAAAACTAAGCATCAACTCATTAAACTTAAATAAACTAACTAGACATCGTCACCCTTGTAGAAGGCGAGCCAATCCGCCCGCAACATCCCACCGCTCATGTGGTTCGGCCATGTGTCGCCATCGCCGCATTTAGGGAAGAGCCTCCTCAGTCTTCGACATCAAAGTCCTCCTCCTCGTCGCTGCCGTACTCCGGCCTCGTCATCCGAGAGGATGATGACACCGTCGTCAGCTGCACACTTCGCAAAGATCTTCCGCCATGTCTCCACCAACCCGGGATACTAGCAGCAGAGATTCGCCATGTACTCCTCGTTGGCTGCCCCAGTCACGTTGCGCACCCTCGCCTCTCGGTCCTTCCTAGCCACTACCACGAACACCACCACCCCGATGGCGTCGGTTGGAGCTCGACGGGCGCCTCACCCCATGGGAAGTTGAAGCGGGCAGCGGTGTCGTGCGGTCGGATCTGCCATTGGTCGTAATCAAGGGCGGCGAGCTCGGTCGTGTGCAAAGAACCGATACAATGCTTGTTGTGGGTGTCGTGGTAGGTTATCTATTCCAGCCATGTCCCCCACGCCCGCTTTCGAACGCTGAGGTACTTTCTCAACAGTTGTCGTGACAGAGGGAGGTCGGGTAAGTCAGACAGCCGACGGGATGGGGCAGGGTCGTCACGCGGCGATAGCTTGAGGACGAGCCCGCGTTCCGCTCGTGGTAACGCGGATATGCGCTACATATGGGCGACACGGGCCGACAGCCATGAGATCCGGACATTAGGAGGAGGGGATGGCAAGGAACGTCTTAGGGGAAGGGGGTCACCGGGGGTGGGATGGGGAGGAAGAGAGGTAGAGTAATGGAGAGAGGAGTGGGGATCTTTTACTCCGCAACCGAGCGGTGAAGTAAATATAGGCGCAGGATAGACAGTGGAGTAAAAATTATGCTCGTCTAATGATTTTAGGGGATTGTCTAGGTCCCGGTTAGAAGGGTAAAACCGGACTTGTCTAGCAATTCATTCCCTACAAAAGGAGGAGGGAAAGATTAAAGGCCATGAGCAACTGAAATCTTACATCACTAATTATTATAAAAATGTGTTCGGAGCTCCAGAAGAAGGGAACATCTCAATGGACGAATCCAGAACAGATGACACCCCTCAGGTCTCTGATGAGGATAATAGCCTTCTAACAACTCCATTTTTTTAGGAGGAAGTTAGAAAGTGTTAGAGCATATATCTCCATGTGTGGTTTTGGTAATTGATGACAATTCCTATGGACTAATGGTTGCCTTAAGTTATATTTATAGGATTTGTCCATAGGCACTTCTTGAAGTCCATCTGTTGGGTTCAAGGAGTTTATATGATGACCAAGGTGGTATTCAAGGTATTATCCAAAAAATGGTCATAGAGACACAAGGTTGATCAAGATCTCAGACAAAGAGTAAATCAAGATGATCAACACACAAAGCGTACGAGATGTACCGAGAGGGATCAAGTGATCCCATGGTATGGTAAGCATTGTCCATTACGTGTTTGTGTACTAACCCATGGTCTTCGTGAGAGTTCTATGTGGGGGTTAGGTGTGTTTCCATGGGCTTGCATCAAAGAGAAGATCTCATACAACCCATGAAGTATGACGTCAAGTTGTGATTGTCATCAAGATTGCGATGTGCAAGTTCAAGTGGATCAGCACGAAGATATCATGCTTGAAGATTGCTGTCCATTGTGGTGGCAATGGACTTGTGAAGATATGCTAAAGAGTGGCTCACCCATAGTGAGTATGGGGGAGCAACCAACTAGTCTTCATCAAACCAACGCAATCAAGAAAGATGGTCCATCTTGAGGAAGCCAAGATCATCATCATCTAGCTCAAGAGGACGAGGTGCAAGGTATAGGTTTGCCCTTGATAGGTTTTCCGTTTAGGATAGATTGTTGTACTATCAAGGGGGGATCTCAAGTGAGTAGCTTGATTGTATCGTTCGTTGAGAGCTCAAACCATTTGCATCCTTGCATCATACTTCTTGGTTCTTGTTTGGTTTTTCTCTTTGTGAGTTTTAGAGCTTATGGTCATCTTCGTGACAAGCTCGAGTTCATCGAAAACGGAGTCCATATGCATCTACTATGATGTTTTCGATGTTGGAGTTTTTGCCGGTTCTTCATTCATAGATGACTCACGTCTCTATATCATTGGCATCTTCATATCTGCATGGTCTTAAGATTTCCTGAATCCAACAAGCTTGCGTTTGCTCGATTCGGAGCTCGTATGCGAAAGTTATGGCTGTTTCAGTGGCGAGCGGTAGTACCGCTGGACCTAGCGGTAGTACCGCTAGAGTTGGCGGTAGTACCGCTGGCCCTAGCGGTAGTACCGCTAGAGCTGGCGGTAGTACCGCTGTCCAGCGGTAGTACCGCCCCTGGCCAGCGGTAGTACCGCTCCAAGTTTTTAGTACCGTCATCTTTGCGGTTGTACTGCGTCGGACCTTTTTGCGAAGACTTTCTTGGCGGTAGTAGTGCCTTTGCACTACGAGGGGCCCAGGGTAGTACCGCTGGGACGAGCGGTAGTACCGCTGGAGTGCCAGCGGTAGTACCGCTGCAGCCGGCGGTAGTACCGCCCCTGGTCAGCGGTAGTACCGCTGCAGCCAGCGGTAGTACCGCTGGGCTCGGGCTGTAAGTGGGGGTAACGGTCTGATTCCTTCCCCCACTATATAAAGGGGGTCTTCTTCCCCCTTGGCCTTATCTATCCGTTGAGCTCTTGTTCTACCTCCATTGTTGACATTCTTAGAGCTTGCTTACTCTCAATCCCTCCAATGATTCTTGCTTGTTCTTGAGGGAAAAGAGAGAGGAGATCTAGATCCACATCTCCACCAATCACTTTCTCCTCTATGTGGAGGGAACCCCTTGGATCTTGATCTTGGAGTTCTTTGTGAGCTCCTTGTTCTTCCTCTCATATTTCTCCATAGCTTTCGTTGTTGTGGAGGGATTTGAGTGTGAGGGACTTGACCACTTCGTGTGTTCTTGCCATTGCATTGGTTGCATCGGTTTGAGTTCTCCACGGTGATACGTGGAAGTGAAGGTTGAGAAGCTTATTACCTTTGGTACTTAGTACCCTAGATATTGTTCTTCGTGGATGCTTTGGCGTTCTAGAAGCTTGGTGGAGTCTCGGAGCTCAATCATTGTGGTGTGAAGCTCCGGGAAAGCGTCGAGGTCTCCAATTAGGTTGTGGAGATTGCCCCGAGCAATTTGTACGGGTATCGGTAACCGCCCCCAAGGGTTGCCACGTGTACGGGTTCGGTGACCGCCCCCAAGGTTTGCCATTTGTACGGGTTCGGTGACCGCCCTCAAGGGTCCCTTAGTGGAATCACGGCATCTTGCATTGTGCGAGGGCGTGAGGAGATTACGGTGGCCTTAGTGGCATCTTGGGGAGCATTGTGCCTCCACACTGCTCTAACGGAGATTAGCATCCGCAAGGGTGTGAACTTCGGGATACAGCATCGTCTCCCCGTGCCTCGGTTATCTCTTACCCGAACCCTTTACTTATGCACTTTACTTTGTGATAGACATATTGTTTATTGTAATATATCTTGCTATCACTTAGTTGTTTATCTTGCTTAGCATAAGTTGTTGGTGCACATAGGTGAGCCTAGTTGTTTGTAGGTTTTGTGCTTGACATATTAAACGTTAGTTTTATTCCGCATTTGTTCAAGCCTAAACCTTAATTATTTTAAAGCGCCTATTCACCCCCCCCCCCTCTAGGCGACATCCACGTCCTTTCAGAAAGGCAATTTTCCTAATGGGGCACAACAAAGCCCCGGGTCCGGATGGTTTTCCTGCAAATTTCTATCAGAATTACTGGGAAGTAAGCAAAACGGACCTCATGGATTTCTTTGGCAACTTACATGCTGGCCAACTAGAGTTATTCTGCTTAAACTTCAGCGAGATTATATTGTTATGTAAGGTTAATGAAGCTGAAGGGATACACCAATATAGACCTATATGCCTCCTTAATGTTTGTTTTCAAATCTTCATGAAGGTTGCGACTATTAGGCTCAATGTGGTTGTTGAATGTGTGGTTCGTACCTCACAGACTGCTTTATGCAAGGTAGAAACATCCTAGATGGAGTTGTCATCCTTCATGAAACGATCCATGAATTACATCGAAAAAGGTTGAATGGGGTAGTTCTTAAAATCGACTTTGAAAAAAGCCTACGACAAAGTCAAGTGGCCTTTTCTTCGACAGACCCTCAGAATGAAAGGTTTTCTTGCAGAGTGGCGTGCAATGACCATAGCTTCGTTTCTGGAGGTAGTGTAGCCACTAAAGTCAATGATGATGTTGGCAAGTACTTCCAAACGAAAAAAGGTTTAAGACAAGGTGACACAATATCACCCATGCTATTTAATATAGTGGCGGATATGTTAGATATCATGATTGAACGCGCTAATGTTGATGGCCAAATTGATGGAGTAGTGAATCACTTGTAGATGGTGGTCTCTCTATCCTCCAATATGCCGATGATACAATTCTCTTCATGGATCATGACCTAGACAAGACAAGAAATCTGAAATTAATTTTATCATCTTTTGAGGAACTCTTGGGTCTTAAGATAAACTTCCATAAAAGTGAGTTGTTTTGTTTTGGCGAGGCTCAAGATGAGGCCCACCTGTATGCTCACTTGTTTGGGTGTGGGTTGGGATAGTTTCCGATCACATATTTGGGGATACCAATACACTATCGAAGACTCACAAATGTTGAATGGAAACACATTAAGGAGAGACTACAAAAAAGACTAAGCAGTTGGAAAGGTAAACTGCTATCTCTAGGCGTAAGATTGGTCCTCATAAATTCAGTACTAATCAACATGATACTATATATGATTTCCTTATTTCAACTGCCTAAAGGAGTACTACACAGATTGGATTAATTTCGATCAAGATTTTTTTGGCAAGGGGATAGCAAAAAAAATATCGACTAGCTAAATGGAGTGTGGTTTGTCGTCCCAAAGACCAAGGCGGGTTGGGCATTCATGACCTTGAGGTCAAGAACATTGCCCTCCTCGACAAATGGTTACTTAAGTTGCTAGCAAAAGATGGGGTTTGGCAAACCCTCCTAAGGAGAAAGTATGTAGGCTCAAAGGCGGTACCCCAATTATACTCGAAGCCTGGGGACTCACACTTTTGGGCGGATTTAATGGCTACGAAGAAGCATTTCTTCCGCTATGGATCCTTCTCCATTAAGGATGGCTCGGAAACTAGATTCTGGGAGGATAAGTGGCTAGGTAATGCTACACTTTCGGAACAATATCCATATTTGTACAATATTATACATCACAAGGGTGATACTATCGCCACCGTTTTTGAATCATTTCGCCAAATGTGACGTCCAGAAGAGATTTACTTGGACCCCGACTTCAATCGTGGAACACGCTAGTACATCGGTTGTCCACGGTGCAGTTGTCACAGGGGATAGATGTATTTCGTTGGAACCTACATGAGAGTGGTAAATTCTCTCTAGAGTCTATGTACACAGCCTTGATCCAGTCCGATGTGCCGGTTGATAATAATAAGAAGATCTGGAAGATCAAGATACCACTTAAGAATAAAATATTTGCATGGTATATTCGTCGCTGAGTCATTCTTATTAAAGATAACCTTATTAAGAGAAATTGGCATGAAAGTACGCAATGTGTTTTCAGCATGATGAGACAATAAAACATGTGTTCTTCCAATGTAAATTTGCTCATTCTATATGGTGTGTCATCCAAATAACATGTGGCTTGTATTCTCCTTGTAGTGTTGCCAATATTTTTGGGAACTAGTTACATGGGATTGGTCACCAGTTTAGAATTCTTCTTGGGGTGGGAGCACTTGTCTTGTCTGGTCGCTTTTTTATGTAGAAATGATAAGGTTTTTAATGGTAAAATTTTTATCTTATGCAGGCTATCTACAAATGTACCGGAATGCTTCGTTTATGGCCATCTCTATAATGTATGGAGAATCGAGACCTGTTTACGAAGGTGTGTACACGATTGGAAGCTACAACAAGGTGATACTTTTACCTAACATGGATGGCAGCATGATCTTAGGATTGCCCCCCCTCCAGTTTAGGCGTCTTATAGTCATTTACTTGTATTTCGTCTTCTTTATATACTATTTGTTAGAGTGGACTACGTTTGACTGTGTGCATCCTAGTTATGCAGAGGTCGAATGTAATGCTTAAACTTTAAGTAATAAAGCGTCCCTTGTAAAAAAATTAGGGATTTTTTTGAGTTGGCCTAAGAACACACGAGATAAAAGCACTCTCATCTCATGCTTGAACCGACTGACTTATTAGGCTGGCCACGACAATTGTAGACTTCCATCCGTCTGTCTCGGGTCGCTCCCGCGGGCGGACAGGGGGCGAAACCCAGCCGCCGTCAGCACAGATCGATCGCCCCCCTTTCCCTGCCGCCGTCGGCGGAGGTCGCCGGGCAAAGCCCGCATGGCTCGGCGGCGGGGCACTCCCTCCTCCCGTCGGAGCTCTGGCAGCGCAGGGTTGTCCATCTCGATGGGATCCAGGACGCCCCTCATGTGTCGGTGCACGTAGGGGCTAGCGGGTTGTGCTCGAGCGCGTGGAGGCGCGAGTTTGGCGACGCAGCGAGCCTGTGTCGGGGAGGCCGCAGATATGGCGGCTCCGAGGAGCGCGACGACGCGGGGGCGCGGGACCCAGCGCTGGAGGCCGCGGATCTGTGCGACGGCGGCTCGGGGGCGCGAGCTCCCTCCCTCCCTCGTCGACGCATGAGGCTGGCGTCACGTGGCTGCTATGGCAGCCGACGGGGCCAGATTTGGCCGTTGTCCTTCGGCCCTGATCTGCGGGCCTCTCTCCTGCGGGTTCTGCTGCGGGTGAACCTGGTCTAGGAGATTCAGACTGGGGAAACCCTTTGGTTGGCCGAGGCCGGCAGCGCCGACGATGACGCTCAAGGGCGCCATTTTTCTCCTTGGAGACGTCGGTCTACATCTACTCCTCTGCTTCCTCCCACTCCTTGCCTCTCGGGTGAAAACCCTAACTCCGGTGGGCGGCGGCGGCATCCTTGATGTCGTGACCTTCTTGAAGGCGTCGCCTTGAGGGCTGAGTGGTGGTGGGCACTGTTTGGGTCCTTGACGGTTGTTGGTGGTTGGCACTGCTTCGGAGGAAACCCTAGGATCTGGTCTTCCACGGTGTGGATCCTTGACGGTTGTTGGCGATGGCAGTACTGCGGTGTCGTTTCTCTCTTGGGAGCATCGTTTGTGGAGCAGCGCTGGCAGACTGAGGCAGGAGGTGGAGCAGCATCGTCTTGCACGGAATTTCGATGGAGCTGTCAAGTCATGCTTGGCCGACAGGTGCTACGCTGAGTCATGCCTGTTTGGCAAGTGCTACGCACGACAGATCTTCCAGAGTTTTCGCGTCTCGACGGATGAGCGTAGGGCGGTGGCGCCATTGGACGCCGTGGTGGCGTCGACGGATGTTTGGACTGGCAAGGATGATGTGGATCTCTTTTCTGAAGATGGGCCAATGGTCCGATGATGATGTCGGCTTCTAAAACGTGTGCGTGAGGTGTGCGCTTTAGGTGTGCTGCACCGACTGTTGTTCCCGATACGTTATGTGGATGGGTTGATGACAACATCGATTTTAGATATGTGGAATGAGAGCATTCCATATTATCAAGTTTGTAGGTGCGAGTGGTTGCTTTGAATGGATTGATGTATGTTCTTGTTAGACCTTTGTAAAATAATTAATAAAGATGGCTGCATGCATCGATTGATGCCGAGGCCAGGGGATTAACCTCCTTTTTGAAAAAAAAATGCTTGAACCGACCGAAACCATTGTGGGGGCACAATATGTCCCCTCTTGCTGATGCACAGCTCTTTCGGGGCCTTGCAGAGATCTTTTTTAGTGTAAATACACCAACCATTTTCATTATCATACTTAAGCAGAATGCAATTGAGTATGGTGTTTACACTAGATGTATCGTAAACCGCTCATAACAATGATTGAGATGTTTGAACTGAACCCAGCTGGTTGACAGCAACTCGTAAATTTATCGTCATACTTTCAGTTACTGTAGTCTTTTCGTTTTCGATATGACAGGTACTTTCAATGTTCATACTGTTTTTCTTGTCACAGAAGTGGTCTGAGCTAGCTCTTTTTCTTCTAGTCGTCCATATATTAACAGTCCCATGTCAACACATGGATGTCACATTGCAGGCAGTGCAAATCAAGCCTCTAGCATCAAAAGGCAAGCACTAAAATACCTATTATTCCAAAGAGTCATTAAGAAATCCAGGAAAATGACAAAATTCTAGGGGCACCGGCCTTCGTATTAGGATCTAGTAAATAGATTAAGGCCGGTTTGTGTGACCTCAGCTGCATTGACTGTGCTGTAGTCGCCAACAAACCTGTTATCTTGTAGCTAGGGTCTATTTATTATTGATGGCATGTTATTGGATGGTGGTGGGGCACTTGATGTCAACTGTGAAGACTTGTTTGATTGCCAAGCTTTACATGTTAAGTACAACGTGAAAAGAACACCGGGAAAAGGACAAAGGGCTATTAGGGGCAAACTGCTCCATTCCGGTTTTAGTAAGCTCCAAAGTTTCAGAACAAACAGAAAACATCTAAGGTGTAGGATAAGACATGCATACGTGCAAATTCTGGGCCATTAGTATGCTTGTGTGTAGGACATAGCTAACTGACATATATACATTATCCTGAACCAACCCTTTCTTCAATACACATGAACTACCGTAAGGTACATGTGATACAATCCTATGGCCCTGTTTCTTTAAAAAGTCTTAGGATTTTTTTAGTCTCAACTAAAAAGTCTCTAGTCCCTACCCGTTTTTTCCAAGGACTGAACATGGACTAGAGGTCATTAAATGACATGCAAAAAGACCATGTTACCCCTAGTAATATACTAGAAGTTATTAAATGACATGCTAAAAGTAGGGGCATTGTTGGGAAAAAAGCCAAAAAAGTCCCAAAAAGTCCCTCCCATAGGGACTTCTTCCTTTAGTCCCAAATACCCCCTTTTAGTTCCTAAAAGTCCCTCTTGTTTCTTTCACATGGGACTAAAAGGGACTTTTTTTAGTCCCTACATCAAAAAGTCTCTGGAAAGAAACACCACCTATAGCGTGTCACATGTGTTTATATTAGAATTTTATAGAATACTTCCGACGTTCCAACTGATGTATTGGGAGCGGTTTGAATATGGAGTTATCATTGAGGTAAGCATTCAAATAGGCAATAGTGGTCGAATGCCTATAGTTTGGTACCTACATTAAAAATATCTTCCTAATAATAAAGCAAATACGGTTTCTGGTCATCCGTCGTGTCATTTTTGCGAATACACCCTTTCGTTTCTTCTAAATCAACCCGCAGTCCTTTGCAGTCCTTTATTAAATTGAAAAACGTTTCACTTTTACAGAATCACCCCTCCCTGCACGATGGGCTCGAGCACGGCGTACTCGCGGGAGCTTCGGGCACAGGTCGTCGGCGGCTGGTGCCGACGGTGTCGAGGCAGAAGGAAGTCGGTGCTCCGCCGCCCCTCCTCCTCCTCCTCCCTCCCTTCCTTCCCCCTCCTCCTCCTCCCGGCCGCCCCTCCTCCTCCTCCTCCCCTCGCTGATGTGAGAATGGTCCTGCGCGCCGCCCCTCCCCCTCCTCCCCTCGCCGAGGATAGCGCGGCGGCTTCACTCCGGCCGCCCCTCCTGCTTCCCTCCCAGATGCGAGAATGGGCCCGCGCGCCGCCCCTCCCCCTCCTCCCCTCGCCGAGGATAGCGCGGCGGCTTCACTGCGGCCGCCCCTCATCCTTCCCTCCCTGATGCGAGAATGGGTCAGGGACAGTGCATCACCAACGCGGATGAACAAGTCATGGCTATGGCGCTGGGCGGACACAGTACAGGCCACCCTCAGGGAAGAGGAACGGATCCTCGTGGGAGGTAAGATACATGAAGGTGAGGGGGAGATCCAGAGGGAGTTAGTGTGAAGGGAATGAGTTGCAGGGGTTAGCCGGCGATGGCAACGTTCGCAGGACGGGAGGCGAGGGTCTGCAGGCGTCTGGCTCGAGGGGGAGGTGCGGGAGGCGACATACGAGCATCGGAGTTGTTGCAGTGCGGCTGGCTGCGTATGGGCTCCTAGTTGGCGGCGAGCCTGCGCGCGCGAGTGCTGGATGGGCCTGTGGCGGAGGCGCGGGAGGAGGTCTGGTGGTGCTGGTCGGCTGTCGGTGGCGTACAAGGATGGTGGATGGAGAAGTGCCACTGTGTCGTCGGTGGAGAAGATAAGAACTGAGCGGTGGAAAAATAATTCTTGGTGGGATTGAGTGCATGCTGCACTGTTTTCTCCGCTGCTAGATGTCTTTTTTTGGGTAGAGCTAGATGTCGATCTCTGCTAGCATACACTCAATGTTTAAGCCTACAATATTTTAATCTTAATTATGAATACATTAATAGTTATAGTACTTAAAAGATGTGTGCCTCGAATATTAGAAAGATTTGTTTAAAAAATATTGAAAATAAATACTATTTATTAATGGAAAATATATTTGGGGCTCACCTCTCGACTAACTAATCATCAATATATGCCTCGAGTCTGGATGTTTTCATGCCGTTGATGAGAGAAAGGATGAAGCGTTGAGAGAATACGACAACAATGCATCCTTCTCGAAATGGGTCTGGAGGAGTGGTTGCTTCATATTTTGCCATGCATGCTAGCTAGGGAGAGAGAGAAGCATGTGGTCATGCCTACGCCGACCATGTCCTCGGTCCTTCCGTGCACCACCTCCATTCGCGTGGCTACTCGCCTTCGTCATATCATCTCACCCGCAACTTCACATGTCCTAATCCTTATCATGTTCGACCTTTAATGATACTCTCAAGGGAAGTAGCCGTGTTGGCGTAGTTGGTGTGCTCCTACTGCTGGCGGTAGTACAACAACAAGAAAGTACCAAACATTGTAAATTCATTACTATCTACTGGGCCATTTTATCTTAGAAGTGGTCAAGTAATAAATATGAATTCATGATAAGATGAGGAAGAATATAACAGATTGAGAAATAAAGCTCACTATTTCACCATGATAGATAAACTGTCGAATATCATGTAAACCCTGAACTTTTTTCATACATATTGCAACGCACGGGTTCTTTTGCTAAAACGTTAACTTCTATTAAAAAGATAATGAAATTCCCACGTTTAATCATGTTATCAATGTTTATTAAAATGAACATTAAAAACGGATGCACAATGGGACATGAAGTAGGTTATGTCCATTTTTTCGCCCGGTGCATCGCACGCGCATTTGTACTAGTATCATCTTTGTATTCTTGATATTGCTATGTCGCACAGGCTTAAGATTAATACGGTTTAGCAACGTGTCGAGTGTTGGCACAGAAAAACACATATGGTAGACTACACATCTAGCACAAACAGAAGCACATGCCAATAGAGAGATGAACAGAACAAACAAGTTCGCTGCAAACTCTGTCAGAACAGCATCATCGGTGTATGTGGTGATGAAGATAGCGTGGGCACTCGCCTTAGAGTAAGTAATTGAAATAGACAGACAGACATCGCGGATATCCTCACAGAAGCAAGTAGTCTTGATGGGACACTTTCAAAAACCTTATCATCCCTCATCTGGTGCAGGTTCTCAAGGACATGGTTTCGGAGATCTACTCTACCTATGCACGTTTAGGCACCCGGATGGGATCATCGTGTACAAGAAACTTTGTAAGTGTGTGAGAGTTCATATTTGCTTTACAGTGTGTGCTACCTCTCTCGTGTTCAAGAGTTCTTCCTCATCTATCCTCTCGGGAAAGAGAGGATGCGTGGGGTGACATTTGGAGAGTCGGCGAAAAAGGCAACTACGGCACGTTGGAAAAAAACTCTGGAAGCAGAAAATGTGTTGTCAACGAGCATAAAGAGCACTAGCAATGCATTGTCCAACAACCGACTGTGTGCCATTAGCTCGAACCGATAGTAAAAGCACAAACAAGATGATAGCAATCATCGAAAATGGCCTCTGTAGCCCCTGAATAATGACCACTCTTCTTCATTGTTTCAATGACCTCCAAGTTGTCAGAATTACTAATGAGATGATTGCATCCTATACTTTGCGCAAGGACAAGACCAAATCTTAGTGCCAAAGCTTCAGTCATCATGACATCTACACTACCGTCGATTTTTTCGTTCCCTCGAGCGATGAAGTTTCCTTTATCATCCTCAAAACCGCCTCATCATACCCCTAAGCAAGTCTTGATCAAAAGAAGAATCAACGTTAAGTTTGACAAAACCCATAGGGGGCGGATCCACCCTGTTTCCTCATGGCAGCCTTTGGATAGGTCGCGGTAACATGGTTCGCGGTAAGGATCTTGAACTAGCGCTTCAAAAACCAACTTACGTCTTACCCACCACAAACACAAGGCCGCAATGGTGATCATATCCCGAGCATTCAGAAGGCCCAAAGTGGATAAATCATGGGCTAAAAATAGAAGTAAGAATTTCAGGACCGTCTCACCAGCACGGTAAACCTCACGGGCGTATTAATAGTTTCATCCATCCCTAGCCTTCTCCAAACTTCCCTAGAAATATTACATAGAAACAACAATTGTTTTGTATCCTCTCAACTAACTAAACAAGAGGGACATTTGGGCAAAACTTTTAGGTGTATATTGGCAAGAGTGACACGACAAGGCAGAGTACCGTCCAACGTATGCCAAATAAACTTTTTTGACCTTTGTCGGGAAACAAAGCTTTAACATGTTACACCAATGGGGTTAAGATTGGAGCGACCCATTCCATTTCTGTGTCGTAGTTTCCGTCCATGTTGGTGATTTCATTCCACAAAGTAAGTTGACCGAACTGAAAACAACCATTCTTTGTGTAACTTCAAGCGACAAAGTCATCCATAAAAGGTTGAGGTAGAGGGATGGTGAGTATGCGTTGAGCATCAAATGGCCAAAGAGTTTGTTTGACCAGATCTTCATTCCAATTATTAGAGACTAGATGAGTAAGGTGTACCACGCTAGATAATAAATTAACCCCTTGTAGAGTAATTACTTTCCTATCAGCACAATTTGGAACCCACGCGTCATTCCAAATATTACTATTCCAACCATTTCCTACACTCCATATATAACCATGCTTGACATTATTGACGTCAGCCATAATACTTTGCCAAGTGAACGAATATCCTTTTTTAATTAACTTTGAGTTCATCAAGTCGCCATCAGGAAATTATTTAGCTCTCAAAACAGTGGCACATAAGGATTTAGGGTTCTCAATAAGGCTCCAAGCCTGCTTTGCCAACATCGCTAAATCTAAGCAATGTATATCGTTAAAACCCATCCCTTCCTAATTCTTTGGGGCACACATTTTCCACCAAACATCCAATGCATAATCTTTCAATTTTCCTCATCACCCCACTAGAAAGACGAAATCGCATCGAGAATTCCTTTACAGGTGTTTCTCCTCCTCCACTAACTGTGGATCTAAACTCTGCACACTTGCCATGCAAGTCAAATGAACCTATAGAAATTTAGAATATTAGTGTCCTCGGTCTAATATTTAGTGGACCAAGGCCCGTTAAAGTGACAAGACCCCCCCCCCACACACACACACACATGCGCTCCCTAGACATGATGCACACATTAGATTGTGTTTGTTCCTATGCATATGAAGCATACAAGTTTTAGCCCTTGGCCTTCCATGAGCTTGCTAGAGATTAACCAGTTGGGGTATTGGTTTCGAGAACTATTTTTTCGTGGACCAGAGTTACCATGGCATTTCTCCGTGAGTTACCTCGTCGAGGAGTGTATATTACCATGTTATTTAGGTAGAAGTTACAGGGGTACGTTTTCTACAACTTTTTCACATGGTTCAAAAAGTAAACACGACGTTTATACGTGAGTTATCAATTGTACGATGCATACGTTAGCATTTTATTTACACAGAAGTTCTCAACCATTAATTTTGAGGCTATTTAAAAAACACTAGTCGATGACTCGGGCCATTTTAGACCTGTGGGTTGAGCTGGACAGGATGACCTGGAAATAAAGAGACCAATTACTTCGAGATACAATTTTGTTTTGCAAAAGTATCCCTGAAAAAAAAAGCAATGAGGGTCCTCTATGACCTTCATCTCCCACCGGATCGGTGGTGGACCCTGACGGCCATTCTCTCCCAGTGCGCAGCCAGCGCGGCTGCTGCTTACTCCCGAGGCGGTGGTTTGATTCCCAGCCGGATCCCATCGGAATCGGTGCTGGTCGATGCGAGGAGGCTCGGGAGCGGCTGGGTTGGCAGCGCCGGCTCCTAGATGTGGTCAACAACGGAAGCAGCACGGTGACGCAAGCTCCTCCAGCCGCGGCGGTGGAACTTCAAGGCTATCCATGGCCGGGGGTGGCTCTACCGCGACCGACGGTGGTGGGTGGCTCTACGGCGACCGACGGCACCGGTTCCGGCTGCCTAGTCGGCCTCGGCTGGCGAAATCGGGGGCCCCATTTCTCCCTTTCTTTTTGTCGTTCCGAAGCAACTGTTGACTTTGGGTTGGTTGGCGACCATTCGATCAGGAATGAACGAGATCCACATCGTTTGGATCTGTTGTAATTCTCCTGTCGACTGGAAAATAGCATTACTATTTTGAAAATTATCTATCTCTTATCTCTACTTTTTTTCAAAGTCATTGTCAATTGTTTTCATAGTTTTGGAAATACATGATTAAAAAATTTAAAATATATTTTGTGTGTCTACTTTTCCTTCAACATTGTACATTTTTTGTATGCGTCAGGAACATATTTTATATACAAGTTTATATTTTTACAAATTATAGTTAACATTGTTGGAAACTTTATTTTGTATATCTATTTACGCATTTTATTTTTTATACATTTTCATATACATTGAAAATAAATTTTCCCATACGTATTTTCGAATGCATGGTTAATATTAAAAAAATATTTCAAGTATTTTTGTAATATATACTCTTAGAATATCTGAAGTATAAATAAAAGTAAGAGAAACAAAAAATGAAAAACAAATGGAAAAACGAGTGCTTTTGACGCAGGTGACCTCCCGTGAGCTGGCCCGACCCAGTCTCACGCTTGCTTCAGCCTAGACCGCAATAAGCCCCGCTACAAGCGAGACATAGGCGTGTCCGGCCTATTTGTTAATTGATATCCTCTAGTGACTAGTAAGATATTATTATTATTATTATTATTATTATTATTATTATTATTATTATTATTATTATTATTTCTGTTTTTGTTGACCCCCCACTTGCAACTAGAGCATATTTTTAAATAGACAATACCCTGCGTGTTGTGTCGGATTTAAGAGCAATGAAGTTGCAAGCAAACAGTATACCAACTCTATTATATACACGTGATAGAAAATAATATACTGAAGCAGAATCATCATGCATGCATTATCAGATCAGCGTCTCAAATGGTGCTTTGACCACTGAGAAAAAATGAAGCCACCTAAATTTTGTGACAGCCAAAAATTAACCTTTCATGTCTATACATGAGGTTAGGCTGAAAGGTTTCAACTTCATTACATGGTCTTGACCAGTTAGATGTTCGCGTATTTTACAATATAAATCACATTTAGATACACCATTTAAAAAATTGGTACATTACATATGAATAAAATAAGTATTCTGATATTTGTTGATATTCTATACATGCATAAGTAGAAATTGGCAATCACTAAGACCTTCCCAAAATCAATCAGAAACTTTCAAACTTGAATGACAAAAACTTGAACTGAATCCTTCAAATGACAAAAGTAACTTAGTGTGCCAAGTTTGTTCTCCACTCCAATTCAGTCTGAAATATGCCCGAAATATTTTATGGATATCATATGAAACAAAAAAATGTTGTGAGTACCACTTGGAAAAGGAGATAGTACCCAAAAAAAACTTGCTTAATTTGGCTAAGTGTGCCTTCTTACTTTTATTTATTGTTGCTCTTTATATTGTTTATATATTAACATTGCAACGCAGGCGCTATACTCGAGTTACTATGATAAAAAAAGTTGGTCTCATAAATTTATCTCAAAATTTGCTTGATCTAGTTGATAGAATCTGATAGGCGGAACTAACTTGACCAATCATTGTAGAAATATAATTGGATAGAGTGAATAAAGATATTGATAGCTAGCTCAAGAATATCTGAATACTATGAAAGAGAGAAACATATTCCTTAGGTTATCAAGAATGCTAAATTTAGCAGTTAGCATGCATTTTGCAATACATCGTTAGGCCATCTAGCAAGCTTGAACCAACGGTTTCAAACAAAAATGCACAGCATAGAGCTGAGAGAACACCGGTGCACCACGGAGCAAGCTGGACCCGCAACGGGCGTGCTCGAGGAGCGCAGAGATCGGCTCTTAGCCGTTGAGAAGAAATTGGTGAGGGATTTGGAATGTGGGATCGATCGGTTGAGAGCTGAGAAATAGCGACAGTTGCCATTTATTTTTAAAAGGGGGGAGAGGGTCTATGGCTTACGGCTGGAAATAGAGAAACCATTCGTCTTCGACTGCTCGTCTTCAATGAATTCTGTACGCTAATAATGGAACACATGAGGTGGTAAAAGTTGCTGATGTGGCTAGACTACTGAAGTGGATAGGATGCATGTCAAGAAAAATAGGATAGCGGGATTAACTATTTATGTATTATAGATGTGTAATCATCTCATTGTAACTACATGTCTTTAATGTGACTTCAAGTTTTCGGTGGTAGGTAGGAAGGGGCGGTTGCATGTTTGCCACTAGGCACGCAACTACAACTATTGCTCCAGCTCCAACTACAGATCCGCAACGCAACTACAACTCTGCAATGCAAATGCAACTCGGTGGTGTTTTTGTCGGGCAGGTGCAGTTGCATCACTAGTAGGAAAAACTTTATAGGTAAGAGCCTAGTAGTAGCGCTGGAAAATAACATGCGCTGCTGCTACTTAACAGTAGCGCTAGAAAGTGAACGCGCTACTGCTAAGTATCGTAGTAGTAGCGCTGGCTGCAGTTCCAGCGCTACTGCTAAACGAGGCCCAACGAGGCCACCCACAGTATCTGTAGTAGTAGCGTTGGACTGTAAAAAGCGCTACTGCTACGTTCCATAGCAGTAGCACATCCTTGGAAGCGGCGCTACTGCTAAATGGGGGCCAACGAGCCCACCGACAGTATCTTTAGTAGTATTGATGGCCTGTAAAACGCGCTACTGCTAAGTGCAATAGGAGTAGCGCATCCTTGGAACCAACGCTACTGCTAAACGGGGCAGCTTCATTTACACCCACACACACCCCCTCTCCCCCTTCCTCCCCTTTGCCCTCCTTTCCTCATCCATTGTTACTTCTCCACCATTCTTGCCCTTCTTCTCTCTTTCTTCTACCTATCACCCCCACACACACCCTACCTAATGGCCGGAGGAGGAAAAACAAAAAAGAAAAAGAGAAAGCAATACAAAAGGAAAAAAGAAAGGAAAAGGAAAGGAACATAATAAAAAGGAAAGAAAGGTAATAAAAATAAAATAATAAATAAAAATAACTAAAAGAAAAGTAATAAAGAAAATAAAGTTAGCAGTAGCGCTCGTTTGGCACCAGCGCTGCTGATAAGTTAGGAGTAGCTCTGGAACCAAACCAGCGCTACTGCTACATAACCTAGGTCATTCAGCAGTAGCGCTCGGTTAGCACCAGCGCTACTGCTAACTTAGCAGTAGCGCTGGAACCAATCCAAAGCTACTGCTAAATTTATTTTAAACCGTCCCAAAATCCCCTAACTCCCCTGTCCCTCCACTCCTTTCCTCTCCCCTCTCCCACGCGCGCTCCACTCCCCCCTGTCGCCGCCGCCGCCGTCGGATCCCTCCCCCGCCGCCGCTGTCGGAGCCCTCCACGCCCGTCGGAGCCCTCCCCAACCCGGTAAGCCTCCCGATCCCCGTCAGAGCCCTCCCTCTCCCCGTCCATCGGAGCCCTCCCCACCCCGACCGGTAAGCCCCCCACTCCCCGCCCACCATAGCCCTCCCCACCTCCCCACCGGAGCCCTCCACACCTCCCCACCGGAGCCCTCCCCACCTCCCCACTGGAGCCCTAACCACCGGTGCCACCTCCCCACCGGAGCCACCTCCCTCGAAGCCCTCCCCACCTCCTCACCGGAGACATACAACTTGTTTTAGAAAAAAATCCTACAATATGTATGTCTAGGAAATTTGTAGCTAAATCTACAATATTTATGTCGAGGGAAAACAATCTACAATATGTATGTCTAGGAGAATGGCGCATCACAATTTTGCATAAATTTTACTCAAGCATAAATGTATGTTAGGAGTATATGATTTTTGAGTATGCATGTTACGAGTATATGATTTTTTAGTATGTATGTTAGGAGTATATGTCTAGGGGAAAAACTACAATATGTATGTTAGGAGTATATGATTTTGAGGAGCATGTCAAGCATAAATGCCATTGATATGATTTGCCTATATGGTTTTTAGTTGTACTTTTCATTGTTGCTACATCCGAGTGGCCGATGTTTTGCCGGAATGTTGATTCATTTCCGTTTCGGCAAATTTCAGGCGCTCCATATGTCCACTTTTTAGCAAAGGTCATGCCAAAAAAATTCATAAATTTCGACATGACTAGTGCTAGAAACTAGGGCATATGAGTGCCCTGGAATTGCCGGAAATGGGAATGAAGAGGAGAAGTAGAGGAAAAATAGAAGAAGAGGAGAAATAGAAGAAAAAGAGGAGAAGTAGAAGAGGAAGGAGAGGAAGAAGAGGAGGAAGGAGAGGGAATTATATTTTTTTAGGTTAATTCTGTTTTTAGAATTATTTAGTTTAATATTGTTTTAGAATTACTTAGGTTAATTCTATTTATAAATGATATGAACTATTATAATAGGTCCCTTTTTATTATTCATGTTATTCGGCCTAGAATTAAACTATTATAATTAAATACTCGTAGAAAATTAATATGTCTAGCCACGACAAAGCCGGGGTTCTGGTCGCGTCGGAGATGACCGTTTTCAGGAAGCAGATGCATATTTCAAATACCTGGACCAATGCAACCCGGGGACGAGGGGTGGCAGTGAGACCAACCCCGACACCAATGTTGGCACCGCCACCAATAGTGGCACCGGCGCCGGCACCGACACTGCCCCCAAGTCCGGCGAGGATGTTGACTTAGTCGGTGAAGGACCGAAGACGAAGAGGGCAAGAAAACCAAATGAGCTCGGCACCGGACAAATCATGGTCATGGTGATGCACCCCAAGAAATTAGAGCCAACGGATCCGGTGAAAGCGCGCAAGTGCTACGACAATCAATTAGGATGCATCCTCAGGAAAACCGCCAACATCAATGATGAAAAGGTGAAGAAGATACCACATATGGAGCAAACTCTCCTAACGAAGTTGCACAACAGGTTCCTGTTCCCCGATCGGGATGAAGAGGTAGAATATCCGTGGAAGGACAAAAACATGACAAAGATAAACAGCAAGGCAATGGTGACGTTCACCAACGCCTTGGCCACCTGGAAAGTATGGGTGAAAAAATTCATTCTGAAGAATGAACCGTGGTCCAAGATTCATGCTGACAATCCGTCAATAATGGAAGAGGACTTTGAAAAATTCAAAGAGACTTTCACTACAGAAGAAGCCCAGCAAAAGTCAGAGAAAATGAAGGGGCTCCAAGCCAGGAACACGCCTGACCACCGCCTCGGAAGCCGTGGTTACGAGGGGAAGAGAAGCACATGGGCCAAGGAGGACGCCGAACATGAAAGTCATGGAATTCCAGGCCCATTGGCGGAGTTCATCGACCCGCGGGAGTGTGATTGGATCAGGGCCGGACACAAGTGGAACCCCGTCAAGAAGATCTTTTGCACGGACTCGAACACGAGGGAGTTCATGAGACTACTGGTAATTGTTGTATTACCACCTTAATTATATTAATTAGCTTCTAATTATTTTGACAACCAGTTTTGTCACATTTGTAAACCATCCACGTTCCTTCTAGAGAAAGAGCAGCACCAAAAGGCAGCCGAAAGCGACGAGTCGTCTCAGTCGTCGGCGAGGCCCAAGTGGGATAACCCGTTCAACCGGGCCTTAAACATACTAAAAAAATGTTCAGGTGGACAAACCTCTGTCGGGTGGACGTGTGCACGATGTCGGAGATGGCGCCTCGTGGAAGAAATGCTACCACGAGAGGCCGGAGGAAAGAAAGAAGAGACGGGAGCATACTCAACTGACCATCGACAAGAAGGTCGCACGGGCGGTCGATCGGACCAAAGAAGAGTTGACCAAGGTAGTCGACGATAAGGTCAATGCAGCTGTTACATCTTCCTTGGGCCAATTAGTTCTGGTAGTTTTTCAGTATGTGAGGAGGAATCCAGAAGCACGTCAGAGGACTTTCCACTGCTCAGCTTTGTCGGGAGCAATTCGGCGAACATCGCACCACCAGCACCTGCTCACGCAACTGCAAATGCTCCCGTACCTGGTCTCGCTCCGGTTCATAACAGCCCGTCCTCCATCTCTGGTGTGCTCGGCGGGGCTTCGTCTTTGGCTGAGCTCGACGCCATCACGGTAATTATGCGTCATACACTAGTCACAAGCATATCTATATAGTCTTCCATTTCAGTTGCCTTTTGGATGTCTAACGCCGTAGTCATGTCTTCGCAGGCCGACGAAACCCCGTGCACCCTACTGTACGATATCAACGGCCAGAAGGTGGATGTGGGAAAGGCAACGGTACTCAAGCCGAAGGACCGCATGATCCACAATAAGCAGATGCCCATGGCGTCTTCAAAGTTTGCATGGCCAGTGTCAAAGTGGGCTTCGAGGATTTGGCTCTTCCGGCACCACTCGGTGATGACGAGACCCCTCAACTGATTGCTGCATGCAAGAACTGGTTTTGCCTTGGCCGACGACTCACCTTCGTGTTGAGGCGCCCGGTAGCACACTAACGGCAACTCATCAAGAAGGTATGAACACCACCCCACCTACCCAATTACCTGCACGTGGCGTGGGGGGAGATAGCGGACGACGCGGTGAGGGAGAGCCTCCATTAGTGCGAGATGACATTGCCCCCGTCGAAGAAGCAAATGTTGATGATGTCATGGAGGAGGATGATGATGTCGACCCTAACCAGTATATCAATACCAGCTGTGTCGATGCTCAGCAATATGACTCAGACTATGAGCATGCAGATGACTTGATGATGTGTGATTTGCCGGAGCCAGAACGTCTGACGGTTGATTGCAAAAAGTCTCTCTTCATGCGATCCTCGCAGGAGACGCCTCCAGATGCCGCCTCTACCCAGCAAGAACAACACAAAGGCCATCCACTGATAATTAGGCCGGCGACGCTCGGGATGTGGTTATGGAAGGTATGGCGGGCTCAATACCGCCACCCGCCAAGAAGCAAAGGAGGAGACCGGAAAAGAAAGGTTATAAAGGCGCCAGAGCTGCTTCAAGCAGCCAGCCGCAGCCCCGGGAGATAGACAGGATACCTGTCAAAGGTGCGGAGCGTTTCCATGTCGCCGGCCACCCGATCCTACCTCAGAAAGCGGTAGAGAGCATAAAGAACAATGATCTAAGGAGACTTCATGATGATGTGCTGGCCATAGAGAGGAGACTTCTCAGCTCGCAAAAACAAGGATACCAACTTTACCCGGTTAAGGTTCCGGGTGCGAGTGGATACGTCGACACATGGCCCGCGAACAAGTTCATCCTGCGATTTGACTACATCTACGACATGTTCCACCTGACCAAGCTGGATTTTCAGTTCATCCGTCTATATGCGTTGTATCTCAACTACATCATCAGGCATGAGAACATAGAATATATATGTGTCGCAGACCCGTACTATATGCATGAGAGCTTGTTGGTAGAGTGCCAAGAGCACCGAGACTCTACGAGCAAGTACATCAGCGACTTCATGCTCGCTAATAAGGACAAGGAAATAATTCTCCTGCCTTATCATCCCACGTAAGTTATCCGCGGATATCCTTTCGTAAGTTTTGATCATTCCTTTGCAAGCATGGAGGCTAATTTGAGCTCTACTTATTTTGCGCGGCGCGGGGGGGGGGCGTCCTCATCTGTTTGTACCCTCAATACTCTTATGCTCTGTACTTGGACTCATCGATGAACATCAAGAAGAAGGATTACACGCACATAAAGAATGTCTCGATAGTGCCATTTTCACATACAGCCTTATTGGTGGATATATCAAGGTGAAAAAGTACAGGAACAAAGCATCGGCTTTCGTCCATAAGACCAACTTCTGGTGCATCGAGCAACCAAATGGTAGTAGGGCTGATGGATTCTACCTCATGCATCACATGATCGAGTTCTGAAGGGATAGACAACGCCTTCGCATGTAATCTAATTCCGGTGATGCCGAGATTCTCAGCTAGGCCACAAGCATAGGAAGCACACTCGATCATCGAATCCAAGTTGAGTTTTATGACATCCAGTGTGAACTTGCCCAGGTGATCATGAAGCAGATCGTCGAACAAGGAGGGATGTTCTACCATGGGGCAATGAGGCGGGAGACTGTCCGAGATGTGCTAGTCGCTCAGGGTCTGAACATGAATCCTGTCAAGAAGCTCGGGTGCTTCATCCCTGAATATGAAGATTGGAACTTCGATGAGGAATAGTGATTAACGATGACAATGTGTGTGTTCAATTATAATTAATACTACTAGTCTTTATATGAGCTACCGTACATCGCTCTAGTTAATTAGTTTGTGTATGAGGAACTTCGCTATTTATATATGTTTACTGGTTGTGTTTCTCAAGTACATTATGTTGCATATTATATATCGTTGAATTAATCAACTTACGATGCAGGTACATAGATCGGAGATGGCGAAGGACTGCTACATCGTATTCATTGGGAGGGTTCAAGGAGTGTACGACCACTGGTCAGACGCTCACGCCGAGGTGGACAGGTACCCGGGGGCTAGCCACAGAGGGTTCGACGGCAGAGCCAAAGCGGAAATGAGTTACTTGAGGTGGATGCTACGGCAAGAGACGGAGCGAAACCGGTGCCGCAAGAAGTACTACATAGTTGCGCTCTTGCTCATGCTGATCGCCCTTCTCTTCTACGTGATAGTTTAGATAGGGATGATGAAACTTGTGGGTGTGCCCTGACTTGTGTGTATTGCTATTTTCGATATTTGATGATATTTGTCTTGGATAATGATGATGATGATGATGCTATAAATGAAGAGACTACTTTATGTGTATGATGTGATGCAAATTATGCATGTTTATTATGCTACGATAAAACCACTATATAGAGCATGCACAAATACGTAGGGGGACATAAATAGAGACACGAATTAAATATTAAAAACAGGAATATTAGCAGTAGCGCTGGAATATTAGTAGTAGCGCTGACTTAGTAGTAGTGCTTTATTTATTCCAGTGCTACTGCTAATGTGAATCCAGTAGCGCTTTTAGTTTAGGTGCTAGTGCTAATAGATTAGCTGTAGCGCAATTGCAGTAGCACTGGCACAAGCGCTACTAGTAAGGGCAAAACCAGCGTTGCTGCTAGCATTTCTCCTACTAGTGCATGTGTGCTACTAGGAATGCAACTTCAAGTGTCGTCGCCGACTATAACTACATGTCTTCAACGCAAATGCAACTCAGTGGTATTTTGTCGATGAGGGGGCAATTGCACGTCTGTCACGTCAAACAACAACAAGTGTCACCTCCGACTACAATCACATGCCTTTAAGACAAGTACAACTCTGCTGTTTTGTTGGAAGCGTTCGGAAATTTCATGTTTGTCACTAGGCACACAACTATAATGGTTGCCTTTGAGTGCAACTGCATGTCTTCAACATGAACAGTGTTTTGTCACGGATGAAGGGGGCAATTGCATGTATGGAACTAGGCACAAAACTACAAGTGTCGCCTTCGACTGCAGCTAGATGTATTCAACGTGACTACAACGTTATACTATTTTGTCCACACGGAGGGGTAGTTGCATGTCTATCATTAGACACACAACTTCAAGTCTCGCCTCTCACTGCAACTACATGTGTTCTACGTGAGTACAACTCTATGGTGTTTTATCGACAGAGAGGGGCGGTGCATGTCTGCCATCAGACAGACAATTGCAAGTCTCACCCGTGACTACATCTGCGTATCTTCAACATGACTATAACTTAGTGATGTTTGTCGGGAAGGGGGTAGTTGCATCTCTTCCACAAGACATACGACTAAAGTATCACTCCAACTTCAACTGAATGTCTTCAACATGGCTGCAACTCTGCAACCGACGCATTTTTTAGAAATGTTTTAGACTTAGTAGAACTAAAACCAAGTACATGAGGTGCGGTTTCATTACTACTAGGCAGATGAGGAGGAGGTTAGTCTTAATGGGTAGGTGATGCCGCAGAAGGACACCTTTTGATATTTGGGGTCAATGTTGCACAAGAATGGGGATATCGACGAAGATATGAACCATCAAATAAAATCCCGATGGATGAAGTGGCGCCAAGCTTCTCGAATTCTCTATGACAAGAGAGTGCCAGAAAATCTAAAATGCATGTTATATAGGACGGCTATTCGACTCGTAATGTTGTATGGAGCTGAGTGATGGATGACTAAAAGGCGACATTTGTAGCCGTTAGGTGTGGAGGATATGTGCATGTTGAGATGAACGTATGGCCACGCAAGAAAGGCCGAGTACAGAATGATGATATACAAGATAGAGTTGGGGTAGCATCAATTGAAGAGAATCTTGTCCAACAGCGTCTCAGATGGTTTGGCCATATTCAGCATAGTCCTCCAGGAGCCCCAGTGCATAGCGGACGGCTAACATGTACTGATGATGTCAAAAGAGGTCGGCGTAGACCGAACTTGACATGGGAGGAGTCCGTGAAGAGAGATTTCAAGGAATGGAGTATCATTAAAGAATGCGTGGAAGCTTGTTATCCATGTTCTAGAACCATGAGTTGGTCGCGAGATCTAATGTGTTTCACCTCTAGCCTACCCCAATTTGTTTGGGACTAAAGTCTTTGTTGTTGTTCTTGTTGTTGCTAGTTGCATGCCCACCCCTAAAGTTGCAACTACACATGTGGCAAACCGCTTACAACTACTAGGTGTATAACGCGACTACAATAGAGGGGGGATGTTAGACAATTGCATGTCCACTCTAGAGTTGCAACTACAAGGGGTACACCATGATTGCAACTAAGGGGAGGGATGTCGACGAGTTGCATGTCCACCACTAGAGTTGCAACTACATGTGTTGCAACTCGCATCCAACTCCAAGGGGCAGAACTCGACTACAAAGGGTAAGGGATGTTGGCCAGTTGCATGTCCACCACTAGAGTTACAACTGTAAATGTCGTAACCCTCCTGCATCAGCAAAGGGTGCAACATGACTGCAACGAGAGGTTTCTTTTCTTTTCTGGCACAATATTTTTCGAGTTGTAAGTTTTTGTCACAACTTAGTGATGGCGACAATTATGGCTTTATGATTACAATAGGACTACACCAAGGTCAACTTTGAATCCTTATATTTTTATTTTGATGATGGATGAGGTCACAAGGGGTATACAAGGATATATCCCATGGTTTATGCTTTTTGTGGACGATCCGGTGCTAGTCGATGATAGTGGGACGAGGGTTAATAGGAAGTTAGAGGTTTGGAGACAAACACTGGAATCAAACGGTTTTAGACTTAGTAGAACTAAAGCCATGTACATGAGGTGCGGTTTCAGTACTACTAGGCACGAGGAGGAGGAGGTTTGCCATGATGGACATGTGGTGCCTCATAAGGACGTATTTCGATATTTGGTCAATGTTGTAGAAGCATAGGGATGTCGATGAAGATGTGAACCGTCGAATCAAATCTGGATGGATGAAGTGTTACCAAGCTTATGACATTATCTGCGACAAGAGAGTGCCATGGAAGCTAAAAAGGAAGGTTCTATAGGATGATGATTCAACCCGCAATGTTCTATAGCGATGAGTATTCGCCAACTAAAACGTGAAATATTCAACAGTTAGCTATGGCGGAGATGCGCATGTTAAGGACCGGGTCCGAAATGATGATATACAAATTATAGTTGGGGTATCACCGATTGAAAAGAACCTTGCCTAACATCATCTAAGATGGTTTGGGCATATTCAACGTAGGACGCCAGAATCTCCAGTACATAGCGGACGGCTAAATTGTGTTGATAAAGTCAAGGCCCGTTAACCGCGCTCCCTAGACATGATGCACACATTAGATTGTGTTTGTTCCAATGCATTGTCTAGTAGATGCAGTTTAGGGGATACTGGTTAAGGTTGAACAATGTATACCTAGTACCACACAATGCACATAGGTCTACTAATGTGTGCATTGTACCTACTTATCTAGGTTGAACAATGTATACCCTATACAAGACAATGAGCATCAACCTACATAAGTAGGTATACTAATTCACGACTGAACAATGTACTAGGTCTTTAATTTTTAGTTCCACATAGACAAGTTACATTAAATTCTATTACATGTACATGTCTGTCATGACTATCTTGGCCTTCCATGAGCTTGCTAGAGATTAATTGGTTGGGGGTATGGTTTCGAGAACTAATTTTTCGTGGATCGGTGTTACCATGACGTTTCTCCGTGAGTTACCTCGCCGATGTGTGTATATTATCATGTTATTTCGGTAGAAGCTATCAGGATGTGTTTCCTACAACTTTTTCATCCGGTTCAAAAGGTAAACATGAAGTTTGTACGTGAGTTATCAACTGTACGATGCATATATTAGCATTTTATTTACACAGAAGTTATCAAAGATGTTCTCAACCACTAATTTTGAGGCTATTTCTTTTTAAAAAAAAGCACTAGTCGATGACTCAGGCCATTTTAAACGTGTGGGTCCAGCTAGACAGGGTGACCTGGCAAATAAAGAGACCAATTACATCCAGATACAATTTTGTTTTGCAAAAGGATCCCTAAAAAAAGCAATGGGGGTCCTCCGTGACCTTCATCTCCCACCGCTCCGGTGGTGGACCCTGACGGTCATTCTCTCCCAGTGCGTGGCCGGCGCAGCTGCTGCTTACTCCGGCGGCGGTGGCTCGATTCCTGGCCCGATCCCGTTGGAATCGGTGCTGGTCCAAGCGAGGAGGCTCGGGAGCGGCTGGATTGGCAGCGTCGACTCCTAGATGTGGTCATGACGGAGGCAGCACGGCGGCGCAAGCTCCTCCGACCCCGACAACCACGGCTGGAGCTCTACGATGGACCCAGGATGCGCGGCGACCTCACCTGTCTAGCCTTTGTCCGCGAAGGAGAGGATGGCGACGCCGGCTGCTGGCTCCAATTGACCGCGGTGGTGGAACTTCGAGGTTGTCCATGGCCGGGGGTGGGTCTGCCGCGACCGACAATGGTGGGCGGCTCTACGGCGACCGACGACACCGGTTCCGGCTGCCTATTCGGCCTCGGCCGGCGAAATCGAGGGCCCCATTTCTCCCTTTCTTTTTGTTGTTCCGAAGCTACCGTTTACTTTGGGTGGGCTGGCGACCATTCTATCCGGAATGAACGAGATCCACATCGTTTAGATCTGTTTTAATTCTCCTGTCGACTGAAAAATAGCATTATCATTTTAAAGATTATCTATCTCTTATCTCTACTTTTTTCCATAGTCATTGTGAATTTTTTGTATACGTCAAGATTTTTTTTTCAAAAATCTATTCATCACCCAGGATAGAGAATAAGTTATTCTTCATCCGGATAATTTTACGGTCGTTTCATAAATAAATTATATTTTAAATTCAAATAGTTATATTTATATTGGTTCACTACGTAAAATTTAGCATAACAAAACAAAAATATAGGTCATAACACCAGAAAAACTGCATTTTGTGCATATTTTACATTATTTTTATACGTTTGTAATTTTATGTAACATAAAATATTTTTGTGATCATTATATATTTTCTTACTTTTTTTATGTATTAAATAAAATAAAATTGATGGAGCGTAAAATTACGATGCATTTATATTAAAATAGAGGGGAGTGAAGAATAACTATTCCTTATCCAGCATGACGAATAGTCAATCCCCATATGTTACATGATTAAAAAAATTAAAACATATTTTTTGTGTCTACTTTTCCGTAAACATTGTACAATTTTTTGTATGCGTCAGAAACATATTTTATATACAAGTTTGTATTTTTACAAATGATAATTAACATTGTTGGAAACTTTATTTTGTATATCTATTTATGCATTGTATTTTTATACATTTTCATATACATCGAAAATAAATTTTTCCATACGTATTTTTCGAATTCATGGTTAATATTAAAAAATATTTCAAGAATTTTTTGTAATATATACGCTTAGAATATCTGAAGTATAAATAAAAGTAAGAAAAATAAAACAGTGGAAAACAAATGGAAAAAACCAGTGCTTTTGACGCAGGTGACCTCCCGTGCGCTGGGCGGACCAAGTCTCACGCTTGCTTCAGCCTAGACCACAATAAGCCTCGCTACAAGCGAGACAGGTGTGTCCAGCCTATTTGTTAATTGATATCCTCTAGTGAGTAGTAAGATTATACTATTATTATTATTATTGTTATTATTATTATTATTATTGTTGTTATTATTATTATTATTATTATTATTATTTCTATTTTGGTTGACCTCCCACTTGCAACTAGAGCATATTTTTAAATAGAAAATACCCTGCGTGTTGTGTCGGATTTAAGAGCAATAAAGTTGCAAGCAAACAGTATACCAACTCTATTATATACATGTGATAGAAAATAATATACTGAAGCAGAATGATCATGCATGCATTATCAGATCAGCGTCTCAAATGGTGCTTTGACCACTAAGAAAAAATGAAGCCACCTAAATTTTGTGACAGCCAAAAGTTAACCTTTCATGTCTATACATGAGGTTAGGCTGAAAGGTTTCAACTTCATTACATCATCTTGACCAGTTAGATGTTCACGTATTTTACAATATAAATCACATTTAGATACACCACTTAAAAAATTGGTGAATTACATATGATTAAAATAAGTATTGTGACAGTTGTTGATATTCTATACATGCATAAGTAGAAATTGGCAATCACTAAGACCTTCCCAAAATCAATCAGAAACTTTCAAACTTGAATGACAAACAGTTGAACTGAAGCCCTCAAATGACAAAAGTAACTTAGTGTGCCAAGTTTGTTCTCCACTCCCGTTCAGTCTGAAATATGCACGAAATATTAGATGGATATCATATGAAACAAAAAAAATGTTGCGAGTGCCACTTGGAAAAGGAGATAGTACACAAAACAAAACTTGCTTAATTTGGCTAACTGTGCCTTCGAACTTTTATTTACTGTTGCTCTTTATATCGTTTATATATTAACGTTGCAATGCAGGCGCTATACTCGAGTTACTATGATAAAAAAAGTTGGTCTCATAAATTTGTCTCAAAATTTGCTTGATCTAGTTGATAGAATGTGATAGGCGGAACTAACTTGATGAATCATTGTAGAAATATAATCGGATAGAGCGAATAAAGATATTGATAGCTAGCTCAAAAATATTCGGAATACTATGGAAGAGAGAAACATCTTCCTTAGGTTATCAAGAATGCTAAATGTAGGAGTTAGCATGCATTTTGCAATACATCGTTAGGCCATCTAGCAAGCTTGAACCAACGGTTTCAAATAAAAATGTAGAGCATAGAGCTGAGAGAACACCGGAGGGCCACAGAGCAAGTTGGACCCGCAACGGGCATGCTCGAGGAGCGCAGAGATCGGCTCCTAGCCGTTGAGGAGAAATTGGTGAGGGATTTGAAATGTGGGGTCGATCGGTTGAGAGCTGAGAAATAGGGACAGTCGCCACTTTATTTTAAAAGGGGGGATGAGGGGGTCTATGGCTTACGGCTGGAAATAGAGAGACTATTCGTCTTCGACTGCTCGTCTTCAATGGATTATGTACGCTAATAGTGGAACACATGAGGTCGTACAAGTTGTTGATGTGGCTAGATTACTGAGGTGGATAGGATGCATGTCAAGAGAAATAGGATAGCGGGATGAACTATTTAGGTATTATAGATGTGTAATCTTCTAATTGTAACTACATGTCTTTAATGTAACTTCAAGTTTTCGGTGGTAGGTAGGAAGGGGCGGTTGTATGTTTCCCACTAGGCACACAACTACAATTGTTGCTCCAGCTCCAATTACAGATCCGCAATGCAACTACAACTCCCAATGCAACCGCAACTCAGTGGTGTTTCTATCGGGCAGGTGCAGTTGCATGTGTGCTACTAGGAATGCATCTTCAAGCGTCGTCGCCGACTATAACTACATGTCTTCAACGCAACTGCAACTCAGTGGTATTTTGTCGATGGGGGGGGGGGCAATTGCACGTGTGTCACGTCAAACAACAGCAAGTGTCACCTCCGACTACAACCACATGCCTTTAAGACAAGTGCAACCCTGCTGTTTTGTTGGAAGCGATCGGAAATTTCATGTTTGTCACTAGGCACACAACTACAATGGTTGCCTTTGAGTGCAACTGCATGTCTTCAACATGAACGGTGCTTTGTTACGGATGAAGGGGGCAATTGCATGTATGGAACTAGGCACAAGACTACAAGTGTCGCCTTCGATTGCAGCTAGATGTATTCAACGTGACTACAACGTTATACTATTTTGTCCACACGGAGGGGTAGTTGCATGTCTATCATTAGACACACAACTTCAAGTCTCGCCTCTCACTGCAACTACATGTGTTCTACGTGAGTACAACTCTATGGTGTTTTATCGACAGAGAGGGGCGGTGCATGTCTGCCATTAGACACACAATTGCAAGTCTCGCCCGTGACTACATCTACATATATTCAACACGACTAAAACTTAGTGATGTTTGTCGGGGATGGGGTAGTTGTGTCTCTGCCACAAGACATACGACTAAAGTATCACTCCAACTTCAATTGAATGTCTTCAACATGGCTGCAACTCTGCAATCGATGCATTTTTAGAAAGGTTTTAGATTTAGTAGAACTAAAACCAAGTACATGAGGTGTGGTTCCATTACTACTAGGCAGATGAGGAGGATGTTAGTCTTAATGGGCAGGTGATGCCTCACAAGGACACCTTTTGATATTTGGGGTCAATGTTGCACAAGAATGTGGATATCGACGATGATATGAACCATAGAATCAAATCCCGATGGATGAAGTGGCGCCAAGCTTCTCACATTCTCTATGACAAGAGAGTGCTAGAAAATCTAAAATGCAAGTTCTATAGGACAACTATTCGACTCGTAATGTTGTATGGAGCTGAGTGTTGGCTGACTATAAGGCAACATTTGTAGCCGTTAGGTGTGGAGGATATGTGCATGTTGAGATGAATGTATGGCCACACAAGAAAGGTCGAGTACAGAATGATGATATACAAGATAGAGTTGGGGTAGAATCAATTGAAAAGAATCTTGTCCAACAACGTCTCAGATGGTTTGGGCCTATTCAGCGTAGTCCTCCAGGAGCCCCAGTGCATAGCGGACGGCTAACACGTACCGATAATGTCAAAAGAGGTCGGGGTAGACCGAACTTGACATGGGAGGAGTCCGTGAAGAGAGATTTCAAGGAATGGAGTATCACCAAAGAATGTTTGAAAGCTTGCTATCCATGTGCGAGAACCATGAGTTGGTCGCGAGATCTAATGGGTTTTACCTCTAGCCTACCCCAATTTGTTTGGGACTAAAGGCTTTTTTGTTGTTCTTGTTGTTGCTAGTTGCATGCCCACCCCTAAAGTTGCAACGACACATCTGGCAAACCGCTTACAACTACTAGGCGTATAACGCGACTACAAGAGAGGGGGGATGTTAGACAATTGCATTTCGACCACTAGAGTTGCAACTGCAAAGGGGTACACCATGATTGCAACTAAGGGGAGGGATGTCGACGAGTTGCATGTCCACCACTAGAGTTGCAACTGGCATGCAACTCCAAGGGGCACAACTCGACTACAATGGGTAAGGGATGTTGGCCAGTTGCATGTCCACCACTAGAGTTACAACTGTGAATGTCGTAACCCTCCTCCATCAACAAAGGGTGCAACATGACTGCAACGAGAGGTTTCTTTTCTTTTGTGGCACAATATTTTTCGAGTTGTAAGTTTTTGTCACAACTTAGTGACGGCGACAATTGTGGCTTTATGATTACAATAGGACTACACCAAGGGAAGCTTTGAATCCTTATATTTTTATTTTGATGATGGATGAGGTCACAAGGGTTACACAAGGATAGATCCTATGGTGTATGCTTTTTGCAGATGATCTCGTCCTAGTCGATGACAGTGGGACGAGGGTTAATAGGAAGTTAGAGGTTTGGAGACAAACACTGGAATCAAACGGTTTTAGACTTAATAGAACTAAAACCATGTACATGAGGTGTGGTTTCAGTACTACTAGGCATGAGGAGGAGGAGTTTAGCCATGATTGACATGTGGTGCCTCATAAGGACATAGTTCGATATTTGGTAAATGTTGCAAAAGCATAGGGATGTCGATGAAGATGTGAACCATCAAATCAAATCTGGATGGATGAAGTGTCACCAAGCTTATGACATTATCTCCGACAAGATAGTGCCACATAAGCTAAAAAGGAAGGTTCTATAGGATGATGATTCAACCTGCAATGTTCTATAGCGATGAGTATTCGTCAACTAAAACGTGAAATGTCCAACAATTAGCTATGGCAGAGATGCGCATGTTGAGATGGATGTGTGGCCACAAAGTGAAGGACCGGGTCCAGAATGATGATATAGAAATTAGAGTTGGAATAGCACCGATTGAAGAGAACCTCGTCTAACATCATCTAAGATCATTTGGGCATATTCAACGTAGGGCGTCGGAATCTCCAGTACATAGCGGACAACTAAATTGTGCTGATAAAGTCAAGAGGGCCAGGGTAGAACGAATTTGACATGAAGGGAGCCCATAAAAAGAGATTTGTAGAACTGAAGTATCACCAAAGAATTGGCCATGGATAAGGATGCGTCGAGGGTTGCTATCCACGTGTCAGAAAAATGAATTGGTTGTAAGACCTTATGGATTTCGTCTCTAAACTACCCCAACTTATTTGGGACTAAAGGTTTTATTGTTATTGTAAATTTCTCTAAAAAAAATCTTCTTATTCTTTCCTTTTTCCTTCTCCAAGCAATTGGTAAAGTTTTTCTTTTTCTTTTGACATGTTGTCAATTTTCTTCTTAAGACTCTTTTTCGCTGCTTTTTGTTTTTCATTCTTGGTTACACAAGGAAAACTAAACATGAAATTAATATAATTTTTTTGTTGTTGTAGAAAGGAAGATTAAAGAAGGGGCGGTGATATATATCGCTAATAGAGATTTGTATCCCAACCATCTCTGGCACGCAGCTTATATGGGGCCTGACCCATCGAGTGGAACAACCTTCAGCGAGCGAGGCCACAGGCTCCAACGAGCACAAAAAAAAACTAAGACGGTCAGTTTTGCTCCAAAATAAATCTAGCACGACGAGTTTTACTTATATTTTTCTATATATTTTCATGTATGGAAAATAAATTATTCAGTACATAGTGAATAATTCTTCTTTATATGATAAATATTTTTTGAATCAACACTAAATATTTTTATAAAATATATTCGAACATTTTCAGTATATGGTAAAAAAAATTATATGAGGAATGTTTCATTATGCACACTGAACATTTAAAATTTATTTAATATATGGTTAACATTTTTTCATGTCCACTGAAATATCTTAGTTATACCATGAATATTGTTAGTACACACTAAACATTTTTTCAAGACATTCGATGCACGTTTTTAATATAGACTGAACTTCCTTTTAAACATATAGGAAAAGGGCCCGTACCTTGCAACGGGAAAAAAATACCACCGGCTTTTAATTTACAAAATGTGGTCTATTATTTGAGTATTTGTAGCTACGAGCCAAACAAAGATGATCTTAGACTACAAAAAGGCAGTTCAAGATTCTACATGTCTTCTATTTAAATATGGCTTGCATGTATAGTTAATACGTACAAAGAAACGGTTAAGCGATCTTCAATTTCGTCTCTAATCCTGATTTTGTTAAGATGTTCATTCACAATCCAAATCAGTATAAATTCGAAAAAGAGACGGATAATGATTATTGATTAAGATTGCATCCTAGATAATATATTTTTTAAATGGTTAACAGGTAAAATAACATCATATTCAGATTCTACATATTTTTCTAATAAAAATCCATAGATAACATGTTAAATTTGAAGTTACGTTTTAGAAGATATGAGTATTTTAAAAAACATTTAATATGTACTGCAGGTTTAATGTCAGAATCATTAAGAGATTTTTTTAAAAATAACATGACGGATTAAGAACACATAATTTCTTTATTAGTAGATATAGATAAAGAACAAAGCTTGTTAAATGGCCCGTCCAGTAGTAGCGCCACATTAGTGATCGCTGTCGTATCGCTTGCAGAGAGCGATGCATATTAGTTGCATAAAGATGGGGATAGTAAGAGAGCATCAAGCCATGGGTTAACCAAAGAAAAAAGGAAAATTCTATCTAGAAGCGTCCCACTGTGGACATCTGATGCAGCGGCTTGTGCGTTCTCTTGCATGCATGCATGCAATGATGTCATCAGATTCGTTTTAAATGACCGAAATTCAAAAAAAATTATCTCTTCAACCGTTAATTCGATCGATAATCCGTTTTCACCGTTGATTTTGTTTCGACGAAATCTTTAAAACTAGATCCCTTGTCGACATGTTTCGACAACTTTTTTTTGCTCACAATTACCACATTTGCTGCACTTACTTGTCATATTAGTAAGTGCTTACTTGTCTGATAAAAAAATAACTTAATCGTTAAATTTTTAAAAATTGCGTATACATATGACATCTTGACATAATCAAAATGGCAAGACAAACAACTTTTTGAGGCAATTACACGTAAAAATATGACAACTCAACATATTTAAAACCGATGACCACAAAAAAAATCTTTTTTGGTCATCGTTTCTAAATATGGCAACTCGACATAGTTAAACTAGCATCTTGACAACTAAGCTTTTGTAAAATTGGCAACTATGCAATCTTTAACTACTACTAGTAGTACTAGTACTAATCAGATGCATTTAGCTAGTGAATAAGGTCTGCCGACACATGTTTTGTGTGAGACACTTTTTTTATCGATTTTCTGTGTGATGCTTTGCATGCAATGCATATTTTTGTGATACCATCTGCCTATCCTTCTAGCCCACTCTGCTGTGTGCTGCAATATGGATACATGCGACACATGATTCACATAAAAAAATGGCAATTAAGTTATTTTTTTGGACAAGTAAGTGGCTAATAATACGACAAGTAAGTCTAAAAATGTGGTAATTATGGACGAAGAAAAAAAGTTCTCGAAACATGTCGATATGGGATCTAGTTTTGAAGATCTCGTCGCAACAAAACCAACGGTGAAAACGGATTGTCAATTAAATTAACGGTTTTAGAGATAAAACTTTTTAAATTTAAAGTCAATAGAGAGAATTTTGATGACGTCATTGCATGCATGCATGATAGGGAGATGGAATTAGCCGCAGCATAGAAAGACTTGCATGCGGCGCCGCTGTATAGTTAAGCCCAAGAAAAAAGCACGAAAAAGTTAAATAATAGGCACCAGCGATTATCTTTAAGAAATAAGCTGTGCTAGCGGCTCGCTAGGAGATATGGGCCCCCATTTTCAAGAAGGGCATCAGATATGGAGATTTATTTATTTTAAACGTGTGAACCGCTTGCTTCTCCATAACGGAAAATCTGATTTGAAGCTTATACTGCGTTAAATTGTTGATCTCTCGCACATGCGATCCTCCGAGCACAAGAATTGGAACGGCCCACTCCCCCATAACGACGGAGCCGGTTTTGGAAACCTTACTGTTTTTTCTTTTTATACTGGTTTAGCGGTTTTCTTTTATGTGTTCTTTTTCTTTTTCTGTTTCATTTTTTTCAGTTTATTTTTCTATGTTTTTTTTTGTATTTTCCTTTTCAAGTTCATAATTTCTTGCTTGCCTTTTTTATAAAAATTGCAAATTTGGAAAACGTTTAAAATAATCATAAATAGTTCTTTTTACAAAAAAAATCAATAATTCCAAAATTTATTGATGTTTTATAAAGTGATCGATTTTTTCAAACAATACATAATTTTAAAATTTGTTCATTTTTTACAAAAAGTTTGAAGTTTCAAAGTTCTGTTCATGTTTTCCTAATATTGTATGTGATTTCAAAAATTTGTGCACAGTTTCCAAAATATTAAGAGTTTCAACATTTATTCATGTTTTTGTATAATGTTTGTAATGTTTTTTCTTCTAATTTTTCAAAGTTTGTTCGCACATTCAAAAATGTTCGAAAATCCAAAATTTGTTCATGTTGAGCAAACTTGTTAGCACTTTACAAAGTATTTGTAATTTTGAAATGGGTTCCCATTTTCAAAACAGGTCAAAGTTTTAAAACAAATCATGTTTCTCAAAAATGGTCCGCACTTTAAAATTTTGTTTGCGTTTTCTTGAGGGTCGAAGTTTCAATTTTTCTTCATGATTTAATTTTTTTTTTCTAATTTTCTAAAATTTCAAAATGTATTCCAATTTTTCAAGTTTGTTCATGTTTTGAAAATTTCGCTCACAAACTAGTGATTCACACAAATTTCAAAAAAATCAAATTTAAACTATGTAAATTTGAAAATTACTAGCACTAATAGAAATTTTGTAGTTTTTTGACCTAAACCAAAAAGATTCATTCAAAAACTATAAATAGTCTAACGGTTGTTTCATATTTAAAAACACAAACTGTCTTGTTTAGAAAAAAAAAACAATAAAAAATAGAAAATTGACCTTTAGTCCCGGCTGGAGCCACCAACCTGGACTAAAGGTCTCTTCCCGCATGGAATTTTGGCCGCCGAAAATAGACCTTTATTCTCGGTTGATGACACCAACCGGGACTAAAGGTGCGTGCCCGTGGGCCAGACGCCCCGCCTTTAGTCCCGGTTGGATCAACCAACCGGGACTAAAGGGTCTTTAGTCTCGGTTCGTGCCTCGAACCGGGACTAAAGGTCTCTACATATAACACCCCGTCCGTTTTCGGCCCCGATCTCTCCCATTCGACCCCCCGATGCCGACGCCCTGCCCAGACTCCGCCAGGCTGCCGAAGGTAGCCGCCGCCCCCGAAGCCGTCCTCGTCGTCTCCGCCCCCGACGCCAGCCGCCATCGCCTCCTCCACGAGCCCCTCCTGCACACCATCGAGTCCCTGCTACGCCCCGGCCCTCCTCCCAAGGTGAGCTCCGCTGGTCGCCTCTCCTTCCCTTCTCTCGGTTTGTTTGCCCCGGCCCCTCGCCGTCCCGAGCGCGGCGACGCCATAGCCACCGGCCTTCCCGAGCGCGGCGTAGCCATGGCCGCCGGCTTGCCCAAGCGCGACGGCGCCTTGGTCGCCGGCCTACCCGAGCGTGGTCGCCTCCTTCCTTCATAGATTCTAATTCAGTTAATAACACTTTTAGAATTGAAGGTTTGCTCATGAATCGATTGTGAAGTTTCAAAGGAATCGTGATGCAAAGGAATTATATATGTCACTAGGTTGTATCTTGCCTACATAATATGTTGTCAGATACTTGCATATCTTTTTTTATTATACAGAGAGCAACATTTATAATTCATAATTCACAAACTATGGAACTTGGTATGTATTTTGAATCCACATAGCTAACCAACAATTTTGATTACAACATGGGGCATGCACTTGAGGTTTACAATAGCTTAAAAATAATACCTATTATGTACTTGAGTTGTGCTTGGTGCTCTTGAAGAAATTGTAGATGCACCTTCAATTTAAAATTAGTGTAAAATATAAAAGTAAAAGGAGATGGGAATATACCAACATGAAAAATAGAAAAAATGATATCTTCATGTTCACTTTAGGCATGGATTGCCAACGGAACCTGCACTGACATATGCTACCTCAGATTTTCCTTCGAGTAGGAATTTTTCTAAAAAGACTCCAGCTATCCACAAATGCAAAAAGTAATGATAAGGCAAAACATGGATCTATTGTAATTCTTGTAGTGTATCTCCAATGCAATATCCTCTATCTTCACAAATGGATATAACAAACTAAATCCTGGAGATATAAACTTCTAACTTGAAAATCTGTCAAGTACTTCATGAACATATTCATGAGTAGTGAAGGTTTGCTCATGAATCGATTCTGATGTTTTTTCTCTCAAGAGGGGTGGTGCTTTTGATGTTACAACTCTATTCCTCAAGAACATATGAAATTTTCTCTAGCATTCATTGTAGTATAGAATCAAGAAAAGCTGAGGTAGAATAAAGCACTAATGCTTGTTTATCCACGGAGATTATTACCATCCTAGTTTAGAATTCAGTAATATCAACCCTCGCCAAATCCTATCACTTTGAGCTAATGACATTTCCTACACTTTGGATCTGTTCATAATAATTTCACTCTTATGGCATGTATGGTACCTATTTCACACTACAATTTTTGCACTTAAATAGTTGTAAAAGTTTATTAAAGTTTATTAAATAGTAGGAATTTAAATAGTTGTAGAATTTTTCATCGACGTCAGGGAGGAGGAGGTACATCGTCGTGTCAGGGAGGAGGACGAGCACGTCCGTCGCTACATGGAGGCATTAGACGCAAGGTTCTCCAATACATGGCAGGTTCTTCAATACCTAGGAGGTTTCTCAGCCATCTCACCCGAGCTATGATCCAGTGATGGTTCCTGCTCTTTGGATGTCCACCGCCCGCGCCTCACTACATCGGCAACTCTTTGTTGGTTTATCAGCTAGATATTATTCGAGAGATGTATTAGTGTATTCGAAAGATGTATTAGTGATGTATTCGAGATCATATATTCGATAATATTAAGTGGATTATTCGATGATCCATTAATTAAGTGGATTATTCGATGTATTAGTGATATTATATATACATGATGATCTTGCTAGCTAAAGTGAATACTAAATTGTTTTATCTTTTTCTCGGTTAATTAAGCTATGGACGGTAGAGACAGAGACCACGATCAAGAGCATGTCTTGTACGGCATGATACACTCTGGAAACAAAGAGAATGAAGAAGAATATGATTGATCACAATACCATAACCCATCGGGTGAGGGAATTGAGGAAGAACAACCAAGAGACGAAGGAGAACCAGACGATGATGTAAAGAAATTTTCCTCGAATTATCAAAGTCCGACGAGGTATACATTTAGCCTTTGGTGATCATTAGATGTCTACTAATTGATCATTAACGAATCTCCTCTTTTAGCCCTCCGGATCGAGCAACTCTTCTACAAGTAGGGAAGTACGGGGCCCGACCAAAAAGTTGTCCGAGGGCACAAGGTACCACATTGACGCGATAACATTAGGTGGAGAACCAACTGATCCCAAAAATAATGCATCCAAATTTTTACGTCAATGCGGAGTTATTGTCACGGACCAAATACCTATCTCCATTCAAGAATGGCATAGGCCAAAGCAAGATCAAGAAGTTAGTTTTGTGGACGAAAGAGCAAAAAAATCTGCTTTGTATACGCTCATGACACATTTCTGTTGGAAACATGCCCTAGAGGCAATAATAAAATGGTTATTATTATATTTCCTTGTTCATGATAATTGTCTATTGTTCATGCTATAATTGTATTACCCAGAAACCATAATACATGTGTGAATACATAGACCACACCATGTCCCCAGTGAGCCTCTAGTTGACTGGCTCGTTGATCAATAGATGGTCATGGTTTCCTGACCATGGACATTGGATGTCGCTGATAACGGGATCACATCATTAGGAGAATGATGTGATGGACAAGACCCAATCCTAAGCATAGCACGAGATCATGTAGTTCGTCTGCTAGAGCTATTCTAATGTCAAGTATCATTTCCTTAGACCATGAGATTGTGCAACTCCCGGATACCGTAGGAATTCTTTGGGTGTATCAAATGTCACAACGAAATTGGGTGACTATAAAGGTGCACTACAGGTATCTCCGAAAGTGTTTGTTGGGTTGGTACAAATCAAGATTGGGATTTGTCACTCCGTGTAATGAGAGGTATCTCTAGGCCCACTCGGTAATACATCGTCATAATAAGCTGAATGTGACTAAGGAGTTAGACGGGATCATGTGTTACGGAATTGATATGTCTCCATCGTATCTACATTTCCAAACTCTTTTGCCCTTGTTTTGGACTATAATTTGCATGATTTGAATGGAACTAACCCGGGCTGACGCTGTTTTCAGCAGAATTGCCATGGTGTTGTTTTTGTGCAGAAATGAAAGTTCTCGGAACGTCCTCAAAATTTACGGAGAATATTTCTAGAAAATATGAAAAATACCTGTGCAAAGATCCACCGGAGGGGACGGGCCAGTGGGCCACAAGCCCTGTAGCCGCGGCCTCCCCCCTGACCGCGGCTACCAGGATTGTGGGGCCCACGTGGCTCTGCCGCCCCCAATTCGGGCGCTATTTATTCCCTTTCGTCCCGGAAAAAATCAAGACAGAAGAGTTCATCGCGTTTCACGATCCAGAGGCGCCGCCACATCCCGTTCTTGCCCTGGAGGGCAGATCTGGAGTCCGTTTTGGGCTCCGGATCAAGGAGATCGTCGCCATCGTCATCATCAACCTTCTTCCCTCTCCAATTCCATGAAGCTCTTCATCTTTCGTGAGTAATCTATTCGTAGGCTAGCTGGGCGGTGATGAGTAGGATGAGATCTATCACGTAATCGAGTTAGTTTTGACGGGGATTGATCCCTAGTATCCACTATGTTCTGAGATTGATGTTGCTGCTACTTTGCCATGCTTAATGCTTGTCACTAGGGCCCGAGTGCCATGAATTCAGATCTGAAATTATTATGTTGTCACCAATATATGTGTGTTTTAGATCCGATCTTGCAAGTTGTAGTTACCTACTATGTGTTATGATCCGGCAACCCCAGAGTGACAATAACCGTAACCACTCCCCGTGATGACCATAGTTTAAGGAGTTCATGTGTTCACCAAGTGCTAATGCGTTGGTCCGGTTCTTCATTAAAAGGAGAACCTTAATATCCCGTAGTATCCATTTGGACCCCGCTGCCACGGGAGGGATGGACAATAGATGTCATGCAAGTTCTTTTCCCTAAGCACGTATGACTACACACGGAATGCATGCCTACATCACATTGACGAACGGGAGCTAGCCACATATCTCTCCGTGCTATAACTGTTGCATGATGAATGTCATCCAACAAATCACATATCCATTGCCTACGAGTTTGTCCCTCTGCCATTGTTACTTGCTTTGCTCTGCTGCTGTTACTACTGTTGCTGCTACTGTTACTTGCTGCTACTATTACTTGCTTTGTCCTGCTGCTGCTGCCACTACTATTGCTACTAGTGTTACTTGCTTTGTCCTGCTGCTGCTTCCACTACTGTTACTACTACTGTTACTTGCTGTTGCTGTTACTTGCTACTGTTTCTACTTGCTACTGCTGTCACTACTGTTGTTCCTTGCCACTGCTGTTACTCGTTACACTGCTACTACCTGCTACAATACTTTTCTGGCGCCATTGATACTTCAGTTAGGAATAATCTGTCGTCAACAGATTCTTTCCTAGCACCGTTGCTATCATACTACCTTTGCTGCTTATATCCTGCTTGCAGATACTAATCTTTCAGGTGTGGTTGAGCCGACAACTCAACTGCTAATACTGAAGAATATCCTTTCACTCCCATCGTGTCGACCCAACAAATTTGGGTTGAATACTCTACCCTCGAAAACTGCCGTGATCCCACACGCTGGTGGCCATTGCAAGACAATTGCTAATTGTTGAGGAACTGGAAGCAAGTTTTTTCTTGCGCCGTTGCCGGGGAGGATAGCTATATTCTCCGAGCCACTTGGGATTTATATCTGCTGATCACTACGAAGAATCTGAAAGATCCAAGAACCAAAGTCTTGCCCTCAACTACGAGGGGAGGTAAGGAACTGCCATCTAGCTCTGCACTTGATTCACCTTCAGTTATGAGTAAGCTTGCGACACCACCTCCTGCTAGAAATCTTGATATGTCGCCTGTGCTAGATGATGCTAGAGATGCTACTGCTATTGATGATGCTTATGATGCTACTATGCTTGATGATACTATGCCTGATACTGCTAGAGATGCTATGCCTCATACTGCTATCCATGATGCTATGCTTGATACTTGCTTTGCCTGATGATGCTAGAGATGCTATTTTGCCCGATGATGCTATGCTTGATACTGCTAGAGATACTACTTTGCCTGATATGCCACTAGGGGTATTCCTTGATGCTCATATTGCTAGAGTTACTACCAATGCTCGTGATGCTTCTGAAACTGCCGATACTATTGAGATAGAACCTGCTTTTGCTCCTGCTAGATCTAGCTCTCCTAGATATGAATTTCCTGATATACCTAAGGGTTATGTTATGGAGGGAGAGATAGTTGAGGATTTTCTTGCGTGTAAGGATGCCTATGATGCTGAGAAATTACTTCTCAAGTGGAAGGAAAAATCTCTGAAAGCTAGGATGAAATACGACCCGAAGTTTGCCACTTCACCTATCTTTATCACCGATGAGGATTATGAATTCTCTGTCGACCCTGAGATAATCTCTCTAGTCGAATCTGATCCTTTCCACGGTTATGAGTCTGAGACGGTCATAGCCCATCTTACCAAACTACACGATATAGCCACCCTTTTCACTAGTGAGGAGAAGATCCGCTACTACTATATCCTTAAGCTGTTTCCTTTCTCTCTAAAGGATGACACTAAAGCCTGGTTCACTTCTCTTGCTCCTGGATGTGTGAGTAGTCCCCATGATATGGTCTATTACTTCTGTGAGAAATATTTCCCTGCCCATAAGAAGCAAGCTGCCTTGCAGGAAATATACAACTTTGCTCAACTCAAAGAAGAGAGTCTCCCACAAGCTTGGGGGAGGCTCATCCAGCTACAGAATGCTTTGCCTGATCACCCTCTTAGGAAGAACGAGATACTTGATATCTTCTATAACGGACTTACCGATGCTTCTAGAGACCACCTAGATAGTTGTGCCGGTTGTGTTTTTAGGGAACGAACTATAGAACAAGCTGAGATCCTACTGAATAACATCTTGATCAATGATAATGCTTGGACTATCCCCGAACCACCTCCTAAGCCAACTCCTAAGAAAGGAGGTATTCTATTCCTCAGTCCCGAAGATATGCAAGAAGCCAAGAAATCTATGCAAGAGAAAGGCATTAGATCTGAAGAAGTCAAAAGTCTACCGCCTATCGAAGAGATCCATGGTCTCGATAACCCGATACAAGTAGTAGAGGTGAATTCTCTGCGTAGATTCAATGAGAGTGATATTCCTTTTGACAAACCTGCTAGCCTATGCTTTGATGAATTTGACAACTTTGTTGCCAAACAACAGAGTTTTAATGATTATGTTAGCAGACAATTGGAACAAAGTACTCGTATGCTTAGTCATTTAAGTGCTTGTGTAGACAGAAATGTCAATGATCTCAAGCTTCTGAGTAGACATGCCTCTATGATTACTACCCAGGTAGAACAAGTACTTAAAGCTTAGAATGACTTGCTCAATGAATTAAATGACAACTCTGTCAGAGTCATTACTAGAGGAGGCAAAATGACTCAGGAACCTTTGTATCCTGAATGCCATCCTAAGAGAATTGATCAAGATTCTCAAGGAATTAATGCTGATACACCCAGTCATCCTAAGAAGAAGAAGAAGGATGATAGAAACCTACATGTCAGTTCACCAAATACTATCACACCTGAAGAACCAAATGATATTTCTGCGTCTGATGCAGAAACACAATCTGGTGATGAACATGAACCTGGTGACAATATGGACAGCAATGTTCATCATAATTCTCAACCTAGCAATGATAAGGATGTGGAGATTGAACCTACGGTTAATCCTGATAACCCACAACCTAAGAGATACGATAAGAATGACTTCACTGCTAGGAAGCATGGTAAAGAAAGGGAGCCATGGGTTCAGAGACCCATGCCCTTTCCTCCTAAGCCATCCAAGAAAAAGGATGATGAGGATTTTGAGCGCTTTATTGAAATGTTGAGACCCGTCTTTCTACAGATGCAGCTAATTGATATGCTCAAAATGTCTCCATATGCCAAGTACATGAAAGATATCGTGACTAATAAACGGAAGACACCAGATCTTGAGATCTCCACCATGCTTGCCAATTACACTTTCAAAGGTGGAAGTCCTAAGAAACTTGGTGATCCCGGAGTGCCCACTATACCTTGCTCCATTAAAGGAAACTACGTAAGAACTGCCTTATGTGACCTTGGAGCCGGTGTTAGTGTTATGTCTCTCTCTCTTTATCGTAGACTTGAACTGGATAAGTTGACACCCACTGAAATTTCTGTGCAAATGGCCGACAAATCAACTGCTTTCCCTGTCGGCATTTGCGAGGATGTGCCTGTTGTGGTTGCTAACGTTACTATCTTAACGGACTTTGTTATCCTGGATATTCCTGAGGATGATGCCATGGCGATCATTCTTGGAAGACAATTCTTAAACACTGCAAGGGCTGTTATAGATTGCAGCAAAGGCAATGTCACCTTCCATGTCAATGGTAATGAGCATACAGTGCACTTTCCGAAGAAACGATATCAAGTACATTGCATCAATGCTATCGAAAAAACTTCATCGATTCTTATTGGGAGCTTTGAATGCCCTATTCCTCGTGTTAAGATGAAGTATGATTTTCTTGTTGGGGAGATTCATGTCCCCATTGAGGTGACTTAGTGGCTATTCGATAATTCTCCGTTTCCTTTTGCGATTCGAAAAGGTTTTGTCGAGGGGATTTGATCAACCCCATTGATGGATTTCTTTCGATGACCATGAAATGGATGAATCAAGGAGTCACATACCTCTGTTTTAAGCTTTCACTTTCTGTTGCTTAGAAGAAAAATGATAGATTTAGTTTAGTTTTTCCTGTAATCTGTTTTAGCGTCCCGGAGAAAAGTACCCCAAAAATAAAAGTTCTCCGATGGTCCTGAAAATCAAATATGATTTTTTCTGGATTTTTTGAAAAATACTAGGACTGAGAGCTGGCCTGGGCCCCACACCAGTGGGCCACAAGCCCTGTAGCCGCGGCCTCCCCCTGGCCGCGGCTACCAAGCTTGTGGGGCCCACAGGGACCCCCTCCACTCATTCCAGCTCCCATCCTCTTCTTCTACCTCCAGAAAAAATCGTTTCGCAGCTCAAACCCGTGTTCTTGCTCATTTGGCTGTGCTTTTCGATCTCCTTGCTCAAAGCTCCATTCTCCAAACCGTTTTGGGGAAATTACTCCTTGGTAAGTGACTCCTCCATTGGTCCAATTAGTTTCTACTCTAGTGCTTTATCCTTCGCATATTCTTGCTTCCTTGGTGACCCTGTTCTTGAGCTTGAAATGTTGATTTTAGCTGGTCCCAAGTAGTTTTAGCGCGTGATACGGTCTCTAGGCACTAGTAGGAGTAGTTGCTACGAGTTGGGTTAATCCTTACTCACTTTTCTTCCGAAGTCTCTAAAAATTTCAGATTTTTCAGAGTTAGAAAAGGGAAAAGATGAGGAGGTTCTTGAGAGGCTCTTCAAGCCGTAACCCCAAGGAGGATGAGAAGAACCACCCCAAGTATGTGGTTCCTCGAGTCACAGAAGTTCGAGCTGCAAGTGGCCAAGTGATGAATTTTTGCGCGCCACTGGGCTTTATGAAGACTTTTATTACTTGGTGGAGAATGCAGGTCTTACCGCGTTCGTTCAAAGATTAAAATTTATCCGAGGAAGAATCCTCCTATGGTTGAGTTCATGTTATACGATATCCCCCAGCGCATGACATTACAGGATTTTTGCAATGTGTGCAAATTACCTTATGTTGGGGATATTCATGATCCTCGTCCACGGGACTTGGAGGCTTTCATAGATACTATTACTGTTGGAGAGGAGAGAGGAGTGTCTCGCGCTAGAATTGCTAGCATACATTTTCCTGTGCTTCGGTACTTCTCATTATTTGTGGGAAAATGTTTGATTGGCCGTGGGGAGGTTGGATCACTTAGCTCTCCAGACCTTGCGGTTTTGCACGAAGGCCTTTATAACAATAAGACTTATAGCCTAGGTGCTATAGTAGCTCAGCGATTGAACACAAACCGTTCCAAAGGTGTCGTCTATGGAGGTATCTATGCTACCCGTCTTGCCAGACACTTTGAGATACCCATTAGACTGGAGGAGGAAGAAGAAATGCTTCTTCCTGAGAAATATCTGGATTATGACAGCATGGTTCGCCATGATTTTCTGGATAGAGATGCTAGTAGACGGATGCTTTATAACCTGGTATTTAGTCAGGGTACTCGTGAGACTATTACTTTGCCTGCTCCTTCTTTGTTCAATCTTCATACAGGCATGTACACTGTTATGCCCTCGGGCATCTACGCATATTGGGGCTTGGCCCAACCACAGGTGCCCGTGCCCGAGCCGCCAGTCGAGTACCAGACGCCAGTTTATCAGTGGGAGCCAGAGGAGCTCACACAAGAGTGGCATCCACAGTCCGCTCCGGAGTATCCCGGAGCTGGTTATTTCCCTCCTTGGGAGTAGACCAAGCTAGGCCAAAAGCCTAAGCTTGGGGGAGTACGTGTTTGCACCAACTTTACATTCATGCTTATGCTTTCACTTTGTTAGTCGGTGTTTACACTTTGCCACTGTATTATCCATGCTAGTTTATTTTCGTTTTCTTGTTTTCTTGTTTTGTGTCCTTTTGAGAAAACCCAAAAAGATTTTCCTTTCTTCTTTTGCTTGTTGGGAGCTTTCCCGTGTAAATAGTTTTCTTTTTCTTTGAGTCGAGGTAGAAGACCATGGTTACAATGTTTAGTGGCTCTCGCATGCATACCTGTTCATTTCTAAAGAGCCATATTACTTTGTCTTCTCCTTTGTGTTTGCCTGCAGATTCAGCTTAGTCCAATGCACAAGCACTCTTATTATTGTCCACATCGTTCGATCGTGCAAGTGAAAGGCAATAATGATGATATATGATGAAGTGACTGAGACTGGAAAAGTTGGTATGAACTCTATCTATTTTGTTTTTGTAAATATGACTAGCTTGTCGTCCCAGATTCAGCTTTGTTGAGAGAGAACCATGTTTGCAATGACAACTTAGAGATCATAGTTTCTGATGCCATGCTTAATTAGCTAGGAGCTTATAATGGCTTGTCTTGAATGCCAACATAGATTTTGAGATGACTATGATGTAGTATGATAGGATGGTATTCTCCTTTGAATGATTCAAGTGGCTTGACTTGGCGCATGTTCATGCATGTAGTTGAAACAAAATCAACATAGCCTCTATGATGTTCATGTTCATGGTGATTTATATCCCGCTCATGCTTGCACTCAATGTTAGTCAAACTCTTTGCATCTTGATGACTGTTGTCGCTCTCTAGTTGGTTGCTTCCCAGTCTTTTGCTAGCCTTCACTTGTACTAAGAGGAATACTGCTTGTGCATCCACTTCCATAAACCCAAGAGTTTTTCCATAGAGTCCACCATACCTACCTATTTGTGGTATCTACCTGCCGTTCCAAGTAAATTTGCATGTGCCATTCTCTAAACTTTCAAGAAATAATCTGTTTTGCATGCCCGAACCACTCATGTGGTGACAGGGGGATATCGGTATCTTCCATGTTAGGCGTGTTATCCTCGACATGTGTTTATTCACTGTCATTCACGAGAAAGGGGCCGGTAATTGGAATGCCCAGTTCGACGCTTAATTCGAAAACATAACTGTAAAACAAGACTCCCCCTGGATTGATGTTAGTATGGACGGTACCCGAGGATTCGGCTAGCCGTGGAGTGTGATTGATTGGTGGTGGGGGAGTTAAAACTTTACTTTTCTGTTTGGGAACCGCCTATAGCATGAGTAGCATGGAATATATTGAGAACTCTTGGTCATTGCGTTGACAATGAAAGCATGCCACCCAAAATTATTATCTTTGTTTTCAAAGCTTGAGCTCTAGCACCTCTGCAAATCAATGCTTCCTTCTGCGAAGGGCCTGTCTATTTATTTTCCTGTTGAGTCATCATCTTCTTATTTAAGCACTAATTAGAGAGCACCTCTGTCATTTTTATGCTTTGCTTTTGATTGATATTGAGTATGACTATGACTGGATCTTCGTTGCTATGAATTACAATGTTTAGTTAGCCCTTGATCTTTGAAAGTGCTCTGCATTTATGTTTTGCGGTATCAGAAAGAGCTAGCGAGATACCACCTATTCACACTGCTTCATGCTTGTTTTGATTGAATTGTTGGTATCTGAAACTCATCATTATTTTCTCGCTAGCTGTTTATGCCATTGATATTAGTTTACCGTGAGACATATGTGTCACTTGCTTATGTGGTTAACTTGTGATCTTGCAGGAATTCTGGTTATGAGTTAGACATAGTTGCAACAACAAGATCAAACAGAGTTTGTCAAAGTTTTTCTTTCTCTTTCAGTTTGTCAACTGAGTTTCTTGAGGACAAGCAGGGTTTTAAGCTTGGGGGAGTTGATACGTCTCCATCGTATCTACTTTTCCAAACTCTTTTGCCCTTGTTTTGGACTCTAATTTGCATGATTTGAATGGAACTAACCCGGACTGACGCTGTTTTCAGTAGAATTGCCATGGTCCCGATTTTGTGCAGAAATGAAAGTTCTCGGAACGTCCTGAAAATTTACGGAGAATATTTCTAGAAAATATGAAAAATACCTGCGCAAAGATCCACCGGAGGGGATGGGCCAGTGGGCCACAAGCCCTGTAGCCGCGACCTCCCCCCTGAACGCAGCTACCAGGCTTGTGGGGCCCACGTGGTTCTGCCGCCCCCAATTCCAGCGCTATTTATTACCTTTCGTCCCGGAAATAATCAACAGAGAAGAGTTCATCGCGTTTCACGATCCAGAGGCGCCGCCACATCCCGTTCTTGCCCTGGAGGGCAGATCTGGAGTCCGTTTTGGGTTCCGGGTCAAGGAGATCGTCGCCATCGTCATCATCAACCTTCTTCCCTCTGCAATTCCACGAAGCTCTTCATCGTTCGTGAGTAATCTATTCGTAGGCTCGCTGGGCGGTGATGAGTATGATGAGATCTATCATGTAACCGAGTTAGTTTTTACGGGGATTGATCCCTAGTATCCACTATGTTCTGAGATTGATGTTGCTACTACTTTGCCATGCTTAACGCTTGTCACTAGGGCCCGAGTGCCATGAATTCAAATCAGAAATTATTATGTTGTCACCAATATATGTGTTTTTTAGATCCGATCTTGTAAGTTGTAGTTACCTACTATGTGCTATGATCCGGCAACCCCGAAGTGACAATAACCGGAACCACTCGCGGTGATGACCATAGTTTGAGGAGTTCATGTGTTCACCAAGTGCTAATGCGTTGGTCCGGTTCTTTATTAAAAGGAGAACCTTAATATCCCATAGTATCCATTTGGACCCCGCTTCCACGGGAGGGATGGACAATAGATGTCATGCAAGTTCTTTTCCCTAAGCACGTATGACTACACACAGAATGCATGCCTACATCACATTGACGAACAGGAGCTAGCCACATATCTCTCCGTGTTATAACAGTTGCATGATGAATGTCATCCAACAAATCACCGATCCATTCCCTACGAGTTTGTCCCTCTGCCATTGTTACTTGCTTTGCTCTGCTGCTGTTACTACTGTTGCTGCTACTGTTACTTGCTGCTACTATTACTTGCTTTGTCCTGCTGCTACTGCCACTACTGTTGCTACTACTGTTACTTGCTTTGTCCTGCTGCTGCTGCTGCCACTACTGTTGCTACTACTGTTACTTGCTGTTGCTGTTACTTGCTACTGTTGCTACTTGCTACTGCTGTCACTACTGCTGTTCCTTGCCACTGCTGTTACTCGTTCACTGCTACTACCTGCTACAATACTTTTCTGGCGCCATTGATACTTCAGTTAGGAATAATCTGCCGACAGCAGATTCTTTCCTAGCACCGTTGCTACCATACTACCTTTGCTTCTTATATCCTGCTTCCAGATACTAATCTTTCAGGTGTGGTTGAGCCGACAACTCAACTGCTAATACTGGAGAATATCCTTTCACTCCCATCGTGTCGAACCAACAAATTTGGGTTGAATACTCTACCCTCGAAAACTGCAGTGATCCCACACGCTGGTGGGCCATTGCAAGACAATTGATAAGTGTTGAGCAACTGGAAGCAGGAATGAGTAAAGAGAGTTGTCGGTAACAAGATTGAACAAGGTATAGGGATACCGACAATCGAATCTCAGGCAAGTATCATACCAATAGACAAAGGGAATTGTATACGGTATTAATTGAATCCCCGACATCGTGGTTCATCCGATGAGATCATCGAACATGTGGGAGCCAATATGGGTATCCAGATCCCGCTATTGGTTATTGGCCGGAGAGGTGTCTTGGTCATGTGTGCATGGTTCCCGAACCCGTAGGGTCTACATGTTGGAAATATGCCCTAGAGGCAATGATAAATAGTTATTATTATATTTTCTGTTTAAAGATAATCGTTTATTATCCATGCTATAATTGTATTGAATGAAAACATAGATACATGTGTGGATACATACACAAAACAATGTCCCTAGCAAGCCTCTAGTTGGCTAGCCAGTTGTTCAAGGATAGTCAAGGTTTTCTGACTATATGCAAAGTGTTGTTGCTTGATAACTGGATCACATCATTAGGAGAATCATGTGATGGCCTAGACCCAAACTATGAACGTAGCATATTGATCGTGTCGTTTTATTGCTATTGTTTTCTACGTGTCAAGTATTTGTTCCTATGACCATGAGATCATATAACTCACTGGCATCAGAGGAATACCTTGTGTGCATCAAACGTCACAACGTAACTGGGTGACTATAAAGGTGTTCTACAGGTATGTCCGAAGGTGTCCGTTGAGTTAGTATGGATCAAGACTGGGATTTGTCATTCCGTGTGACGGAGAGGTATCTCAGGGCCCACTCGGTAATACAACATCACACACAAGCCTTGCAAGCAATGTGACTAAGTGTAAGTCACGAGATCTTGTGTTACGGAACGAGTAAAGAGACTTGTTGTTAACGAGATTGAAATAGGTATGGAGATACCGACGATCCAATCTCGGGCAAGTAACATACGGTAGGACAAAGGGAATGACATACGGGATTATATGAATCATTGGCACTGAGGTTCAACCGATAAGATCTTCGGACAATATGTAGGATCCAATATGGGGATCCAGGTCCCGCTATTGGTTATTGACCGAGGAGTGCCTCAGGGCATGTCTACATAGTTCTCGAACCCGCAGGGTCTGCACACTTAAGGTTCAACGATGTTTTAATATTGTTGAGTTATATGTGTGGTTACCAAATGTTGTTCGGAGTCCCGTATGGGACCACTGACGTCACGAGGGTTTCCGGAATGGTCCGGAAATGAAGATTGATATATAGGATGGTTTCATTTGGTTACCGGAAAGTTTCGGGCAATTCCGGCAGTGTACCGGGAGTGACGAATGGGTTCTGGGAGTTCACCGGGAGGGGCCCACCCACCTAGGAGTGAGCCCAAGGCCATAGGGTGGCGCCACAAGTCCGCAGTGGGCTGGTGGAGTCAGCCTAGGGGGCCCATGGCGCCACATAAAGGAATACCAAAAGAAAAGAAAAGGAAAAAGGAAAAAGGGGAGGTGGGAAGGAAGGACTGGACTCCTTCCCCCAAACCGAATTGGGGTGGGAGTCCACGTCCCCCTTGGCCGGCACACCCCTTGAGGACTTGGCCCTCAAGGCAAGCCTCCTCCCCCTCCCTCCTATATATAGTGGTCTTTAGGGCTGATTTGAGACAACTTTTGTCACGTGCAACTCAACCCTAAACCACATAGTTCCACCTCTAGATCGGATTTCTACGGAGCTCGGCCTGAGCCCTGCAGGAGTAGATCATCACCACCACCAGAGCATCGTCACGCTGCCGGAGAACTCATCTATTTCTCCATCTTTCTTGCTGGATCAAGAAGGCTAAGATCATCGTCGAGCTGTATGTGTGCTGAACGCGGAGGTGCTGTACGTTCGGCCCTAGATCGGAACGGATCGTGGGACGGTTCGTGAGGCTGATCGAGGGACGTGAAGACGTTCCACTACATCAACCGAGTTTCTTAATGCTTCCTGATGTGCGATCTACAAGGATACGTAGATCCAAATCTCCACTCTTAGATGGACATCACCATGATAGATCTTCGTGTGCCTAGGAAATTTTTTGTTTCCCATGCAACGTTCCCCAACAGTGGCATCATGAGCTAAGTTCATGCATAGATGTTATCTCGAGTAGAACACAAAAGGTTTTGTGGAGAGTGATGTTCGATTTGCTGCCCTCCTTAGTCTTTTCTCGATTCGGCGGTATTGTTGGATTGAAGCGGCCCGTACCGTCATTACTCGTACGCTTACGAGAGACTGGTTTCATCCACTAACATGCAACCTCGTTGTATAAAGATGACTGGCGGGTGTCAGTTTCTTCAACTTTAGTTGAATTGGTTTTGACCGAGGCGGTCCTTGGAGAGGTTAAATAGCAGTTTGCACAGCTCCTTTGTCATTTTTGCGTAAGTAAGATGCGATCATACTAGATACCCATAGCAGCCATGTAAAATATGCAACAACAAATGAGAGGACGTCTAACTTGTTTTTGCAGGGTATGCTTGTGATATGATATGGCCAATGACGTGATGTGATATATTGGATGTATGAGATGATCATGTTGTAATAGTTAATATCGACTTGCACATCGATGGTACGGCAACCGGTAGGAGCCATATGGTTGTCTTTAAACTAACGTTTGTGTTTGCAGATGTGTTTACTATATTGCTAGGACGTAGCTTTAGTAGTAATAGCATAAGTAGCATGACAACCGCGATGGCGACACGTTGATGGAGATCATGATGATGGAGATCATGGTGTGGCGCCGGTGACAAGAAGATCGTGCCAGTGCTTTGGTGATGGAGATCAAGAAGCACAAGATGATGGCCAAATCATGTCACTTATGAATTGCATGTGATGTTAATCCTTTTATGCACCTTATTTTTCTTAGAACGACGGTAGCATTATGAGGTGATCTCTCACTAAAATTTCAAGACGAAATTGTGTTCTCCACGACCGTGCACCGTTGCTACAGTTCATCGTTTCGAGACACCACGTGATGATCGGGTGTGATAGACTTAACGTTCACATACAACGGGTGCAAAAATGTTGCACACGCGGAACACTCGGGTTAAGTTTGATGAACCTAGCATGTGCAGACATGGCTGCTACTGCAACAAAAGACCTTCCAATGGCGCCAGAAATAGGCACGTTGACGGGAGAATACTTGACTTGATCCTTCTGCTGCGGCTACGCCCTAAGGGACTTCCTAGGCAAGTATGCAAAGGATTTCCCCCGTGGCCTTGGAGCCTTGCGTTGGTGTTCCCTCGAAGCGGAAAGGGTGATGTAGCGTAGCGGTGGTACGTATTTCCCTCAGTTTGAGAACCAAGGTATCGATCCCGTGGAGGAGTATCACAAGAGCCTGCACAAACACAAAAAGCTTGCTCCCAACGCTATGAAGGGGTTGTCAATCCCTTATAGATTGTTTGCCAAGTGAGAACTGAAAGCAACAAAATAACAAAGCAAAGTAAAAGCGGAGGTGTAAACGATGGATGTGAATAGACCCGGGGGCCGTAGTGTTTACTAGTGGCTTCTCTCATGAAAGCAAGTAGACGGTCGGTGAACAAATTACTGTCGAGCAATTGATAGAACCGCGCAAAGTCGTGACGATATCTATGGCAATGATTATATCTATAGGCATCACGTCCAAAACAAGTAGTCCGATACTTTCTGCATCTACTACTATTACTCCACATGTCGACCGCTATCCAGCATGCATCTAGTGTATTAAGTCCATAAGAACAGAGTAACGCCTTAAGCAAGATGACATGATGTAGAGGGATAATCTCAAACCAATGATGAAAACCCCATCTTTTTACCCTTGATGGCAACTACTTAATGGGTGCCTTGCTGCCCCTACTGTCACTGGGAAAGGTCACCACATGGTAGAACCCAAAACCAAGCACTTCTCCCATTTCAAGAATCATAGATCTAGTTGTCCAAACAAAACCTAAGACTCGGAGAGATTTACAAGGATATCAAATCATGCATATAAGAAATCAGCAAAGACTCAAATATATATCATAGATAATCTGATCACAAATCCACAATTCATCGGATCTCGACAAACACACCGCCAAAGAAGATTACATCGGATAGATCTCCATGAAGATCATGGAAAACTTTGTATTGAAGATCCAAGAGAGAGAAGAAGCCATCTAGGTACTAACTACGGACCCGTAGGTCTGAAGTGAACTACTCACGAGTCATTGGAGGGGCGATGATGATGATGAAGAAGTCCTCCAACTCCAAAGTCCCCTCCGGCAGGGCGCCGGGAAGGGTCTCCAGATGAGATCTCGCGGAAGCGGAAGCTTGCGGCGGCGGAAAAGTATTTTCGAGGCTCCCCTGATTTTTTGCTGAATTTTTGGGAATATATAAGCCAAGGATCTAGGTCAGGGGGCGGCCAGGGAGGCCACAAGCCCTGACACCGCCGCCTCCCCCTGGTGGCGGAGTGGGAGCTTGTGGACTCCCTGGAGCCCACCTGGCTTGGCCCAGAGGCCCCCTGATCTTCTTCCGTTCGGGAAAAAATCATTTCGGGATTTTTATTCCGTTTGGACTCCGTTCCAAAATCAGATCTGAAAAGAGTGAAAAACACAGAAAAAACAGGAACTGACACTTGGCACTGAATTAATAAGTTAGTCCCAAAAAAGATATAAAAGGTACATAAAGCATCCAAAGATGACAAGATAACAGCGTGAAACCATAAAAAATTATAGATACGTTTGAGACGTATCAATGGCCTCGGAACACATGAGACCGAAAGGTCGAGCATGAATCGTATAGTTGATATAATTAGCATAGAGAGGCTTATCGCTGAAACTATTCTCAACTCACGTGACGGTCGGACTTGAGTTAGTGAATTTGGATCATGTACCACTCAAATGACTAGAGAGATGTACTTTTTGAGTGGGAGTTTAGCAAGTAATTTGATTAGTTAAACTCTAATTATCTTGAACATAGTCTAAGTCCACTTTGAAATATTTGTGTTGTAGATAAATGGCTCACGCGACAGTCACCCTGAATTTTAATACGTTTCTAGAGAAAGCTAAGTTGAAAGATGATGGAAGCAACTTTGTAGACGGGGCTCGTAATCTTAAGTTGCTCCTGCAAGCTGGGATCAATGGCTCACGCGACAGTCACCCTGAATTTTAATACGTTTTCTAGAGAAAGCTAAGTTGAAAGATGATGGAAGCAACTTTGTAGACTGGGCTCATAATCTTAAGTTGCTCCTGCAAGCTGGGAAGAAGGATTATGTCCTTAATGCTACGCTAGGAGATGAACCACCCGCTACAGCTGACCAAAATGTTTAGAACGCTTGGTTAACACGTAAGGAGGACTACTCAGTAGTTCAATGTGCAGTCTTGTATGGCTTAGAGCCGAGACTTCAACGTCGCTTTGAGAGTCATGGAGCATTTGAGATGTTCCAGGAGTTGAAGTTTATCTTTCAGAAGAACGCCCAGATCGAGAGGTATGAGACCTCCGATAAATTCTATGCTTGCAAGATGGAGGAGAATTCATCTGTTAGTGAACATGTGCTCAAAATGTCTGGGTACTCAAACCGTCTAGCTGAGCTGGGGATTGAACTCCCGCAAGAGGCTATCACTGAAAGAATTCTTCAATCACTGCCACCAAGCTACAAGAGCTTTGTGTTGAACTATAACATGCAAGGGATGAACAAGTCGCCCGGGGAGTTATTCGCGATGCTGAAGGTCGCAGAGTCAGAACTCCGTAAAGGGCATCAAGTGTTGATGGTTAATAAGACCACTAGTTTTAAGAGAAATGGAAAAGTAAAGAAGGGTAATTCCAAGAAGAGCGGCAAGCCTGTTGCCAATCCGACGAAGAAACCCAAAGCTGGACCTAAGCCTGAAACGGAGTGTTATTATTGCAAGGGACTAGGTCACTGGAAGTGCAACTGCCCCAAGTATTTGGCTGATAAGAAGGCGGCCAAGGAAAAATCAGGTATATTCAATATACATGTTATTGATGTGTACTTAACCAGCTCTTGTAGTAGTGCCTGGGTATTCGATACAGGTTCTGTTGCTCATATTTGCAACTCAAAACAGGAACTGTGGAATAAGCGAAAGCTGGCGAAGGGTGAAGTGACGATGCGCGTAGGAAATGGTTCCAAGGTTGATGCAATCGCCGTCGGGACAATTTCACTTCAGTTACCATCAGGATTAGTTATGAAATTAAATAATTGTTATTTAGTGCCTGCGTTAAGCATGAACATTATATCTGGATCTTGTTTATTGCGAGACGGTTACTCATTTAAGTCAGATAATAATGGTTGTTCTATTTCTGTGAGTAATATCTTTTATGGTCATGCACCCAATGTGAGAGGATTGTTCATATTGAATCTTGTAGCGATGATACACATATGCATAACATTGAGACCAAAAGAGTTAGAGTTAACAATGATAGCGCCATGTTTTTATGGCACTGCCGCTTAGGTCATATTGGTGTAAGCGCATGAAGAAACTCCATTCCGATGGACTTTTGGAGTCACTTGACTTTGATTCACTTGACACGTGCGAACCATGCCTCATGGGCAAGATGACTAAGACTCCGTTCTCCAGAACAATGGAGCGTGCAAGTGACTTGTTGGAGATCATACATACCGATGTGTGCGGTCCGATGAGTGTAGAGGCGCACGGCGGATATCGTTATTTTCTCGCCTTCACTGACGATTTGCGTAGATACGGTTATGTCTACTTGATGAAGCACAAGTCTGAAACGTTTGAGAAGTTCAAGCAATTTCAGAGTGAAGTTGAAAATCATCGTAACAAGAAGATCAAGTTCCTACGGTCTGATCGTGGGGGTAAATATCTGAGTTTCGAGTTTGGTGCTCACTTAAGACAATGTGGAATTGTTTCACAGTTGACACCGCCTGGAACACCACAACGTAATGGTGTGTCCGAACATCTTAATCGTACTTTATTAGAGATGGTGCGATCTATGATGTATCTTACCGATTTGCCGTTATCGTTTTGGGGTTATGCATTATAGAAAACTGCATTCACTTTAAATAGGGCACCATCAAAATCCATTGAGACGACTCCATACAAACTATGGTATGACAAAAGACCAAAATTGTCGTTTCTTAAAGTTTGGGGATGTGATGGTTATGTCAAAAAGCTTCATCCTGAAAATCTGGAACCCAAAGCGGAAAAGTGCGTCTTCATAGGTTACCCAAAAGAGACAGTTGGGTGTACCTTCTATCTCAAATCCGAGGGCAAAGTGTTTGTCGCTAAAAATGGAGCTTTTCTTGAGAAGGAGTTTCTCTCGAAAGAATTGAGTGGGAGGAAGATAGAACTTGATGAGGTTGTCGAACCTCTAATCCCTCTAGATTGTGGCGTAGGGAAAGGGGAAACCCCTATTGCTGCGGCGCCGGTTGAGGAGGAAGTTGATGATGATGATCACGAAACTTCGGATCAAGTTCCTATCGGACCTTGGAGGTCGACAAGATCACGTACTACTCCTAAGTGGTACGGTAATCATGTCTTATCAATTATGTTGTTAGACAACAATGAACCTGCGAATCATGAAGAAGCAATGGTGGGCCCAGATTCCAACAAATGGTGGAGGCCATGAAGTCCGAGATAGGATCCATGTACGAGAACAAAGTGTGGACTTTGGAAGTACTACCCGAAGGCCGAAGGCTATTCAGAACAAATGGATCTTTAAGAAGAAGACAGACGCATAGGGTAATGTGACTATTTGTAAAGGTCGACTTGTGGCAAAGGGTTTTTCACAAATTCAAGGAGTTGACTACGATGATACTTTCTCACCGGTAGCGATGCTTAAGTCCGTCCGAATCATGTTAGGAATAACTCCATTTTTTGATTATGAAATCTGGCACATGAATGTCAAAACGGCGTTCCTTAACGGTTTTCTTAAGGAAGAGTTGTATATGATGCAACCCAAAGGTTTTGTCGATCCAAAGAATGCTAACGAAGTGTGCAAGCTCCAGCAATCCATTTATGGACTGGTGCAAGCATCTCGAAGTTGGAATAAGCGCTTTGATGAGGTGATCAAAGCATTTGGGTTTATACAAGTGGTTGGAGAATCTTGTATTTATAAGAAAGTGAGTGGGAGCTCTATGGCGTTTCTAATATTATATGTGGATGACATATTGCTGATTGGAAACAATGTGGAGTTTTTGGAGAGCATAAAGGATTACTTGAATAAAAGTTTCTCTATGAAGGACCTAGGAGAAGATGCTTACATTCTAGGCATTAAGATCTATAGGGATAGATCGAGACGCCTGATAGGACTTTCACAAAGCACATACTTGATAAAGTTTTGAATAAGTTCAAAATGGATCAGTCCAAGAAAGGGTTCTTGCCAGTATTACAAGGTATAAAATTGGGTAAGACTCAGTGCCCAGCAACTGCGGAAGATAGAGAACAAATGAGTTCCGCCCCCTACGCTTCAGCCGTAGGTTTTATCATGTATGCAATGTTGTGCACTAGACCAGACGTCAGCTTTGACATAAGTATGGCAGGAAGGTTTTGGCGTAATCTAGGAGTGGATCACTGGACGGCGGTCAAGAATATTCTGAAGTACCTGAAAAGGACTAAGGAAATGTTTCTCGTTTATGGAGGTGACAAAGAGCTCGTTGTAAAAGGTTACATCGATGCAAGTTTTGATACCGATCAGGATGACTCTAAGTCGCAAACCGGATACGTATTTATTCTTAATGGGGGTGCGGTAAGCTGGTGCAGTTCCAAGCAAAGCGTCGTAGCAGATTCTACATGTGAAGCAGAGTACATGGCTGCCTCGGAGGCAGCAAAGGAGGGTGTCTGGATGAAGCAGTTCATGACAGATCTTGGAGTTGTGCCGAGCGCATTGAATCCAATAACTCTGTTATGTGACAACACTGGTGCCATTGCCTTAGCAAAGGAACCAAGGTTTCACAAGAAGACCAGACACATCAAACGACGCTTCAACCTCATCCGCGACTACGTCGAGGGAGAGGACGTGAATATTTGCAAAGTGCACACGGATCTGAATTTAGCAGATGCGCTAACTAAACCTCTTCCACGGGCAAAACATGATCAACACCAGAACTGTATGGGTGTTCGATTTATTACAACGTAAGTCGCATGGCGATGTGAGGACTAGATTATTGACTCTAGTGCAAGTGGGAGACTGTTGGGAATATGCTCTAGAGGCAATGATAAATAGTTATTATTATATTTCCTGTTTAAATATAATCGTTTCTTATCCATGCTATAATTGTATTGAATGAAAACATAGATACATGTGTGGATACATAGACAAAAAAATATCCCTAGCAAGCCTCTAGTTGGCTAGCCAGTTGATCAAGGATAGTCAAGGTTTTCTGACTATGTGCAAAGTGTTGTTGCTTGATAACTGGATCACATCATTAGGAGAATCATGTGATGGACTAGACCCAAACTATGATTGTAGCATATTGATCGTGTCGTTTTATTGCTATTGTTTTCTACGTGTCAAGTATTTGTTCCTATGACCATGAGATCATATAACTCACTGGCACCGGAGGAATACCTTGTGTGCATCAAATGTCACAACGTAACTGGGTGACTATAAAGGTGTTCTACAGGTATCTCCGAAGGTGTCCGTTGAGTTAGTATGGATCAAGACTGGGATTTGTCACTCCGTGTGACGGAGAGGTATCTCAGGGCCCACTCGGTAATACAACATCACACACAAGCCTTGCAAGCAATGTGACTAAGTGTAAGTCACGGGATCTTGTATTACGGAACGAGTAAAGATACTTGCCAGTAACGAGATTGAAATAGGTATGCGGATACCGACGAACGAATCTCGGGCAAGTAACATACCGAAGGACAAAGGGAATGACATACAGGATTATATGAATCCTTGGTACTGAGGTTCAACTGATAAGATCTTCGGAGAATATGTAGGATCCAATATGGGCATCCAGGTCCCGCTATTGGATATTGAACGAGGAGTGCCTCGGGGCATGTCTACATAGTTCTTGAACCCGCTGGGTCTGCACACTTAAGGTTCAGCGATGTTTTAATATTGTTGAGTTATATGTGTGGTTACCGAATGTTGTTCGGAGTCCCGGATGAGATCACAGATGTCACGAGGGTTTCTGGAATGGTCCGAAAACAAAGATTGATATATAGGATGGTTTCATTTGGTTATCGGAAAGTTTCGGGCAATTCCGGCAGTGTACCGGGAGTGACGAATGGGTTCCAGGAGTTCACCGGGAAGGGCCCACCCACCCGGGAGTGAGCCCAAGGCGATAGGGTGGCGCCACAAGTCCCTAGTGGGCTGGTGGAGTCAGCCCAAGGGGCCCATGGTGCCACATAAATAAATACCAAAAGAAAAGAAAAGGAAAAAAGGAAAAAGGGGAGGTGGGAAGGAAGGAGTGGACACCTTCCCCCAAACCGAATTGGGGTGGGAGTCCACGTCCCCCTTGGCCGGTGCACCCCTTGAGGGCTTGGCCCTCAAGGCAAGCCTCCTCCCCCTCCCTCCTATATATAGTGGTCTTTTAGGGATTATTTGACACAACTTTTGCCACGTGCAACTCAACCCTAAACCACATAGTTCCACCTCTAGATCGGATTTCTGCGGAGCTCGGGCGGAGCCCTGCAGGAGTAGATCATCACCACCACCGGAGCGCCGTCACGCTGCCGGAGAACTCATCTACTTCTCCGTCTTGCTTGCTGGATCAAGAAGGCCAAGATCATCGTCGAGTTGTACGTGTGCTGAACGCGGAGGTGCCGTCCGTTCGGCACTTGATCGGAACGGATTGTGGGACGGTTCGTGGGGCTGATCGAGGGACATGAAGACGTTCCACTACATCAACTGCGTTTTTAACGCTTCCTGTTGTGCGATCTACAAGGGAACGTAGATCCAAATCTCCACTCGTAGATGGACATCACCATGATAGGTCTTCGTGTGCGTAGGAAATTTTTTGTTTCCCATGCAACATTCCCCAACACTACACACATAAGGTTCGATGCCGCTTGAGTTGTAATGAGAATTGTATGTGGTTACCGAAAGTTGTTTGGAGTCCCGGATGAGATCACGGACGTCACGAGGAGTTGTGGAATGGTACGTGGGTAAATGTTTAGGTATGGGAAGTCCTATTTTGGCCACCGAAAAGTGTTTGCGATTTTTCGGTATTGCATAGGGAAGGTTCTAGAAAGTTCCGGAGTGGGGCCCACCTACATGGGGGACCCACATGAACGTGGGTAGTGGGGTCAAGGCCCCACACCCCTAGTCAAGGCACACCAAGACCCCCCTTTAGAAGGAATAAGATCATATCCCGAAGGAATAAGATCAAGATCCCTAAAAGGGGGAGGGTAACAATCGGTGGGGAAGGAAAATAATGGGATTCTTTCCTCCCACCTTTGCCAACACCCCAATGGACTTGGAGGGGAAGAAACCAGCCCCCTCCATCCCTATATATAGTGGGGAGGCACTGTTGGAAATATGCCTTAGAGGCAATAATAAAATAGTTATTATTATATTTCCTGTTTCAAGATAGTATTTTACTATCCATGCTATAATTGTATTGAATGGGAACATAAATGCATGTGTGGATATATAGACAAAACAATGTCCCTAGTAAGCCTCTAGTTGACTAGCAAGTTGATCAAGGATGGTTAAGGTTTCCTGACCATAGACAAGTGTTGTCACTTGATGACGGGATCACATCATTGGGAGAATACTGTGATGGACAATACCCAAACTATAAATGTAGCATGTGATCGTGTCATTTTGTTGCTATTGTTTTCTGCATGTCAAGTATTCATTCCTATGACCATGAGATCATGTAACTCACTGACACCGTAGGAATACCTTGTGTATATCAAACGTTGCAATGTTACTAGGTGACTATAAAGGTGCTCTACAGGTATCTCCAAAGGTGTCCGTTGAGTTAGCATGGATCAAGACTGGGATTTGTCACTCCGTATGACGGAGAGGTATCTCGGGGCCCACTCGGTAATACAACATCACATACAAGCTTTGCAAGCAATGTGACTAAAGAGTTATTCACGGGAAGTTGTATTACGGAATGACTAAAGAGACTTGCCGGTAACGAGATTGAAATAGGTATGGGGATACTGACGATCAAATCTCGGGCAAGTAACATACCAAAGGACAGAGGGAATGATATACGGGATTGTTTGAATCCTTGACATAGAGGTTCAACCGATAAGATCTTCATAGTATGTAGGATCCAATATGGACATCCAGGTCCCGCTGTTGGATATTTATTGGGGAGTGTCTCAGATCATGTCTACATAGTTCTTGAACCCGCAAGTTCTGCACACTTAAGGTTCGGTGACGTTTCGGTATAGTTGAGTTATAGGTGCTGGTAACCAAAGTTTTTTCAGAGTCCCGGATGAGATGCCGGACGTCACGAGGGTTTCCGGAATGGTCCGGAGACGAATATTGATATATAGGATTGTTGCATTTGGCTTCTGGAAAGATTTCGGGCATTACCGGCAGTGTGCCGGGAGTGACGAATGCGTTCCGGGGTTTTACCCGGAGGGGCCACCCACACGAGAGAGAACCTAATTGGCCCATGGGTGGCGCACCATCCCTTAGTGGGCTGGTGAGGCAAGCCCAATAGGGCTATTTCGGCCAAGGAGAAAAATAAAGGCAAAAGGAAAAAAAGGAGGAGGTTGGAAGGAAGGAAGGGACTCATCCCTCCAAACCGAATTGGAGTAGGATCCCTCCTTCCTCCCGGCCGGCGCCCTCCTACTTGGAGTAGGAGGCAAGCCCCACCCCTTGGTTCCTCCTATATATACTATAGGTTTTAGGGTTTCTGAGACACAACTTTGCCACGTGCAACCGTAAACCTCTACTTCGTAGTTCTTCCTCTAGATTGGATTTCTGCGGTGCTTAGGCGAAGCCCTGCAGGAATAAGATCATCATCACCACTGACTCACCGTCACGCTGCCGGAGAACTCATCTACTTCCCCTTCTCTCTTTCTGGATCAAGAAGGCGAAGATCGTCATCGAGCTGTACGTGTGCTGAACGTGGAGGTGGTCTTCATGTGCGTAAGGAGGTGCCATCCGTTCGGTACTAGATCGGGACGGATCGTGGGACGACGGTGATTTGAATCACGAAGACGTTCCACTACATCAACCGCGTTTCTTAACGCTTCCCGCTTAGCAATCTACAAGGGTATGTATATCCGATCTCCCTCTCGTGGATGATCATCACCATGATAGGTCTTCATGTGCGTAGGAAAGTTTTTGGTTCCCATGCAACGTTCCCCAAAAGTGGCATCAGGAGCTAGGTTCATGCGTAGATGATATCTTGAGTAGAACACAAAAGTTTTTGTGGGCGTTGATGTTCGATTTGCTGCCCTCCTTAGTCTTTTCTTGATTTGGCGGTATTGTTGGATTGAAGCAGCTCGGACCAACCTTACTCGTACGCTTACGAGAAACCGGTTTCATCGACTAACATGCAACTTGTTGCATAAAGATGACTGGCGGGTGTATGTTTCTTCAAATTTAGTTGAATTGTAATTGATCAAGGCGATCCTTGGAGAAAGGTTAAATAGAAATTTGCATATCACCGTTGTGGCTTTGCGTAAGTAAGATGCGATCATACTAGATACCCATAGCAGCCACGTAAAACTCGCAACAACAAATTAGGGAACGTCTAACTTGTTTTTACAGGGTATGCATGTCATGTGCTATGACCAAAGACATGATGTGATATATTGGATGTATGAGATGATCATGTTGTAATAGTTAAATATCGACTTGCACGTCGATGCTACGGCAACCAGCAGGATCCATAGGGTTGTCTTTAAACTAACGTTTGTGCTTGCAGATGTGTTTACTATATATTGCTAGGTTGTAGCTTTAGTAGTTATAGCATAGATATCACGACAACCTCGATGGCGACACAATGATGGAGATCATGGTGTGGCGCCGGTGACGATGAAGATCATGCCGGTGCTTTGGTGATGGAGTTCAAGAAGCACAAGATCATGTCCATATCATGTCACTTATGATTTGCATGTGATGTAAATCCTTTATGCACCTTATCTTGCTTAGAACGACGGTAGAATTATAAGGTGATCCCTCACTAAAATTTCAAGATAAAATTGTGTTCTCCCCGACTGTGTACTGTTGCGATAGTTCGTCATTTCGAGACACCACATGATGATCGGGTGTGATAGACTCAACGTTCACATACAACGGGTTCAAAACATTTGCACATGCGGAACACTCGGGTTAAACTTGAAGAGCCTAGCATGTACAGACATGGCCTCGAAACACAAGAGACCGAAAGGTCGAGCATGAATTGTATGGTGGATATGATCAACATGGAGATGTTCACCACTGAAACTATACTCAACTCATGTGATGATCGGACTTGAGTTAGTGAATTTGGATCATGCCACACTCAAATAACTAGAGGGATGTCTATTTGAGTGGGAGTTTATTAGTAATATGATTAGCTAAACTCTAATTGTCTTGAACATAGTCTAAGTAAACTTTGCAATATTTTATGTTGTAGATCAATGGTTCGCGCAATAGCAATCTTGAATTTCAATACGTTCCTAGAAAAAGCTAAGTTGAAAGATGATGGAAGCAACTTCGTTGACTGGGCTCGTAATCTGAGGCTTATCCTCGCTGCTGGCCAAAAGAATTATGTCCTTGATGCTACGCTAGGAGATGCACCACCCACCACGGCTGACCAAGACGTTTTGAACGCTTGGCAAGCGCGTAAGGATGACTGCTCACTAGTTCAATGTGCAGTCTTGTATGGCTTAGAACCGGGACTTGAAAGACGTTTTGAATGTCATGGAGCATATGAGATGTTTCGGGAATTAAATTTTATATTTGAGAAGAACGCCTGGATCGAGAGGTATGAGACCTCCGATAAGTTATATGCTTGCAAGATGGAGGAGAATTCGTCTGTTAGTGAACATGTGCTCAGAATGTCTGGGTACTCAAACCGTCTAACTTAGCTAGGGATTGAACTCCCGCAATAAGCTATCACTGACAGCATTCTTCAATCACTGCCGCCTAGCTATAAAGGCTTTGTGTTGAACTATAACATGCAAGGGATGAATAAGTCACCCGGTGAGCGGTTTGCGATACTCAAAGTCGCAGAGTTAGAAATCCAGAAAGAACATCAAGTGTTGATGGTCAATAAGACCACTGGTTTCAAGAAAAATGACAAAGGCAAGAAGGGTAACTCCAAGAAGAGCGGCAAAACTGTTGCCCCTCCGATGAAGAAACCCAAGGCAGGACCTAAGACGAAAACTGAGTGCTATTATTGCAAGGGGACTGGTCACTGGAAGCGCAACTGCCCCAAGTATTTGGCCGATAAGAAGGCGGCCAACGCCAAACAAGGTATATGTGATATACATGTTATTGATGTGTACCTAACCAAATCTCGTAGTAGTGCCTGGGTATTTGATACCGGTTCTGTTGCTCACATTTGAAACTCGAAGCAGGAACTGGGAATAAATGAAGGCTGGCAAAGGATGAAGTGGCGATGCGCGTGGGAAATGGTTCCAAGGTTGATGCGATCGCCGTAGGCACGGTCTCACTTTAGTTACCATCGTGATTAGTTACGAACTTAAATAATTATTATTTAGTGCCTGCGTTAAGCATGAACATCATATCTGGATCTTGTTTATTGCGAGACGGTTACTCATTTAAGGCAGAGAATAATGGTTGTTCTATTTATATGAGTAATATCTTTTATGGTCATGCACCCAATGTGAGTGGTTTGTTCATATTGAATCTTGATTGTGATGACACTCATATCCATAACATTGAGACCAAAAGATGTAGAGTTAACAATGACAGCGCCACTTTTTGTGGCAGTGCTGCTTGGGTCATATTGGTGTTAAGCGCATGAAGAAACTCCATGCTGATGGGCTTTCGGAGTCACTTGATTTCGAATCACTTGACACATGCGAACCATGCCTCATGGGCAAGATGACTAAGACTCAGTTCTCTGGAACAATGGAGCGTGCAAGTGACTTGTTGGAAATCATACACACTGATGTGTGCGGACCAATGAGTGTAGAGGCGCGCGATGAATATCGTTATTTTATCACCTTCACCGACGATTTGAGTAGGTATGGATATATCTACTTGATGAAGCACAAGTCTAAAACATTTGAAAAGTTCAAACAATTTCAGAGTGAAGTTGAAAATCATCGTAGCAAGAAGATCAAGTTCCTACTATCTGATCGAGGGGGTCAATATCTGAGTTACGAGTTTGGTGCTCACTTAAGACAATGTGGAATTGTTTCTGAGTTGACACCGCCTGGAACACCACAGTGTAATGGTGTGTCCAAACATCGTAATCATGCTTTATTAGATATGGTGCGACCTATGATGTCTCTTACCGATTTGCCATTATCATTTTGGGGCTATGCATTAGAGACAACTGCATTCACTTTAAATAGGGTACCATCAAAGTCCGTTGAGACGACACCATATGAGCTATGGTATGGGAAGAAGCCAAAGTTGTCGTTTCTTAAAGTTTGGGGATGCGATGCTTATGTCAAAAAGCTTCAGCCTGAAAAGATGGAACCCAAAGCGGAAAAGTGCGGCTTCATAGGTTACCCAAAAGAGACAGTTGGGTACACCTTCTATCTCAGATCCGAGGGCAAAGTGTTTGTCACTAAGAACGGAGCTTTTCTTCAGAAAGAGTTTCTTTTGAAGGAATTGAGTGGGAGGAAGATAGAACTTGATGAGGTTGTGGAACCTCTGCTTCAACAAGATGGTGGCGCAGGGCAGAAAGAAATTTATGTCGAGGCAGGACCAGTTGAGGAGGAAGTTAATGATGATGACCATGAAGCTTCGGATCAAGTTAATGTCGGACCTCGCAGGTCGACAAGAGCACGTACTGCTCCTGAGTGGTACGGGAATCCTGTCTTGTCTATCATGTTATTAGACAACAATGAGCCTGTGAATTATGAAGAAGCAATGGTGGGCCCAGATTCCAACAAACGGTTAGAGGCCACGAAATCCGAGATGGGATCTAAGTGTATGAAAACAAAGTGTGGACTTTGGAAGTATTGCCTCAAGGTCGCAAGGCTATTCGGAACAAATGGATCTTTAAGAAGAAGACGGACGCGGACGGTAAAGTGACCGTTTATAAATCTCGACTTGTTGCAAAAGGTTTTTCACAAGTTCAAGGAGTTGACTACGATGAGACATTCTCACCCATAGCGATGCTTAAGTCCGTCCGAATCAGGTTAGCAACACCTACATTTTTCGATTATAAAATCTGGCAGATGGATGTCAAAACGGCGTTCCTTAATGGGTTTCTTAAGGAAGAGTTGTATATGATGCAACCCGAAGGTTTTGTCCATCCACAGAATGCTGACAAAGTATGCAAGCTCCAGCGATCCATTTATGGACTGGTGCAAGAATCTCGGAGTTGGAATAAGCGGTTTGATGAGGTGATCAAGGCATTTGGGTTTATACAAGATGTAGGAGAATCTTGTATTTACAAGAAAGTGAGTGGGAGCTCTGTAGCGTTTCTAATATTATATGTGGATGACATATTGCTGATTAGAAACAATGTGGAGTTTTTGGAGTGAGTGAAGGATTACTTGAACAAAAGTTTTTCAATGAAACACCTAGGAGAAGCTGCTTACATATTAGGCATTAAGATCTATAGTGATAGATCAAGGCGCCTAATAGAACTTTCGCAAAGCACATACATTGATAAAGTTTTGAAAATTTTCAAAATGGAACAATCCAAGAAGGGGTTCTTGCCTGTGTTACAAGGTATAAAGTTGAGTAAGAATCAATGTCCAGTAACTGCAGAAGATAGAGAAAAGATGAATATCGCCCCTATGCTTCAGCCATAGGGTCTATCATGTATGCAATGTTGTGCCCAAGACCGGAGTCAGTTTGGCCATAAGTATGGCAGGCAGGTTTCAAAGTGATCCAGGAGTGGAACATTGGGTGGCGGTCAAGAATATTGTGAAGTACCTGAAAGGGACTAAGGAAATGGTTCTCGTTTATGGAGGTGACGAAGAGCTCGTCGTAAAGGGTTACATCGATGCAAGCTTTGACACTAATCCGGATGACTCTAAGTCACAAAATGGATACATATGTATTCTAAATGGGGGTGCGCTAAGTTGTTTCAGTTCCAAGCAAAGCGTCGTAGTAGATTCTACATGAGAAGCGGAGTACATGGCTGCCTCGGAGGCAGCTAGGAGGGTGTCTGGATAAAGCAGTTCTTGGCAGATCTTGGAGTTGTGCCAAGCGCACTAAATCCAATAACTCTGTTCTGTGACAACACTGGTGCCATTGCTCTGGCCAAGGAACCAAGGTTTCACAAGAAGACCAGACACATCAAACGACGCTTCAACCTCATCCGCGACTGTGTCGAAGGGGAGGATGTAAATATTTGCAAAGTGTACACCTATCTGAATGTTGCAGATCCACTGACTAAACCTCTTCCACGAGCGAAGCATGATCAACACCACAACTGTATGGGTGTTAGATACATTCCAATATAAATAACATAGTGATGTGAGACTAGATTATTGACTCTAGTGCAAGTGGGAGACTGTTAGAAATATGCCCTAGAGGCAATAATCTAATAGTTATAATTATATTTCCTGTTTCAAGATAATCGTTTATTATCCATGCTATAATTGTATTGAATGTGAACATAAATGCATGTGTGGATATATAGACAAAACTATGTCCCTACTAAGCCTCTAGTTGACTAGCCAGTTGATCAAGGACGGTTAAGGTTTCCTGACTATAGACAAGTGTTGTCACTTGATGACGGGATCACATCATTGGGAGAATAAAGTGATGGACAAGACCCAAACTATAAACATAGCATGTGATCGTGTCATTTTGTTGCTATTGTTTTCTGCATGTAAAGTATTCATTCCTATGACCATGAGATCATGTAACTCACTGACACCGGAGGAATACCTTGTGTGTATCAAACGTTGCAGCGTTACTAGGTGACTATAAAGGTGTTGTACAGGTATCTCCGAAGGTGTCCCTTGAGTTAGCATGGATCAAGAGTGGGATTTGTCACTCCGTATGACGGAGAGGTATCTCGGGGCCCACTCGGTTATACAACATCACATACAAGCCTTGCAAGAAATGTGACTAAAGAGTTATTCACGGGATCTTGTACTACATAACGAGTAAAGAGACTTGCCGGTAACGAGATTGAAATAGGTATGGGGATACCGATGATCAAATCTCGGGCAAGTAACATACCGAAGGACAAAGGGAATGATATACAAGATTGTTTGAATCCTTGATATAGAGGTTCAACCGATAAGATCTTCGTAGAATATGTAGGATCCAGTATGGACATCCAGGTCCCGCTGTTGGATATTGACCGGGGAGTGTCTCAGATCATGTCTACATAGTTCTCGAACCCGCAGGGTTTGCACACTTACGGTTCGGTGACGTTTTGGTATAGTTGAGTTATAGGTGCTGGTAACTGAAGTTTTGTTCGGAGTCCTGGATGAGATCCCGGACGTCACGAGGGTTTCCGAAATGGTCTGGAGACGAAGATTGATATATAGGATTGTTGCATTTGGCTTCTGGAAAGATTTCAGGCATTACCGACAGTGTACGGGGAGTGACGAATGCGTTCCGGGGTTTTACCGGGAGGGGCCACCCACCCGGGAGAGAACCTAATAAGCCCATGGGTGGCGCACCAGCCCTTAGTGGGCTGGTGAGGCCATCCCAATAGGGAAATTTCGGCCAAGGAGAAAAACAAAGGCAAAAGGAAAAAAGGAGGAGGTGGGAAGGAAGGAAGGGACTCCTTCCTCCAAACCGAATTGAAGGAGGATCCCTCCTCCCTCTCGGCCGACGCCCTTCTACTTGGAGTAGGAGGCAAGACCCACCCCTTGGTTCCTCCTATATATACTAGAGGGTTTAGGGTTTTTGAGACACAACTTTGCCACGTTCAACCCTAAACCTCTACTTCGTAGTTCTTCCTCTAGATCGGATTTCTGCGGTGCTTAGGCGAAGCCCTGCAGGAATAAGATTATCATCACCACCGGCGCGCCGTCACGCTGCTGGAGAACTCATCACTTCCCTGTCTCTCTTACTGCATCAAGAAGGCGGAGATCGTCATCGAGCTGTACGTGTGCTGGACGCGGATGTGCCGTCCGTTCGGTACTAGATCAGGACGGATGTGGGACGACCGTGATTTGAATCACGAAGAAATTCCACTACATCAACCGCGTTTTTTAACGCTTCCCGCTTAGTGATCTACACGGGTATGTAGATCTGATCTCCCTCTCGTAGATGATCATCACCATGATAGGTCTTCGTGTGCGTAGGAATTCTTCTGTTTCCCATGCAACGTTCCAACAGGCACATGGGAGCCGCACCCCTTTCCCCTGGCGCAACCTTTCCCCGTCCTACACCTTCTTCTCCTCCGTAGTGCTTAGCGAAGCTCTGCTGAAGAACCACGAGCTCCACCGCCACCATACTGTCGTGCTGCCGGAGCTCCCCCTCAACTTCTCCTCCCACCTTGCTAGATCAAGAAGGAGGAGACATCCCCCGGTTGTACATGTGTTGAACGCGGAGGCGTCGTCCGTTCGATGCTTGGATCGGATCTTCTGCAGTTTGAATCACCGCGAGTACGACTCCATCAACCACATTCTTTGCAATGCTTCCGGTTAGCGATATTCAAGGGTATGAAGATGCACTCCCTCTCTATCGTTGCTAGTATCTCCTAGATTGATCTTGGTGACACGTAGGAATTTTTTTGAATTATTACTACGTTCCCCAACAATTTCAGCCTACCAGAGAATTTCTCAAATGAACAATGTGAGAAAGTCAATAAGTTTGCTCTTAAGAAGATGGCCACCCAATTCTGCAACTGGAAGAAAAGGTTATGGGCCGACTTCGGCAAACAAGGCAAGACTCCAGAATTCACTGGACAATACGAGAAGATAAAAGATCACTGGGACTTATTTGTGCAGTTCAAGCAATCAGAAACAGCTAAGGAGCGGGCAAGGATAAACAAGGAAAATGCTCAGAAAAAAGAGCATCACCATTCTCTGGGGCAGGTGGCTACAAAAGTGGCATTCCTAAGTGGGATGAATTCGACCAGAAGATGATTGATGCAGGGGTCACTCCGCAAACATCCACTTGGCCTGAAAGGTGCAGGAATTGGTTTTATGGGCTTGGGGGAAAGTTGGACCCAAAGATAGGGGTGCTTGTGGAGCAGGCAAGTTTTAAAAATGTCTCTCAAGTTATACTTGCTACAATAGAAGATGCTTGAACAGGGGTGTTCCAGCCCGAGAGACAGAACGACGAGCTTACACGCGCCCTCAAGAATCCCTATTTTCTACTAGTGTTGGTATAGCTCGGAAGTGTAGGTTTAGCTCTATGCCTAAACAATCGGAACAAAAGGCCGAAACTTTTAGTCCTGGTTGTGTTACGAACCGGGACTAACAGTGCTCCACGTGACCACCGTGGGGAGCGAGGGCAGGAGGACATTTGGTCCCGGTTGGTAACACCAACCGGGATTCAAAGGCAGTCAAGCGTCAGCAGCTGCTTGATGCTGGGTTTTTTGTTTTTCTTAAAAGGAGAGGTTTAGGGGTTTCATATTGTGTTTACCCTTTTCTTTTTGTGTTTACCCTTCAATTCTATTACATTTAGGATTTCATTTTATTTTATGTTCTTCATTCAACTCAACGCTAGGTACTACATATAGCAATGAAAGGACCATTAATTACACAAGAACGTCATGAACATATATAGAGAGAAGTGACCTCTCTTTCTCCGTGCTTGGTCGAACAACTCGACGCTACTACGTATAGTACACGATCATGCATATATACAATATATAACATCTCTTGTGATCCCTAACTAGCTAATATCTATCCACCAATATTGATAAGGAAATCCTGATGATATTCCCCTTCTGTGGGTATGACATGCTCAACAAAAAATGTCGTCAATTCCTCTTGAATTGTTCGTAGGCGATCAATTGGTAGGAGGTCTTCCCGCATGTGCATGATCTAATTTAAAGAAGGGGATAAATATGTACATATGAATGAAACTCACCACAATTGATGGTAATAAAATAAAAATGTGAATATTGTTTACGTACTTCAAGTTCTTCAAACGTAGTATGCCCATAAATTATTCCCGGATCCCTACCTCGAGCAGTACTTTACGAGAATAGAGTTCAATCAAAATAATAATCAAGCATGATAATGGTATTTTTCTTCGTGTCTGGAACCGTGACCAAAGGGGTCAGACGAACTGGGACCCTCGCCCGGCCGGTACCCTGGCCTCACGAACCGGAACTGATGCACCCATTAGTCCCGGTTGGTAACAGAACCAAGATTAAAGCTCCGATCTCGCTTGGACCAAAACCATGTTTTCTACTAGTGCAAACAACTTTTGAGACTCGCCCGCAAACTATTCTAGGCTACGCTGATACACATGGATCAAGATAAGAACCCGACTGATACAAATGGGTTAGGCTGAAACCAAATAAAGCCTAAACAAGCATGTCCAGAAATTGCAGCCGAACCCTACCAATGTGACCAGAGTTATTTCTCTTCATGGCTACTATAAAGCCAGGTTTCAAGGGAATCATATTGAAGTCTCATGTGACAAGACATGATTACGGACAGAACCCCCTAGCCCCCGCGTCGCTCCCAGGTGACATCAAGGGAACCCTAGTGCCGCCGCTGCTCCAGCACCTCTCCCTGCCCCTGTTCACCGCCGCTACCACCGGCCTTTTCCACGGTGGCGGCAGGCCCCGGTTTCAAAGGTGGCGAGGGCGCTCTCTCCCTCTCCGAGGCCGACGTTGGAGGCTGGCCCCGTTGACTAGGACGGCGGCGGCTGGCGGACCAGCCCGAAGAGGCCGGGGCAGCGACCCCGGGACGAGCTGACCGGCGCGTGGCATCTCGGGTGGCTCGTGATCGACGGCGCCGGCGGCTTCGGCCATTGATGACCCACAAGTATAGGGGATCAATCGTAGTCCTTTCGATAAGTAAGAGTGTCGAACCCAACGAGGAGCAGAAGGCTCTGATAAACGGTTTTCAGCAAGGTAATAACTGCAAGCACTGAAAGTAGCGGTAACAAGTGATGGTGTAGCGAGGTGAAACGTAGCAAGCGAAAAGTAACAAGTAACAAGTAGTAGAAATGGTGCAGAAAGTGGCCCAATCCCTTTTGTAGCAAGGGACAAGCCTGAACAAAGTCTTATAGGAGGAAAAACGCTCCCGAGGACACACGGGAATTTCTGTCATGCTAGTTTCATCATGTTCATATGATTCACGTTCGTTACTTTGATAGTTTGATATGTAGGTGGACCGGCGCTTGGGTACTACCCTTACTTGGAAAAGCATCCGCAACTACAAAAGAAGAATTAAGACAACGTCTAACCATAGCATTAAACTAGTGGATCCAAATCAGCCCCTCACGAAGCATCACATAGACTGGGGTTTAAGCTTCTGTCACTCCAGCAACCCATCATATACTTACTACTCCCCAATGCCTTCCTCTAGGCCCAAATATGGTGAAGTGTTATGTAGTCGACGTTCACATAACACCACTAGAGGAAAAACAATGTACATCATATCAAAATACCGAACGGATATCAAATTCACATGACTATTATTAACATGACTTATCCCATGTCCTCAGGAACAAAAGTAACTACTCACAAAGCATAATCATAATCATGATCAGAGGTGTAATGAATAGCATTAAGGATCTGAACATAAACTCTTCCACCAAGTAATCCAACTAGCATCAACTACAAAGAGTAGTCAACACTACTAGTAACCTTACAAGTACCAATCGGAGTCGTGAGACGGAGATTGGTTACAAGAGATGAACTAGGGATTGGAGAGGAGATGGTGCTGATGAAGATGTTGATGAAGATGCCTCCCCTCCGACGAGAGGAGTGTTGGTGATGACGATGGCGACGATTTCCCCCTCCGGGAGGGAAGTTTCCCTGGCAGGATCGTCCTCCCGGAGCTCCAGATTGGATATGCTCAAGTTCCACCTCGTGGCGGCGGCGAAACCACGAAAAAGCTCCTGATTAATTTTTTCTGGAACGAAACCCTTCATATAGAAAAAGAGGGGGGCTAGTGGGCCGTCAGGGAGCCCACAAGCTTGCCATCCGCCACTAGGGGGGTGGCGGTGGCAGGGCTTGTGGCGCCCTAGTAGCCCCCCTTCGGTACTTCTTTCGCCCAGTATTTTTTATATAATCCCAAAAAATTCCACGTAACTTTTTCAGTCCAGAATAGTGGACTAGGATTTGCTCCTTTTCCAGTCCAGAATTCCAGCTGCCTGAATTCTCCCTCTTCAAATAAACCTTGCAAAATAAGAGAGAAAAGGCATAAATATGGTGCCACAAAGTAATATAACATCCCATAAAGCGATAAATATCAACATGGAAGCATGATGCAAAATGGACGTATGAACTCCCCCAAGCTTAGACCTCGCTTGTCCTCAAGCGAAAACCAAGTTCCATAAACATGTCCACATGTTTAGGGACGAAGGTGTCGATAAAACCTAATACGGACAAGAGGGCATCATGATCACACATAGAACAACAATACATCATAAAGATTCTTATGGGAAAGTAACAATTCCTTCACAAAGCAAAGCATGAAGCAAAAACCTTACCGAGAAGTAACCAACAACAGTCCAAAGTCATTGAGGCAATTGCAATTTATCACAACATCAGAAAGAGTCAAATAAGAGCTTGTAAGGCAAACCCACATACTCAATCATCTCTTTTGTTTTCCACAATTGTTACAACTCTCGTGGTACTCATGGTGTCAAAGTTTCAGCTGGACACAGAGGAAGATAGGGGCTTATAGTTTTGCCTCCTAACTATTTACCTCAAGGGTAAAGTCAACAACAATAAAGCATAAGTACTCAACTCCAAGTTGATATATGAATATAGATCTTTCCCAAGCATGTGACGGTAGCCAAGACAAAGGCAAAAATAGGGAATTGGTGAAGATCACCATGACTCTTACAAGGGCAAAAAGTAAAGGTACAAGATAGGCCCTTCGCAGAGGGAAGCAGAGGTTGTCATGCGCTTTTGAGGTTTGAATGCGTGTCCTCTTAGTGCGGAGGAACGTCACTTTATATTGCCTCATGTGATAAAGAACTTTATTATGCAGTTTGTCGCTTTTATGTCTTCCTCATCACAGGTTCGTACAAAGTTTATTTTCCACACACTAATAGATAATAGATATTAGAGAGCAATTTTTATTGCTTGTACCGATGACAACTTACTTGAAGGATCTTCTTCAATCCATAGGTAGCTATGGTGGAATCTCATGGCAAAACTGGGTTGAAGGTTTATGGATGCACAAGTAGTATCTCTACTTGGTGCGGGAGTTTTGGCTAACATGAGGTGGAAGCAATCGTCACATGCTAAGGGATATCTAATCATATAACATTGTTTGGAACCAAGCAAACACAATTCATTATGTTGTCTTTCTTGTCCAACATCTACTCCTAAGCATGTAATAGTTTGGTGAGTGCTCACAATTGTAAAAAGTGTCTAAGATGATATATTTATATGTGAACCTCTCTTTCCTTATTACTTCTTATTAATTGCAACAATGACTGAGGTCTATGTTGATTTATTCTCAACAAGTTTCAATCATCATACGTGTCATATGTGAAGCTATCACTTCCCATAAGATCGTCTCATGATCTTTCATGCTATCATTCTTTTCATACTTTTGATCATGGCACAAAGCAAAGCCCTTGACTAAGATACTCTTTATTATATAGCTCACGAGCTCGAATACATCAGGGGAGAGACAAAGCAAAAGACTCAAACTAAACACTAAGGACTTATTTCTCTAAGAGCAGAAATAAAAACTGAAAAGTAAAGAACTAAAACAAAGGTAAAAGCAAAAGATATAAAGGTGATACGATACCAGGGCAACTCCCCCAAGCTTGGCAGAAGCCAAGGGGATTGCCCATACCAATGCCTAGTTGCCTTCCTTTGGCGGTGATGGTGGTGGAGTTGTTGGAGCAGTCTTGAGCTTGTCTAATTTCCACTTGAGCAAAAAGTTCTGCTCCCTTAGATCGTCATTTTCCTCCTCAAGTTTCAACACTCTATGGCAAAGCTCCTGCTTACTCTCCTTTAAGAAACGAGAGGGGATAAATATGGTCTTAGGCTTCTTCCTGGAGTTGGGGAGGCTTGACTTCTTGAACTCCACATGGGTGTTTGCAGGTTGAGGTAGAGGAGCCTCCTCTTCATCGGAACTCGTTTGTTCCTTCCCTTTGGGCTCATAGTCATCTTCCTCATCAGTGGTCCAGCCATATGGTTCCAAGTACCCATAGACCTTGGGGTTAGCAAGGTAGTCAGCCACATAGCTCTCCCCCTCTGAATCCTGAGAAGACATCTTGACCTAGATCTGCGGCAGGAACAAGCTCGAAACGAAAACAGAGGAAAACTGTGCGATACGGAGATCAAAACCTTCGGGCGAATATATATTGATTTTTTCTGGACCACAAGGAGTGCTCCGCAAGAAAACGGAGTCTGGGAGGCACACGAGGTGCCCACAAGCCCTCTCTCCGCCACCAGGGGGTGGCGGTGGCCAAGCTTGTGGCCGCCTCGTGCGTTCTCCGGACTGCCTTTTATTTTTCTAATTTTCCAAAAATTCCAAAACGGAGGAAATTTCCTATTAGAAAAGCATCGGAGTCCAATTTCTTACCAAATAGATACCTCTTCGTTTTCAGGGTCTGAAACAGGCTGATAAACATCCCTTATGTACTCCTCTGGAGTTATGACATTGATAATATTGGTCTCAACATTTATGGGAGTACCAAAGATGTAATGCTTGATTCTTTGCCCACTTACCACTCTAGGAAAATTTCCTTCCGTGTTATTGATTTTGATGGCACCGGAACGATATACTTCCTCGATAACGTAAGGACCTTCCCATTTAGAGAGAAGCTTGCCTGTGAAGAATCTCGAAGGAGAATTGTATAGCACGACATAATCACCTACATTGAACTCTCATTTATGTATTCATTTATCGTGCCATCTCTTAACCTTTTCCTTGAACAACTTGGCATTCTCATATGTCTGGGCCCTCCATTCATCTAATGAGCTGATATCAAACAACCGCTTCTCACCGGCAAGTTTGAAATCGAAGTTGAGCTCTTTGATTGCCCAATAAGCTTTGTGTTCCAGCTCAAGAGGTAAATGTCAGGCCTTACCGTAAACCATTTTATACGGCGACATGCCCATGGGATTCTTATAAGCAGTCCTATAAGCCCATAGTGCATCGTCGAGTTTGCTAGACCAATTCTTTCGAGATCTATTGACGGTCTTTTGTAGGATCAATTTGATCTCCCTATTACTCAACTCCACTTGACCACTAGACTGAGGATGATAAGGAGATGCAACTCTAAGGTTGACATCATACTTAGCGAGCATCTTGCGGAAAACACCATGAATGAAGTGTGAACCGCCATCAGTCATCAAATATCTAGGGACTCCAAATCTTGGGAAAATGACTTCTTTAAGCATCTTAATGGAGGTGTGGTGATCAGCATTTTTAGTGGGGATAGCTTCTACCCACTTAGTGATGTAATCCACAGCAACTAAGATGTGAGTGTACCCATTGGAACTCGGGAAGGGTCCCATATAATCAAAGCCCCAGATATCGAATGGTTAAATGACCAGTGAATAGTTCATAGGCATTTCCTGATGCTTACTGATGTTCCCTATTCTTTGGCATTCGTCACAAGACAAGACAGACTTACGGGCATCCTTGATGAGAGTGGGCCAATATAAACCTGATTGCAATACCTTGTGGGCAGTTCTATCTCCAGCGTGGTGTCCTCCGTAGGCTTCGGAATGACACTTCTGCAAGATCTCTCCCTGTTCATGTTCACGCACACAACGTCTAATAACACAATCTACTCCTTCCTTATAAAGGCGAGGATCATCCCAAAAGTAGTGTCTCAAATCAAAGAATAATTTCTTCTTTTGCTCATAGGTGAAACTGGGTGGTATGTATTTGGCTACGATATAATTTGCATAATCGGCATACCACGGTGCACTATGTGAAGTGCGGATGACATTTAATTGCTCATCAGGAAAGGTGTCATCAATAGGTAGTGGGTCATCAAGGACATTATCTAGCCTAGACAAGTTATCTGCTACAGGGTTATCAGCACCCTTTCGGTCAACGACGTGCAAATCAAATTCCTGTAGCAGGAGAACCCATCTGATCAGCCTAGGCTTAACGTCCTTCTTCTCCATAAGGTACTTAATAGCAGCATGATCAGAGTGAATAGTGACTTTGGAGTCAACTATGTAAGATCTGAACTTTTCACATGCAAACACGACTGCTAAAAACTCCTTTTCCGTAGTGGCATAGTTTCTTTGGGCACTGTCTAGAGTTTTACTAGCGTAGTGAATAACATTCAACTTCTTGTCAACTCTTTGTCCTAGAACAGCACCAACAGCATAATCACTAGCATCGCACATGATTTCAAAGGGCAAGTTCCAGTCAGGTGGTTGAACAATAGGTGCGGTTATCAAAGCCTTCTTAAGTATTTCGAAAGCTTCCTCACAATCCTCATAAAAAACAAAAGGAACATCCTTTTGCAAGAGGTTGGTAAGAGGCCTAGAAATCTTAGAGAAGTCTTTAATGAACCTTCTACAGAAACCAGCATGACCTAGGAAACTTCGTAAACCTCTGATATATGTGGGGCAAGGCATTTTCTCAATTGCATCAACCTTAGATTTATCAACTTCAATGCCTCTTTCAGAAATTTTGTGTCCTAAGACGATGCCTTCATTAACCATAAAGTGGCACTTCTCCCAATTCAAGACGAGGTTGGTATCTTCGCATCTCTGTAAGACTCGATCAAGGTTGCTCAGGCAATCATCAAAGTAAGACCCGTAAACGGAGAAGTCATCCATGAAAACCTCGACAATCTTTTCACAAAAGTCAGAGAATATAGCCATCATACATCTTTGGAAGGTGGCAGGTGCATTGCATAAGCCAAAAGGCATACGTCTATAGGCAAAGGTACCGAAGGGGCAGGTGAAAGTGGTTTTCTCTTGATCAGATTGTGCAACAGGTATTTGCGAGAAACCTGAATAACCGTCTAGAAAGCAGAAGTGTGTGTGTTTGGATAGCCTTTCTAGCATTTGGTCAATAAACGACAAAGGATAATGGTCTTTCCTGGTTGCCTTGTTCAGTTTCGGGAAGTCTATCACCATCCTATAGCCAGTGATAATCCTTTGTGGGATTAGTTCATCCTTATCATTAAGAACGACGGTGATACCTCCTTTCTTAGGTACGCAATGTACCGGACTTACCCAATCACTATGAGCAACAGGATAAATGATTCCTGCTTCTAGAAGCTTTAATATTTCTTTTCGAACGACCTCTTTCATCTTGGGATTCAATCTCCTTTGATGATCAGCAACTGGTTTGAAGTCAGGATCAATTTTAATCTTGTGCTGGCATAGAGTAGGACTAATACCCTTAAGATCATCAAGAGTATATCCAATAGCACCACGGTGCTTCCTCAGAGTTTTTAGTAACTTTTTCTCTTCGTGCTCTGAGAGGAGAGCACTAATAATAACAGGATATATCTCCTTCTCATCAAGATAGGCATACTTAAGAGTATCAGGCAACTGTTTAAGCTCGAACATAGGATCACCCTTTGGAGGGGGAGGATCCCCAAGCAGTTCAACAGGTAGATTATTCTTGAGAATATGATATTGTTCTAAGACAATTTTATCTATCTCATCTCTTTCCTCCATATGCATATCATTTTCATGCTCAAGCAGATATTGCTCTAAAGGATCCGTAGGAGGTACGACAATAGAGGCAAGAGCAATAATTTCATCCCTTCCAAATAACTCTTTTTCATGGGGTTGTCTTCCAAACTTGGAGAAGTTAAATTCATGAGACACACCCTCGAAACTAGCAGTGACGGTCTGCTTAATGCAATCAATGTGAGCATTGACAGTGTTGAGAAAGGGTCTACCGAATATGATGGGACAAAAGCTATCTTGTGCAGTACCAAGGACGAGGAAATCAGTAGGATACTTCGTCTTACCACACATGACTTCTACGTCTCTCACAATTCCCAGAGGGCAGATAGTGTCTCTATTAGCTAGCGTAATAGTGACATCAATGGGTTCTAACTCAGCAGGTGCAATCTCATCTTTGATTTCATCATATAGAGAACAGGGTATTGCACTAACACTAGCTCCCATATCACATAAACCATGGTAACGGTGATCTCCTATCTTGACAGAAACAACGGACAGGCCAACTACAGGTCCATATTTGTCTTTCGCATGAGGTTTAGCAATTCTAGCGGAGTCCTCACAGAATTTGATAACATGCCCGTCTACGTCTTCGGCTAAGAGATATTTGATAATAGCAACACTAGGTTAAACTCTAATCTCCTCAGGGGGTGCAAGTGGTCTAATGTAACCCCTACGTATCACAGTTGGAGCTTTAGAATAATCCTTTATCCTAGCAGGGTATGGTGGTTTCTCAGTGTAAGCACAAGGAACAACAGGATCACCAAAAGCAATGACTTTCTCCTCAACTAGATTGGTTTTGGCTATGTTGCTTTCTACAGGAGGATGATACTTAAACCACTTCTCTTTGGGAAGATCAACATGAGCAGCAAAAGATTCACATAGAGAAGCTACTATCTCAGAGTCAAGTCCATACTTAGCGCCAAAATCTCTAAAAGTGTTTGTCTCAACAAAAGATTTAACGCAATCAAACTGGAAATTCATACCTGACTCCTTACCTTCCTCCAGCTCCCAATCTTCAGAGTTGCGTTTGATTCTTTCCAATAAATTCCACTTGTGATCAATATCCTTCTTCATAAAAGAACCAGTACAAGAAGTGTCAAGCATGGTACGATCTTCATGAGAAAGCCGAGCATAAAAGTTTTGAGTGATGATTTCTCTCGAAAGCTCATGATTGGGGCATGAATATAGCATTGATTTAAGCCTCCCCCAAGCTTGAGCTATGCTTTCTCTGTCACGAGGCCAAAAGTTATAAATAAAGTTCCGATCACGATGTACTAAATGCATAGGATAGAACTTTTGATGAAATTCCAATTTCAACCGATTGTAGTCCCATGATCGAGTATCATCACATAGCCTATACCATGTCAACGCCTTATCATTCAAAGATAAAGGAAATACTTTCTTCTTTACCTCATCCTTGAGCAAACCCGCAAGCTTAAATAAACCACAAACTTCATCTACATAGATTAGATGCAAGTCTGGATGTGAAGATTCATCTCCTGTAAAAGGATTAGCCAGCAGTTTCTCAAGCATACCAGAAGGAATTTCATAAAAGATATTTTCAGTAGGTATATCAGGTTGAGGAACAACTCCTCGTGCTTCCGTTCGTGGTGAAGATACCCCGAACAAACTCCTCAAAGGAACAGTTTCCATAGTGACAAGTGACAATAAATTTCAGCACAGTATAAAAATGTTTCCTTACCAATTTCCACTTACCAAAGGCGCTTCACTCCCCGGCAACGTGCCAGAAAAGAGTCTTGATGACCCACAAGTATAGGGGATCAATCGTAGTCCTTTCGATAAGTAAGAGTGTCGAACCCAACGAGGAGTAGAAGGCTCTGATAAACGGTTTTCAGCAAGGTAATAACTGCAAGCACTGAAAGTAGCGGTAACAAGTGATGGTGTAGCAGGTGAAACGTAGCAAGCGAAAAGTAACAAGTAACAAGTAGTAGCAATGGTGCAACAAGTGGCCCAATCCCTTTTGTAGCAAGGGACAAGCCTGAACAAAGTCTTATAGGAGGAAAAACGCTCCCGAGGACACACGGGAATTTCTGTCATGCTAGTTTCATCATGTTCATATGATTCACGTTCGTTACTTTGATAGTTTGATATGTGGGTGGACCGGCGCTTGGTTACTACCCTTACTTGGACAAGCATCCCACTTATGATTAACCCCTCTCGCAAGCATCCGCAACTACAAAAGAAGAATTAAGACAACGTCTAACCATAGCATTAAACTAGTGGATCCAAATTAGCCCCTCACGAAGTAACGCATAGACTGGGGATTAAGCTTCTGTCACTCCAGCAACCCAACATCTACTTACTACTCCCCAATGCCTTCCTCTAGGCCCAAATATGGTGAAGTGTTATGTAGTCTACGTTAACATAACATCACTAGAGGAAAAACAACATACAACATATCAAAATACCGAACGGATATCAAATTCACATGACTATTATTAACATGACTTATCCCATGTCCTCAGGAACAAAAGTAACTACTCACAAAGCATAATCATAATCATGATCAGAGGTGTAATGAATAGCATCAAGGATCTGAACATAAACTCTTCCACCAAGTAATCCAACTAGCATCAACTACAAAGAGTAATCAACACTACTAGTAACCTTACAAGTACCAATCGGAGTCGTGAGACGGAGATTGGTTACAAGAGATGAACTAGGGATTGGAGAGGATATGGTGTTGATGAAGATGTTGATGAAGATGCCTCCCCTCCGATGAGAGGAGTGTTGGTGATGACGATGGCGACGATTTCCCCCTCCGGGAGGGAAGTTTCCCCGGCAGGATCGTCCTGCCGGAGCTCTATATTGGATATGCTCAAGTTCCGCCTCGTGGCGGCGGCGAAACCACGAAAAAGCTCCTGATTAATTTTTTCTGGAACGAAACCCTTCATATAGAAAAAGAGGGGGGCTAGTGGGCTGTCAGGGAGCCCACAAGCTTGCCATCCGCCACCAGGGGGGTGGCGGTGGCAGGGCTTGTGGCGCCCTAGTAGCCCCCCTCCGGTACTTCTTTCGCCTAGTATTTTTTATATAATCCCAAAAAATTCCACGTAACGTTTCATGGCATTTGGAGATGTGCAGAATAGTGGACTAAGATTTGCTCCTTTTCCAGTCCAGAATTCCAGCTGCCTGAATTCTCCCTCTTCAAATAAACCTTGCAAAATAAGAGAGAAAAGGCATAAATATGGTACCGCAAAGTAATATAACAGCCCATAAAGCAATAAAATCAACATGAAAGCATGATGCAAAATGGACGTATCAGCCACTTGGGTGGTGCGGCCTCGTCGGATCTGGGCTCGGCCGCCTGGATCCGTGCGCGAGAAGTTGAGATTGCGCCGGTGGCCGCGGGCAGCTGGTGGCGCGCTGGTGTGCTGGTGGGGCGTGGAGGCCATGGTTTTCTGGTGGGGTGCGGCTGCAGGCTCGGGGCGTCTCGGACGCGAAGCGTTGCCAGAGGTGTTTCAGGCGGAGGCTGCGGCTCGAGGGGGCTTCCCTGCTGTCTGGTTTGGCTCGGCCTAAGGCGGGCGTCAGCTGGGGGGAGGCGGGTGGTAGCATGAATCTGGCATGGTTGGTCTCGTGCGGAGGTGTGGAGGATGGCACCGCGGCGGCGCTATATGTGGTGGCTGGAGCGGGGCGGCTACGACGGCATGAGGTGCCGTGGTGATTTTTGCTGGCCATGTGTGACTGGTGGTGGCGGCGGCAGGCTCTGTGATGCATCATGGATTCTTGCGAGGGACGTCGGCGGGCTGCGGCGGCAATGGGTTTGGTGAGCTCTGGGCGAAAGCCTAGCATGACCACGGTTGATGCCGGCGGCGACGACGTCTTTGGACGTCGTTTCCCTCCTTGTAGGCGTCATCGAGTGGAGCCCCTCCACCTCCCTTGTCGCCTGAGTCGAATTCCGGGTGAAAGCCTTAGCTCCGGCCTTGGCCGCAGCGGGCATCGACGCGTTCGATCGCTTCCTCCTTGGGGGTGATGCCTTTGGAAGTCCGGTCCCTTGTCAGCTCTGGTGGCTTGGAGTTTTGTCGTCGGTCAGGTGTCTGCGCGACCTCGGGGCCGATGTGGAAATAGGAGCGGCGGCTCCGGAGATTTCCTTTGTGTCTGGTGTTTTCGTTGGTCGCTTGGGCGGCAAAGCCATGGACTCGGCTGGATCGTGGCCTCGGGGCGAGTGTGGATGTTGGAGCAGCGGCTCCGTAGATGGTTGTAGGGTGTCGGCTTCGGTTGCTCGGGTGACGAAGCAGGCGGCTCGCCCGGAGCGCGACCTTGGGGTCGGCGTGTGTTCTTGTTGGTTGTAAGTGAGAGCGACGGCTCCGAAAAAGGGTTGTAGGGTGTCGATTTTGGATGCGCGGCCTTGGGATCGGTGTGTGGATCGTTCTTGTATCGGTTTTCGGCCAGTTTTCCTTATTAACTCACCAATTCTTCTTCTTCTATATGAAAATACACAGCTATGCTGGTTCCAAAAAAAAGACATGATTACGAGACGTTGTCCTACGTACTTCCAACCATCATGGAAGGGGTTCTGAGATGAAAGATAAAGCAATACTCATATATTGACCGGTGTGCTCGAAAAAACATCAATATATTCCGATATGCGTGCAACATTGTTTTTCTTGCCATGGGGAAAGATTCCACATATGCATATATGCATGTGTTGCAAGAAAATAAATTATGTCATAATTTTGCCACACCCTCGCGCCAAATTCGTCGGCCCGCAATGCAATTTTCTCACCCTAAAGAAATACCGTAGCTAGTGGAGAGAAACACTATAACAAGAAAAAAGCTCATTGAAAGAAGCACGGCATGTTTATGACGTCCATCAACTGTAACGAGCATCCTCCGAGCAGTGAGGAAGATACGGCGGCCGAGTAATCGCAAAATCTACATACATATCCATCGCGCGGCCACGTTCGTTTTCATCCACGATCCACCCATGTGTTTAAGCGTTAGCCATCGGCAAATTCGTCCGGCGAAGCATATTTGTCTGGTGGCATGAATGGACCAGATCCGAATTAAGCGAACGAGGAAGATGAACACTGGACCGCCTTGGTGCCAATTACCATGTCCCACCCGACCTTCAAGTGGGACGAGGATGGTGGCTTCCGGGGGAATCCGATCGAATTCCCGGAACAAATCGGGCACCGCCTCTCGGGCGGGGCACAGCAATAGCATGCATCTTGCTCGTTGGCCCGGAGGAATCCGAATTCCGACTCCACTTGAATTAATGCAACTGGCATCTGCATGCAGTACTAGCGCAGGGCTTGCCACGCCGCCTCCAAATCCAATTCACCTGGGCAACACAAGCGACCAGTGTCCAGTGCAGGGAGAGGCTCCGGCGGCATTCCGATACTTTCACGTACTGTATCTTAATTCCCAGGTTCATTCATCATTAGAATTTGCTCGCTCCAAGATCCCATCATGTCGGAAAATCCTCCAAGCTAGATTCCAACTTCCTTCTCCATCTCGACCCCTGATCAAGAAACTGCTATAAATAGGCTCGAGCACAACGTCGTTTTTACCAAGGCGATCGAGTATATAGTAGCACATCCAGCTATATATACACCAATCCGCACGTATAGATAACAACACGCTTCTCCTAACTACACGTATAGATACCAACGGAAGCAGAAATGGCAAGGTGGTGGTGCCAGTTGCTGTGCCCGCAGCCTAATAAGCAGGTGGCGAGCGAGAGCATGCACGGCGCTCGGCTCGCGGCGCAGCAGCTGAGCAGGGGCCGCGATGCCTGCGACGTCGAAGCAGGCAAGCCGTGTCAGGAGGAGACGGCGGCCGCTGGCGGGGGGAGGGTCGCGGCCGTGGCAGCGACCACTCAGCAGCACCACAGCAATAGGCCTACCAGCACGTTTGCCCAGTCGGTCATCAACATGGTTGGCATGCTCATAGGTAAAAAATGCTCACTTTGTGCCTGGCATTTTCAATGTCGGAACAACTTAATGTTGAGTCGGATAGTAGTCACCTGAAAAGTGAAAACTACACACTATATATTGATGATCATAGTACGTACAAAACGAAGAATTCGTTGCTACTCCAAAAGTTTTGAAAAGTGGCCGTACCATAACATTTTTTTCCTTCTAATTTCACCAAATATTGCAGCTTTAACTAAATGACCAATTCATTTTTTGCGCAGGACTTGGGCAGCTATCCACTCCTTATGCCTTGGCAAACGGAGGCTGGGCCTCCATTTTCCTCCTGGTCGGCCTCGGCATCATGTGCGCCTATACCGCACACATCATCGGCAGGTGCCTAGACGAGCAGCCCGGCTCCAAGACGTATCAGGATATTGGCCAGCAGGCGTTCGGTTCCAAGGGCCGGCTCATCGCCTCTGCATTCATCTACCTCGAGATCTTCTTCGCCCTGGTCTCCTACACCATCTCCCTCAGCGACAACATCCCGCTCGTCTTCGCCGGTGCCCGCCTCCACCTACCATGGCTGCGCCTCAGCACCACGCAGCTGCTCACCGTCATCGCCGTGCTCGTGGCTCTTCCCAGCCTGTGGCTAAGGAACCTGTCGTCCATCTCCTTCCTCTCCTTGGTCGGCATCCTCATGTCGATGGTCATCTTCGTCACCATCGTCTGCACCGCAGCCTTCACCCATGTCGGCCTGGGCAGGCACATCCCAGTCCTCAGGCTTGACAAGATACCGGCGGTGTCCGGCCTCTACATGTTCAGCTACGCCGGCCACATCGTCTTCCCCAACATCTACACAGCCATGAAGGACCCCTCCAGCTTCACCAAGGTCTCCGTCACGAGTTTCTCCATGGTCGTCGTGCTCTACACGGCCCTCGCGTTTGTCGGCGCAAGCCTCTTCGGTCCCGGTGTGAGCTCCCAGGTCACGCTCAGCATGCCGCCGGGGCTCGTGGTCACCAAAGTGGCCCTCTGGGCCACCGTGCTCACACCGGTCACCAAATACGCGCTCGAGTTCGCGCCCTTCGCCATTCAGCTCGAGCACCACCTGCCGGCGACCATGGGGCCTCGTGCCCGGATTATCATCCGTGGCAGCATCGGCTCGGCGGGGCTTCTCATCATCCTGGCGCTGGCGCTCTCGGTGCCATATTTCCAGTACGTGCTCAGCCTCACCGGCTCGCTCATCAGCGTCGCCATCTCGGTCATATTCCCGTGCGCGTTTTACCTCAAGATCCGCTGGGGCCGGTTGTCGCGCCAAGTCGTCGTGCTGAATGCGGCGATGATCGCCGTTGGTTTTGTTCTCGCGGTGGTGGGGACCGCTTCGTCGGCTAAGCTGCTGGTGAAAAGTATACAGAATGGACATGTGGCGTAGTTAGTATTACTTGGACGGAAAGTTCCTTGCTAGCTCCTATGTGCATCGATCGTAAGTGCCATTAAATTATGATCGTACATACGATCACAGTGAAATAAGAAATACGTAAAGTATGCTTGGGTTGTATATTTAGTTTTTCTAGAGCTGTATACTTAGCTGAAGAATGGTAATTAATGTACATGGCACGCAGCTGCAATGGATTTTAAAGTGTAATGAGAAACATCATTAAACCATTAAGCGTCGGGAGAAGGCCGGCCAACCAACTATGCGTGTATGCGACGTGACGGAAGCTGGTTAGCCGCAATGAAAAAGTTTTTAAAATATTTTTTTAAAGGAGGTGAAAATAATATAATTATAATGAGATGAGATTTGTGTAGGAACCTGGTGGATCTTGATTTGATCTTCCCCGGTAACGGTGCTAGAAATCTTGTTACTCCTCGCCGAGGCGTTGATTTTCCTCCAAACTTAAAGGATGATGTAGCACAATGACGGTAAATATTTCTTTCAGTTAAGAAACCAAAAGATATCAATCCAGTAGAAAGAACCACAAGACTATGTGACCTGCACACAAATAGCGAATCCTCGCAACCCAAAGCGTGAAGGGGTTGTCAATTCCTTGTGTGTAAAGTAACAATAGATTGATAGATGCAAATAAGAGTAATAGCAAATAGAACACAACAATGTATTTTTGGGGTTTTTGATAATATAGATCTGGAAATAAAAGAGCAAAAAAAGTAGAAACACAAATAGCAAAGTAGAGATTGTAAATAGATGATGTGAAGTAGACCCGGGGGCCGTAGGTTTCACTAGTGACTTCTCTCGAGAAATAGCAAACGATGGATGGACAAATTACTGTTGGACAATTGATAGAAGAACAAATAATTATGACGATATTCAAGACAATGATCATGCATATAGGCATCACGTCCAAGACAAGTAGACCGACTTCTATCTGCATCTACTTCTATTACTCTACACATCGACCGCTATCCAACATACATCTAGTGTATTGAGTTCATGAAGAAACAGAGTAATGCCTTAAGAACGATGACATGATGTAGACAAGATCTATTTATGTAGGAATAGACCCTATCGTTTTATCCTTGATAGCAACGATACATGCATGTCATGTCTCTTTCTCTCACAGAGATTGAGAACCGCAAGATCGAACCCATCACAAAACACATCTTCCCATTGCAAGATAAAAGATCAAGTTGGCCAGAAAAAACCTAATATCGGAGAAAAAATACGAGGCTGTAATAATCAAGCATGAATATGTCTTCATAGATCTGACCATAAACTCATAATTCATCGAATCCCAACAAACACAATGCAAAAGAAATAGTTACATCATATGGATCTCTAAGATACCATTGTATTGAGAAACAAAACGAGAGAGAAAGCCATCTCGCTACTGCCTACGGAACCGTAGGTCTGATATGAACTGCTTACGCGTCATCGGGGGAGCATCAATGAGGATGGTGAACCCCTCCGTGATCGTGTTCCTCTTCGGAACGGGCTCTAGATTGGTTTCCGTGGCTCCAGAACTTATGACAGCTGAAACGATTTTTCGTCCACTCCTCTTTTTTTTTTTGGATATTGGAGTATTTATAGAGCTCAGAGGCGGTGGAGGAGGTGCACTAGTGGAAAAAGGGCCTTTTGGCCTGGACCCTTTAGTCCCGGCCTGCCTCTGGGCCGGGACTAAAGGCCCGGCCACATCGCCCCAAATCGCAATGCCTCCCTCGAGGCTTTAGTCCCGGCCCGTAAGGAGCCTTTAGTCCCGGTTTGTGTCCCAAACCGGGACTAAAGGGCTACGCGGTGTGCAGCCCGCATGTGCGCCACCTTTAGTCCCGGTTTGTGTCTCAAACCGGGACTAAAGTCCTCTGCATATATATAGCACAGCCCCCCTCTCCCCTCTTCCTTGCATTTTTCTTGGATGGAAGAGTGTGGGTGTGTGCTAGCTCTCCATTTTTTTATGCACTAGAGGTGTTTGTTGAAATGTGTGTTAGAGTGATGCCGCTTGAGTTCACCGAACACAACTATGATATGAGATGCCTGAGCCACGCTTAAACCTCTTCCTCTTTATTTCTACTTATTCTAAAAGGTTAGCAACTATATTTCCTCGTTTAGACCGTGCGGTACTAATTTTTAGGATCATGATTGTATTTGATATACTGTCGTATAACGCAGATGAGCCATCCATGGATGTACGGTGATCGACGCATAACCGCTTACAGAGAAGGAGTGCATTCTTTTCGAGATGCAGCCGATGCGAACAAGCATGGTGGTGGCTATATGTTTTGTCCATGTGTTGAATGTCAGAATGAGAAGGATTACACTTCCTCAAGAGTCATTCAGAGCCACCTCCTTCGGTCCGGTTTTATGTCGGGCTATAATGTTTGGACCAAGCACGGAGAAAGAGGGGTTATGATGGAAGACGACGATGAAGAAGAAGAGAACGATGATGACAACTACCGATCTATGTTCCCTGAGTATGCTGATACCGCAATGGAAGACAATGAAGAAGAAGATCAGGATGAAGAACGGGAACCAGATGACCCCGCTGATGATCTTGGCCGGGTCATTTCTGATGCACAGCGAGGTTGCGACACAGAAAAGGAGAGGTTGCAGTTCGAGCAGATGTTACAGGACCACAACAAATTGTTGTACCAACTTGTGAAGATGGCCAAAAGAAGCTGGGTAGCACACTGGAATTGCTGAAGTGGAAGGCAGAGACCGGTGTGACTGACTCATCATTCGAAAAGTTGCTGGTACTGATGAAGAAGATGCTTCCAAGAAAGAACGAATTGCCCGCCAGCACGTACGAAGCAAAGAAGCTTGTCTGCCCTCTAGGATTAGACGTGCAGAAGATACATGCATGCCCTAATGACTGCATCCTCTACCGCGGTGAGAAGTACGAGAATATGGATAAATGCCCGGTATGCACTGCATTGCGGTATAAGATCAGAAAAGATGACCCTAGTGATATTGAGGGTGAGCCACCCAGGAAGAGGCTTCCTGCCAAGGTGATGTGGTATGCTCCTATAATACCATGGTTGAAACGTCTGTTCAGAAATAAAGATCATGCGAAGTTGTTGCGATGGCACATGGAAGATCGTATGAAAGACGATAAGTTGAGGCACACCGCTGATGGTCGGCATTGGAGAAAAATCGAGAGAGAGTTCCCGAGATTTGCAGCTGACGCAAGGAACTTATGGTAGGTCTGAGTACAGATGGCATGAATCCTTCTGGGGAGCAGAGTTGCAGTCACAGCACCTGGCCCGTTACTCTATGTATCTACAACCTTCCTCCTTGGTTTTGCATGAAGCGGAAGTTCATTATGATGCCAGTGCTTATCCAAGGTCCAAAGCAACCCGGCAACGATATTGATGTGTACCTAAGGCCATTAGTTGATGAACTTTTACAGCTGTGGGACGAACCAGGTGTACGTGTGTGGGACGAGCACAAACAAGAGGAATTTGACCTTCGACCGTTGCTTTTCGTAACCATGAATGATTGGCCTGCTCTTAGTAACATTTCAGGACAGTCAAACAAGGGATACAATGCATGCACGCACTGTTTGGATCAGACAGAAAGTATATATCTGGACAAATGTAGGAAGAATGTGTACCGGTACAATCGTCGTTTTATTCCGCCCAAGCATCCCTTAAAGAAAAAAAGGCAAGCATTTCAATGGCAAGGCAGAACCCCGGGGGAAGCCTGTCATCCGTACTAGTGCTGAAGTATTTGATATGGTCAAAGATTTAAAAGTAATCTTTGGAAAGGGTCCTGGCAGCCAACCTGTTCCTAACGGCCCTGATAAGCGCGTACCCATGTGGAAGAAGAAATCTATATTTTGGGAGCTACCCTACTGGGAAGTCCATGAGGTCTGCTCGGCAATCGACGTGATGCACCTGACGAAGAATCTCTGCGTGAATATTCTAGGCTTCCTGGGCTTGTATGGGAAGTCAAAAGATACACCGGAAGCGCGGGAGGACCAGGAACGTCATAAAGGAAGAGATGGCATGCATCCAGGGCAGTTTCAAGGGCGTGCCAGCTACGCTCTTACTGAGGAAGATAAGGAAATCTTATTTGAAGTCCTTTTCAGTATCAAGGTCCCGACTGGCTTCTCGGTGAATATAAAGGGAATCGTAAATATGAAAGACAAAAAAATGCAAAACCTAAAGTCTCATGACTGCCACGTGCTTATGACGTAATTGCTTCCGGTTGCATTGAGGGGAATTCTACCAGAAAATGTTTGCCTGGCAATTGTGAAGGTATGTGCATTCCTCAATGCAATTTCTCAGAAGGTAATCGATCGAGAAAGTCTATCAGGGTTACAGATTGATGTGGTCCAATGTCTGGTCAGCTTTGAGTTGTTGTTCCCGCCATCCTTCTTCAATATAATGACACACCTCCTAGTTCACCTAGTCGAAGAGATTAGAATTCTCGGTCTTGTGTTTCTACACAATATGTTCCCCTTCGAGAGGTTCATGGGAGTCTTAAAGAAATATGTTCGTAACCGTGCTAGGCCAGAAGGAAGCATCTCCAAGGGCTATGGAACAGAGGAGGTCATTGAGTTTTGTGTGGACTTTCTTCCTGACCTTAAGCCGATTGGTGTTCCTGAATCTCGGTATGAGGGTAGGCTGACAGGAAAAGGCACACTAGGAAGGAAAGCAAAAGTATGTATGGACAGGCATTCTTTCTCTCAAGCACACTGCACAGTTCTACACAATTCCACCGTGGTGGCTCCGTATATCGTGAGACACAAGAATATTCTACGCTCCGAAAACCCGGGGAAGGCTGACTCTTGGATTAAAGGGGAACACGAGAAGACTTTCGGCAGTTGGTTGCAGACACATCTCATGAATGACGACACCGTTGGAGATCAGCTGTACTGTTTGGCCAGGCCACCATCTTCGACTATATGTACTTTCCAAGGGTATGAGATAAATGGGAATACATTTTACACGGTTGCCCAAGATAAAAAGAGCACCAACCAAAATAGTGGTGTCCGCTTTGATGCAACAGACGACAATGGGCACTGTTTGGAAACATATTATGGGTACATAGAGGAGATATGGGAACTTGACTATGGACCTACTTTTAAGATCCCTTTGTTTCGGTGCAAATGGGTGAAGCTGACAGGAGGCGGGGTAGTTGTAGACCAAAAGTACGACATGACAACAGTGGATCTCAACAATCTTGCGTACATGGACGAACCATTTGTCCTAGCCAATGATGTCGCTCAGGTTTTCTATGTGAAGGACATGTCTACAAAAAAGAGAAAAAGAAATCAGCAAAAGAAGATATCGTCCGATGAGCCAAAACGCCACATAGTTCTTTCAGGGAAAAGAAACATCGTGGGAGTAGATGACAAGACAGACATGTCAGAAGATTATAATAAGTTTCATGAAATTCCGCCCTTCAAAGTGAAAACTGACCCAAGCATCCTACTGAATGATGAAGATTCTCCATGGCTACGACCTAGAAGAAAACAGAAATAATAGATAGGAATATTGGTGCAATAATGTAATAATGTATTAAACCTTTTATGTAATGCATGTATGGAATGTACTAAATTTCAAACACTTTTCATTTTCATAGTTTTGTCAAATTCTCAAATATGCAAAAATAATTTTAATAAACCTTTGTAAGAGATGAGTTCTCGTTCGAAACTGTGATACTTCGAGAGAGATTGTCCGTTTTGTACACGAAGTGCATCCAGTTTTTGTCGTAGCCCTCTGAACTTTTTAACACATGCTATGTGGGTGAAATGATGATAGCATGCCAACTTTCAACATTTTCAGAGTTCATTTGTAGTGCTTTTCAATTTCAGGGTCAACTAGCTCAAAAAAAAAGTAAATGCACGAAGAATACCAAATGAAGTCAGAAATTGTTGAAATTTTGTATTGTGCCTTTGAATGGTGCATTTTAAACACACAAAAAGTATGGAGTTCAAATAAGTTGAAAAAAAAAATGAAATCCCTTTGTAAGAGATGAGTTCTCGTTCGAAACCCTGATACTTCGAGAGAGATTGTCCGTTTCGTACACGAAGTGCATCCAGTTTTTTTCGTAGCCCTCTCAACTTTTTAACACATGCTATGTGGGTGAAATGATGATAGCATGCCAACTTTCAACATTTTCAGAGTTCATTTGTAGTGCTTTTCAATTTCAGGGTCAACTAGCTCCAAAAAAAAGTAAATGCACGAAGAATACCAAATGAAGTCAGAAATTGTTGAAATTTTGTGATGTGCCTTTGAATGGTGCATTTTGAACACACAAAAAGTATGGAGTTCAAATAAGTTCAAAAAAAAGAAATCCCTTTGTAAGAGATGAGTTCTCGTTCGAAACCCTGATACTTCGAGAGAGATTGTCCGTTTTGTACACGAAGTGGATCCAGTTTTTGTCGTAGCCCTCTCAACTTTTTAACACATGCTATGTGGGTGAAATGATGATAGCATGCCAACTTTCAACATTTTCAGAGTTCATTTGTAGTGCTTTTCAATTTCAGGGTCAACTAGCTCAAAAAAAAAGTAAATGCACGAAATATACCAAATGAAGTCAGAAATTGTTGAAATTTTGTGATGTGCCTTTGAATGGTGCATTTTGAACACACAAAAAGTATGGAGTTCAAATAAGTTCAAAAAAATGAAATCCCTTTGTAAGAGATGAGTTCTCGTTCAAAACCCTGATACTTCGAGAGAGATTGTCCGTTTTGTACACGAAGTGCATCCAGTTTTTGTCGTAGCCCTCTCAACTTTTTAACACATGCTATGTGGGTGAAATGATGATAGCATGCCAACTTTCAACATTTTCAGAGTTCATTTGTAGTGCTTTTCAATTTCAGGGTCAACTAGCTCAAAAAAAATAGTTTTTAATTGAAAATAACAAACTAGTTAATAGTTTGGATAGTCAAAATAATTACTTTTGAAAATAGAAAATAGTTTTGAATTATTTATTCAATTTCAAACACTTTTCATTATCATAGTTTTGTCAAATTCTCAAATATGCAAAAATAATTTTAATAAACATAGTTTTTAATTGAAAATAACAAAATAGTTAATAGTTTGGATAGTCAAAATAATTACTTTTGAAAATAGAAAATAGTTTTGAATTATTTATTCAATTTCAAACACTTTTCATTATCATAGTTTTGTCAAATTCTCAAATATGCAAAAAGAATTTTAATAAACATAGTTTTTAATTGAAAATAACAAAATAGTTAATAGTTTGGATAGTCAAAATAATTACTTTTGAAAATAGAAAATAGTTTTGAATTATTTATTCAATTTCAAACACTTTTCACTATCATAGTTTTGTCAAATTCTCAAATATGCAAAAAGAATTTTAATAAACATAGTTTTTAATTGAAAATAACAAAATAGTTAATAGTTTGGATAGTCAAAATAATTAATTTTGAAAATAGAAAATAGTCTCGAATTATTTTTCAATTTCAAACACTTTTTATTTTCATAGTTTTGTCAAATTCTTAAATATGCAAAAAGAATTTTAGTAAACATAGTTTTTAATTGAAAATAACAAAATAGTTAATAGTTTGGATAGTCAAAATTATTAATTTTGAAAATAGAAAATAGTTTTGAATTATTTATTCAATTTCAAACACTTTTCATTTTCATAGTTTTGTCAAATTCTCAAAGATGCAAAAAGAATTTTTAATAAACATAGTTTTTAATGGAAAATAAAAAAATAGATAATAGTTTGGATAGTCAAAATAATTAATTTTGAAAATAGAAAAAAAATTGAAACTATATGAGGATCTATAGAAAAAATTCAACCTAAATTCAAAGTGACCTCACTTTGAATTCAGGTTGAATTTTCTCCATAATTTTGAATATAGTTTCAATTTTCAAATTTACAATGAGTTTAGGCCCGTAAGCCTGCTTTAGAGAGGAGCTCGATGGAGATGCTGCGACGGGGCTTATAAACTAGTGTTAGTCCCCCTCGTTGGGCGAGGTGGGACTAAACTTATCGTGCAGCGAGCGGAAGGGGCTTTAGTCCCGGGTGGAGCCACGACCCGGGACTAAAGGGTGTCTTTAGTCCCGGCTCGAGCTCCGACCCGGGACTAAAGGCCCCTTCTTCCCGCCTTTTGGTGTGCCGAAAAAGGGCCTTTAGTCCCGGGTCGTGGCTCCACCCGGGACTAAAGGGGGTCTTTTGTCCCGGATCGAGCCCCGAACCGGGACTAAAGATCCACCTATATAAGCGGGAGTTACAAATTTCCAACCCAAATCGCATTTCCTTCTCTCCTTCTTCCTCGTTCTCCTGCCCGGCGCGACACAGCGACAAACTCGACGACGCCGTCAGGCTGCTCGCCGTCCTGCTCACCGCCCCCTGCCGTCCTCCTCGTCGTTGCCGTCGTCCTCCTCGCCGTCATTGACGCCTTCCTCGCCGTCGTCGACGCCTCCGGCCGGTAAGCCCCCCGCCCCCTTGTTGGAATTATGCCCTGGAGGCAATAATAAATATAGTTATTATTATAATTCCTGTATCAAGATAATCATTTATTATCCATGCTATAATTGTATTGAATGAAGACTCATTTACATGTGTGGAAACATAGACAAAACACTGTCCCTAGCAAGCCTCTAGTTGCCTAGCCAGTTGATCAAAGATAGTCAGTGTCTTCTGATTATGAACAAGGTGTTGTTCCTTGATAACTGGACCACGTCATTAGGAGAATCACGTGATGGACTAGACCCAAACTAATAGACGTAGCATGTTGATCGTGTCATTTTATTGCTACTGTTTTCTGCGTGTCAAGTATTTATTCCTATGACCATGAGATCATATAACTTACTAACACCGGAGGAATACTTTGTGTGTATCAAACGTCGCAACGTAACTGGGTGACTATAAAGATGCTCTACAGGTATCTCCGAAGGTGTTCGTTAAGTTAGTATGGATCGAGACTGGGATTTGTCACTCCGTGTGACGGAGAGGTATCTCGGGGCCCACTCGGTAATACAACATCACACACAAGCCTTGCAAGCAATGTAACTTAGTGTAAGTTGCGGGATCTTGTATTACGGAACGAGTAAAGAGACTTGCCGGTAAACGAGATTGAAATAGGTATGCGGATACTGACGATCGAATCTCGGGCAAGTAACATACCGAAGGACAAAGGGAATGACATACATGATTATATGAATCCTTGGCACTGAGGTTCAAACGATAAGATCTTCGTAGAATATGTAGGATCCAATATGGGCATCCAGGTCCTGCTATTGGATATTGACCGAGAAAGTCTCTCGGGTCATGTCTACATAGTTCTCGAACCCGCAGGGTCTGCACACTTAAGTTTGGCGTTGTTTTATGCGTATTTGAGTTATATGGTTGGTTACCGAATGTTGTTCGGAGTCCCGGATGAGATCACGGACGTCACGAGGGTTTCCGGAATGGTCCGGAAATGAAGATTGATATATAGGATGACCTCATTTGATTACCGGAAGGTTTTCAGAGTTATCGGGAATGTACCGGGAATGACGAATGGGTTCCGGGAGTTCATCGGGGGGGGGGGGGGGAACCCACCCCGGAGAAGCCCATAGGCCATGAGGGTGGCGCACTAGCCCTTAGTGGGCTGGTGGGACATCCCAAAGGGGCCCTATGCGCCTAAGAAAGAAAAATCAAAGAGAAAGAAAAAAAAAGAAGGTGGGAAGGGAAGGAAGGACTCCCACCCACCAAACCAAGTCCAACTCGGTTTGGGGGGGGGGAGCCTTCCCCCCTTGGCTCGGCCGACCCCCTTGGGGCTCCTTGAGCCCCAAGGCAAGGTCCCCTTCCTCCCACCTATATATACGGAGGTTTTAGGGCTGATTTTTGATGACTTTTCCACGGCAGCCCGACCACATACCTCCACGGTTTTTCCTCTAGATCGCGTTTCTGCGGAGCTCGGGCAGAGCCCTGCTGAGACGAGATCATCACCAACCTCCGGAGCGCCGTCACTCTGCCGGAGAACTCTTCTACCTCTCCGTCTCTCTTGCTGGATCAAGAAGGCCGAGATCATCGTTGAGCTGTACGTGTGCTGAACGCGGAGGTGTCGTCCGTTCGGTACTAGATCGTGGGACTGATCGGGGGATTGTTCGCGGGGCGGATCGAGGGACGTGAGGACGTTCCACTACATCAACCGCGTTCACTTACGCTTCTGCTGTACGGTCTACAAGGGTACGTAGATCACTCATCCCCTCTCGTAGATGGACATCACCATGATAGGTCTTCTTGCGTGTAGGAATATTTTTGTTTCCCATGCGACGTTCCCCACAGTGGCATCATGAGCTAGGTTCATGCGTAGATGTCTTCTCGAGTAGAAACAAAAGTTTTTGTGGGCGGTGATGTGCGTTTTGCTGCCCTCCTTAGTCTTTTCTTGATTCCGCGGTATTGTTGGATTGAAGCGGCTTGGACCGACATTACTCGTACGCTTATGAGAGACTGGTTTCATCGCTACGAGTAACCCCGTTGCTCAAAGATGACTGGCAAGTGTCGGTTTCTCCAACTTTAGTTGAATCGGATTTGACCGAGGAGGTCCTTGGATGAGGTTAAATAGCAACTCATATATCTCCATTGTGGTGTTTGCGTAAGTAAGATGCGATCCTACTAGATACCCGTGGTCACCACGTAAAACATGCAACAACAAAATTAGAGGACGTCTAACTTGTTTTTACAGGGTATGCTTGTGATGTGATATGGCCAACGATGTGATGTGATATATTGGATGTATTTGATGATCATGTTGTAATAGATAATATCGACTTGCACGCCGATGGTACCGCAACCGGCAGGAGCCATAGGGTTGTCTTTATACTAACGTTTGTGCTTGCAGATGCGTTTACTATTTTGCTAGGATGTAGCTTTAGTAGTAATATCATGAGTAGCACGACAACCCCGATGGCAACACGTTGATGGAGATCATGGTGTGGCGCCGGTGACAAAAAGATCGTGCCGGTGCTTTGGTGATGGAGATCAAGAAGCACGTGTTGATGGCCATATCATGTCACTTATGAATTGCATGTGATGTTAATCCTTTTATGCACCTTATTTTGCTTAGAACGACGGTAGCATTATGAGGTGATCTCTCACTAAAATTTCAAGACGAAATTGTGTTCTCCCCGACTGTGCACCGTTGCTACAGTTCGTCGTTTCGAGACACCACGTGATGATCGGGTGTGATAGACTCAACGTTCACATACAACGGGTGCAAAACAGTTGCGCACCCGGAACACTCAGGTTAAGCTTGACGAGCCTAGCATGTGCAGACATGGCCTCGGAACACATGAGACCGAAAGGTCGATCATGAATCATATAGATGATATGATTAGCATAGGGATGCTTACCACTGAAACTATACTCAACTCACGTGATGATCGGACTTGAGCTAGTGTAAGTGGATCATGAACCACTCAAATGACTTGAGAGATGTACTTTTTGAGTGGGAGTTTAGCAAATAATTTGATTAAGTTAAACTCTAATTATCTTGAACATAGTCTAAGTCCACTTTGAATATATTTGTGTTGTAGATCATGGCTCACGCGACAGTCACCCTGAATTTTAATACGTTCCTAGAGAAAGCTAAGTTGAAAGATGATGGAAGCATCTTTGTAGACTGGGCTCGTAATCTTAAGCTAATCTTACAAGCTGGGAAGAAGGATTATGTCCTTAATGCTGCGCTAGGAGATGAACCACCCGCTACGGCTGATCAGGATGTTAAGAACGCTTGGTTAGCACGTAAGGAGGACTACTCAGTAGTTCAATGTGCAGTCTTGTATGGCTTAGAACCGGGACTTCAACGTCGCTTTGAGCGTCATGGAGCATTTGAGATGTTCCAGGAGTTGAAGTTTATCTTTCAGAAGAACGCCCGGATCGAGAGGTATGAGACCTCCGATAAATTCTATGCTTGCAAGATGGAGGAGAACTCGTCTGTCAGTGAACATGTGCTCAAAATGTCTGGGTACTCAAACCGTCTAGCTGAGCTGGGGATTGAGCTCCCGCAAGAAGCTATCACTGACAGAATCCTTCAATCACTGCCGCCAAGCTATAAAGGCTTTGTGTTGAACTACAACATGCAAGGGATGAACAAGTCACCCGGCGAGTTGTTTGCGATGCTGAAAGTCGCAGAGTCAGAACTCCGTAAAGAGCATCAAGTGTTGATGGTGAATAAGACCACTAGTTTCAAGAGAAACGGCAAAGGAAAGAAGGGTAATTCAAAGAAGAGCGGCAAGCCTGTTGCCAATCCGACGAAGAAGCCCAAAGCTGGACCTAAGCCTGAAACGGAGTGTTACTATTGCAAGGGTATGGGTCACTGGAAGTGCAATTGCCCCAAGTATCTGGCAGATAAGAAGGCGGCCAAAGAAAAATCAGGTATATTTGATATACATGTTATTGATGTGTACTTAACCGGCTCTCGTAGTAGTGCTTGGGTATTCGATACCGGTTCTGTTGCTCATATTTGCAACTCGAAACAGGAACTGCGGAGTAGACGAAGGCTGGCGAAAGATGAAGTGACGATGCGCGTAGGAAATGGTTCCAAGGTTGATGCAATCGCCGTCGGCACAGTGTCACTTCAGTTACCATCAGGATTAGTGATGAACTTAAAACATTGTTATTTAGTGCCTGCGTTGAGCATGAACATTATATATGGATCTTGTTTATTGCGAGATGGTTACTCTTTTAAGTCAGAGAATAATGGTTGTTCTATTTCTATGAGTAACATCTTTTATGGTCATGCACCCAATGTGAGATGATTGTTCATATTGAATCTTGATAGCGATACACACATACATAACATTGAGACCAAAAGGGTTAGAGTTAACAATGATAGCGCCATATTTTTGTGGCACTGTCGCTTAGGTCATATTGGTGTAAAGCGCATGAAGAAACTCCATGCTGATGGACTTTTGGAGTCACTTGACTTTGATTCACTTGACACGTGCGAACCATGCCTCATGGGCAAGATGACTAAGACTCCGTTCTCCGGAACAATGGAGCGTGCAAGTTACTTGTTGGAAATCATACACACCGATGTGTGTGGTCCGATGAGCGTAGAGGCACGCGGCGGATATCGTTATTTTCTCACCTTCACTGACGATTTGAATAGATATGGTTATGTCTACTTGATGAAGCACAAGTCTGAAACATTTGAAAAGTTCAAGCAATTTCAGAGTGAAGTGGAAAATCATCGTAACAAGAAGATCAAGTTCCTATGGTCTGATCATGGGGGTGAATATCTGAGTTTCGAGTTTGGTGCTCACTTAAGACAATGTGGAATTGTTTCACAGTTGACACCGCCTGGAACACCACAACGTAATGGTGTGTCCGAACATCGTAATCGTACTTTATTGGAGATGGTGCGATCTATGATGTCTCTTACCGATTTGTCGTTATCATTTTGGGGTTATGCATTAGAAACAACTGCATTCACTTTAAATAGGGCACCATCAAAATCCGTTGAGACGACACCATACGAACTGTGGTATGGCAAAAGGCCAAAGTTGTCGTTTCTTAAAGTTTGGGGATGTGATGCTTATGTCAAAAAGCTTCAGCCTGAAAAGCTGGAACCCAAAGCGGAAAAGTGCGTCTTCATAGGTTACCCAAAAGATACAGTTGGGTACACCTTCTATCTCAAATCCGAGGGCAAAGTGTTTGTTGCTAAAAACGGAGCTTTTCTCGAGAAGGAGTTTCTCTCGAGAGAATTGAGTGGGAGGAAGATAGAACTTGACGAGGTTGTCGAACCTCTCATCCCTCTGGATGGTGGCGCAGGACAAGGGGAAACCTCTGTCGTTGCGACGCCAGTTGAGGAGGAAGTTAATGATGATGATCATGAAACTCCGGTTCAAGTTTCTGTCGAACCACGCAGGTCGACGAGACCACGTGCTGCTCCAGAGTGGTACGGCAATCCCGTCTTATCGATCATGTTGTTAGACAACAATGAACCTGCAAATTATGAAGAAGCAATGGTGGGCCCAGATTCCAACAAATGGCTAGAAGCCATGAAGTCTGAGATAGGATCCATGTATGAGAACAAAGTGTGGACTTTGGAAGTACTGCCTGAGGGCCGCAAGGCTATTCAGAACAAATGGATCTTTAAGAGGAAGACGGACGCTGACAGAAATGTGACCGTTTATAAAGCTCGACTTGTGGCAAAGGTTTTTTCACAAGTTCAAGGAGTTGACTACGATGAGACATTCTCACCCGTAGCGATGCTTAAATCCGTCAGAATCATGTTAGCAATAGCTGCATTTTTCGATTATGAAATCTGGCAGATGGATGTCAAAACGGCGTTCCTTAACGGTTTCCTTAAGGAAGAGTTGTATATGATGCAACCCGAAGGTTTTGTCGATCCTAAGAATGCTAACAAGGTGTGCAAACTCCAGCGATCCATTTATGGACTGGTGCAAGCATCTCGGAGTTGGAACAAACGCTTTGATGAGGTGATCAAAGCATTTGGGTTTCTACAATTGGTTGGAGAATCTTGTATTCACAAGAAAGTGAGTGGGAGCTCTGTGGCGTTTCTAATATTATATGTGGATGACATATTGCTGATTGGAAACGACGTAGAGTTTTTGGAGAGCATAAAGGATTACTTGAATAAAAGTTTCTCTATGAAGGACTTAGGAGAAGCTGCTTACATTCTAGGCATTAAGATCTACAGGGATAGATCAAAACGCCTGATAGGACGTTCACAAAGCACATACCTTGATAAAGTTTTGAAGAGGTTCAAAATGGAACAGTCCAAGAAAGGGTTCTTGCCAGTTTTACAAGGTACGAGATTGTGTAAGACTCAGTGCCCAGCAACTGATGAAGATAGAGAGCATATGCGCTCCGTCCCCTATGCTTCAGCCATAGGTTCTATCATGTATGCAATGCTGTGCACTAGACCGGATGTTAGCCTGGCCATAAGTATGGCAGGTAGGTTCCAGAGTAATCCAGGAGTGGATCACTGGACAGCGGTCAAGAATATCCTGAAGTACCTGAAAAGGACTAAGGAGATGTTTCTCGTATATGGAGGTGACGAAGAGCTCGCCGTAAAAGGTTACGTCGATGCAAGCTTTGGCACAGATCCGAACGACTCTAAGTCGCAAAGCGGATACGTATTTATTCTTAATGGGGGTGCGTAAGCTGGTGCAGTTCCAAGCAAAGCGTTGTAGCAGATTCTACATGTGAAGCGGAGTACATGGCTGCCTCGGAGGTGGCTAAGGAGGGTGTCTGGATGAAGCAGTTCATGACGGATCTTGGAGTGGTGCCAAGCGCACTGAATCCAATAACCTTGTTCTGTGACAACACGGGTGCCATTGCCTTAGCAAAGGAACCACGGTTTCACAAGAAGTCCAGACACATCAAACGATGCTTCAACCTCATCCGCGACTACGTCGAAGGGGAGGACATAAATATATGCAAGCTACACACGGATCTGAATGTAGCAGACCCGCTGACTAAACCTCTTCCACGGCCAAAGCATGATCAACACCAGAACTGTATGGGTGTTAGATTTATTACAATGTAATTCACATGATGATGTGAGGGCTAGATTATTGACTCTAGTGCAAGTGGGAGACTGTTGGAATTATGCCCTGCAGGCAATAATAAATGTAGTTATTATTATAATTCCTGTATCAAGATAATCGTTTATTATCCATGCTATAATTGTATTGAATGAAGACTCATTTACATGTGTGGATACATAGACAAAACATTGTCCCTAGCAAGCCTCTAGTTGGCTAGCCAGTTGATCAAAGATAGTCAGTGTCTTCTGATTATGAACAAGGTGTTGTTGCTTGATAACTTGATCACGTCATTAGGAGAATCACGTGATGGACTAGACCCAAACTAATAGACGTAGCATGTTGATCGTGTCATTTTATTGCTACTGCTTTCTGCGTGTCAAGTATTTATTCCTATGACCATGAGATCATATAACTTACTAACACCGGAGGAATACTTTGTGTGTATCAAACGTCGCAACGTAACTGGGTGACTATAAATATGCTCTACAGGTATCTCCGAAGGTGTTCGTTAAGTTAGTATGGATCGAGACTCGGATTTGTCACTCCGTGTGATGGAGAGGTATCTCGGGGCCCACTCGGTAATACAACATCACACACAAGCCTTGCAAGCAATGTAAATTAGTGTAAGTTGCGGGATCTTGTATTACGGAACGAGTAAAGAGACTTGCCCGTAAACGAGATTGAAATAGGTATGCGGATACTGACGATCGAATCTCGGGCAAGTAACATACCGAAGGACAAAGGGAATGACATACAGGATTATATGAATCCTTGGCACTGAGGTTCAAACGATAAGATCTTCGTAGAATATGTAGGATCCAATATGGGCATCCAGGTCCCGCTATTTGATATTGACCGAGAAAGTCTCTCGGGTCATGTCTACATAGTTCTCGAACCCGCAGGGTCTGCACACTTAAGGTTCGGCGTTGTTTTATGCGTATTTGAGTTATATGGTTGGTTACCGAATGTTGTTCGGAGTCCCAGATGAGATCACAGACGTCACGAGGGTTTCCGGAATGGTCTGAAAACGAAGATTGATATATAGGATGACCTGATTTGATTACCGGAAGGTTTTCGGAGTTACCGGGAATGTACCGGGAATGACGAATGGGTTCCGGGAGTTCACCGGGGGGGGGGGGGGGCAACCCACCCCGGAGAAGCCCATAGGCCATGAGGGTGGTGCACCAGCCCTTAGTGGGATGGTGGGACATCCCAAAGGGGCCCTATGCGCCTAAGAAAAAAAATCAAAGAGAAAGAAAAAAAAGAAGGTGGGAAGGGAAGGAAGGACTCCCACCCACCAAACCAAGTCCAACTCGGTTTGGGGGGGGGGGGGAGCCTTCCCCCCTTGGCTCGGCCGACCCCCTTGGGGCTCCTTGAGCCCCAAGGCAAGGTCCCCTCCCTCTCACCTATATATACGGAGGTTTTAGGGCTGATTTGAGACGACTTCTCCACGACAGCCCGACCACATACCTCCACGGTTTTTCCTCCAGATCGCGTTTATGCGGAGCTCGCGCGGAGCCCTGCTGAGACGAGATCATCACCAACCTCCGGAGCGCCGTCACGCTGCCGGAGAACTCTTCTACCTCTCCGTCTCTCTTGCTGGATCAAGAAGGCCGAGATCATCGTCGAGCTGTACGTGTGCTGAACGCGGAGGTGCCGTCCGTTCGGTACTAGATCGTGGGACTGATCGCGGGATTGTTCGCGGGGCGGATCGAGGGACGTGAGTACGTTCCACTACATCAACCGCGTTCACTAACGCTTCTGCTGTATGGTCTACAAGGGTACGTAGATCACTCATCCCCTCTCGTAGATGGACATCACCATGATAGATCTTCGTGCGCGTAGGAAAATTTTTGTTTCCCATGCGATGTTCCCCAACAGCTCCCAACACTCCGGCCGGTAGAAGGAAATAAGAAAAAGGAGAAGAAAAGAAGAAAAAGGAGAAGAAAAGAAGAAAAAGGAGAAGAAAAGAAGAAAAAGGAGAAGAAAAGAAGAAAAAGGGAAGAAAGGAAGAAAAAGGGAAGAAAGGAAGAAAAAGGAGAAGAAAGGAAGAAAAAGGAGAAGAAAGGAAGAAAAAGGAGAAGAAAGGAAGAAAAAGGAGAATAAAGGAAGAAAAAGGAGAAGGAGAAGAAAGGAAGAAAAAGGAGAAGAAAAGAAGAAAAAGGAGAAGAAAAGAAGAAAAAGGGAAGAAAAGAAGAAAAAGAAAAAGATTTTTTTTTTCGTTTAATTCCTATTGTTATTAGGTTTGTGCTAGATTATTAGGGTTAGTAATATTCAGAATTAGGTTAGGGTTACAAGAAGAAGAAATATGAAAAAAATAAGAAAATAAGATTAGGAAAAAGGAAAATAAGAAGAGCAGGAGAAGAAAAGAAGAAAAAGGAGAATAAGAAGAGGAGGAGAGGAGAAGAAGAGGAAAAATAGAAGAAGAGGAGAAGTAGAAGAAGAGAAGTTGAAGAAGAAGCGGAGAAGAAGAAGAAGAAGAAGAAGAAGACATTTCTACGTATATAGATGCTTAATTAGTGTTTCTTAGATTATTGCTTAATTTTGCTATTGTATATGCTTAAGTGTTAATAGTTTAATTTTGCTATTGTATATGCTTAAGTGTTAATAGTTTATTTTTCGCAAGAAAATTAATAGAACTAGTTTATTTTTTTAGTTCATTTTACGATGCCTATCCCGCATCCTCGTCGTCGACTCGGCGGAGGACACCTGCTTGATCAGAGGGGCCCTGTCCGGGACTGGGCTCCGCCCGGCTGGTATTGGGAGGTGCTACCTTCCGGGGGGCGTAGGTTGGTGAGGAGCCAGCCCGTTGTTGACCCGCTCCTTGTTTGGTGACGGTCGCGTGGGCCAGTGATGGTGCCGAGGCTTCCGGACACCGCGGAGGTGGTACGTCACCGTGTCAGCAAGGAGGATGAGCACGTCCCTCGCTACATGGTTGCGTTGGAGGGCAGGTTCAAGCATACCTGGCAGGTTCCTCGGGGATCTCACTGGAGCTATGATCATGTGATGGTTCCTTCTCTTTGGGTGTCCACCGCCCGCGACGATACCCGTCGGGCGCTACGGTTCTAGCTGTATCAGTGATGCTATATGTATGATAGTATTCGAGGAGTATTAGTGATAATATTCGACGATGTACGGACAAAAGAGATGATGTAGTTTTGCTTATAATTGAATGCATGCTAATTTGAATACTACTTTATTTTACGATTTGGTTTTGCTTATTGAATGCTCAAATTGGAAAAGTACTCCTACTTTGAATACTATGCAGAAATCTAGCTAGGAGTCCCGGGTGGAGCCACGACCCAGGACTAAAGTTGTTTTGGAACGGAGTTCCTGATAGAATAATTCTTTTTTGGTACAAAGTTCAACAAAGTCCTTTGACACTAGACAATGTGACATATAGAAGGGTAGATGAGATCAGGAAAAATAGGATCATTTTCTACACATCTAGAATGTCGCCATTTTGTTAAATCCTTAAAGGTTAAGAGAATCCGTTAGACATATTTTAGAGTTTAGGTTCTAGCCAAGACCCGGGACTAAAGGTCCTCCTATATAAAACGACACTTCGAAGTTTCCAACCCCTCTTATATAGTTTGTTAGTTTATTAGTTAATCAAATGTCCGTTTTTTGCAGAACTATGGATCCACATATCAGGAACCTCGAAGAGGAAGAACTTCTCGAAGATATAATCAAAGACGGCCCCGACGTTGAACCAGCTGAATCTCCGTCGTCATATCTAAACCCCTCCGGATATGGAATGGAGGTCGACCGACACGAAGATGAAGCCGATAGGGCAGGAGATAGGTCCAATGACGGAGAAGGTGATAGCTCCACTGATGGAGAAGCCGGTGGAGAAATAATAAAGTCCGGCGAGGTATACATATGAAGTTCGACAATCACTTGTAATATGTGAAAAATATTGGAGATAGCTCTATATTGTATACATATACATTCATTTGGCGAATGTTTCTCCCTCTTAGGCCTCCACATCGAGCAAAGCTACGAAACGAGGCCCGACTAGAAAGTTGGATGCACGGACGCATTACACCTTTGAGGTGATATTGCCTACGGGCGAACCCAAGCTTCCTACGAATGCTGCTGACACATTCAAGAAGCAATGCGGAGTTCTCGTTAGGGATCACGTCCCGATTAGCGTTCGGGAGTGGAACAAGCACAAAGGGGCAGCCGATAGTGACTATGTCGCCGAAAGGTACAAAGATAATCTTTGGAATGATCTCATGTCACATTTCAACCTGCCAGAATGTGAGAATGAAGACGCCGCAGACAAAGTGAGGGCCAAAGTCAAGCAGTGGACTCTAAAGAAGATGGCCGAACTGTTCGTAGCTGGAAGAAGAAGCTATGGAAAAACTATCTGAAGACAAATAAAGTGCCAGTATTCGAGGGGTATCTAGCCAAGCAGGCGAATCACTGGAAGGCATTTCAGAAGTACAAGGAGTCAGAAGATGCCCAGGCATTATCAGAAAAGAACAAGATAAATGCCGACCAGAAGAAATATCACCACAAGCTGGGGCCAGGGGGCTATGAGACTGCCTTCCCAAAGTTGGATAGGAAGAGAAGATCTGCTAGCTAAAGGCATCGTACCTGAACCACTCCGTGATGAGGGGGAATTGAGAGCAAGAAATTGGTTCCTTGCGCATGGTAGTTCGTACGACGAACAAACAGGGGACCTCATGTGCAGTGACGGTCTTAGGATACCCAGGGAGAATTGGAAAAAGATAGTGAAAGAAATTAAGGAGGGAAAAAGAAAGTTCACTGCAGATAGAGAGAAAGATTTGCTCACAATGGTCCTCGGCAATGACGAACATGGAGGACGAACGCGAGGCTTCGGTCCTTCTTACCCGTGGTGGCTTGGGTTTGCCAGAGACCAAGACACTTACAGAAGCCGAGCGAGAGCAAAGAAGCGGGAGCAGGATGAGGAGAATGACAAGTTCAATCAGTTGCTTGCCAGGATTAACGAGCAACAAAAGCAGATTGATGAGCTTAGAGGAGTAGCGCGCCAGGAAGATCCTGCATTTGATATTACCGGTGCCCCATCTAAGTGGAAAAGCAGCATGGCTGAATCTGAGGCCCCGCCCGACGATGCACGAAGAATGATAGAGGGCGGTCCCGGCTACCTCGTGGATGGAATCAAGGAGTCAACATCATGTGAACTCCATCAGAAATTCAAGAACATATCCATGAAGGTGGCCGTCGGACAAGCTTTACCTTCTGGCCCTGATGCACGCTGGCATGGCCGTGAGATTCCAGCTGGCTTTGCTAAAGTCGGGGTGGATGAAATCATGGCGGGGTTTCATGATATGGAGCTCGACATAGCTGGACCCGAAGATGAGAGGACACTCGGAGAAGTACTGGGTGGAGTCATCCTATGGGACAAGAACTACATCAAGCTTCCAGGCTCGGCCCCAAGGACAACACGGCCTCCGAGTCGTCGCAGGTCACCTACTCCTCCATTACCTCCAAGCCCTCCACATGACGTCGGCCAGCACAACACGAGTCCATCTCGATCACCGCCGCCGGACTTGGGTCGTCCGTCTCCGCCGCCGCCCGCTCCGGATACTAAGCGGAAGCGTGCCAGCAAGAATGCTCCGCCGATGATTTCTAAGCGACGGAGCCCCCCAAAGCGCAAACTGTCGCCCCTCCCAAAGGTACCTCATGCTAATCTTCCTATCAGACCTTATGATCGTACCCCCGAGGAAAACGCCAGGATAGCAAAGGAACATCATGATGCGGAGATGAAAAAGAAGGAACCCGAGCCCCGCCCGGAATACACCGAGAAGCAAATAGCATTTGCAAAATACTTCACGACCCTTCCATCATAGTATGACTTACAACATAAGCCTGATGACTATACACGCACATTGCAGAAGGAAGTGAAAAAAAGCAGATCACGTGCAAGTGCAAGTGGGAGCAAATGAAGTTCAAGTACAAGCAAAAAAAGATCAGACGTTCCTCAGCTTGGACAACAGGCCAAACAGTCGATCCCACCCCACAGGGTGTTACCCGAGAATGTCCCCCCTCCGGTGCAGGGGCAAGATTTGGAATTAGCAAAGAAGTGGGCGGATGAATGGGGTATCCCAGTTGAAGACATTCTGGCTTCCCAAGACGACAGGTTACCCAAGGCTGTGGTAGCCCCTAAGCCACAGTTTGTCATGGGAGCGCCTTTGGTCAGCAAAGATGATCTCCCAACAAATATGCTTTACTTGCATACATGGTACTTAAGTGAATCAAAGAATGGGAGAACAATGATCGTGGTGAGTGTCCCACGGGAGTACTACGACCGCCCCGAAGAAATCCATATAGACTTTGATGAACTCTTCCAGATGTACAATGCCGACGCCCTCGACAAATCGCTTATGAGTTGCTATTGTTAGTAAGTTTTTCAATTTGTTATCTACATATAACTTGCTTAGTTATTTCAATTCATTGTCTATATATAACTTGTACTCTATTATGAAGAATGAAGATTCTGGATTGTAAAAATAGGAACATCCTAAATATTGGGTTTATTGACCTAGATAAAATACATATAGCGACGCTAACTGATAAACCCAAGGAGACGGAGCAAAACCTTCTAAGGTTTCTAACAGATCAAAATTTCTGTGACCACATAATGTTTCCATACAACTTCAGGTGAGGGTCTTTACTCTGTTGTGTCCATTCACTTATAAGTGTAATTGATAAGTAACTGACACATATATATATATATACATGTGCAGCTTCCATTGGATTCTGTTGGACACTCAAATTGATAAGGGAAGAGTTGATGCCTTCGACCCATTATCGAGACCCTTGGAACAGTTCCAAAGCCTGCAGGACATGCTCCAAGGGTAATTTCAATCATTCTTGCGCACTATCGGTCTCTTTTGATGATTTTCTGATATATCAATTAATGAAAAACTTAGCAAATCATTATCCTTGTCGGGCAAGGTTTGGAAGCGGTTCAAGTGCGTGACTCCCGGTATCGAGCCTGAGAAGCTGACCTTTAGAGCGGCTCAGGTAAGTAGTAGTATGATATACTTCTATTTTGAATACATTTATGATGCTAGATTATTATTTGATTATATATATTCTATTCTCGTAAAGTGCGACCAGCAGCCACGGGGGACGCATCTATGCGGATACTATGTTTGCGAGACCATTCGCACGTTTACCTCTGGGCACAAGGATCACAGATTCGACGTAAGCAATGAACATTCACACCTCTATTTTTACCCGTCATTCTTTGTTATCATGATTGATATTCATATTCATCTCCTCTTCTTATATAGTACATGGCCATGAGGGAGAAGGTCCTACCAGAGCAACGCGCGGTTGCTGTTGCAGAGGAGCTTGCGACCTTTCTGAGGACGGAAGCTATAGATGACAAAGGACGATTTAGTGTAGCTAGGGGCCATTACTGATGTTCGACCATGTAATCGAATAGACGGGCTCTAGTCCCGATAATTCAGATCTCCATATAATTGTATATATATATATGCTCGCTTGTAAGATAAATTAATCTTATATATATATGCATAATTATTTCTATTTAGAATTATATGAAAACTAATTCCCGAACACCAAACGAGGCATCACGTTAATCTCGCGAACACCTAAACCCTAAAACCCTAAAATCCAAAAATAAACAAAATCTAAAACTCTTTAGTCCCGGTCCGTGTAAAGAACCGGGACTAAAGGGCCTGCCCCTGAGGGCGCTCCGAGGCGCCCACGTGGAGCACCTTTAGTCCCGGCTTGGAACAGGGCCGGGACTAAAGGTTAGGCCTTTAGTCCCTTCCCTTTAGTCCCGCCCCTTTAGTCCCGGTTGGTGAACCGGGACTAAAGCCCCTGGCGGGCCGGGGCTATAGGCCCTGTCCCCACTAGTGGTGCTCGAGGGCCCCACTAGACACCAGGCCGCGCCAAGGGCCTCTAGCGTGCCCTGATGTCTAGTAGCCCCCCTGGGCCATGTTTGCTACTCAATCTTGGCTCCCAAGTTTCCTTCAGGTCCAAAAAAATCCCCATAAAGTTTCGTGGCATTTGGGCTTCATCTGGTATGGATTTCTTGTGAAGGAAAAAAACAACAAAAAATAGCACTTGGCACTAGGCACTATGTCAATAGGTTAGTCCCAAAAAATGATATAAATTTGCTATAAAATGAGCATAAAACATCCAAGAATGATAACATAACAACATGAAACAATAAAAAATTATAGATACGTTGGAGACGTATCAGCCATCGCCAAACATTCGTAGGTCCCTGCGGGGCCTTGTTGACAATGATGACGACTCGGACGGGCCGCCCCAAGCATCGCCTCCTAGACGGGGTGGTGTAGTGGGGGCGACGGTGCCCTCCGACGTGGCTGCCCTAACGCCCGCAGTTACGGGCCGTACAAGTATGGCATTGACCGTCCCCATGGCGGCCATGGCCCCTCACGTGGCTCCCCAAGTCCTTAGGGGGGATATCAGGCCAAACACGCCGAGGTACGCACCGAGCGTTCTCCGTGTGGCGCCAAGGCGCCACCCGAGGGCACGGGCCCCACGGCATCCACCGTCGAGCGGAAGAGGAAGTGGGTCTTAGGAGATGAGTGAGTGCCCTAGCTTCGCTCTTGTGCCGCTTATGCACGATTCCTATGTCGGTTCTAACCCCTTGCCCTTGTAGGCACCATCACAACGTCGAGGAAAGGAGGAAGAGAGGGCTCGCTGGCGTGAAAACGACCCCCACCCTAAGGGCCGTATCAGCACCGGGCCAAGGCGCCGGCGGGCGCGGGGGCAAACCGAACCAGCCCAATGCTATGCTTGGGCGCACGGGTGCTGCCTCCACCAAAGACACGGGCATTTCAGCGGGGCCTGGGGGCTCCCCTCTGCAGAGAGGGAAGCAATTGCTCAGCTCGTGGCGATGCAACCTCGGCGCCGCATCTCAATGCCATGGTGGCTCCGCGCTCGGAGGAAAAGGCGACACCCGAGCCTTCGCAGGCCACCATCACTTCCGCAGACGTGCGCGACATGGGAAGTGCCAGAGGGTCGTCCCAAGCCGCGCCTGCTTCTGAGGCCCAAGGGCCTGATACGTCTCCAACGTATCTATAATTTTTGATGGTTTCATGTTATTATCTTGTCAAACTTTGGATGTTTTGCATGCCTTTTATTTATTTTTTGGGACTAACTTATTAACTCAATGCCAAGTGTCAGTTCCTGTTTTTTCCATGTTTTTGACCCCTTTCAGAGGAGTTTTTGAAACAGAGTCCAAACGGAAGAAAATCCCCGAAAAGATTTTTTCTGGAACGGAAGAAGATCGGAGAAGTTGGGAGGCAAGCCAGAAGAGCCCCAGGGGCCCCACAAGCCCCCATCCCGCGGCCAGGGGGGCGCTCCATCCAGGCTTGTGGGCCCCCTGGAGGTCCCCTGACCTAGATCTTGCGCATATATATTCCCAAATATTCCCAAAAAAATCAAGGGAGCATCACAATCGCTTTTCCGCCGCTGCAAGCTTCTGTCTCCGCAAGATCCCATCTGGGGCACGTCCTGGTGCCCTGCCGGAGGGGGATTCGGACACGGAAGGCTTCTCCATCAACACCATGACCTCTCCGATGATGCGTGAGTAGTTCACCATAGACCTACGGGTCCATAGCTAGTAACTAGATGGCTTCTTCTCTCTCTTGGATCTTCAATACAAAGTTCTCCATGATCTTCATAGAGCTCTATCCGATGTAATCTTCTTTTGCGGTGTGTTTGTCGAGATCCGATGTGGATTTATGATCAGATTATCTATGAATCTTATTTGTGTTTCTTCTGATCTCTCTTATGCATGATTTCATATCCTTGTAATTCTCTTCGAGTTGTGGGTTTTGTCTGGCCAACTAGATCTATGATTCTTGCAATGGGAGAAGTGCTTGGTTTTGGGTTCATACCGTGCGGTGACCTCACCCAGTGACAGAAGGGGTAGCGAGGCACGCATCATGTTGTTGCCATCAAGGGTAAAAAGATGGGGTTTTCATCATTGGTTTGAGATTATCCCTCTACATCATGTTATGTTGCTTAAAGCGTTACTCTGTTCGTCATGCACTCAATACACTAGATGCATGCTGGATAGCGTTCGATGTGTGGAGTAATAGAAGTAGATGCAGAAAGTATCGGTCTACTTGTCTCGGACGTGATGCCTATATGTATGATCATTGCCTTAGATATCGTCATGACTTTGCGCGGTTCTATCAATTGCTCGACAGTAATTTGTTCACCCACCGTAATACTTGCTATTTTGTGAGAAGCCTCTAGTGAACACTATGGCCCCCAGGGTCTACTCCACACTATATTTCCAGCCTTACACTTTTTACTTCGTTGCAGTTTCCGCCTTCAGATCTCACTGTGCAGACAATCTTGAAGGGATTGACAACCCCTTTGAAGCATTAGGTGCAAGCTTGTTTGTGTTTGCGCAGGTACTCTGGACTTGACGAGACCGCCCTTCTGGATCGATACCTTGGTTCTCAAACTGAGGGAAATACTTACTGCTCCTGTGCTGCATCACCCTTTCCTCTTCAAGGGAAAAAACCAACGCAAGCCCAATCTCCATCAACGTGTCAATTTCTGGCGCTGTGGTTTGAGAAGTAGCAGAAGGATTTCTAGCGCTGTTGCCAGGGAGGAAGATCAAGTCAAGGACTCATCCAAGTAGGTGTCATAAACTCATCTCTTGCATTTACTTTGTTTGCCAGTTGCCTCTCGTTTTCCTCTCCCCCACTTCACCAATTTGCCTTTTTCGTTTGCCTTTTCCGTTTGCCTTTTTCGTTCGCCCTTTTCTCTCGCTTGCTTTCTGTTCGCTTGTGTGCTATGTGCCTTCAATATGCTTGCATCTTCGCTTGATGAAAATCTAGTGATATGGATCCTCATCCACTTGCTAATCTCTTTAAGAGATCCAATTATGTTGATCCAATTGCTAGTGAGTTAGGTGCACTTGACTTTCTCTTTGGATTTTTGCTTGAGATGCGTGAATCTGAAAATCGTGAGGAAGAAATTTATGAAGTGATTCATGAGGGATCCTTGAATGAAAAGCATGATTGCAATGTTTCACTATAAATTCTATGAGTGACAATCATGCTAAAAACATGCAAAACCCTAAGCTTGGGGATGCTAGTTTTGCTATGTCCACTACTTGTTGCAATGATCATGAGTGGGGCGATGATTTCTCTTATGATATTTAAAATTTGTTCAAGCCTCATGACGAATATGATATTTGCAATAATATTGAGAGTGGGATTGGAGAAGTCGTGACTTTAGTTGATGATAATCCCACTATTTTTGAAGAGCGTCAACTTTGCATGCATGTGGATCATGAAAAGAATATCCTATGGGATAGCTATATTGTTGAATTTGAATATGATCCCACATGTAATTTCTATGAGAGAGGAAAATATTGTGGTAGAAACTTTCATGTTACCCAATCACCTCTCGTTATGTTGAGATTGCTACTGTCTCTTTCTTCTTCCTTCCATTTGGTAACTATTGGTTGTCTTGCCAATTTGTTTTCCTATAATATGCCTATTCATAGGAAGTATTTTAGACTTAGATGTGATTTTCACATGCTTTATGATGCTCTCGTTGTGCTTCAATTCTTGTCTTTTGTGTGAGCATCATTTTATCAATGCCTAGCTAAGGGCGTTAAACAATAGCGCTTGTTGGGAGGCAACCCAATGGATTTATCTTTTTCTTTATGTTTTCTTACGTTCACACCATCATAATTCTGTTGTTTGTGTTTTTTTGTGTTTGAGCCAAGCAAAGCCTTTATGATTAGTCTTGGTAATGGTTGTTTGATCCTGGTGGTAAAAGATAGAAACTTTTCACTCACGAGATGATTTTTCATTTTTATTCAGAAATAGATTTTGAGTTGATTATTGTTGCTGCTGATTGATATGCTTTTTCCCCAGACCGTCGTAATTTTTTAGAGTTTTTGAGGTACCAGAAGTATACGAAGTATACAGATTGCTACAGACTGGTCTGTTTTTGACTGATTCTTTTTTTGTTGTGTTGGTTGCTTGTTTTGATGAAACTATGGTTAGTATCGGGGGGTACTAGCCATGGGAAAGTGAGAATACAGTAGCCCATCATCAATATAGATAGAATTCAAGTTTGCTACAGTATCAAAAGAAGTGGTAGTTTGTTTTCTTGTACTAATGTTATCACAAGTTTCTGTTTCAGTTTTGTGTTGTGAAGTTTTCAAGTTCTGGGTGATGTACTCATGGACAAAGAGATAAGGAGTGGAAAGAGCTCAAGCTTGGGGATACCCAAGGCACCCCAAGCCAAATTCAAGGACACCAAAAAACCTAAGCTTGGGGATGCCCCAGGAAGGCATCCCCTCTTTCGTCTTCAATCCATCGGTAACATTACTTGGAGCTATATTTTTATTCACCACATGATATGTGTTTTGCTTGGAGAGTCTTGTATCATAGGAGTCTTTTCTTTTTGTTGTGTCACAATCATCCTTGCTGCACACCTTTTTGATAGAGAGAGACATGCACTCATCGTGATTTTGCTAGATACTTTTGCTTATGTGCTTCACTTATATCTTTAGAGCACGGCGGTGCGTGATTTGGTAGTTGGCTTATGCTATGAAAGTAGTCCCATGTGCTAGGTACCCAAAGAGGATGCAAAAACCTCCATCTTCATGTGCATTGAGTAGAAAGGGAAGTTTCGATTCCTCTCAATTAGTTTCGAGACATGGATTCGGTAATATTAAGAGTTATGTTAGTAGGGTGTTGTGAATCTAGAAATACTTGTGTTGAAGTTAGTGATTCCCGTAGCATGCACGTATTGTGAACCGCTATGTTAGGAAGTCGGAGCACAATTGATCTATTGATTGTCATCCTTTGTGTTGAGGTCGGGATCGCGCGATGATTTACAACTACCAACCCTTCCCCTCGGAGTATGCGTTTAGCACTTTGTTTCGATTACTAATAAAAACTTTCGAAACAAGTATGTGATTTATTTATGACTAATGTTGAGTCCATGGTATAGATGCACTTGCACCTTACGCCATTGCTAGCCTCTCTAGTGCCGCGCAATTCTCGCCGGTGCACAAACCCGCCAAATTCCTTCCTCAAAACAGCCACCATACCTACCTACTATGGCATTTTCATAGCCATTCCGAGATATATTGCCATGCAACTACCACTCTTCCGTCTCATGACTTCTGTCGTCACTCTCATATTGCCATTGCATGATCAAACTAGATCGTTGCACATCCCGGTACACTGCCGGAGGCATTTCCTATGGAGTCATCATCATTGTGATCTTCGAGCTGTGAGTAAATAAAAGTGTGATGATCATCATTATTAGAGCATTGTCCCATGTGAGGAAATAAAAAAAAGAGGCCAAAGAGCCCAAAAACAAAAGAAAAAGAGAAAAGAAAAGAAAAGAAAAAAAAGAGGCCTAAGAGCCCAAATAAAAAAAGGAGAGAAAAAGAGAGAAGGGACAATGCTACTATCTTTTTCCACACTTGTGCTTCATGATAGAACCATGTTCTTCATGATTGAGAGCTTCTTGCTTTGTCACTACCATATGCTAGTGGGTATCTTCACTATATAACTTGGCTTGTATATTCCAATGATGGGCTTCCTCAAAATTGCCCTAGGTCTTCGTGAGCAAGCAAGTTGGATGCACACCCACTAGTTTCGCTTTTGAGCTTTCATATACTTATAGCTCTAGTGCATCTCTTGTATGGCAATCCCTACTCATTCACATTGATATCTATTAATGGGCATCTCCATAGCCTATTGATACGCCGAGTCAATGTGACCATCTCCTCCCTTTTTGTCTCACAACCACCACCACACCCTATTCCACCTATAGTGCTATATCCATTGGTCGCGCTCATGTATTGCGTGATAGTTATAAAAGTTTGAGAAAGTATGAGTGCGAAAACAATTACTTGGCCAATTCCGGGGTTGTGCATGATTTACATTAGTTGTGTGAGGATGATGAAGCATAGCCAGACTATATGATTTTGTAGGGATAACTTTCTTTGGCCTTGTTATTTCGAAAGTTCATGATTACTTTGCTAGTTTGCTTGAAGTATTACTATTATCATGTCAATAGAAAACTATTGTTTTGAATCTTACGGATCTGAACATCCATGCCACATGAAAGAAGTTGCAAAGGACAACTATGCTAGGTAGCATTCCACATCAAAAATTCATTCTTTATCACTTCCCTACTCGAGGACGAGCAGGAGTTAAGCTTGGGGATGCTTGATACGTCTCCAACGTATCTATAATTTTTGATGGTTTCATGCTATTATCTTGTCAAACTTTGGATGTTTTGCATGCCTTTTATTTATTTTTTGGTTATTAACTTAGTGCCAAGTGCCAGTTCCTGTTTTTTCCATGTTTTTACCCCTTTCAGAGGAGATCCCCGAAAAGATTTTTTCTCGAACGGAAGAAAATCCCCGAAAAGATTTTTTCTGGAACGGAAGAAGATCAGAGAACTTGGGAGCCAAGCCAGAACAGCCTCAGGGGCCCCACAAGCTCCCACCCCGCGGCCAGGGGTGTCGCGCCATCTAGGCTTGTGGTGCCCCTGGAGGTCCCCTGACCTAGATCTTGCGCCTATATATTCCCAAATATTCCCAAAAAAATCAAGGGAGCATCGCAATCGCTTTTCCGCCGCCGCAAGCTTCTGTCCCGCAAGATCCCATCTGGGGCACGTCCTGGTGCCCTGCCAGAGGGGGGATTCGGACACGGAAGGCTTCTCCATCAACACCATGACCTCTCCGATGATGCGTGAGTAGTTCACCATAGACCTACGGGTCCATAGCTAGTAACTAGATGGCTTCTTCTCTCTCTTGGATCTTCAATACAAAGTTCTCCATGATTTTCATGGAGATCTATCCGATGTAATCTTCTTTTGCTATTTGTTTGTCGAGATCCGATGAATTGTGGATTTATGATCAGATTATCTATGAATCTTATTTGAGTTTCTTCTGATCTCTCTTATGCATGATTTCATATCCTTGTAATTCTCTTCGAGTTGTGGGTTTTGTCTGGCCAACTAGATCTATGATTCTTGCAATGGGAGAAGTGCTTGGTTTTGGGTTCATACCCTGCGGTGACCTCACCCAGTGACAGAAGGTCTAGCGAGGCACGCATCATGTTGTTGCCATCAAGGGTAAAAAGATGGGGCTTTCATCATTGGTTTGAGATTATCCCTCTACATCATGTCATCTTGCTAAAAGCGTTACTCTGTTTGTCATGAACTCAATACACTAGATGCATGCTGGATAGCGGTCGATGTGTGGAGTAATAGTAGTAGATGCAGAAAGTATCGGTCTACTTGTCTCGGACGTGATGCCTATATGTATGATCATTGCCTTAGATATCGTCATGACTTTGTGCGGTTCTATCAATTGCTCGACAGTAATTTGTTCACCCACCGTAATACTTGCTATTTTGAGAGAAGCCTCTAGTGAACACTATGGCCCCCAGGGTCTACTCCACACCATATTTTCAGCCTTACACTTTTTACTTCGTTGCACTTTCCGCCTTCAGATCTCACTTTGCAAACAATCTTGAAGGGATTGACAACCCCTTTGAAGCGTTGGGTGCAAGCTTGTTTGTGTTTCCGCAGGTACTCTGGACTTGACGAGACCCTCCTTCTGGATCGATACCTTGGTTCTCAAACTGAGGGAAACACTTACTGCCCCCGTGCTGCATCACCCTTTCCTCTTCAGGGGAAAAAACCAACGCAAGCCCAATCTCCGTCAACGTGTCAATTTCTGGTGCTGTTGTTTGATAAGTAGCAGGGCCATCGCCGAAACATCTCCAGATGCAACACGCGAACCAGGTGCAAAGGAAGGTCAGGTGGCCCCCGCCCCATAGACAGTGAATGACATGGCCCCTTTCAGAAGAGCGCTAGCGGGCACGGGAGCGCCACACTTCGGCGTGACTCTTGAGCTCGAGAGTGGCAACGCCTACCTCAAGTGCAGGGCCTTGACCGACGTTTGAGTCATGCTCAATCGGCTCAAGGAAGACCTTGGTGGAAATATGCCCTAGAGGAAATAATAAATTGGTTATTATTATATTTCCTTGTTCAAGATAATCATTTATTATCCATGCTAGAATTGTATTGATTGGAAACTCAAATACATGTGTGGATGCGTAGACAACACACTGTCCCAAGTGATCCTCTAGTTGACTAGCTCATTGATCAAAGATGGTCAAGGTTTCCTGGCCATAGACAAGTGTTGTCACTGGATAACGGGATCACATCATTGGGAGAATGATGTGATGGACAAGACCCAAACTATTAACGTAGCATATGATCGTGTCAGTTTATTGTTACTGTTTTCAGCATGTCAATGTATCTGTTCCTATGACCATGAGATCATGCAACTCCCGGACACCGGAGGAATTCCTTGTGTGTTATCAAACGTCGCAACCTAACTGGGTGACTATAAAGGTGATCTACAAGTATCTCCAAAGGTGTCTGTTGGGTTGGCATGGATCGAGATTGGGATCTGTCACTCCGTGTGACGGAGAGGTATCTCGGGGCCCACTCGGTAACACAACATCACAATAAGCCTTGCAAGCAATGTGACTAAGGAGTTAGTCATGGTATCTTGTATTACAGAACGAGTAAAGAGACTTGCCGGTAATGAGATTGAACTAGGTATGGAGATGCCGACGATTATATCTCGGGCAAGTAACATACCCAAGAACAAAGGGAACAACATACGAGATTAACTTAATCCTTGACATAGAGGTTCAACCGATAGAGATCTTCCTAGAATATGTGGGAGCCAATATCAACATCCAGGTCCTGCTATTGGTTATTGACCGGAGAGTGTCTCAGGTCATGCCTGCATAGTTCTCGAACCCGCAGGGTGTGCACACTTAAGGTTCAGTGATGTTTCAGTATAGTTGAGGTATATGTGTTGGTGAGCAAAGGTTTGTTCGGAGTCCCGGATCAGATCTAGGATGTCACGAGGAGTTCCGGAATGGTCCGGAAACAAAGATTGATATATAGGAAGTTGGTATTTGGATTCCGGAAGGTTTTCAGGCATTGCCGGTAGCGTACTGGGAGTGACGAATGGGTTCCGGGGGCCCACTGGGTGGGCCCACCACGCCCCAAGGGGTCTACATGAGTTTATTGGATGCGCAATAGGCTTAATGGGATGACAAGTCATCCAAGGAAATCCCATGAGGAAAAAGGTGGAAAATCCAAAAGAGGTGGGCAATTTAGGAAGGAGTCCTAATCCAAGTGGGATTGGAGGAGGACTCCTCCCTCCTCCACTTCGGCAGAGCCAAGGAGGCTCTCCTTGAGCCTCAAGGATAGCCCCTCCCTCCTCCTGTATATACTAGAGAGTTTAGAGCTTTTTGAGAAACAACTTTGCCATGTGCAACCCTAAACCTCTACTTCGTAGTTCTTCATCTAGATCGGATTTCTGTGGTGCTTAGGCGAAGCCCTGCAGGAATAGATCACCACCACCGGAGCACCGTCACACTGCCGGGGAACTCATCTACATCCCCATCTCTCTTTCTGGATAAGAAGGCGGAGATCGTCATCGAGCTGTACGTGTGCGGAACATGGAAGTGTCGTCCGTTCGGTACTTGATCGGGCAGATCGTGGGACGAATCATGAGACGGTTCATGGGACAGATCGTGGGACGGTTCATGGGACGGATCGTGAAGACGTACCACTACATCAGCCGCGTTTATGGAAGCTTACGCTTAGCGATCTACAAGGGTATGTAGATTCACTCTCCCCTCTCGAAGATGATCATCACCATGGATAGGTATTGCGTGTGCCTAGGAATTTTTTTGTTTCCCATGCTACGTTCCCCAACGGTGGCATCATGAGATAGGTTCATGCGTAGATGATATCTCGATTAGAACACAAAATAATTTGTGGGTATTGATGTTCGATTTGCTTGCCTCCTTAGTCTTTTCTCGATTCGGTGGTATTGTTGGATTGAATCGTACGCTTACGAGAGACCGGTTTCATCGACTAACATGCAACTTGTTGCATAAATATGACTGACGGGTGTCTGCTTCTTCCACTTTAGTTGAATCAGATTTGACCGAGGCGGTCCTTGGAGAAGGTTAAATAGCAAATTGCATATCACCGTTGTGGCTTTGCGTAAGTAAGATGCGATCATACTAGATACCCATAGCAGCCACGTAAAACATGCAACAAAAAATTAGAGGATGTCTAACTTGTTTTTGCACGGTATGCATGTGATGTGATATGGCCAAAGACATGATATTATATATTGGACGTATGAGATGATCATGTTGTAATAGTTAATATCGACCTGCACGTCGATGCTACGGCAACCGGCAGGAGCCATAGGGTTGTCTTTAAACTAATGTTTGTGTTTGCAAATGCATTTACTATATTTCTAGGTTGTAGATTTAGTAGTAATAGCATAGATAGCACAACAACCTCGATGGCGGCACGATGATGGAGATCATGGTGTGGCGCCGGTGACAAGAAGATCATGTCGGTGCTTTGATGATGGAGATCAAGAAGCACAAGATCATGGCCATATCATGTAACTTATGAATTGCATGTGATGTTAATCCTTTTATGCACCTTATCTTGCTTAGAACAATTGTAGCATTATAAGGTGATCCCTCACTAAAATTTCAAGATGACATTGTGTTCTCCCCGACAGTGCACCATTGCGACAGTTCGTCGTTTCGAGACACCACGTGATGATCGGGTGTGATAGACTCAACGTTCACATACAACGGGTGCAAAACAGTTGCACACGCGGAACACTCGGGTTAAACTTGACGAGCCTAGCACGTACAGACATGGCCTCAGAACACAAGAGACCGAAAGGTCAAGCATGAATCATATAGTTCATATGATCAACATGGAGAAGTTCACCACTAAAACTATACTCAACTCACGTGATGATCGGACTTGAGTTAGTGGATTTGGATCATGCGCCACTCAAATGACTAGAGGGATGTCTATTTTGAGTGGGAGTTATTAGTAATATTATTAGCTAAACTCAATTATCATGAACATAGTCAAAAGGTCTTTGCAAATTATGTTGTAGCTTGCATTGTAGCTCTACTGTTTTTGATATGTTCCTAGAGAAAATTTAGTTGAAAGATGATTGTAGCAATTATGCGGATTGGGTCCGTAAATTGAGGATTGTCCTCATTGTTGCGCAGAAGGCTTATGTCTTTAATGCACTGCTCGGTGTGCGGAATGTCGAGCGTCGTCTGTGGATGTTGCGAACATCTGACATACACGTTTTTATGACTACATGATAGTTCAGTGCGTAATGCTTAAACGGCTTAGAATTGAGGCACCGAAGACGTTTTGAACGTCACAGAACATGTGAGATGTTCCAAGAGATAAAATTGCGATTTCATGCTCGTGCCCTTGTTGAGAGGTATGAGACCTCCGACAAGATTCTTTGTCTACAAAGTAAGGGAGAAAATCTCAATCGTTGAGCATGTGCTCAGATTGTGTGAGTGCTACAATCGGTTGAATCGAGTGGGAGTTAATCTTCGATATGAGATAGTGATGGTTCTCGATAGTCACTGCCACCAAGCTACTAGAGCTTTGTGATGAACTATAACATATCAAGGATAGATATGATGATCCTTAAGCAATTCACGATGTTTGACATCACGAAAGTAGAAATCAAATAGGAGCATCAATTGTTGATGGTTAGTAAAACCACTAGTTTCAAGAAGGAAAAGGCAAGAAGGGATACTTCATGAAACGGCAAACCAGTTGCTGCTCTAGTGAAAAACCCAAGGTTGAACCCAAACCCGAGACTAAGTGATTCTGTTATGAGGGGAACAATCACTGAGGCGGAACTACCCTAGATACTTGGTAGATGAGAAGGTTGGCAAAGTCGACAAAAGTATATTAGATATACATGATATTGATGAGTACCTTACTAGTACTCCTAGTAGCACCAGGGTATTAGATACCGGTTCAGTTGCCAAGTGTTAATAACTCGAAATTATAGGTATGGATTAAATGGATACTAGCAAGGGTGAGGCGACGATGTGTGTTGGAAGTAATTCTAAGGTTGATGAGATCAAACATCGCACGCTCCCTCTACCATCGGAATTAGTGTTAAACCTAAATAATTGTTATTTGGTGTTTGCATTGAGCATGAACATGATTAGATCGTGTTTATTGCAATAAGATTATTCATTTAAACAGAATAATGGTTATTCTATTTGCTTGAATAAATACCTTCAATGGTTTATTGAATCTCGATCGTAGTGCTACACATGTTCATAATATTAATGCCAAAAAATACAAAGTAGTGATGATAGTACCACTTACTTGTGGCACTGCCGCTTGAGTCATGTTGGTATAAAATGCATGAAGAAGCTACATGCAGATGGATCGTTTGGACTCACTTGATTTTGAATCACTTGAGACATGCAAATCATACCACATGGGCAAGATGACTGAAGGCCTCGTTTCTAGAGATATGGAACTAGAAAGTAACTTATTGGAAGTAATACATTTGGATGTATGCAGTCCAATGAGTGCTGAGGCACCCAGTGGATATCATTATGTTCTTACTTCACAGATGATTTGAGTAGATACTAGTGTATATGCTTGATGACACACTCATCTGAATTATTGAAAGGTTCAAGTAGTTTCAGAGTGAAGTTGAAGATCGTCATGACAAGAGGGTAACATGTCTATGATATGATCATAGAGATGAATATCTGAGTTGCGAGTTTGGTACACAATTAAGACAAATGTGAAAATTGTTTCACATCTCATGCCACCTAGAACACCATAGTGTGATGGTGTGTCCGAACGTCATAGCCGCGCCCTATTTGATATGGGCATACTATGATGTCTCTTATCAAATTACCACTATCGTTTATGGGTTATGCATTAGAGACAACCACATTCACTTTAAATAGGGCACCACGTCTTTCCGTTGAGATGACACCGTATGATCTAAGGATGGAGAAACCTAAGATGTCGTTTCTTAAAAGTTTGGGGCTGCGATGCTTATGTGGAAAAGTTTCAGCATGATAAGCTCGAACCCAAAGCGGATAAATGCATCTTCAAAGGACACCCAAAACAGTTGCGTATACCTCCTATCTCAGATCCGGAAGCAAAGTGTTTGTTTCTAGAAACGGGTGCATTCTCGAGGAAAAGTTTCTCTCGAAAGAATTGAGTGCGAGGGTGGTGGAACTTGATGAGGTTATTGAACTGTCACTTCAACCAGTGTGTAGCAGGGCACATGAAGTTGTTCCTGTGGCGCCTACACCAATTGAAGTGGAAGCTGATGATAGTGATCATGAAGCTTCGGATCAAGTTACTACAAACCTCTTAGGTCGACAAGGTCACGTACTACTCAAGAATGGTACGGTAACCCTGTCTTGGAGGTCATGTTGTTGAACAACAATGAACCTATGAGCTATGGGGAAGCGATGGTGGGCCCGGATTCCGACAAATGGCTAGAGGCCATAAAATCCGAGAGAGGATCCATGTATGAAAACAAAGTGTGGAATTTGAAAGAACTACTTGATGGTTGTAATACTATTAAGTACAGATGGATCTTTAAAAGAAGACAGACAATGATGGTGAAAGTCACCATTATAGAAAGCTCGACTTGTTGCAAAGAGGTTTATGACAAGTTCAAAGAGTTGACTATGATGAGAATTTCTCACTCGTAACGATGCTAAAAGTCTGTTGGAATTATGTTAGCAGTTGCTGCATTATTTATGAAATATTGCACATAGGATGTCAAAACATTGTTTCCTCGATGGTTTCCTTGAGGAAAGGTTGTATGTGATACAACGAGAAGGTTTTGTCGATCCTAAGGATGCTAACAAGTATGCAAGCTCCAGCAATCCTTCTATTGACTGGTGCAAGTATCTCGGAGTTGGAATATACGCTTTGATGAGATGACCAAAGCTTTTGGGTTTATACAAGGTTAATGAGAAACTTCTATTTCCAAAGAAGTGAGTGGGAGTGATGTCCCACAAGCGTATGGGATTGCAGCAGTTTTCGAGGGTAGAGTATTCAACCCAAATTTGTTGGCTCGCACGATGGGAAGCGAAAGAATATTCTCAAGTATTAGAAGTTGAATGTGTCAGATTGAACCACACCTGAAAGATTAGTGTCTGCAAGCAAAGTATCAGTAGCAAGGTAGTATGATAGAAACAGTGCCGGAAAAAGCCTTGCTGACAGGATGTTAGTGCCGCTCACCTAGACCGGCAACGGCACCAACAAAGTCTTGCAACAAGTAACAGCGGAGTAGTAAGGAACAGTAGTAGCAGTAGCAACAAAGTAACAAGTAACAGCAGTAGTGACAACAGCAGCAAAGTGGCCCAATCCCTTTGGTAGCAAGGGACAAGCCTATGCAAAGTAACATAGCGAGAACCAGTAGTAAAAGACTCGTAGGTAGTGGATCGGTGATGGATGAGTATTACAGATGTGATTCATCATGTAACAGCTATAACACGGAGAGATATGTGACTAGCTCCCGTTCATCAATCTAATGTAGGCATGTATTCCGTATGTAGTCATACGTGCTTAGGGAAAAGAACTTGCATGACATCTATTGTCCATCCCTCCCGTGGCAGCGGGGTCCTAATGGAAACTATGGGATATTAAGGTTCTCCTTTTAATAAAGAACCGGACCAACGCATTAACATGCGGTGAGTACATGAACTCCTCATACTATGGTCATCTCCGGGAGTGGTTCCGGCTATTGTCACTCCGGGGTTGCCGGGTCATAAATCATAGTAGGTGACTACAGCTTGCAAGATAGGATCTAAAACACACATATATTGGCGACAACATAATAGGTTCAGATCTGAAATCATGGCACTCGGGCCCTAGTGACAAGCATTAAGCATAGCCAAGTAGTAGCAACATCAATCTAGAACATAGTGGATACTAGGGATCAATCCCCGTCAAGAACTAACTCGATTACATGATAGATCTCATCCAACTCATCACCGTCCAGCAAGCCTACGATGAGATTACTCACGAACGATGAAGAGCATCATGGAATTGTCGATGGAGAAAGGTTGATGATGACGATGGCGACGATTTCCCCTCTCCGCAGCCCGAAACGGACTCCAGATCTGCCCTCCAGATGAAGAACAGGATGTGGCGGCGCCTCCATCTCTCAAAACGCGATGAAACCTTCTCTATGATTTTTTCCGAGCGAGATGGAAGATATAGAGTTGAGTTTGGGGGCGGTGGTGCCACGTGGGCCCCACAAGCCCTCACGGCGTGGCCTAGGGGGGTGGCCGCGGCCCAGGGGCTTGTGGCCCACTGGCACGCCCCCTCCGGTGGATCTTTGCGCAGGTATTTTTCTTTTATTCCAGAAAAAATCTCCATAAATTTTGAGGACATTCTGAGAACTTTTATTTCTGCACAAAAACAACACCATGGCAATTCTACTGAAAACAGCGTCAGTCCGGGTTAGTTCCATTCAAATCATGCAAATTAGAGTCCAAAACAAGGGCAAAAGAGTTAGGAAAAGTAGATACGATGGAGACGTATCAGGGAGCACTCTAGAATTTCTGATGAGTATATGTGGTTGACATATTGTTGATCGGAAATGATGTAGAATTTCTGGAAAGCATATAGGGTTGTCTGAAAAGGTGGTTTCAGAGGAAAACCTGGATTGAGCTACTTGAACATTGAGCATCAAGATCTATGGAGATAGATCAAAGCGCTTAATAGAACTTTCAACGAAATGCATGCCTTGACAAGTTTTTGAAGGAGTTCAGAATAGATCAGCAAAGAAGGAGTTCTTGGCTATGTTGTAAGGTGTGAATTTGAGTAAGACTCAAAGCCTGACCACGACAGAAGAAAGAGAAAGGACGAAGTTAGTCCCCTATGCCTTAGCTGTAGGCTCTAAAGTATGCCATGTTGTGTACCGCACCTGATGGGTGCCTTGCCATGAATTTGTCAAGGGGTACGAAAGTGATCCACGAATGGATTACTCGACAGCGGTCAAAAGTTATCCTTAGTAACTAGTGGACTAAGGAAATTTTTCTCGATTATGGAGGTGATTAAAGAGTTCGTCGTAAAGAGTTACGTCGATGCAAGCTTTGACACTAATCTGAATAACTATGAGTAGTAAACCGGATTCGTATAGTGGAGCAGTCATTTGGAATAGTTCCAAATGGTGCGTGGTAGCAGCATCTATAGGATGACATAGAGATTTGTAAAGCACACACGGATCTGAAGGGTTCAGACCCGTTGACTAAAAACCTCTCTCACAAGCAAGACATGATCGAACCGCAGAACTGTATGGGTGTTAGATTCATTACGTTCACACAGTGGTGTGAACTAGATAATTGACTCTAGTGCAAGTGGGAGACTGTTGGAAATATGCCCTAGAGGCAATAATAAATTGGTTATTATTATATTTCCTTGTTCATGGTAATAGTTTATTATCCATGCTAGAACTGTACTGATTGGAAACTCAAATACATGTGTGGATACATAGACAACACACTGTCCCTAGTGAGCTTCTAGTTGTCTAGGTCGTTGATCAAAGATGGTCAAGGTTTCCTGGCCATAGACAAGTGTTGTCACTTGATAACGGGATCACATCATTGGGAGAATAATTGATGGACAAGACCCAAACTATGAACGTAGCATATGATCTTGCCAGTTTATTTCTACTGTTTTCTGCATGTCAATGTATCTGTTCCTATAACCATGAGATCATACAACTCCCGGACACCGGAGGAATACCTTGTGTGTTATGAACGTTGCAATGTAACTGGGTGACTATAATGGTGATCTACATGTATCTCCGAAGGTGTCTGTTGGGTTGGCATGGATCAAGACTCGGATTTGTCACTCCGTGTGACGGAGAGGTATCTCGGGGCCTACTCGGTAATACAACATCACAATAAGCCTTGCAAGCAATGTGACTAAGGAGTTAGTCACGAGATCTTGTATTACGGAACAATTAAAGAGACTTGCCGGTTGATGAACCACAAGTATAGGGGATCAATCGTAGTCCTTTCGATAAGTAAGAGTGTCGAACCCAACGAGGAGGAGAAGGCTCTGATAAACGGATTTCACCAAGGTAATAACTGCAAGCAATGAAAGTAGCGGTAACAAGTGATTGTGTAGCGAGGTGAAACGTTGCAAGCGAAAGTAACAAGTAACAATTAGTAGCAACGGTGTAGGAAGTGGCCCAATCCCTTTTGTAGCAAAGGACAAGCCTGAACAAAGTCTTATAGGAGGAAAAATGCTCTCGAGGACACACGGGAATTTCTATCATGCTAGTTTCATCATGTTCATATGATTTGAATTCGTTATTTGATAGTTTGATATGCGGGTAGACCGGCGCTTGGGTACTGCCCTTACTTGGACAAGCATCCCACTTATGATTAACCTCTCTCGCAAGCATCTGCAACTACAAAAGAAGAATTAAGACAAATTCTAACCATAGCATTAAACTAATGGATCCAAATCAGCCCCTCACGAAGCAACGCACAGACTGGGGTTTAAGCTTCTGTCACTCCAGCAACCCATCATCTACTTACTACTCCCCAATGCCTTCCTCTAGGCCCAAATATGGTGAAGTGTTATGTAGTCGACATTCACATAACACCACTAGAGGAAAAAAAACATACAACATATCAAAATACCGAACGAATATCAAATTCACATGACTATTATCAGGATGACTTAGCCCATTTTCTCAGGAACAAAAGTAACTACTCACAAAACATAATCATAATCATGATCAGAGGTGTAATGAATAGCATCAAGGATCTGAACATAAACTCTTCCACCAAGTAATCGAACTAGCATCAACTACAAAGAGTAATCAACACTACTAGCAACCTTACAAGTACCAATCGGAGTCGCGAGGCGAAGATTGATTACAAGAGATGAACTATGGATTGGAGAGGAGATGGTGCTGATGAAGATGCCTCCCCTCCGACGAGAGGAGTGTTGGTGATGACGATGGTGACGATTTCCCCCTCCGGGAGGGAAGTTTCCCCGGCAGGACCGTCCTGCCGGAGCTCTAGATTGGATCTGCTCAAGTTCCACCTCGTGGCGGCGGCGAAACCACGAAAAAGCTCCCCAATGATTTTTTTCTGGACCAAGACCCTTCATATAGCAAAAGAGGGGGGCTAGTGGGCCTTCAAGGAGCCCACAAGCCCCCACTCTGCCACCAGGGGGTGGCGGTGGCAGGGCTTGTGGCGCCCTGGCAGCCCCCTCCGATACTTCTTTCACCCAGTATTTTTTATATAATCCCAAAAAAATCCACGTAAATTTTCAGGGTATTTGGAGATGTGCAGAATAGTGGACTTAGATTTGCTCCTTTTCCAGTCCAGAATTCCAGCTGCCTGAATTCTCCCTCTTCAAATAAACCTTGCAAAATAAGAGAGAAAAGGCATAAATATGGTACCACAAGTAATATAACAGCCCATAAAGCAATAAATATCAACATGAAAGCATGATGCAAAATGGATGTATCAACTCCCCCAAGCTTAGACCTCGCTTGTCGTCAAGCGAAAACTAACTTCCATAAACATGTCCAGATGTTTGGGGACGAAGGTGTCGATAAAACATAATAAGTACATGAGGGCATCATGATCACACATAGAACATCAATACATCATAAAGATTCTTATGGGAAAGTAACAATTCCTTCACAAAGCAGAGCACGAAGAAAAAACCTTACCGAGAAGTAACCAACAACAGTACAAAGTCATTGAAGCAATTGCAATTTATCACAACATCAGAAAGATCCACAATTGCTACAACTCACGTAGTACTCATAGTGTCAAACTTTCAGCTGGACACAAAGGAAGATAGGGGCTTATAGTTTTGCCTCCCAACGATTTACCTCAAGGGTAAATTCAACAATAATAAGCATGAGTACTCAACTCCAAGTTGATATTTGAATATAGATCTTTCCCAAACATGTGACTGTAGCCAAGACAAAGGCAAAAATAGGGAATTGGTGAAGATCACCATGACTCTTACAAGGGCAAAAAGTAAAGGTACAAGATGGGCCCTTCGCAGAGGGAAGTAGAGGTTGTCATGCGCTTTGGAGGTTTGAATGCGTGTCCTCTTAGTGCGGAGGAACGTCACTTTATATTGCCTTCTGTGATAAAGAACTTTATTATGCAGTCTGTCGCTTTTATGTCTTCCTCATCACAGGTTCGTCCAAAGCTTATTTTCCACACACTAATAGATCATACATATTAGAGAGCAATTTTTATTGCTTGCACCGATGACAACTTACTTGAAGGATCTTATTCAATCTATAGGTAGGTATGGTGGACTCTCATGGCAAAACTGGGTTGAAGGTTTATGGATGCACAAGTAGTATCTCTACTTGGTGCGGGAGTTTTGGCTAATATGAGGTGGAAGCAATCGTCACATGCTAAGGGATCTCTAATCATATAACATTGTTTGGAACCAAGCAAACACAATTCATTATGTTGTCTTCCTTGTCCAACATCTACTCCTAATCATATAATAGTTTGGTGAGTGCTCACAATTGTAAAAAGTGTCTAAGATGATATATTTATATGTGAACCTCTCTTTCCTTATTACTTCTTATTAATTACAACAATGATTGAGGTCTATGTTTTTTATTCTCAACAAGTTTCAATCATCATATGTGTCATAAGTGAAGTTATCACTTTCCATAAGATCTCCTCATGATCTTTCATGCTATCGTTCTTTTCATACTATTGATCATGGCACAAAGCAAAGCCCTTGACTAAGTTACTCTTTATTATATAGATCGTAAGCTCGAATACATCGGGGGAGAGACAAAAGCAAAACACTCAAACTAAACACTAAAGACTTATCCCTCTAAGAGAAGAAATAAAAACTGAAAAGGAAAGAACTAAGCAAAGGTAAAAGCAAAAGATATAAAAGTGATACGATACCAGGGCAACTCCCCCAAGCTTGGCAGAAGCCAACGGGATTGCCCATACCAATGCTTAGTTGTCTTCCTTTGGTGGTGATGGTGGTGTTGTTGAGCAGTCTTGAGTTTGTCTAATTTCCACTTGAGCAAAAAGTTCTGCTCCCTTAGATCGTCATTTTCTTCCTCAAGTTTCAACACTCTATGGCAAAGTTCATGCTTACTCTCCTGCAAGAAACAAGAAGGGATAAACAAGGTCTTAGGCTTCTTCCTATGGTCAGGGAGGCTTGACTTCTTGAACTCCACATGGGTGTTTGCAGGTTGAGGTAGAGGAGCCTCCTCTTCATCGGAACTCGTTTGCTCCTTCCTTTTGGGATCATAGTCCTCTTCCTCATCAGTGGTCCAACCATATGGTTCCAAGTCCCCATAGACCTTGGGGTTAGCAAGGTAGTCAGCCACATAGCTCTCCCCCTCTGAATCCTGAGAAGACATCTTGACCTAGATCTACGGCAGAAACAAGCTTGAAACGAAACAGAGGAAAACTGCGCGATACGGAGATCGAAACCTTCGGGCGACTATATATTGATTTTTTTCTAGATCAGAAGGAGTGCTCCGCAAGAAAACGGAGTCCGGGAGGCACACGAGGTGCCCACAAGCTTTCCCTCCACCACCAGGGGGTAGGGGGCGGTGGCAGGGCTTGTGGCCACCTCGTTCGCTCTCCGGACTGCTTTTTATTTTTCTAATTTTCCAAAAATTCCAAAACGGAGGAAATTTCCTATTGGAAAAGCATAAGAGTCCAATTTCTTACCGAAACTGATACCTCTTCGTTTTCAGGGTCTGAAACAGACTGGTAAACATCCCTTATGTACTCCTCTGGAGTTATGACATTGATGATATTGGTCTCAACATTTATGTGAGTACGAGAGATGTAATGCTTGATTCTTTGCCGATTAACCACTCTAGGAAAATTTCCTTCTGTGTTATTGATTTTGATGGCACCGGAATGATATACTTCCTCGATAACATAAGGACCTTCCCATTTAGAGAGAAACTTGCCTGCGAAGAATCTCAAACGAGAATTGTATAGCAAGACATAATCACCTACATTGAACTCTCGTTTTTGTATTCGTTTGTCGTGCCATCTCTTAACCTTTTCCTTGAAGAACTTTGCATTCTCATATGCCCGGGCTCTCCATTCATCTAACGAGATGATATCAAACAACCGCTTCTCACCGGCAAGTTTGAAATCAAAGTTGAGCTCTTTGATTGCCCAATAAGCTTTGTGTTCCAGCTCAAGAGGTAGATGAAAGGCTTTACCGTAAACCATTTTATACGGTGACATGCCCATGGGATTCTTATAAGCAGTCCTATAAGCCCATAGTGCATCGTCAAGTTTGCTAGACCAATTCTTTCGAGATCTATTAACGGTCTTTTGTAGGATCAATTTGATCTCCCTATTACTCAACTCCACTTGACCACTAGACTGAGGATAATAAGCAGATGTAACTCTATGGTTGACATCATAATTAGCGAGCATCTTGCGGAAAACACCATGAATGAAGTGTGAACCGCCATCGGTCATCAGATATCTAGGGACTCCAAATCTTGGGAATATGAGTTCTTTAAGCGTCTTAATAGAGGTGTGATGATCATCATTTTTAGTGGGGATAGCTTCTACCCACTTAGTGACGTAATCCACAGCAACTAAGATGTGAGTGTACCCATTGGAACTTGGGAAGGGTCCCATATAATCAAAGCCCCATACATCAAATGGTTCAATGACAAGTGAATAGTTCATAGGCATTTACTGACGCTTACTGATGTTCCCTATTCTTTGGCATTAGTCACAAGACAAGACAAACTTACGGGCATCCTTGAAGAGAGTGGGCCAATAGAAACCTGATTGCAATACCTTATGAGGAGTTCTATCTCTAGCGTGGTGTCCTCCGTAGGCTTCGGAATGACACTTCTACAAGATCTGTCCCTGTTCATGTTCAGGCACACAATGTCTAATAACACCATCTACTCCTTCCTTATAAAGGTGAGGATCATCCCAAACGTAGTGTCTCAAATCAAAGAAGAATTTCTTCTTTTGCTGATAGGCGAAACTGGGTGGTATGTATTTGGCTACGATATAGTTTGCATAATCGGCATACCACGGTGCACCATGTCAAGTGCGGATGACATTTAATTGTTCATCAGGAAAGCTGTCATCAATAGGTAGTAGGTCATCAAGGACATTCTCTAGCCTAGACAGGTTATCTGCTAGAGGATTATCAGCACCCTTTCAGTCAACGACGTGCTAATCAAATTCCTGTAGCAGGAGAACCCATCTGATCAGTCTAGGCTTAGCGTCCTTCTTCTCCATGAGGTACTTAATAGCAGCATGATCAGAGTGAATAGTGACTTTGGAGTCAACTATATAAGATCTGAACTTTTCACATGCAAACACGACTGCTAAAAATTCCTTCTCCGTAGTGGCATAGTTTCTTTGGGCATTGTCTAGAGTTTTACTAGCGTAGTGAATAACATTCAACTTCTTGTCAACTCCTTCTCCTAGAACAGCACCAACAGCATAATCACTAGTGTCACACATTATTTCAAAGGGAAGTTCGAGTCAGGTGGTTGAACAATAGGTGCGGTTATCAAAGCCTTCTTAAGTATTTCAAAGGCTTCCTCACAATCCTCATCAAAAACAAAAGGAACATCCTTCTGCAAGAGGTTGGTAAGAGGCCTAGAAATCTTAGAGAAGTCATTAATGAACCTTCTACAGAAACCAGCATGACCTAGGAAACTTTGTATACCTCTGATATCTGTGGGGCAAGGCATTTTCTCAATTGCATCAACCTTAGCCTTATCAACTTTAATGCCTCTTTCAGAGATTTTGTGTCCTAAGACGATACCTTCATTAACCATAAAGTGACACTTCTCCCAATTCAAGACGAGGTTGGTTTCTTCGCATCTCTGTAAGACTCGATCAAGGTTGCTGAGGCAATCATCAAAGGAAGACCCGTAAACGGAGAAGTCATCCATGAAAACCTCGAAAATCTTTTCACAAAAGTCAGAGAATATAGCCATCATACATCTTTGGAAGGTGGCAGGTGCATTGCATAAGCCAAAAGGCACACGTCTATAGGCAAAGGTACCAAAGGGGCAGGTGAAAGTGGTTTTCTCTTGATCAAATTGTGCAACGGGTATTTGCGAGAAACCTGAATAACCGTCTAGAAAGCAAAAGTGTGTGTGTTTGGATAGCCTTTCTAGCATTTGGTCGATAAACGGCAAAGGATAATGATCTTTCCTCGTTGCCTTGTTCAGTTTCCGGAAGTCTTTCACCATCCTATAGCCGGTAATAATCCTTTGTGGGATTAGTTCATCCTTATCATTAGGAACGACGGTGATACCTCCCTTCTTAGGTACGTAATGTACTCCACTTACCCAATCACTATGAGTAACAGGATAAATGATTCCTGCTTCCAGAAGCTTTAATATTTATTTTCTCACGACCTCTTTCATCTTAGGATTCAATCGCCTTTGATGATCAGCAACTGGTTTGAAGTCAGGATCAGTTTTAATCTTGTGCTGACATAGAGTGGGACTAATACCCTTAAGATCATCGAGTATATCCAATAGCAGCACAGTGCTTCCTCAGAGTTCTTAGTAACTTCTTCTCTTCGTGCTCTGAGAGGAGATCACTAATAATGACAGGATATATCTCCTTCTCATCAAGATAGGCATACTTAAGAGTATCCGGCAACTGTTTAAGCTCGAACACAGGATCACCCTTTGGTGGGGGAGGATCCCCAAGCAGTTCAACAGGCAGATTATTCTTGAGAATAGGATATTGTTCTAAGACAATTTTATCTATCTCATCTCTCTCCTCCATATGCATATCATTTTCATGCTCAAGCAGATATTGCTTTAAAGGATCCGTAGGAGGTACGTCAATAGAGGCAAGAGCAATGATTTCATCCCTACCAGACGACTCTCTTTCATGGGGTTGTCTTCCAAACTTAGAGAAGTTAAATTCATGAGACACACCCTCGATACTAACTATGACAGTCTGCTTAATGCAATCAATGTGAGCATTGACAGTGTTGAGAAAGGGTCTACCAAATATGATGGGACAAAAGCTATCTTGTGCAGTACCAAGGACGAGGAAATCAGTAGGATACTTTGTCTTACCACACAAGACTTCTACGTCTCTCACAATTCCCACATGGCAGATAGTCTCTCTATTAGCTAGCGTAATAGTGACATCAATGGGTTCTAACTCAGCAGGTGCAATCTCATCTTTGATTTCATCATATGGAGAACGGGGTATTGCACTAACAATAGCTCCCATATCACATAAACCATGGTAACAGTGATCTCCTATCTTGACAGAAACAACGGGCAGGCCAACTACATGTCCGTATTTGTCTTTTGCGTGAGGTTTAGCAATTCTAGCAGAGTCCTCACAAAATTTGATAACATGCCCGTCTACGTCTTCGGCTAAGAGATCTTTGATAATAGCAACACTAGGTTCAACTCTAATCTCCTCAGGGGGTGCAAGTGGTCTAATGTAACCCCTACGTATCACAGTTGGAGCTTTAGAATAATCCTTTATCCCAGCAGGGTATGGTGGTTTCTCAGTGTAAGCATAAGGAACAACAGGATCACTAAAAGCAATGACTTTCTCCTCAACTAGATTGGTTTTGGCTCTGTTTCTTTCTACATCAGGATGATATTTAAACCACTTCTCTTTGGGAAGATCAACATGAGCAGCAAAAGATTCACATAGATAAGCTACTATCTCAGAGTCAAGTCCATACTTAGCGCTAAAATTTCTAGAAGTGTTTGTCTCAACAAAAGAATTAACGCAATCAAATTGGAAATTCATACCTGAATCCTTACCTTCCTCCAGCTCCCAATCTTCAGAGTTGCCTTTGATTCTCTCCAATAAATTCCACTCGTGATCAATATCCTTCTTCATAAAAAATCCGGTACAAGAAGTATCAAGCATGGTACGATCTTCATGAGAAAGCCGAGCATAAAAGTTTTGAGTGATGATTTCTCTCGAGAGCTCATGATTGGGGAATGAATATAGCATTGATTTAAGCCTCCACCAAGCTTGAGCTATGCTTTCCCTGTCACGAGGCCAAAAGTTATAAATAATGTTCCGATCACGATGTACTAAATGCATAGGATAAAACTTTTGATGAAATTCCAATTTCAACCGATAGTAGCCCCATGATCCAGTATCATTACACAGCATGTACCATGTCAACGCCTTATCCTTCAAAGATAAAGGAAAGACTTTCTTCTTTACCTCATCCTCGGGCAAACCTGCAAGCTTAAATAAACCACAAACTTCATCTACATATATCAGATGCAAGTTTGGATGTGAAGATCCATCTCCTGTGAAAGGATTAGCCAGCAGTTTCTCAAGCATACCCGAAGGAATTTCATAAAAGATATTTTCAGTAGGTACCTCAGGTCGAGGAACAAGTCCTCGTGCTTCCGTTCGTGGTGAAGATACCCCGAACAAACTCCTCAAAGGAACAGTTTCCATAGTGACAAGTGACAATAAATTTCAGCACATTATAAAAATGTTTCCTTACCAATTTCCACTTACCAAAGGCGCTTCACTCCCCGGCAACGGCGCCAGAAAAGAGTCTTGATGACCCACAAGTATAGGGTATCAATCGTAGTCCTTTCGATAAGTAATAGTGTCGAACCCAACGAGGAGCAGAAGGCTCTGATAAACGGATTTCAGTAAGGTAATAACTGCAAGCACTGAAAGTAGCGATAACAAGTGATTGTGTAGCGAGGTGAAACGTAGCAAGCGAAAGTAACAAGTAACAAGTAACAAGTAGTAGCAACAGTGCAGCAAGTGGACCAATCCATTTTGTAGCAAGGGACAAGCCTGAACAAAGTCTTATAGGAGGAAAAATGCTCCCGAGGGCACACGGGAATTTCTGTCATGCTAGTTTCATCATGTTCATATGATTCGCGTTCGTTTACTTTGATAGTTTGATATGTGGGTGGACCGGCGCTTGGTTACTGCCCTTACTTGGACAAGCATCCCACTTATGATTAACCTCTCTCGCAAGCATCCGCAACTACAAAAGAAGAATTAAGACAAAGTCTAACGATAGCATTAAACTAATGGATCCAAATCGGCCCCTCACGAAGCAACACATAGACTGGGGTTTAAGCTTCTGTCACTCCAGCAACCCATCATCTACTTACTACTCCGCAATGCCTTCCTCTACGCACAAATATGGTGAAGTGTTATGTAGGACGTTCACATAACACCACTAGAGGAAAAACAACATACAACATATCAAAATACCGAACGAATATCAAATTCACATGACTATTATCAGCATGACTTATCCCATGTCCTCACGAACAAAAGTAACTACTCACAAAACATAATCATAATCATGATCAGAGGTGTAATGAATAGCATCAAGGATCTGAACATAAACTCTTCCACCAAGTAATCGAACTAGCATCAACTACAAAGAGTAATCAGCACTACTAGCAACCTTACAAGTACCAATCCGAGTCGCGAGACGAAGATTGATTACAAGAGATGAACTAGGGATTGGAGAGGAGATGGTGCTGATGAAGATGTTGATGAAGATGCCTCCCCTCCGACGAGAGCAGTGGTGGTGATGACGATGGCGATGATTTCCCCCTCCGGGAGGGAAGTTTACCCGGCAGGATCGTCCTGCCGGAGCTCTAGATTGGATCTGCTCAAGTTCCGTCTCGTGGCGGCGGCGAAACCTCGAAAAAGCTCCCCAATGATTTTTTTTCTGGACCAAGACCCTTCATATAGGAAAAGAGGGGGGCTAGTGGGCCGTCAGAAAGCCCACAAGCCCCCACTCCACCACCAGGGGGTGGCGGTGGCAGGGCTTGTGGCGCCCTGGCAGCCCCCCTCAGGTACTTCTTTCGCCCAGTATTTTTTATATAATCCCAAAAAATCCACGTAACTTTTCAGAGCATTTGGAGATGTGCAGAATAGTGGACTAAGATTTGCTGCTTTTCCAGTCCAGAATTCCAGCTGCCTGAATTCTCCCTGTTCAAATAAACCTTGCAAAATAACAGAGAAAATGCATAAATATGGTACCACAAGTAATATAACAGCCCATAAAGCAATAAATATCAACATGAAAGCATGATGCAAAATGGACGTATCCCGGTAACAAGATTGAACTAGGTATGGAGATACCGACGATCGAGTCTCGGGCAAGTAACATATCGAAGGACAAAGGGAACATCATACATGATTAACTGAATCCTTGGCATAGAGGTTCAACCGATAGAGATTTTCGTAGGTCCCGCTATCGGTTATTGACTGGAGAGTGTCTCAGGTCATGTCTGCATAGTTCTCGAACCCGCAGGGTCTACACACTTAAGGTTCGGTGACCTTTCGGTATAGTTGAGTTATATGTGTTCGTGACCAAAGTTTTGTTCGGAGTCCTGGATGGTATCCCGGATGTCATGAGGACTTTCGGAATGGTCCGAAAACGAAGATTGATATATAGGAAGTTGGTATTTGGATTCCGAAAGGTTTTCGGGCATTGCAGATAGTGTACCGGGAGTGACGAATGGGTTCCGGGGGCCCACTGGGTTTTTGAGACACAACTTTGACACATGCAACCCTAAACCTCTACTTCGTAGTTCCTCCTCTAGATCGGATCTTTGCGATGCTTAGGTGAAGCCTTGCAGGAATAGATCACTGATACGTCTCAAACGTATCTATAATTTTTTATGGTTTTATGATGTTATCTTGTCAACTTTGGATGTTTTCTATACCTTTTTTATCTTTGTTGGGACTAACTTATTAATTCAGTGCCAAGTGCCAGTTCCTATTTTTTCTGTGTTTTTGACTCTTTTCAGATCTGATTTTGGAATGGAGTCCAAACGGAATAAAATCCCCGAAATAAATTTTTCCAGAACAGAAGAAGATCGGGGGACTTGAGGTCCAAGGCAGGAGGCCCACAGGGAGCCTACAAGACGTGTGGCCGCGGCCAGGGGGGCCCGCGGCCACCAGGCTTGTGGCCTCCCTGGAGCTCCCCTGCCCTAGCTCTTTGGCCTATATATTCCCTAAAATCCCAGAAAAAATCAGGGCGTCCACGAAACCACTTTTCCGTCGCGGCAAGCTTCCGGTTCCGCGAGATCTCATCTGGAGACCCTTCCCGGTGCCCTGCCGGAGGGGACTTTTGAGCTGGAGGGCTTCTACATCAACATCATTGCCTCTCCAATGACTGTGAGTAGTCCACTTCAGACCTACGGGTCCGTAGTTAGTATCTAGATGGCTTCTTCTCTCTCTTGGATCTTCAATACAAAGTTCTCCATGATCTTCATGGAGATCTATCCGATGTAATCCTTTTTGGCGGTGTGTTTGTTGAGATCTGAAGAATTGTGGATTTGTGATCAGATTATCTATGAATTATATTTGAGTCTTTGCTGATTTCTTATATGCATGATTTGATATCCTTGTAAGTCTCTCCGAGTCTTGGGTTTTGTTTGGCCAACTAGATCTATGATTCTTGCAATGGGAGAAGTGCTTGGTTTTGGGTTCATACCGTGCGCTGACCTTTCCCAGTGACAGAAGGGGCAGCAAGGCACTCATCGTGTTGTTGCCATCAAGGGTAACAAGATGGGCTTTCATCATAGATTTGAGATTGTCCATCTACATCATGTCATCTTGCTTAAGGCGTTACTCTGTTCTTATGAACTCAATACACTACATGCATGCTGGATAGCGGTCGACGTGTGGAGTAATAGTAGTAGATGCAGAAAGTATCGGTCTACTTGTTTTGGACGTGATGCCTATATATATGATCATTGCCATAGATAACGTCATGACTTTGCGCGGTTCTATCAATTGCTCGACAGTAATTCGTTCACCCACCGTCTACTTGCTTTCATGAGAGAAGCCACTAGTGAACACTACGGTCCCCGGGTCTATTCACAACTATCATCTCCCCTTTTACTTTTACTTTGCTTTGTTTACTTTTTGCTTTCAGTTCTCACTTTGCAAAAAATCTGTAAGGGATTGACAACCCCTTCATAGCGTTGGGTGCAAGCTCTTTGTGTTTGTGCAGGTACTTGTGACTTGACGTGATCCTCCCACTGGATTGATACCTTGGTTCTCAAACTGAGGGAAATACTTACCGCCGCCGTGCTACATCACCCTTTCCTCTTCAAGGGAACACCATTCAAGGCTCCAAGGCCGCGGGGGAATCCTTTGCATATTTTCCAAGGAAATCCCTATAGGCGTAGCCAGCAGTAATCACCACCACCACCGGAGCGTCCTCACCACCACCACCACCCCTATAGGCGTGCGCTTGTGCGTAGGAATTTTTTTGTTTCCCATGCTAAGTTCCCCAACAGACCTTAGGGGCGCAGGCGTGCGCCTTGGCAAGGAGCGCCTAAAGATCGCCACCAGATGGCGCAAGCTCGACGCTAACGCGAAGGAGACACTGATCCGGGCCGACACTGCCATTGTAGAGAGCAAGTAGGAGGTCGCCGAGGCGACGATGGCTCGCAAGAGCGCACTTGTCATGCCAAGCGCGGATGCCCAGCACAGCAAGGAACCGAAGGCCATCTTGACGACGCTTCAAGATGAACGGGCCGAGCGCACGCGACAGCTCCAGCTACGGGAGGACAACCTCAAGGCCCGCGAGGCGAAAATCACGGATCGCACTTTGCAGCAAGAATAGGCGGCGACCGAACATGTCGCTGAGCACGGGCGCCTAGAGGCACTGCAACATGAGGTGGCCAAGGCCCAATAACATCACGCCAAGCGCGTCTCCGAAGCCAACACCAAATTGGATGCCTGGGCAAAGGAGGTCCAGGCCGAGGCTACCGCGAAATGGGTGGTGGCCCATGCCGCCTTTTCTTCCCTCAAGCCCAGTGCTCATGCGGCCTTGGGCTCCATATGCCAGGAGCATCCTGAAGCCCTCCTAACAGCCCCCAACGTCAGTTATGTCGAGTTCTCATCCAAACTGGTGGAGGAGCTCGAGGGTGCGGTCCTGAAGGTGGACGACATCTTGGATGATGAATGTTGAGACCTCTTCTCGTTGGCGGCGACCCATGTCTTTAGCCACCTCCGCCTGCGCGAGCCCGACTTCAATTTTGATGAGGTAATATGTCGTGTCCCTGAAGATTTTCACGAAGACTTAGCGAAGGTCGTGGGAAACCACATAGAGGCATTGCTTGCGAAGTTCTCCTGCGGCGGCGATGAGGATCCTGACGAGGCCGAGGCGTGCGAAGATGATGGTCATGACGACCCTTCCCTTGAAGTTCTCCTTTATCACCCTGTAACACACCGATCCCGCCTCACGAGGGCGTAAGTCTTGTTTTAATTTGTGGAACTTTAAAGCTTGTAATACTTGTTCGTGATTCACGAGTTTCCTTTCCGCGCTTAAATTTTCTTTTGCCTGCTTCTACACTCCGTGCGTACAGGGCCTAGACCTGCGTGCACTCTAGTCGCGTGGGTGCCCCATGCAACCCCGGTAGTTTGCCTTTCTCCAAGCGCACCCCGTACGACACCTCACGCAATCTGCCCTGGCGGGGGGACGGGGTTCCGCATGCGTGAGCTCCACCCTTGGCGAGGCGCGCCCGCCAGCCTGCAATTAGGTGCCACGCGAGGAGACCAGACACCAAGGGACCTGGTGGGGGGGGACGTGTGCAGGGGAAGGCTCACGAGTCAGAGCTTTGTCCTTTGCCTCCGCCGCACGGGCCCGTACCTAGCCCCCGCTCGCTTGAGCCCCGAGGGGAGGAAGCAGTCGCGAGCTGCATGAGGGGGGGGGCTATGTTAGCCACGCAGGGCGCCACTTGCCCCGAGGCCGACACGCCCTTAGTTGCTTTATCCACCAGCGCGGAGCATGTGACCTTCACTGAGCGTGAGTATGGTCGTGGTTCAACCGTATTCTGCCATCGCGGTGCATGGGGCTTCAACTGGATGTGGGCATGGTCGTGGTTGGACCGTATTCCTCCAGCGCGGAGCGTGGGGTTTCCAATGGGCGTGGGCATGGTCGCGGTTCGGCCGTATTCCGCCAGCCCAAAGCATGGGACTTCCAGTGGGCGTGGGCATGGTCACGCTTCGACCATATTCTGCCAGCGCGGAGCATGGGGATTTCACTGGGCGTGGACGGGAGTCTTCCCGAGGCCAAGGAGTGGCGTTTCGGGAGGCTCCGGGACATGTACAACCCCACTTCATTATTACGTGAGAGGGTCACGAGCGGAGACTTTGAAGGTTCAAGGCATGTGGCCCATGAACCGCTTTGGGCAGCCGCCGACCTGTGCGACCCGCGTCGAGGGGGCGGCATGGGGGCCTCACGAGGCATGGCACTCCATGTCGGGCGCCGGTGGTGTGAGCGTGATGGCACGAGCGGTCCCGATCGGCCCTCGCGTGGGTGGGACACCAATGGCATTTGTGAAGTGTCTTATGTGGGGGTTGGCCCGTGAGGCATAACCTAGTCCCTTGGATTTACCAGCATCGTCACGACGGACCCGGACACAGGTGCCGAGCCCAGCCCCCAGTCACGAGGTGGCCAGAGGGGAGTCATAAGGACACGACAATGTCATGTGGCATGGAGACATTAAACACAAGATTTAGGGGAACAACATAAAGTTAACTAACTGATAATCAGGTTCGATACACATCCGAAAAGCGAGGTCACCGTAAGGACAAAACCTTGTTTGCCCAATATAAGCGCAGCCGATGGGTGCCCTTTGTTCAACAGCTAAAAAGTCACCTAGTAATTATGCAACCGTCGGGGCATCCGGCTGCTTGGTGTAGCGAACCACAGCTCTGGGACCGGTTGTCCCTTGAGGTCCTTAGGGCCTCTGCTACGCGGGGCACCATCACCAGCCCTCTTGGGCACCACGCTAGCCCCTAAAGGCGATGCCAGCATTTTCTACTTCGAAGGTCACACATGAGCCTCTTTCTTGTGGAGGCGCACGTCGACGCGTGCCCTCGCGTGGCGCGCGAGTCCCTCCCTCGCTGTGCAGACCCGGTTGGATGTTTTCCCGATGAAAGCCCCCGATCCTAGCTTGAGGAGGGTGTCGGACGCACCTTCCTATGCTAGGGTGATAACATCGCCGGCGGAGGTAGCACCAGTAGGTGTGCTCCGCTCCTCTCTAAGGCTCGAGTCAGGAGGTGGCCGCCTCCTTCTTGGGGACGCTGTCATGCGAGGTCCAGCACCTCCCTCGCTATCCGAGTGCTCGGATGCGGCAACCTGGAAGATGTGCCCGGAGGGGTGAGTCGCATCTCCCTTGCCGCAGGCGACGGAGATGACGCCGCTGGGCCGAGGCACCTCGAGGACGTGGCTATCATGACAGGTTACCGCCATGAACTTAGCCAGCATCGGGCAACCCAGGATCGTGTCGCAAGGCGGTCCCATTTGTGCAATGTCAAAGTCGACGAGCTCAGTGCGGTAGTTGTAATAGGTGTCAAAGGTGAAGGGAAGGTGAACCTGTCCGAGGGGACTGGTAGGGCCGTCGGTCACCCTTGGCGATGGCATGGTGGGCCTAAGCTAGCCATAATGCACCTTGAGTGCCTTGAAGACCCGACAGAGAACACACTGAGGCTGGCATCCTCATCGATGAGGGTCTTGGCGAGCATAAAATTGCCGATGGTGGGGGCGCATAGCATGGGGAGTGCGCCCACAGAGGGGGCAAGCTCGGACTCGTCCTTGGGGTCGAGGGTGATGGTGCATCGCGACCCCTTGATGTGTCGTGCGGCCTCCAGCTTAGCGTCGAACAGGCGAAGACGACTGTTATGGTCTCCGAGCACGGCCTAGGGGGGGCAAACCGGCCGACGTTCGATGCAGGCGCAGCGGGCGTCCACCTTGAGGCTGGCAAAGCTGAAGCCGAGCCGGAGCTGGAGAGAGATGGCGCACCCCTACCTGGCGCGCCAAATATGTCGGAATCGGGGACCCAAGAGGTTTGAACTCTGGAGTGCGCACGCTCTCCTGCCCTACTCTACAATGCAACACCACGGGGACACTCCGACGTGTTCGAGCTAAGAAGAAGGACTCATGACATAGCAGTTACCTGGGTTCAGGCCACCTCGCGGTGTAAAATCCTACTCCTGTTTGTCTGGATTGCTTGAGAGTGAGAGGGAGTAAAAATGTGTGTTCTTGCTAATTCTGGGACCGATCCCCTTTCTAAAGTGGTTGTGTGCCCTGTCTTATATTGGCCCTGGTCCGCTTCCCCAGAAAACACCCGATGGGAAGGGTCGCCACAACGGCCAAATTTGAAAGGGGACAGGACTGCGACCTATCCTGACTAAGGTGGTCTTCGCCTTCGTCTTCTCCTGCCAAAGCTTCTTGTCATGACGCGTCGGTAGGCTCAGGGATCACTGATACGTCTCAAATGTATCTATAATTTTTGATGGTTTCACGCTGTTATCTTGTCTTCTTTGGTTGTTTTATGTACCTTTTATATCTTTTTTGGGACTAACTTATTAATTCAGTGCCAAGTGCAAGTTCCTATTTTTTCCGTGTTTTTGACTCTTTCCAGATCTGATTTTGGAATGGAGTCCAAACGGAAGAAAAACCCCGAAATGATTTTTTCCCGAATGGAAGAAGACTAGGGGGCTTTTGGGCCAAGCCAGGTGGGCTCCAGGGAGCCCACAAGCCTCCACTCCGCCACCAGGGGGAGGCGGCGGTGGTCAGGCTTGTGGCCTCCCTGGCCGCCCCCTGACCTAGGTCTTTGGCCTATAAATTCCCAAATATTCCGCAAAAAATCAGGGGAGCCTGGAAAATACTTTTCCGTCGCCGCAAGCTTCCGTTTCCGCGAGATCTCATGTGGAGACCCTTCCCGGCGCCCTGTCGGAGGGGACTTTGGAGCCGGAGGACTTCTTCATCATCATCATCGTCCCTCCAATGACTCGTGAGTAGTTCACTTCAGACCTACGGGTCCGTAGTTAGTAGCTAGATGGCTTCTTCTCTCTCTTGGATCTTCAATACAAAGTTCTCCATGATCTTCATGGAGATCTATCCGATGTAATCTTCTTTGGCGGTGTGTTTGTCAAGATCCGATGAATTGTGGATTTGTGATCAGATTATCTATGATATATATTTGAGTCTTTGCTGATTTCTTATATGCATGATTTGATATCCTTGTAAGTCTCTCCGAGTCTTGGGTTTTGTTTGGACAACTAGATCTATGATTTTTGCAATGGGAGAAGTGCTTGCTTTTGGGTTCTGCCATGTGGCGACCTTTCCTAGTGACAGTAGGGGCAGCAAGGCACACATCAAGTAGTTGCCATCAAGGGTAAAAAGATGGGGTTTTTATCATTGGTTTGAGATTATCCCTCTACATCATGTCACCTTGCTTAAGGCGTTACTCTGTTCTTATGGACTTAATACACTAGATGCATGCTGGATAGCGATCGACGTGTGGAGTAATAGTAGTAGATGCAGAAAGTATCGATCTACTTGTTTCGGACGTGATGCCTATAGATATAATCATTGCATAGATATCGACACGACTTTGCGCGGTTCTATCAATTGCTCGACAGTAATTTGTTCACCCACCGTCTACTTGCTTTCGTGAGAGAAGCCACTAGTAAACACTACGGCCCCCGGGTCTATTCACATCCATCGTTTACACTTCCGCTTTTACTTTGCTTTGTTACTTTGTTGCTTTCAGTTCTCACATGGCAAACAATCTATAAGGGATTGACAACCCCTTCATAGCGTTGGGTGCAAGCTTTTGTGTTTGTGCAGGATCTTGAGATACTCCTCCGCTGGATTGATACCTTGGTTCTCAAACTGAGGGAAATACTTACCCTCGCTGTGCTACATCACCCTTTCCGCTTCGAGGGAACACCAACGCAAGGCTCCAAGGCCACAGGGTAAATCCTTTGCATACTTGCCTAGGAAGTCCCTTAAGGAGTAGCCGCACGTGAAGGATTCCTGGTGCCGTCGACACAACTATTTCTGGCGTCGTTGCAAGGGATACACAGCAAACATCAGAAGTATTTCTGGCGCCGTTGCCGGGGAGGAGAAATCAAGATCTATCCAAGTAGGTCTCACAAACTCATCTCCTGCATTTACTTTTGTTGCACTTGCCTCTCGTTTTCCTCTCCCCCACTTCACATTTGCCGTTTTCATTCGCCTTCGCCGTTTTCTTTTTCCTTTGCCGGTTTTCTTGCTTGCTTGTGTGCTTGTTTGGTTGTTGAAGTCATCATGTCTGAAAACACCAAACTTTGCGACTTCTCGAGCACTAATAATAATGATTTTATTAGTACTCCGATTGCTCTCGCCACTAGTGCGGAATCGTATGAAATCAACGCAGCTTTGCTGAATCTTGTTATGAAAGAGCAATTCTCTGGCCTTCCTAGTGAAGATGCCGCATCCCATCTCAATACCTTCATTGAGCTTTGTGATATGCAAAATAAAAGAGATGTGGATAATGACGTGATTAAGTTGAAACTTTTTTCCTTTCTCGTTGCGAGATCGTGCAAAAACTTGGTTTTCTTCTTTGCCTGAAAATAGTATCGATTCTTGGGATAACTGCAAATATGCTTACACATCGAAGTATTTCCGCCGGCTAAGATCATCTCCTTACGTAACGATATCATGAATTTCAAGCAACTTGATCATGAACACGTTGCACAATCTTGGGAGAGGATGAAGCTTATGATTGGAAATTGTCCCGCTCATGGCTTGAGTTTGTGGATGATTATACAAATCTTTTACGCTGGCTTGAATTTCACTTCTCGCAATATCTTGGACTCCGCCTCAGGTGGAACGTTCATGGAAATCATGTTAGGAGATGCTACAAAACTCCTAGACAATATCATGATCAACTACTCTCAGTGGCACACTGAAAGGTCGCTTGCTAGCAAAAAGGTGCACGCTATAGAAGAGATTAACTCGCTAAGTGCTAAGATGGACGAGTTGATGAATTTGGTTGCTAGTAGAAATGCTACCGTAGATCCTAATGACATGCCACTATCTTCTTTGATTGAGAGTAGCAACGCCAGTTTGGACGTGAATTTTGTTGCTAGGAACAATTTTGGCAACAACAATGCTTTTAGAGGAAACTATGTTCCTAGGCCTTTTCCTAGTAACTCCTCTAACAATTACGGAAATTCCTACGGCAACACTTATGGAAATCACAACAAATTACCCTCTGATCTAGAGAGTAATATCAAAGAGTTCATCAACTCTCAAAAGATTTTCAATGCGTCCATAGAGGAAAAACTACTCAAAATAGACGATTTCGCTAAGAGCGTTAATAGGATGTCTTGTGATATTGATGCTTTGAAAGTTAGATGCGATCCTCCCAAGGTCAACTTGGATGAAACTTTGAAAGCTATGCGTATCTCCATGAATGAGAGCAAAGAAAGAACCGCCCAAATTCGAGCTAGACATGAATGGTTTAAAAGGGTGCGTTCTAGTGATGCAAATCACGAAGATCTTAAAGTGCTCGGTGTGTCTCCTCTTGAATCTTTGTTTTCGCATGTCAAACCTACTTATGGAGGGGCTGGATATGAATCCAGTTTGGTTGAAAAACGCCCCAATGATTCGGAGTCCACCTATCTTGACGATAAAGGTGTGGAGAGTGGAGTAGAAGAAGTCAAAATTTTGGGTAGTAATGAAACTCCCACTTTGGATTTCAACGAATTCAATTATGATAATTGCTCCTTGTTTGAATGCATTTCTTTGATGCAATCCATTGCAAACTCTCCACATGCTTATAGCCAAAGCAAAGCCTTTACCGCTCATATCGTAGATGCTATGATGAAATCTCTTGAAGAGAAGCTCGAACTAGAAGTCTCTATACCTAGAAAACTTCATGATGAGTGGGAACCTACTATCAAAATCAAGATCAAAAACTATGAGTGCAATGCTTTGTGTGATTTGGGTGCTAGTGTTTCCGCGATTCCAAACTCTTTATGTGATATTCTTGGTTTTCATGAGATTCAAGAGTGTTCTCTTAATTTGCATCTTCTGGATTCTACTGTCAAGAAACCCATGGGGAGGATCGATGATGTTCTTATTGTTGCAAATAAGAACTATGTACCCGTGGATTTCATTGTACTTCACATAGATTGCAATCCTTCATGTCCCATTATTCTTGGTTGACCTTTCCTAAGGACTATTGGTGCTATCATCGATATGAAGAAAGGGAATATTAGATTTCAATTTCCTTTAAAGAAGGGCATGGAGCACTTTCCTAGAAGAAAAAAAGATTGCCTTATGAATCTGTGATGAGGGCTACCTATGGTTTGAGCACCAAAGATGACTATACGTGATTCCATCACTTTCGCCTAGCTAAGGGCGTTAAACAAAAGCGCTTGTTGGGAGGCAACCCAACGAATCTATCTTTTTTCTTTCTGTTTTGTGTTTTCCACACTTTCATAATTCTGTTATGATTGTGTTTTTTGTGTTTCTTTTTGCGTTTGTGCCAAGCAAAACCGTTATGATTAATCTTGGGGATGATCGTTTGGTCATGCTGGAAAAGACAGAAACTTTCTTCTCATGAAAAGAATTTTAGTTTTTTTTTCTGTAAGATGTTTTGAGTTGATTCTTTTTACTACTGACTGCTAAGCAAATTCTTCAGACTGTCGTAATTTGTCAGAATTTTTTAAGTACCAGAGGCATACTAATTATACAGATTGCTACATACTGGTCTGCTGTTAACATATTCTGTTTTTTGTTGTGTTGGTTGCTTATTTTGATGAAACTATGGATAGTATCGGGGGGTATTAGCCATGGAAGATTGAAAGTACAGTAACCCAACATCAGCACAACCAGAATTTAAGTTTTCTACAGTACCTAAGGAAATGGTGGTTTGCTTTCTTGTACTAATGTTATCACGAGTTTCTGTTTAAGTTTCGTGTTGTGAAGTTTTCAAGTTTTGGGTGAAGTTATTATGGACAAAGAGATAAAGAGTGGCAAGAGCTCAAGCTTGGGGATGCCCAAGGCACCCCAAGAGATTCAAGGATGTCGTAAAAGCCTAAGCTTGGGGATGCCCCGGGAAGGCATCCCCTCTCTCGTCTTCAATCCATCGGTAACGTTACTTGGGGCTATATTTTTATTCACCACATGTTATGTGTTTTTTCTTGGAGCGTCTTGTACCGTAGGAGTCTTTTATTTTGTTGTGTCACAATCGTCCTTGATGCACACCTAGAGAGAGAGACATGCACACACCGTGATTTTGTCGAGCTTCACTTATATCTTTTGGTAGACAATTCAGCTCACATGTGCTTCACTTATATCTTTTGAGCTAGATACTTTTGCTCTATGTGCTTCACTTATATCTTTTAGAGCACAGCGGTGCGTGGCTTGGTAGTTGATCTATGCTTTGAAAGTAGTCTCAAAAGGGGTAGTTATCCAAAGGGATACGAAAACTTCCACCATCATGTGCATTGAATAGTTACAGAAGTTTGATTCATCTCAATTAGTTTCGAGTTGTGGTTATGGTAATATTGAAGTCATGCTAGTAAGGTGTTGTCGATCTAGAAATACTTGTGTTGAAGTTAGTGATTCCCGTAGCATGCACGTATGGTGAACCGCTATGTGATGAAATCTGAGCATGATTAGTATATTGATTGTCATCCTTTGCGTGGTGGTCGGGATTGCGCGATGGTTTATACCTACCAACCCTTCCCCTAGGAGTATGCGTTGAATGCTTTGTTTCGATTACTAATAAAACTTTTACAACAAGTATATGAGTTCTTCATTACTAAAGTTGAGTCCATGGTTTAGATGCACTTTCACCTTCCACCATCACTATCTTCTTAGTGTCGTGCAACTTTCGCCGGTGCACAAAACCCACCATTAGCCTCCCTCAAAACAGCCACCATACCTACCTATTATGGCTTTTTCAAAGTCATTCCGTTATATATTGCCATGCAACTACCACCATGACATGTGCCACCACGTCTACTTTGCCTTTGCACGATCGTAAGATAGCTAGCATGATGTTTCCATTGATGTTTATGCCATGCTAGATCACTGCCACGGTACACTACCGAAGGCATTCCATATAGAGTCATCGTTACTCTAAGTTATGAGTTAAAAGTGTGATGATCATCATTAATGGAACATTGTCCCATGTGAGGAAATAAAAGAAGCCAAAGAAGCCCACAAAAAAATAGGCCAAAGAGCCAACCAAATAAAAAAATGAGAGAAAAAGAGAGAAGGGACAATGCATTCGTTGTGCAATGATGATAGAGCATAGCGAGACTATATGCTTTTGTAGGGATAACTTTCTTTTGGCCTTGTTATTTTGAAAGTTCATGATTACTTTGCTAGTTTGCTTGAATTATTATTGTTTCCACATCAATGGCAAACTATTGTTTTGAATCTAATGGATCTGAACATTCACGTCACATAAGAGGAATTAGAAAGGACACCTATGCTTGGTAGCATAAAAGCATAAAAAATTCATTCTTATCACTTCCCTACTCGAGGACGAGCAGGAGTTAAGCTTGGGGATTCATGATACGTCTCAAACGTATCTATAATTTTTGATGGTTTCACGCTGTTATCTTGTCTTCTTTGGTTGTTTTATGTACGTTTTATATCTTTTTGGGACTAACTTATTAATTCAGTGCCAAGTGCCAGTTCCTGTTTTTTCCGTGTTTTTGACTCTTTTCAGATCAGATTTTGGAACGGAGTCCAAACGGAAGAAAAAGCCCGAAATGATTTTTTGCCAAACGGAAGAAGACCAGGGGATTTTGGGCCAAGCCAGGTGGGTTCCAGGGAGCCCACAAGCCCCCACTCCGCCACCAGGGGGAGACGGCGGTGGGCAGGCTTGTGGCCTCCCTGGCCGCCCCCTGACCTAGGTCTTTGGTCTATAAATTCCCAAATATTCCGCAAAAAATCAGGGGAGCCTCGAAAATACTTTTCCCCCGCCGCCAGCTTCCGTTTCCGCGAGATCTTATTTGGAGACCCTTCCCAGCGCCCTGCCGGAGGGGACTTTGGAGTTGGAAGGCTTCTTCATCATCATCATCGTCCCTCCAATGACTCGTGAGTAGTTCACTTCAGACCTACGGATCAGTAGTTAGTAGCTAGATGGATTCTTCTCTCTCTTGGATCTTCAATACAAAGTTCTACATGATCTTCATGGAGATCTATCCGATGTAATCTTCTTTGGCGGTGTGTTTGTCAATATCCGATGAATTGTGGATTTGTGATCAGATTATCTATGATATATATTTGAGTCTTTGCTGATTTCTTATATGCGTGATTTGATATCCTTGTAAGTCTCTCCGAGTCTTGGGTTTTGTTTGGCCAACTAGATCTATGATTCTTGCTATGGGATAAGTTCTTGGTTTTGGGTTCTGCCATGTGGTTACCTTTCCCAGTGACAGTAGGGGCAGCAAGGCACACATCAAGTAGTTGCCATCAAGGGTAAAAAGATGGGGTTTTTATCATTGGTTTGAGATTATCCCTCTACATCATGTCATCTTGCTTAAGGCGTTACTCTGTTCTTATGGACTTAATACACTAGATGCATGCTGGATAGCGGTCGATGTGTGGAGTAATAGTAATAGATGCAGAAAGTATCGGTCTACTTGTTTCGGTCGTGATGCCTATAGATATAATCAGTGCATAGATATCGTCACGACTTTGCGTGGTTCTATCAATTGCTCGACAGCAATTTGTTCACCCACCGTCTACTTGCTTTCATGAGAGAAGCCACTAGTAAACACTACGGCCCCCAGGTCTATTCACATCCATCATTTACACTTCCGCTTTTACTTTGATTTGTTACTTTGTTGCTTTCAGTTCTCACTTGGCAAACAATCTATAAGGGATTGACAACCCCTTCATAGCGTTGGGTGCAAGCTTTTGTGTTTGTGCAGGATCTTGAGATACTCCTCCGCTGGATTGATACCTTGGTTCTCAAACTGAGGGAAATACTTACCGTCGCTGTGCTACATCACCCTTTCCGCTTTGAGGGAACACCAACGCAAGGCTCCAAGGCCACGGGGGAAATCCTTTGCATACTTGCCTAGGAAGTCCCTTAAGGCGTAGCCGCAGCTGAAGGATTCCTGGTGCCGTCGACACAACTATTTCTGGCGCCGTTGCAAGGGATACACAGCAAACATCAATCACCTCCATCCAGACGTGCCATATCTTCGGTCATCTTGCACCAAACTGGAAACCTTTGAAGATTACATTGGCAGCCAGCGGGATGGCCCTCCTCCCTAGCACAGAAGACTAAAGCCTCACTATTTGTACCTGCTGGCACGACTTCCCAAGATGCTCGACGTGGCGAGCGTCCCCCACGTGAATACATGGGGCCGCACGACCCCGCTCGGCCACCCCTGACCAGTCCGCCCGCAAAGGCTTCGCGGGCGGTTTGGGGGCGACCTCGCGAGGGGTTTTGCGCGGCTCCTGACGAGGCTTGCTGACTTGCGCCTCGCGTGATGAGTGTTGGAAATATGCCCTAGAGGCAATAATAAATTAGTTATTATTATATTTCTTTGTTCATGATAATCATTTATTATCCATGCTATAATTGTATTGATTGGAAACACAATACTTGTGTGGATACATAGACAAAACACTGTCCCTAGTAAGCCTCCAGTTGACTAGCTCGTTGATCAAAGATGGTCAAGGTTTCCTGACCATAGGCAAGTGTTGTCACTTGATAACGGGATCACATCATTAGGAGAATCATGTGATGGACTAGACCCAAACAAATGAACGTAGCATATTGATCGTGTGTTTTTGTTTCTACTGTTTTTCTGTGTGTCAAGTATTTATTCCTATGACCATGAGATCATATAACTCACTGGCACCGGAGGAATACCTTGTGTGTATCAAACTTCACAACGTAACTGGGTGACTATAAAGATGCTATACAGGTATTTTCGAAGGTGCCTGTTGAGTTAGTATGGATCAAGACTGGGATTTGAAACTCCGTGTGACGGAGAGGTATCTCGGGGCCCACTCGGTAATACAACATCACACACAAGCCTTGCAAGCAATGTGACTTAGTGTAAGCCATGGGGTCTTGTATTACGGAATGAGTAAAGAGACTTGCCGGTAAACGAGATTGAAATAGGTATGCGGATACTGACGACCGAATCTCGCGCAAGTAACATACCGAAGGACAAAGGGAATGACATATGGGATTATATGAATCCTTGGCACTGAGGTTCAAATGATAAGATCTTCGTAGAATATGTAGGATCCAATATGGGCATCCAGGTCCCGCTATTGGATATTGACTGAGGAGTCCCTCGAGTCATGTCTACATAGTTCTCGAACCCGCAGGGTCTGCACACTTAAGGTTCGACGTTGTTTTATGCTTATTTGAGTTATATGGTTGGTTACCGAATGTTGTTCGGAGTCCCGGATGGGATCACGGACATCACGAGGGTTTCCGGAATGTTCCGGAGATGAAGATTGATATATAGGATGACCTCATTTGATTACCGGAAAGTTTTCGGCATTACCGGGAATGTACCGGGAGTGACGAATGGGTTCCGGATGTTCACCGGGGGGGGGGGCAGCCCACCCTGGGGAAGCCCATAGGCCTTGGGGGATTGTGATGACCAACAAGTATAGGGGATCAATTGTAGTCCTTTCGATAAGTAAGAGTGTCGAACCCAACGAGGACCAGAAGGCTTTGATAAACGGTTTTCAGCAAGGTAATAACTGCAAGCACTGAAAGTAGCGGTAACAAGTGAAGGTGTAGTGAGATGAAACGTAGCAAGTGAAAAGTAACAAGTGACAAGTAGTAGCAACGCTGCAACAAAGTGGCCCAATCCCTTTTGTAGCAAGGGATAAGCCTGAACAAAGTCTTTTCATCATGTTCATGTGATTCGCGTTCGTTACTTTGATAGTTTGATATGTGGGGGTAGACCGGCACTTGGGTACTGCCCTTACTTGGACAAGCATCCCACTTATGATTAACCCCTCTCGCAAGCATGCGCAACTACGAAAGAAGAATTAAGACAACGTCTAACCATAACATTAAACTAGTGGATCCAAATCAGCCCCTTACGAAGCAACGCATGACTGGGGTTTAAGCTTCTGTCACTCTAGCAACCCATCATCTACTTACTACTCCCCAATGCCTTCCTCTTGGCCCAAATATGGAGAAGTGTTATGTAGTCGACGTTCACATAACACCACTAGAGGAAAAGATAACATACAACATATCAAAATACCGAACGAATACCAAATTCACATGAGTATTATTAGCAAGACTTATCCCATGTCCTCAGGAACAAAAGTAACTACTCACAAAGCATAATCACAATCATGATCATAGGTGTAATGAGTACAATCAAGGATCTGAAAATAAACTCTTCCACCAAGTAATCCAACTAGCATCAACTACAAAGAGTAATCAACTCTACTAGCAACCTTACAAGTACCAATCGGAGTCGCGAGACGGAGATTTGTTACAAGAGATGAACTAGGGTTTGGAGAGGAGATGGTGCTGATGAAGATGTTGATGGAGATGACTTCCCTCCGATGAGAGGAGTGTTGGTGATGACGATGGCGACGATTTCCCCCTCCGGGAGGGAAGTTTCCCCGGCAGGATCGTCCTGCCGGAGCTCTAGATTGGTTCTGCTCAAGTTCCGCCTCGTGGCGGCGGAGAATCCACGAAAAAGCTCCACCCTCATTTTTTCTCGGATGAAACCCTTCATATAGAAAAAGAGGGGGGCTAGTGGGCCACCAGGGTGCCCACAAACCCTGTAGCCGCCGCCAGGGGGGTAGGTGGCAGCTACCAGGCTTGTGGGCCCCTGGTAGCTCCCTTGTGGCACTTCTTCCGCCCAATATTTTTTAAATATTCCCAAAAAAATTCACGTTGATTTTCAGGGCATTTGGAGTTGCGCAGAATAGAGGACTCAGACTTGCTCCTTTTTCAGTCCAGAATTCCAGCTGCCGGTATTCTCCCTCTTCAAATAAACCTTGCAAAATAAGAGAGAAAAGGCATAAGTATGGTACCACAAAGTAATATAACAGTCCATAAAGCGATAAATATCGACATGAAAGCATGATGCCAAATGGACGTATCAGGGTGCCGCACCAGCCCTTAGTGGGCTGGTGGGCAAGCCCAAGAAGGCCCGTGCGCAGGAGAGAAAGAAAATCAAATAGAAAAGGAAAAAAAGGGAAGTGGGAGATAGAGAAGGACTCCACCTTCCAATCCTAGTTGTACTAGGATTGGAGGAGGAATCCTCCTCCCCCCACTTCGGTCGACCACTTGGGGCTCCTTGAGCCTCAAGGCAAGGTCCCTCCCCTCCCTCCTATATATACTAAGGTATTAGGGCTGATTTGGGAAAAACTTTGCCACGGCAGCCCGACCACATACCTCCACGGTTTTTCCTCTAGATCGTATTTCTGCGGAGCTCGGGCGGAGCCCTGCTGGGATAGATCACCACCAACCTCCGGAGCGCCGTCACGCTGCCGGGGAACTCATCTACCTCTCTGTCTCTCTTGTTGCATCAAGAAGGCCGAGATCATCATCGAGCTGTACGTGTGCTGAACGCGGAGGTGCCGTCCGTTTGGCACTAGATCTGAGCGGATCGTGGGACGGATCGCGGGATGGTTCGTAGGATGGTTCGCGGGGAGGATCAGGGATGTGAGGACGTTCCACTACATCAACCGCGTTTCTTAACGCTTCCTGCTGTGCGATCTACAAGGGTACATAGATCGGAAATCTCCTTCCGTAGATGGACATCACCATGATAGGTATTGCGTGTGCCTAGGAAATTTTTTGTTTCCCATGCGACGTTCCCCAACAGTGGTATCACAGCTATGTTCAATCTTAGATGTTATCTCGAGTAGAACACAAAAGTTTTTGTGGGCGGTGATGTGCGATTTGCTGCCCTCCTTAGTCTTTTCTTGATTCCGTGGTATTGTTGGATCAAAGCGGCTCGGACCGACATTACTCGTACGCTTACGAGAGACTGGTTTCATTGCTACGAGCAACCCCGTTGCTCAAAGATGACTGGCGAGTGTCGGTTTCTCCAACTTTAGTTGAATCGGATTTGACCGAGGAGGTCCTTGGAGAGAGATTAAATAGCAATCCATACATCTCCGTTGTGGTGTTTGCGTAAGTAAGATGCGATCCTACTAGATACCCATGGCAACCACGTAAAACTTGCAACAACAATTAGTGGATGTCTAACTTGTTTTTGCAGGGTATGCTTGTGATGTGATATGGCCAACGACGTGACGTGATATATTGGATGTATGAGATGATCATGTTGTAATAGTTAATATCGACTTGCACGTCGATGGTATGGCAACCGGCAGGAGCCATAGGGTTGTCTTTAAACTAACGTTTGTGCTTGCAGATGCGTTTACTATATTGCTAGGACGTAGCTTTAGTAGTAATAGCATGAATAGAACGACAACCCCGATGGCGACACGTTGATGGAGATCATCATGATGGAGATCATGGTGTGGCACCAGTGACAAGAAGATTGTGCCGGTGCTTTTGTGATGGATATCAAGAAGCACATGATGATGGGCATATCATGTCACTTATGAATTGCATGTGATATTAATCCTTTATGCACCTTATCTTGCTTAGAACGACGGTAGCATTATGAGGTGATCTCTCACCAAAATTTCAAGACGAAATTGTGTTCTCCTCGACTCTGCACCATTGCGACAGTTCATCGTTTCGAGACACCACGTGATGATCGGGTGTGATAGACTCAACGTTCACATACAACGGGTGCGAAACAGTTGCACACGCGGAACACTCGGGTTAAACTTGACGAGCCTAGCATGTGCAGACATGGCCTCGGAACACAAGAGACCGAAAGGTCGAGAATGAATCATATAGTTGATATGATTAGCATAGAGATGCTTACCACTAAAACTATTCTCGATTCACGTGATGATCGGACTTGAGATAGTAGATTTGGGTCATATACCACTCAAATGACTAGAGAGATGTACTTTTTGAGTGGGAGTTCTTAAGTAATATGATTAATTGAACTAATTATCATGAACATGGTCTAATGGTCTTTGCGAATTAAGATGTAGCTTGCGCTATAGCTCTACTGTTTTTATATGTTCCTAGAGAAAATTTAATTGAAAGTTGATAGTAGCAAACTTTGCGGACTGGGTCTGTAAAACTGAGGATTGTCGTCGTTGCTGCGCAGAAGGCTTATGTCCTTAATGCACCACTCGGTGTGCTGCACCTCGAGCGTCATCTGTGGATGTTGTGAACATCCGACATACACGTTTCTGATGACTACGCGATAGTTCAGTGCAAAATACTTAATGGCTGAGAAGCAAGGCGCCGAAGACGTTTTGAAACGTCACGGAACATAAGAGATGTTCTAAGGAGATGAAATTGTGATTTCATGCTCATGCCCTTGTTAAGAGGTAGAGACCTCCGACAAGATTCTTTGTCCACGAAGTAAAGGAGAAAAGCTCAATCGTTGAGCGTGTGCTCAGATTGTTTCAAGTACGACAATCGCTTGAATCAAGTGGGAGTTAATCTTCCAGATAAGATAAGTGATGGTTATCCAAAGACACTGCCACCAAGCTGTGAGAGCTTCATGATGAACTATAACATATCAAGGATAGATACAATGATCCTTGAGCGATTCGCGATGTTTTGACACTGCGAAAGTAGAAATCAAGAAGGCGCGTCAATTGTTGATGGTTAGTAAAACCACTAGTTTCTAGAAGGGCAAGGGCTAGAAGGGATACTTCATGAAACGGCAAACCAGTTGCTGCTCTAATGAAGAAACCCAAAATTGAACCCAAACCCGAGACTAAAGTGCTTCTGTTATGAGGGGAACGGTCACTGAGGCGGAGCTACCCTAGATACTTGGTAGATAAGAAGGCTGGCGAAGTCAACAAAAGTATATATGATATACATGATATTGATGTGTACTTTACTAGTACTCCTAGTAGCACGAGGGTATTGGATACCGGTTCGGTTGCTAAATGATTAGTAACTCGAAATGAAAGCTACGATATAAACGGAGACTAGCTAAAGGCGAGGTGGAAATACGTGTTGGAAGTATTTCCAAGGTTGATATGATCAAACATCGCACACTCCCTCTATCATCGGGATTGGTGGTAAAACCTAAATAATTGTTATTTGGTGTTTACGTTGAGCATGAACATGATTGGATCATGTTTATTGCAATATGATTATTCATTTAAAGAGAATGACAGTTACTCTATTTCCTTGAATAATTACCCTCGATGGTTTGTTTAATCTCGATCGTAGTGTTACACATGTTCATAATATTGGTGCCAAAAAATACAAAGTAATAATGATAGTACCACTTAGTTGTGGCACTGCCACTTGAGTCATGTTGGTATAAAATGCATGAAGAAGCTCCATGCTGATGGATCTTTGTACTCACTCATTTTTGAAACGTTTGAGACATGCAAACCATACCTGTTGGTATAAATGCATGAAGAAACTCCATAGAGATGGATCGTTTGGACTCACTAGATTTTGAATCACTTGAGACATGCAAAACATGCCACATGAAACAAGAGAGTAACTTGTTGGGAGTAATGCATTTTTGATGTGTGTAGTCCAATGAGTGCTAAGGCACGCAGTGGATATCGTTATGTTCTTACTTCACCGACGATTTGAGTAGATACAGGAGTATTTACTTGATGAATCACAAGTCTGAAATATTGAAAAGTTCAAAGCAATTTCAGAGTGAAGATCGTCGTGACAAGAGGATAAATTGTCTACGATATGTTCATAGAGATGAATATCTGAGTTGTGAGTTTTGGTACACAGTTAAGACAATGTGGAAGTTGTTTCGCAATTCATGCCACCAAAAACACCATGATGTGATGGTCTCATAGCCGTGACCTATTTGATATGGTGCATGCTATGATGCCTCTTATCGAATTACCACTATCATTTATGGGTTATGCATTAGAGACAACCGCATTCACTTTAAATAGGGCACCGCGTAATTCCGTTGAGATGACACAGTATAGAGTGAGGTTTAGAGAAATCTAAATTGTCGTTTCTTGAAAGATTGGGGCTGCGACACTTATGTGAAAAAGTTTCAGTCAGATAAGATCGAACCCAAAGCGGATAAATGCATCTTCATAGGATATCCAAAATAGTTGGATACATCTCCTATCTCAGATCCGGAAGCAAAGTGTTTGTTTCTAGGAACGGGTCCTTTCTCGAGGAAAGGTTTCTCTCGAAAGAATTGAGTGGGAGGGTGAAATAATTTGATGAGGTTATTGAACCATCACTTCAACTAGTGTGTAGCAGGGCGCAGGAAGTTGTTACTGTGGCGCCTACACCAATTGAAGTGGAAGCTGATGATAGTGATCATTTAGCATCAGATCAAGTTACTACAGACCTCGTAGGTCGACAAGGTCGCGTACTACTACAGAGTGGTACGGTAACCCTGTCTTGGAGGTCATGTTGTTGAACAAAAATGAACCTACGAGTTATGGAGAAGCAATGGTGGGCCCGGATTCCGACAAATGGCTGGAGGCCATGAAATTCGAGAGAGGATCCATGTATAAAACAAAGTGTAGACTTTGGAAAAACTACTTGATGGTTGTAGGACTATTAAGTAAAGATGGATCTTTATAAGGAAGACAGACGATGATGGTGAATCATCACTATTAATAAAAGCTCGACTTGTCGCAAAGATGTTTTCGACAAGATCAAAGAGTTGACTATGATGTGACTTTCTCACTCATAGCGATGCAAAAGGTCTGTTGAATTATGTTAGCAGTTGCTACATTATTTATGAAATATTGCACATAGGATGTCAAAACATTGTTTTCCTCGACGGAAAAGTTGTATGTGATACAACCGGAAAGTTTTGTCGATCCTAAGGATACTAACAAGTATGCAAGCTCCAGCGATCCTTCAATGGACTGATGCAAGCATCTCGGAGTTGGAATATACACTTTGATGAGATGATCAAAGATTTTGGGTTTGTACAAGGTTTATGAGAAACTTGTATTTCCAAAGAAGTGAGTGGGAGCACTATAGAATTTCTGATAAGTATATGTGGTTGACATATTGTTGATCAGAAGTAATGTAGAATTTCTGTGAAGCATAAAAGGTTGTTTGAAAGGAGTTTTGCAAAGGAATACCTGGATTGCGCTACTTGAACGTTGAGCATCAAGATCTATGGAGATAGATCAAAACACTTAATAGAAGTTTCAACAAGATATATGCCTTGACAAGTTTTTGAAGGAGATGTCATGCTGAGTACCGCACCTGATGTGTGCCTTGCAGCAAGTCTGTTAAGAGGTACAGAAAATGATCCAGGATTGAATCACTGATCAGCCGTCGAAGTTATCCTTAGTAACTAAATGGAGTAAGGAATTTTTCTTGATTATGGAGGTGGTTAAAGAGTTCATTGTAAAGGGTTACGTCGATGCAAGCTTTGACACTAATCCTAATAACTATGAGTAGTGAAAAGGATTCATATAGTAGAGTAGATATTTGGAGTATTTCTAAATAGCACGTAGTAGCAGCATCTATAAGATGACATAAAGATTTGTAAAGAACGCACGGGTCTGAAAGTTTTAGAACCATTGACTAAAACCTCTCTCACGAGCAAGACGTGATCAGACCCCAGAACTATATGTGTAGGGGAACGTCGCATGGGAAACAAAAAATTTCCTACGCGCACGAAGACCTATCATGGTGATGTCCATCTACGAGAGGGGATGAGTGATCTACGTACCCTTGTAGACCATACAGCAGAAGCGTTAGTGAATGCGGTTGATGTAGTGGAACGACCTCACGTCCCTCGATCCGCCCCGCGAACAATCCCGCGATCAGTCCCACGATCTAGTACCGAACGGACGGCACCTCCGCGTTCAGCACACGTACAGCTTGACGATGATCTCGGCCTTCTTGATCCAGCAAGAGGGACGGAGAGGTAGAAGAGTTCTCCGGCAGCGTGATGGCACTCCGGAGGTTGGTGATGATCTTGTCTCAGCAGGGCTCCGCCCGAGCTCCGCAGAAACGCGATCTAGAGGAAAACTCGTGGAGGTATGTGGTCGGGCTGCCGTGGAAAAGTCGTCTCAAATCGGCCCTAAAACCTCCGTATATATAGGTGGGAGAGAGGGGACCTTGCCTTGGGGCTCAAGGAGGCCCAAGGGGGTCGGCCGAGCCAAGGGGGGAAGGTCTCCCCCCCCCCCAAACCGAGTTGGACTTGGTTTGGTGGGTGAGAGTCCTTCCTTCCCTTCCCACCTCCTCTTTTTTTTTTCTCTTTGATTTTTCTTCCAATGCGCATAGGGCCCCTTTTGGGCTATCCCACCAGCCCACTAAGGGCTGGTGCGCCACCCTCAAAGCCTATGGGCTTCCCCGGGGTGGGTTGCCCCCCCACCCCGGTGAACTCCCGGAACCCATTCGTCATTCCCAGTACATTCCCGGTAACTCCGAAAACCTTCCGGTAATCAAATGAGGTCATCCTATATATCAATCTTCGTCTCCGGACCATTCCGGAAACCCTCGTGACGTCCGTGATCTCATCCGGGACTCCGAACAACATTCGTTAACCAACCATATAACTCAAATACGCATAAAACAACGTCGAACCTTAAGTGTGCAGACCCTGCGGGTTCGAGAACTATGTAGACATGACCCGAGAGACTCCTCGGTCAATATCCAATAGCGGGACCTGGATGCCCATATTGGATCCTACATATTCTACGAAGATCTTATCGTTTGAACCTCAGTGCCAAGGATTCATATAATCTCGTATGTCATTCCCTTTGTCCTTCGGTATGTTACTTGCCCGAGATTTGATCGTCAGTATCCGCATACCTATTTCAATCTCGTTTACCGGCAAGTCTCTTTACTCGTTCCGTAATACAAGATCCCGCAACTTACACTAAGTTAATTTGCTTGCAAGGCTTGTGTGTGATGTTGTATTACCGAGTGCGCCTCGAGATACCTCTCCGTCATACGGAGTGACAAATCCCAGTCTTGATCCATACTAACTCAACTAACACCTTCGGAGATACCTGTAGAGCATCTTTATAGTCACCCATTTACGTTGCGACGTTTGATACACACAAAGTATTCCTCCGGTGTCAGTCAGTTATATGATCTCATGGTCATAGGAACAAATACTTGACACGCAGAAAACAGTAGCAACAAAATGACACGATCAACATGCTACGTCTATTAGTTTGGGTCTAGTCCATCACGTGATTCTCCTAATGACGTGATCCAGTTATCAAGGAACAACACCTTGTTCATAATCAGAAGACACTGACTATCTTTGTCAACTAGCTAGCCAACTAGAGGCTTGCTAGGGACAGTGTTTTGTCTATGTATCCACACATGTAAATGAGTCTTCATTCAATACAATTATAGCATGGATAATAAACGATTATCTTGATACAGAAATTATAATAATAACCATATTTATTATTGCCTCTAGGGCATAATTCCAACAGTCTCCCACTTGCACTAGAGTCAATAATCTAGCCCTCACATCATCATGCGAATTACATTGTAATAAATCTAACACCCATACAGTTCTGGTGTTGATCATGCTTTGGCCGTGGAAGAGGTTTAGTCAGCGGGTCTGCTACATTCAGATCCGTGTGCACTTTGCATATATTTACGTCCTCTCCTTCGACGTAGTCGCGGATGAGGTTGAAGCGTCATTTGATGTGTCTGGACTTCTTGTGAAACCGTGATTCCTTTGCTAAGGCAATGGCACCCGTGTTGTCACAGAACAAGGTTATTGGATTCACTGCGCTTGGCACCACTCCAAGATCCGTCATGAAATGCTTCATCCAGACACCCTCCTTAGCCGCCTGCGAGGCAGCCATGTACTCCGCTTCACATGTAGAATATGCTACGACGCTTTGCTTGGAACTGCACCAGCTTACCGCACCCCCATTAAGAATAAATACGTATCCGGTTTGCGACTTAGAGTCGTCCGGATCTGTGTCAAAGCTTGCATCGACGTAACCTTTTACGGCGAGCTCTTCGTCACCTCCATACATGAGAAACATCTCCTTAGTCCTTTTCAGGTACTTCAGGATATTCTTGACCGCCGTCCAGTGATCCACTCCTGGATTACTCTGGAACCTACCTGCCATACTTATGGCCAGGCTAACGTCCGGTCTAGTGCACAGCATTGCATACATGATAGAACCTATGGCTGAAGCATAGGGGACGGAGCACATATGCTCTCTATCTTCATCAGTTGCTGGGCACTGAGTCTTACTCAATCTCGTACCTTCTAAAACTGGCAAGAACCCCTTCTTGGACTGTTCCATTTTGAACCTCTTCAAAACTTTATCAAGGTATGTGCTTTGTGAAAGTCCTATTAGGCGTTTTGATCTATCCCTATAGATCTTAATGCCTAGAATGTAAGCAGCTTCTCCTAGGTCCTTCATAGAGAAACTTTTATTCAAGTAATCCTTTATGCTCTCCAAAAACTCTACGTTGTTTCCAATCAGCAATATGTCATCCACATATAGTATTAGAAACGCCACAGAGCTCCCACTCACTTTCTTGTAAATACAAGATTCTCCAACCACTTGTATAAACCCAAATGCTTTGATCACCTCATCAAAGCGTTTGTTCCAACTCCGAGATGCTTGCACCAGTCCATAAATGGATCGCTGGAGCTTGCACACCTTGTTAGCATTCTTAGGATCGACAAAACCTTCAGGTTGCATCATATACAATTCTTCCTTAAGGAAACCGTTAAGGAACGCCGTTTTGACATCCATCTGCCAGATTTCATAATCGAAAAATGCAGCTATTGCTAACATGATTCTGACGGATTTAAGCATCGCTACGGGTGAGAATGTCTCATCATAGTCAACTCCTTGAACTTGTGAAAAACCCTTTGCCACAAGTCGAGCTTTATAAACGGTTATATTGCCGTCAGCGTCCGCCGTCCTCTTAAAGATACATTTATTCTGAATAGCCTTGCGGCCTTCAGGCAGTACCTCCAAAGTCCACACTTTATTCTCATACATGGATCCTATCTCGGACTTCATGGCTTCTAGCCATTTGTTGGAATCTGGGCCCACCATTGCTTCTTCATAATTTGCAGGTTCATTGTTGTCCAACAACATGATTGACAAGACGGGATTACCGTACCACTCTGGAGCAGCACGTGGTCTCGTCGACCTACGTGGTTCGATAGAAACTTGAACCGGAGTTTCATGATCATCATCATTAACTTCCTCCTCAACCGGCGTCGCAACGACAGAGGTTTCCCCTTGCCCTGCGCCACCATCTAGAGGGATGAGAGGTTCGACAACCTCGTCAAGTTCTATCTTCCTCCCACTCAATTCTCTCGAGAGAAACTCCTTCTCGAGAAAAGCTCCGTTTTTAGCAACAAACACTATGCCCTTGGATTTGAGATAGAAGGTGTACCCAACTGTCTCTTTTGGGTATCCTATGAATACGCACTTTTCGCTTTGGGTTCCAGCTTTTCAGGCTGAAGCTTTTTGACATAAGCATCACATCCCCAAACTTTAAGAAACGACAACTTTGGCCTTTTTCCATACCACAGTTCGTATGGTGTCATCTCAATGGATTTTGATGGTGCCCTATTTAAAGTGAATGCAGCTGTTTCCAATGCATAACCCCAAAACGATAACGGCAAATCGGTAAGAGACATCATAGATCGCACCATCTCTAATAAAGTACGATTACGACGTTCGGACACACCATTACGCTGTGGTGTTCCAGGCGGTGTTAATTGTGAAACAATTCCACATTGTCTTAAGTGAGCACCAAACTCGAAACTCAGATATTCACCCCCACGATCAGACCGTAGGAACTTGATCTTCTTGTTACGATGATTTTGAACTTCACTCTGAAATTGCTTGAACTTTTCAAATGTTTCAGACTTGTGCTTCATCAGGTAGACATAACCATATCTACTCAAATCGTCACTGAAGGTGAGAAAATAATGATATCCGCCGCGTGCCTCCATGCTCATTGGACCACACACATCGGTATGTATGATTTCCAACAAGTCACTTGCACGCTCCATTGTTCCGGAGAACGGAGTCTTAGTCATCTTGCCCATGAGGCATGGTTCGCACGTGTCAAGTGAATCAAAGTCAAGTGACTCCAAAAGTCCACCAGCATGGAGTTTCTTCATGCGCTTTACACCAATATGACCTAAGCGGCAGTGCCACAAAAATATGGCGCTATCATTGTTAACTCTAACTCTTTTGGTCTCAATGTTATGTATGTGTGTATCGCTATCAAGATTTAATATGAACAATCCTCTCACATTGGGTGCATGACCGTAAAAGATGTTACTCATAGAAATAGAACAACCATTATTCTCTGACTTAAAAGAGTAACCGTCTCGCAATAAACAAGATCCAGATATAATGTTCATGCTCAGCGCAGGCACTAAATAACAATGATTTAAGTTCATAACTAATCCTGATGGTAACTGAAGTGAAACTGTGCCGACGGCGATTGCATCAACCTTGGAACCATTTCCTACGCGCATCGTCACTTCATCTTTCGCCAGCCTTCGTCTATTCCGCAGTTCCTGTTTCGAGTTGCAAATATGAGCAACAGAACCGGTATCGAATACCCAGGCACTACTACGAGATCCGGTTAAGTACACATCAATAACTTGTATATCAAATATACCTGATTTTTCTTTGGCCGCCTTCTTATCTGCCAGATACTTGGGGCAATTGCGCTTCCAGTGACCCATACCCTTGCAATAGTAACACTCCGTTTTAGGCTTAGGTCCAGCTTTGGGTTTCTTCGTCGGATTGGCAACAGGCTTGCCGCTCTTCTTTGAATTACCCTTCTTGCCTTTGTCGTTTCTCTTGAAACTAGTGGTCTTATTCACCATCAACACTTGATGCTCTTTACGGAGTTTAGACTCTACGACTTTCAGCGTCGCAAACAACTCGCCGGGAGAATTGTTCATCCCTTGCATGTTGTAGTTCAACACAAAGCCTTTATAGCTTGGCGGCAGTGATTGAAGGATTCTGTCAGTGATAGCCTCTTGCGGGAGTTCAATCCCCAGCTCAGCTAGACGGTTTGAGTACCCAGACATTTTGAGCACATGTTCACTAATAGACGAGTTTTCCTCCATCTTGCAAGCATAGAATTTATCGGAGGTCTCATACCTCTCGATCCGGGCGTTCTTCTGAAAGATAAACTTCAACTCCTGGAACATCTCAAATGCTCCATGACGCTCAAAGCGACGTTGAAGTCCCGGTTCTAAGCCATACAAGACTGCACATTGAACTACTGAGTAGTCCTCCTTACGCGCTAACCAAGCGTTCTTAACATCCTGATCAGCCATAGCGGGTGGTTCATCTCCTAGCGCAGCATTAAGTACATAATCCTTCTTCCCAGCTTGTAAGATTTAGCTTAAGATTACGAGCCCAGTCTACAAAGTTGCTTCCATCATCTTTCAACTTAGCTTTCTCTAGGAATGTATTAAAATTCAGGGTGACTGTCGCGTGAGCCATGATCTACAACACAAATTTATTCAAAGTGGACTTAGACTATGTTCAAGATAATTAGAGTTTAACTTAATCAAATTATTCGCTAAACTCCCACTCAAAAGTACATCTCTCTAGTCATTTGAGTGGTTCATGATCCACTTACACTAGCTCAAGTCCGATCATCACGTGAGTTGAGTATAGTTTCAGTGGTAAGCATCCCTATGCTAATCATATCATCTATATGATTCATGATCGACCTTTCGGTCTCATGTGTTCCGAGGCCATGTCTGCACATGCTAGGCTCGTCAAGCTTAACCCGAGTGTTCCGCGTGCGCAACTGTTTTGCACCCGCTGTATGTGAACGTTGAGTCTATCACACCCGATCATCACGTGGTGTCTCAAAACGACGAACTGTAGCAACGGTGCACAGTCGGGGAGAACACAATTTCGTCTTGAAATTTTAGTGAGAGATCACCTCATAATGTTACCGTCGTTCTAAGCAAAATAAGGTGCATAAAAGGATTAACATCACATGCAATTCATAAGTGACATGATATGGCCATCATCATGTGCTTCTTGATCTCCATCACCAAAGCATCGGCACGATCTTCTTGTCACCGGAGCCACACCATGATCTCCATCAACGTGTCGCCATCGGGGTTGTCGTGCTACTCATGCTATTACTACTAAAGCTACATCCTAGCAAAATAGTAAACGCATCTGCAAGCACAAACATTAGTATAACGACAACCCTATGGCTCCTGTCGGTTGCCGTACCATCGACGTGCAAGTCGATATTATCTATTACAACATGATCATCTCATACATCCAATATATCACATCACATCGTTGGCCATATCACATCACAAGCATACCCTGCAAAAACAAGTTAGACGTCCTCTAATTTTGTTGTTGCATGTTTTACGTGGTGACCATGGGTATCTAGTAGGATCGCATCTTACTTACGCAAACACCACAACGGAGATATATGAGTTGCTATTTAACCTCATCCAAGGACCTCCTCGGTCAAATCCGATTCAACTAAAGTTAGAGAAACCGACACTTGCCAGTCATCTTTGAGCAACGGGGTTACTCGTAGCGATGAAACCAGTCTCTCGTAAGCGTACGAGTAATGTCGGTCCAAGCCGCTTCAATCCAACAATACCGTGGAATCAAGAAAAGACTAAGGAGGGCAGCAAAACGCACATCACCTCCCAAAAAACTTTTGTGTTCTACTCGAGAAGACATCTACGCATGAACCTAGCTCATGATGCCACTGTAGGGGAACGTCGCATGGGAAACAAAAAATTTCCTACGCGCACGAAGACCTATCATGGTGATGTCCATCTACGAGAGGGGATGAGTGATCTACGTACCCTTGTAGACCGTACAGCAGAAGCGTTAGTGAACGCGGTTGATGTAGTGGAACGTCCTCACGTCCCTCGATCCGCCCCGCGAACAATCCCGCGATCAGTCCCACGATCTAGTACCGAACGGACGGCACCTCCGCGTTCAGCACACGTACAGCTCGACGATGATCTCGGCCTTCTTGATCCAGCACGAGAGACGGAGAGGTAGAAGAGTTCTCCGGCAGCGTGACAGCGCTCCGGAGGTTGGTGATGATCTTGTCTCAGCAGGGCTCCGCCCGAGCTCCGCAGAAACGCGATCTAGAGCAAAAACCGTGGAGGTATGTGGTCGGGCTGCCGTGGAAAAGTCGTCTCAAATCAGCCCTAAAACCTCCGTATATATAGGTGAGAGAGAGGGGACCTTGCCCCAAGGGGGTCGGCCGAGCCAAGGGGGGAAGGTCTCCCCCCCCCAAACCGAGTTGGACTTGGTTTGGTGGGTGGGAGTCCTTCCTTCCCTTCCCACCTCCTCTTTTTTTTCTCTTTGATTTTTCTTCCAATGCGCATAGGGCCCCTTTTGGGCTGTCCCACCAGCCCACTAAGGGCTGGTGCGCCACCCTCAAAGCCTATGGGCTTCCCCGGGGTGGGTTGCCCCCCCCCCCCCGGGTGAACTACCGGAACCCATTCGTCATTCCCGGTACATTCCCGGTAACTCCGAAAACCTTCCGATAATCAAATGAGGTCATCCTATATATCAATCTTCGTTTCCGGACCATTCCGGAAACCCTCGTGATGCCCGTGATCTCATCCGGGACTCCGAACAACATTCGGTAACCAACCATATAACTCAAATACGCATAAAACAACATCGAACCTTAAGTGTGCAGACCCTGCGGGTTCGAGAACTATGTAGACATGACCCGAGAGACTCCTCGGTCAATATTCAATAGCGGGACCTGGATGCCCATATTGGATCCTACATATTCTACGAAGATCTTATCGTTTGAACCTCGGTGTCAAGGATTCATATAATCCCGTATGTCATTCCCTTTGTCCTTCGGTATGTTACTTGCCCGAGATTTGATCATCAGTATCCGCATACCTATTTCAGTCTCATTTACCGGCAAGTCTCTTTACTCGTTCCGTAATACAAGATCCCGCAACTTACACTAAGTTACATTGCTTGCAAGGCTTGTGTTGATGTTGTATTACCGAGTGGGCCCCGAGATACCTCTCCGTCATACGGAGTGACAAATCCCAGTCTTGATCCATACTAACTCAACTAACACCTTCGGAGATACCTGTAGAGCATCTTTATAGTCACCCAGTTACGTTGCGACGTTTGATACACACAAAGTATTCCTCTGGTGTCAGTGAGTTATATGATCTCATGGTCATAGGAACAAATACTTGACACGCAGAAAACAGTAGCAACAAAATGACACGATCAACATGATACGTCTATTAGTTTGGGTCTAGTCCATCACGTGATTCTCCTAATGACGTGATCCAGTTATTAAGCAACAACACCTTGTTCATAATCAGAAGACACTGACTATCTTTGGTCAACTGGCTAACCAACTAGAGGCTTGCTAGGGACAGTGTTTTGTCTATGTATCCACACATGTAAATGAGTCTTCATTCAATACAATTATAACATGGATAATAAACGATTATCTTGATACAGGAATTATAATAATAACCATATTTATTATTGCCTCTAGGGAATAATTCCAACAATATGGGTGTTGGATTTGTTGAAATCACATTGTGATGTTAACTAGATTATTGACTCTAGTGCAAGTGGGAGACTGTTGGAAATATGCCCTAGAGGCAATAATAAATTAGTTATTATTATATTTCTTTGTTCATGATAAACGTTTATTATCCATGCTATAATTTTATTGATTAGAAACACAATACTTGTGTGGATACATAGACAAAACACTGTCCCTAGTAAGCCTCTAGTTGACTAGCTCGTTGATCAAAGATGGTCAAGGTTTCCTGACCATAGGCAAGTGTTGTCACTTGATAACGGGATCACATCATTAGGAGAATCATGTGATGAACTAGACCCAAACTAATGAACGTAGCATGTTGATCGTGTCATTTTGTTGCTACTGTTTTTCTGCGTGTCAAGTATTTATTCCTATGACCATGAGATCATATAACTCACTGGCACCGGAGGAATACCTTGTGTGTATCAAACGTCACAACGTAACTGGGTGACTATAAAGATGCTCTACAGCTATTTCCGAAGGTGCCTGTTGAGTTAGTATGGATCAAGACTGGGATTTGTCACTCCGTGTGATGGAGAGGTATCTCGGGGCCCACTCGGTAATACAACATCACACACAAGCCTTGCAAGCAATGTGACTTAGTGTAAGCCACGGGATCTTGTATTACGGAACGAGTAAAGAGACTTGCCGGTAAACGAGATTGAAATAGGTATGCGGATACTGACGATCGAATCTCAGGCAAGTAACATACTGAAGGACAAAGGGAATGACATACGGGATTATATGAATCCTTGACACTGAGGTTCAAACGATAAGATCTTCGTAGAATATGTAGGATCCAATATGGGCATCCAGGTCCTGCTATTGGATATTGACTGAGGAGTCCCTCGGGTCATTTCTACATAGTTCTCGAACCCGCAAGGTCTGCACACTTAAGGTTCGGCGTTGTTTTATGCGTATTTGAGTTATATGGTTGGTTACCTAATGTTGTTCGGAGTCCCGGATGAGATCACGGACGTCACGAGGGTTTTCGGATGGTCCAGAGACGAAGATTGATATATAGGATGACCTCATTTGATTACCGGAAAGTTTTCGGCATTACCGGGAATGTACCAGGAGTGACGAATGGGTTCCGGATGTTCACCGGGGGGCAGCCCACCCCGGGGAAGCTCATAGGCCTTGGGGGTGCCGCACCAGCCCTTAGTGGGCTGGTGGGCAAGCCCAAGAAGGCCCCTGCGCAGGAGAGAAAGAAAATCAAAGAGAAAAGAAAAAAAAGGGGAAGTGGGAAAATAGAGGACTCCACCTTCCAATCGTAGTTGGATTAGGATTGGAGGAGGAATCCTCCTCCTCCCACTTCGGCCGACCCCTTGGGGCTCCTTGAGCCTCAAGGCAAGGTCCCTCCCCTCCCTCCTATATATACTGAGGTATTATGGCTGATTTGGGAAAAACTTTGCCATGGCAGCCCGACCACATACCTCCACGGTTTTTCCTCTAGATCGTATTTCTGCGGAGCTCGGGCGGAGCCCTGCTGGGATAGATCACCACCAACCTCCGGAGCGCCGTCACACTGCCGGGGAACTCATCTACCTCTCCGGCTCTCTTGCTGGAAGGCCAAGATCATCGTCGAGCTGTACGTGTGCTGAACGCGGAGGTGCCATCCGTTCGGCACTAGATCGGAGCGGATCGTGGGACGGATCGCGGGACGGTTCGCGGGGCGGATCGAGGAACGTGAGGACGTTCCACTACATCAACCGCGTTTCTTAACACTTCTTGTTGTGCGATCTAAAAGGGTACGTAGATCGAAAATCTCCTCTCGTAGATGGACATCACCATGATAGGTATTGCGTGTCCGTAGGAAAAATTTTGTTTCCCATACGACGTTCCCCAACAGTGAGGACCATCGAGAGGGCCTTGTCCGCGAGGCAGTGGCGGAGCCAGCTCAATGTGATAGCCTGGGCAACATATGAAGGCTTCTAATGTCCGACAGCTATTTTGTGATTTGCCCATAAAAAAGCTGGATTTTCTTCATCCTTGCCATTATTTTAAAGAAGAGATTGCAAGCTGAGCCTGGGCAACTGCCCAGGGTAGCTGGGCGGTGGCTCCGCCACTGCCGCGAGGCCCAACGATGGATCATGTTGGGCCCACGGCATGCGTCGCGTTCAGGGCTGCAGACAGACGGGCCGGAATACCACCAGTCTCATGGGCGTTCAGGGCTGCAGGCAGACGGGCCGGAATACCACCAGTCTCATGGGCGTTCAAGGCTGCAGGCAGACGGGCCGGAATACCACGAGTCTCATGGGCCCGACAGTAATGAAAAAGCATACGCCTTCGTGCACCTTGTCGACCTGGTTGGAACTGAAAAAGGACCAACTGGTTAAAGGTATCCTACGAAAACACGTGTGCATGTCCTTCTCACTGGAGTGGGAGCCGCAGAGTAGAGTGACATGTGGAGACGTGGTACTGTAGTGATGTGGTACTCTCAAAGCATAGGTTAGTACATGTGTGTTACAACGAGTGAGTATAGTTAGTTCACCTTGTAAACACGGCTTATGTTCACCTTGTAAACATAGTTAGTGCTAATTTAATGTTAGTGTTAATTGAGAAAAAATAAATTGTTACAAGGGAGGACATGTTAGTCCATGGTGAAAGCACATGTCAGCACACGCTGAGAGCACATGTTAGTGCTAATTGAGAACACGCATTGGAAGACAAGTTAGTTTATGATGGGAGCATAGCTTAGTTCACCTTGGGAGCACACATTAGTCCTAGTTAGGAACATACGTTGGAAGCACAGGCTAGTTCTGCTTGGAAATACAGTTTGCGCCTGGAAAATGTTTTATCAAGATCTATCGACATGTGATCTTATTTCGAATATGCTGATGAGAGGAACACAAAGGTAAAAAATGGTTCACAATTTAAACGTGCAATTTTAATTTATTTTGGAAAAAAATCTAGAAAAATAAATAAGCACGTACATATAACCCTCTCTTCCTCTCATGCGACAAACACACAACAAAACTCTTTGATGGCGACAAGTAGGAGTTAACTCTTCCTTCCTCCAATATACTTTTTCTTCCTTCACTTATGGTCACCTTCGTTTTACTGTGACTCTGATGCCATGGGTCTAACCATCAAGCCCTGCCACCCATGGTCGGCAACTCGGCATCGTATTGTTGCGCCCCTCATGTCCCGTTCTGTCTGAGCCGCTTCCCTCGCCAAGTTGTTGTCTTTCCGACCATCCCTTTATACAGCGGCGTTCTTCGTCATCGACGAACACTTTGGCACCCACTCCTATACCCAATGACGGATCTAGGGATGGACAGGGTGATCCATGGACCATCCTAAGATTTTCACATAGGCTATATATATCAAAAAAAAATTATAATAATATATTCCTATAAAGAATTATACTATTGGACCATCCTGTCATGTTGAGCTGAATCCATCACTACTCATACCATCAACCCCTAAAACTTGCTTCCTCTAGCGACTTCATGGCCAGAATGCCAGGGCTACCCCGCCCCCGCCTTGGTGCTTTGCTTCCTATCTCTGAAATCAATTGAACTTATTTTTTTCTCAATTGCCAAAGGAATATAAAATGTGTTTTCTTTTTTATGACAAAAGAGATGGGCAAATGCGCAAACACATACCTTGAATATTTTATTGCCAGCACTTTGGCTACAATAACATTGCAACAGAGCGGGAATGTATTTTCTTGCGTCGTTGAAAAAGCAGTGCATACATACAAAATCTTCTCACATGCATACTGAAAGTTGAGGCTTGCGAGAGCACCATGCATGGCATGGAGGTGTATCTTTCTATCACGATCTTAAACTAAAAACTAAACAAATGGAGGTTGTGTACATATGTACAAATTTAACTAGACTCCATTCACATGTGACATACGGACAACCGGACTGCAGCTTAAGGAAAACGGAGAAAAGACAGAATCGTACGGAAGGTCTAGCGAGGCTATTGGCATTGCATATGTCCAGTCTCCTGTTCTATACCTGCTGTCACCGTTTGTATTTTTATCGCCGCATAGGGACAAGGTAATCTCGGAAGTAATGAGAATCAGTCTACTTGTTCTCTTCCCAAATGTCAACAGAGGAATCTGAATGCCCTTGCAATTGGACTCATTCACTGGTATCTACGAGACTATTTTTTTCGCAAAATGTAGCATCACATTTGGGCTCTGCATTGATAGTTGCATACAACCATCTTTATTAATTTTTTAAAACAATGACTCATCGATTAATTAAGAGGAAGAGAGTTTTTCGGTTAATTAACAGAAAACCGGATAAAAACCGTCACAAGTAAGACCCCACATGTGTACTACGTACTCCCAAACAATGAAGCCACGGGACGGGCAGAGACTGACGAACCGACACACCTAAGACAACATTTCTACAACCACCAAACAATTGAGTCTTAACATCACAGATGAAACTCCAACGGCCTGCTCTAACATGGGAAAAACACCTCAAAGAAGACCACCAACACAACCAAGCCCTAATTTGCATCTCAAAGAAGTGCATCGTGGAACCACCCGCGCCACTCCTTTAACGCCACACTTCTTGATTTTACACTTGTTCGATTTCTCCCCTCGAGGGGGGGGGGCTTTCCCCTTAAGAGACATCGGACCGCGCTCATGCTAGGATCCAAGTTTGTGAGAAAATCATTAAGATTGATGGCAAATATGTCATCTAGGTCTCGAACCGACGCTCTGGCCACAACAACGCCGTCGCCTACAGGAACCACCTGGCTAGGCTCCAAGGGTATTGGAGTGAGCGTCGATGCCACTGTCGAATCCACAAGACAGTCAATCTTCATATGCATCCCTGACAGCGGCGAAATCAGTTCCCCACACAACTTATGAAGTTCAGGCATGATCTGTAACACCCGCGTTGGAGTCATGACAAAGACCTCATCCATAATGGGGAAAGTAGGCAACGTTGACGAAGCGATCGTAGCACGAAGGGAGAAGCAGCCATAGAGCTCTGCATCTCCATCGTCCACTAAGTCAACATCAAGCTCTAGCCGGGGGTGACGTAGGAGGTGGCTTCTCCACAGTAGGCACAACTGAGAGCCTGCTCAGAGAAGCCTATGCACGTTGAAGAAGGTTCCCGACCTGTAGCAGCCAACCGTGCAAAGAATCAACCACATCACGCAAAGGTTGAACCGCCTCCACCATCTGAGAGGAAGCCAAGCCTTGCAACTCATCTATTGCGGAGAAGATGGACCAAGGCACCACCTTGGCCGAGCCTGTAGAACCAGTAGAAGCAGAAAAACAGACGCCCAGGACTCACGACGGCTCCTCTTGAAGGGAAGTGTGGCTTCAGCCGGAGCCTCATAAGGAGCTGGATCAAGACGATGGCCGGAGTCGAGGCGGGACAATGGCGACACGACAAGGTTTGCAAGCGAGCTGAGTGGACGCGAGGCGTTGCGACACTCATGAGCCATGTAGCCATTCTCCAATCAACGGGAACACCTAAAGGGATTCCTGCACCATGCTGCATGGTGTCCAGTGATAAGACATCTACACCATCTACCATGAAGCCAAGCAGGGATGAACCGAGGAGCCAACACAGGGGTTGGCTTTGTCGAGCAGCTAGGGCCTCCCCTTGACGACACCTCATGCCAACCCTCACACGCCTTTGTCTCACGCCCCAAGGTCACCTTGCTAGAGCATTTGGCAGTCAACGGCGTGTGTGGTGCAAGCTCATCATCATCATCATTGTCGTCGTCATCCTCGGATAAGGAGGCCCATGACACATGTTGCACATGTGCCAAATCTGGAGGAGGAGGCCTGTCGGAGTCCAACCCCCGCGAGCCAGCCAGTGGTTCCTGCGGGTCTTGTCCCTTAACGATGGAGGCGAGGACCTCGCCGGAGCTTCAAGACTCCGGTCATGCCAGAGCAACCGTCGCTAGAGGAGGTGCCTGTCACGCCCAAGATGCGACCCTATCCTCAATTTTGCACGAGGGCCTCGTCAGGGATAGAAGCGCATCTCGTCGTGTCGCAAGAATGGATATCGTTACAAGTACATGTACTGAAAAGAAGAGATATATATATAGAATTGGCTTATACTCGCCACAAGCTACATAAGAGTCACAGCAGTACAATACATCAACATCACGAATAAGAGCAGGGTCCGACTACGGACGAAAACAAACGAGAAAAGAAGAACGACGTTCATCCTTGCTATCCCAGGCTACCGGCCTGGAACCCATCCTCGATCGATGAAGAATAAGAAGAAGAAGCAACTCCAAATGAACAATCAATGCGCTCGCGTTAAGTAACCTTTACCTGTACCTGCAACTGGTGTTGTAGTAATCTGTGAGCCACAGGGGACTCAGCAATCTCATTTCCAAAGGTATCAAGACTAGCAAAGCTTATTAGGTGAGGCAAGGTTTAAGTGGTGAGGTTGCAGCAGCGGCTAAGCATATATATATATATATATATATATATATATATATATATATATATATATATATATATATGGTGGCTAACTTACGAGTACAAGAAATAAGAGGGGGGAAGATCTACACATAGCGGACGTGAACTACGGTTTATCAAATGAATGATCCTGAACACCTACCTACGTCAGACATAACCCCACCGTGTCCTCGATCGGAGAAGGAACTCACGAAAGAGACAGTCACGGTTACGCACACAGTTGGCATATTTTAACTAAGTTAACTTCAAGTTATCTAGAACCAGTGTTAAACAAAGTTTCCACGTTGCCACATAACCGCGGGCACGACTTTCCGAAAATATTTAACCCTACAGGGGTGCTCCAACTAGTCCATCACAAATTACCACAAGCCGCATAGAAATCCTCAATCACGAAGCTCGTGATCTCGTCGGATTCCCTAGTGGAAAACCTCAACTCTGAGATTACCCAAAGCATCACCGGAATCCCGATGCACAAGATATTCTGTCAAAGGTAAAACTAATCCAGCAAGGCCACCCGATGTGTCGACGATCCCGATAGGAGCCGCGTATCTCGTTCTCAGGACACGACGGATGAGCGATGGTTATCACGCCAAACGCCGAGTTGCCCCGGGTAGCGTTAATAAGCTGCTCTATTTTGGACCAACACTCATGAGGAGCACTGGCCCGGGGGTTGATTAAATTTTCTCGGGTTAATTACTCCCTATGCAGTTCATTAGTTATTAGGCAAACGTAGTACCAAAGTTGGGCCTTGCCAGACCAGCTTTATTCTAAAACGAATTATCAAGGGGGTCCCCATAACAACCCCGATCGTGTTAGGAGCGCTCATATATGGAACATAACACCGGTAGCCGAAACTAAGGGGGCAAAGGTGGAACAAAACACCAGGCTAGAAAGGCCGAGCCTTCCACCTTTTACCAAGTATATAGGTGCATTAAATTTAAATAGCATTTAATAGGGTGATATAACATGGAACCCATGTTATCACATGGAAGCAACTGCACCTGCAACTAGCAACTCTAACACATGGTTAAGCAAGCGGTAACATAGCCAATCAGTGGTTTGCTAGGTTGAACAGGTTGAAGGTTTCATGGCATTGATGAGAGGCTGATATTTAACATGTGGTACGCAACGAGACATAAGCGGTAGAAGCGATAAAACTAGCATGGCAATGATAGTAATGGTATCTGGGGAAATGGTCATCTTGCCTGAGATCCCGCTTGGAAGAAGAATGACTCCGTGAAGTCGGCAAACCAACGTGGTCGAACGGGTCCTCACATTCCGACACGCTTGCGAAACTCTATCGAGACTGAGCAAACTGGAAACAAACATCAACACAGATATTCACCACGGCAAATGCAAGACATGATGCACACCCTAATATGATGCATGATTAGATCAAAATGCTCGGGATGGCATGGCAATTCACCTCACACAAACACTACACATTAAGTGAAGCTCGATATGCAACGAGTTGCATATCAACGAAACTCCACATTTAATTATATAGTTCACTCCCGTTAATTTGCACGGCAATATTAAATTGTTGTTAACATGGCAAGGGGTGAAGTGGGTGATTCTACAAGTCATCCTAGTCGGATAACACGCGGGACTTAGAACAGATCTACGGTTACAAGAGACATGCAACACATGATATTATGCCATGAATGCGTCATGCATTCAAGTTCATAACAACACAGACAAGAAGAGAAAGAAGCATGTGTCGCCACGGCGAGCGAAAGGGAACCATGGCGGAAAAACGGAAACGATGCCACGGCAACGTTCCTATCCCAATAACTCAACGGGATATCGGTGCCAACGAATAGGGAGCGCGTACGGGAACGCTAAATAAAGATGGGGTGATCCCGTTTATCAGGTTCCCGTGTGTCGAGGGCATGACGAAAAGGAAGACAACGTGCAACGGGAAAACATACGACGCAAACATACGATACATCTCATACATCATAAGCACACGGTACACGACACGTTCCAACGGTATACGTTCGAAGCGGTGCGTTCGGGCGGATCGGTACGTTGAGGGGAAGGAGAACAAGGATCGTCGTGGTACTCGGGTCTCGTCTACGGTAGTCGTACTCTTGGCGTCCGTACATGGTTGTTCTCACCGGTAGTCGAACACGTTTTCGGGGGTCGTCGAGGACGTCGTGGTACTTGGCGAACTTGTCGAAGATCCACGGTAGCGGGGATGGCGCACGCGGTCTTCGGCGAAGGCAACCAGCGACAGCGGCAACACGACTACAACAGCTACAGCAAGGCATCTAACAACAACAGCTTGCAGCTACGGCAACTAGCATCAGCAATCGGCAGCAGCGGCATGCAGCCGAGCTAGCATACTACAGCAGCAACTACAGCAAGCAAGCTAGCAAGCAATGGCACGCAGCAGTAAGGCAACGGCAACAGCTAGCACGCAACAGCAAAACGGCAAGCAGCGGCAAGCAAGCAGCAGTGGCAGCAAGAACAAACAGCAACAGCATGCAGCGGTTAGCAGCTAAGCAACCATCAGGCAAGCAAGCACAGCAAGCAGCGGCAACATGCTCAACAACATGGCAGTAGCAAGAGCATCTAGCTCGACAGCAACAGCAACTTGCGCAGGCAAGCAAAAACGGCAAGCAGCAGCTTCGGCACAGCAACATCATGCGGCCATAGCAAGGCGGCGCAGCAGGCAGGAGGAGGAGGCAGGGGGTCCTGGAGGCGGCGACCACGGCGGGTGGTGCGGGAAGAGCACGGCGGGCGCGGGGTACCGGCGAGCAGCAGCAGGGGCAAGCCGGCGGCGGGGCGAGCACCGTCGGGGGACCTCGGGCCGGCCACCGAGATGGGGCAGGGAGGCGAAGACGGCATGGGCGCAGCGCGGGGAACGGCAAGGCGAGGCGGCAAGGGGAGCAGCGAGGCAAGCTGGCGGCCATGGGGAGGTCGGGCACCGGCGGGGCGCCATGGGGTTGGTGGTGCGCGGGGGCTGGCGCACGAGGTGGCACAGCAAGGAGCACGAGGGAGGCACGGTCGACGAGGGCCTGGAGGGGCTCATGCAGGCGGGGCGGCGGCACAAGGCCGACGAGCTCCTGCGCGGGGAGGCTGCGGCGTAGCTGAGGTCGAGAGGGGGAGGGGCATCGGGCTGGAAGGGAAGATGGGAATGAGAAGAGGGGGAGGACCGCGCGAGGGGGAAGGAGAGGGATTGGGCTGAGCCTCCCTGGCTCGCTAGGGTAGCCAGGGGCCGGCTGGGCCTTGGGCCTTGGCAGGCTCCTTCTCCCTCTTTTGATTTTTCTTTTATAAACAGAAACACACGCAAAGAAGGAATTAACCAAAACAAAATAATAATAATAAATGCTTTTGGGGCTCTTTGAAAAATATACCCCAACTATAAAAATAGATTGGGCATTTTTTAATGAATAAAAATGAAACCTTTTTTAAAGAATAGAAATAAAACCCTTTTTTGAAGAATAAAATAAAACCCTTTTTTTACAAATAAAATGGGACTCTATTTTGATATAAAACAACCGAATAAATAAAGAAAAAATCAGAGGGGTTGCCTCCACCTTTAATAAAATGATTATTTTTTTAAAAGAAGACGAGCCTTTTTTGAAGGGGTTAAAACTGAAACTTTAGCACAACCTCAAAATAAAATAAGAGGGGAGAGAAGGGGAGTTACTATCGCACCAAAGACTCCGAGAGCACTTGAAGCACACACACTCAAAACACCACACGCCACAGATGATGCCAGAAGCCATGATGCAAACTACATGATGATGCAACAAATAAAAATAACCACACGACGGAAACGGAAATAAAGGGGAATCTTCTGGGGCATCGGCATCGGGCTTTCACAACTCTCCTACACTACAAGAGGATCTCACCCCGAGATCCAAGAGTGAAAGGGGGGAGAGTATGAGAAAGAACAAGAGGTAAAAACTTAGTCGCTTCTTTGACAAACGAGAGAAACCAACGATCCTTGAAGGTTGCAAAGCGATGAGGAATGATATGAGAAACAAAGAAGAATTCACGGAAAATTTCGGCAGTACTTCGGTAGGAAAATGGGACAAAAAATTCGATAAGAAGAGAGAATTAGACAATATTCATAACAAACAACTAAATAGAACAAGGGAACACCATGATCTTGACAGAACAAGAAGCTAGACCCAAAAGAGCAATACAACAATGCCTCCGGAACAACAGAATAGGAACTAGCTCATACGGAAGAAGAGTATGAAGAAAAGAATGACAACTATCATCACAATAGAATTGAAGAGCCTCCAGGCAGAAGAATAGATGTAGTATTGGAAAACCAACAACGACAAGAAAAAGATAGTAGTGGGCTTATGAAAATCATCTCAGCATTTATGAGGTGACAACCAACCACTACAAGAACCAAGGATAGATGAAAGCAAAGATATCAAAACTTCTTACACCAAGCGGGTACATTGAGAACTGGGATTAATGACAAGCAACATGATAGCATAATCAATAGGAAAAGCTTTAGGTGAAAACTAAACCAAGATAGCTCAATGAAGAAATCATGGGTTGAAAATATCGCATGATCATAGAATTGGTGGATTTAATTATCTTATTCTTGAAAGGAAAACTCTTCGAGACTCCTACACTAACAAGAATGCTATAATACCACCTCAAAGGATAAAGGCGAACAAACGCATTGGAAATGCAAGAGAAAGAATACTTGAGGTACTCCAACAGGAATCTTGAAGAACACTTTGAGAAAAAATCACATCCTTGAAGAACCACCAAGACAAGCCTCCGTATCAAAAGGATTATGCAAGATATGAAGGATGAAAGAATAAGATTGAAGCCTTGCAATGACTTCGATGAAGCTTCACGAAGAGATACTTGAGAAAACTTGGAACTCCGGAAAAGAAAAGATAAGAACACTTGAGAAAAGGGATTGCTAACAAGAGGCACTCTGGAAGAAAGATTGAAATCACTATGAAACCGGAATAAGAATTATGTAATGCTTATCCTTCATCAAGTTTAATTGATGACAAGCAACGGATTAGCGTACCACTTATTGCTCTTGAAAGAATCTTGAAGAGATAGAGAGATAAGCACCACTTGAAGCATAATTAAAGGAAGCATTGGTTAGAATTCACAATTGAATGGGAACACCATAGAATAATGGAGATACATGAGAATGAAGAGATAATAAGCCACGTGAGAGAAAACTAGAACAAGGCACCGGATAAACGAGAGACGAACGAAGAGACAACAATGGAGAAGAATTGAGGATGAAAGCTAAAAGCTGAGAACAAAGAATCTTCTAAAATGATGGCCTTCGAAGGATCGAGAATGAAAACAACTCAGAAAAGCACCAGATAGCACGAAAGGGATCACTCATGATTGGAACAATAAGATGACGACACCAAGCTGAAATGATGAATCTACAATAGAATGGACCAAGATTCGAGAGAAACACCGCTTCGAATTGCAAGCTGAGAATGATGAGAAGAACACCACCAAGAATAACTGAGACACTCCGGAATAATGAAGAATGAAAGTTGAGCCAAATATGAGAAACAATTCAAATAGATCTTTGGAGAAGGGATATGACTAATGAAATTCATACTTACATCATAGTTGGAAAGAATTAGAGACTCCGGAAAGATTAGAAGAGACAAATAAGATCCTGGGAAAAACTTGTGGGTTATGGGCCCACTCAAAGAAACCACCGTTCAAAGGATTTCTTAGAAAGATTGATATTGCACCGGTATAAGGAAAACTAGATGAGGTAGAGAACCTCAAAATAATGAAAGATCTGAAACAAGAAACTCTGAGATATCTTCAGCACACCGGATAGAAAAGAGATGAATGAATAACATGATATGTTGATAAGAATCTCTAACATAGGAAATAATTACAAGGATGAAAAGGATATGATGAACACAGACAACTGAATTAAATTCACCGGAAAAGATGACAAGAATGAACAAATATGACACGAATCTCCTGAGAATCATCACAATGAATCACCGGGTAAGAGAGAAAAGAACAAACAGCGGGAGCACAATGAAAAGAAAACTATTGGATGAAAATTGAATCACTGAAGAAAAGGGTGGGAGGGCGAGGAAAAACAAAGACAACTTGGGACAGATGAGACAAACTCCGAAAAGAATTGAGAGAATGATCTGCAACAATTAGAGAGGATTGAATTCAATTGAAGAGAAGCACACCGGTTGAAAGGAATTGATACGATGACTCCGGTTGAGAAGGAATTGGCATGACAATCTGATTTGAGCAACAAAATTAGTACTCTCATAAAAATATGAGAACACCACTTAGGAAATATCTGAAATCACCACTTGACATCGAAGCAACATGAATTACCATAATCAACAAAACAAAGGGATAGGCTTATGAAACAAGCCAGAACAAACTCATGAGAGAGATTTCGTCCGATATTTTCGTGGACAGGATCGCATGGGCTCGAACCTTACAGTAGCCATCAAGTGCAAGGCAGTGCACCTGACATACGAAGCGTCCCTGAGTTGTAGCAAGCTACAAGGACTCTTTAAGACACAACGAGAACCATTGTAAGTCGACCGTCAACAAACGAATCCACTAGATGTCGAATCCCAACCTAACATCATGCATTTGTTGGAAGATTATCCTATAAGTAACTACTTGAATTCCCACCTAAGAATTCCCGAAATATCCGGTCATGCAATCTGGTACATGGATACAAGGAGTAATAATCACACAACTCTTATACTAACCCGTCACCTGTATCACATCCATCAACACACAACCAGAATCTCGAACCTTCATCTACAACAGACCCTCGTGATCACAACGATACAAAGTATGGCAGTACTCCCGAACAATCTGCACCAGTACTGGGGACATCGGGGTTATCTCGCCACTACTAGTATTGAAGCAATTACGAACATCCTTCATTCTTAAGTACGAATAAATCAGAATGATAACGATGTGCGCAAGAATCCCCTGGAACTCAACTCCCCGAAAGAAATCAAGTCAGACAGGAGGCACAAAGACAGAACTCCGTCACATCGGCATCATATAGATCCCAAAATATCCGCGTGATCCTAAAAAAAATTGAGTGAGAAGAGGAGTAGAATTAAAATATTACGTTAAGAATCCTCACCAGAGCATAGAAGAGGAGAAAAAAGAATCCTACTCTCCAATATATAACTAGACTCAAAGAAGTTTTTCACTAGACTCGACTCGGCCAAGTTCGATCAATCAAGGGGGCTCCTAGGTCGGTACTGCTCTGATACCAACTTGTCACGCCCAAGATGCGACCCTATCCTCAGTTTGGCACGAGGGCCTCGTCAGGGATAGAAGCGCATCTCGTCGTGTCGCAAGAATGGATATCGTTACAAGTACATGTACTGAAAAGAAGAGATATATATATAGAATTGGCTTACACTCGCCACAAGCTACATCAGAGTCACAGCAGTACAATACATCAACATCACGAATAAGAGCAGGGTCCGACGACGGACGAAAACAAACGAGAAAAGAAGAACGACGTCCATCCTTGCTATCCCAGGCTGCCGGCCTGGAACCCATCCTAGACCGATGAAGAAGAAGAAGAAGAAGAAGCAACTCCAAATTAACAATCAACACGTGTCGTGGTTATAAGTCTGACAGTAGAAGTACAGGGTACGAAAGTATATGGGCAGAGCCTTAGCTACGGCGAGGATGTATGAGTTCAGGCCCCTCTACCGTGGAGGTAAAAGCCCTACGTCTCAGTGCTCTTGGGAGCTTTGTGTCGAGTGTATCAAGGGATTACAACAAGTGCCAACCCCTGTACCAGTGGTGAAGGGCAGCTTATATAGAGTGTGATGCCCTTCATAATGGCCCGGTGGACAGGGGTGGAGTAGTGGCGAGTAAAGGCTGGCGTTACTGGTAACGTAAGCCTTAAATGCTAGTTATGGTGTACGAAAACGTATGACCGTTGCCCTCCTGGGAGGTTACGACGTACATAATGGATTCCAGTCGGTACGTTAGATATGCTCCGAGTGGATCGTCGCCGACTGGATGATGGGGGCGTCCTTAGTTCAGTCGGAACTGTCTAAAGGGCTTGTCCTCTATGAAGGGTAGTCCTTGGGTAGGACCTATAGGGCAGACCTATTACCCTACCCTGGGACTATAACCCCATCATTAGTCCCCGAATGGATCGGGGTTGGAACGATGAAGTGATGTCCGGAGTTTGGAGCCGACTGGTATTGAGGTGATCTTAGCGTTGTCTGCCTCGATCCATTTTATCTTTGCGGCTAGTGATCCGAGTGAATATGCAAGCGAAACGAACCGTGAGGGACCGATTGCTTCCGCGGAATCTTTCGACGTGACAGGTCATACTGACAGCGCCGGATTTTCCGGGATCCTCAAATTTCGGTTGTCGCGCGCTCAGCGGGGATGACGACATCGCCATCGAGTAGATTTCGCCTCCTCGATTACCGCGCCGAGATATTTTCCACTAATCTTGCAGGAGCCGGTTGGGAGGATAAGATCTTGGACCCACCTGTAGGTGACTCAGTCGGAGGCCTATTAAAGCCTTCCCGGCGGACCTTCCTGTTGCGCTGCTCGTCTTCCTCCCATCGATCTCGCCTCTCCGCAACTCCCTACACACCTCTAGCCACCTCCTTCCCCTCCTCCTCTGCGGATCCGTCGCCCTCGCCATGTCGAAGGGGCAGACCAGCAAGCTCGAGGCGAAGAAGAAGAAGAAGGGGGCGGCCTCCACTCAGCGGCGGCAGCGAGTGTTGTCAACGGGCTGGATCTAGGGGGACTTCCTCCCCTCCACGGTGAGGGAGACCGACATGCTGGAGCTGGTGGAGCACGGCATGGTCGTCAATAAGTCTTGGAGGCTGCCGGAAGGCGAAATGGAGCCGGTGCCGAAGGATGGGGAGCGCGTTCTGTTGCTCAGCCACGTGGCTAGAGGTTTCTCCCTGCCTCCCCATCCTTTCTTCCGAGGTATCATGAATTACTTCGGGGCGCAGCTCCATCACTTTCCGCCGAATGCGATAGCTCATCTTTCCGCATTCATCACCCTCTGCGAGTGCTTCATAGGATGTCCTCCCCACTGGGGGCTCTTCAAATATGTTTTGTCCGCTAGATCCCAAACGGTTAAGAAGCTTAGCTAGTCTGATGATAAGACACACATCCTCCAGCTCTGCGGGGGTTTAGGATTTCAGAAGAAAACGAAAAGTAGTTATCCCTCCCTTCAGCTATCTGAGTCAGTTAAGAACTGGCAATCGTCCTGGTTCTATTGCCAGGACATTGCATGCCCGAATGCTTCGAGTGGATTACCACCCTTCAGTTTAGACCGTCCGGGCCCTCCCAGGAAGCTAGCGCTCTCTAAGGGAGAAAAAACCCAGATCCAGCCTTTGATCGACGCGCTGATAGCCGTTGTCCGGAAGGGAGTCACCGGCATGGACCTGTTGGAGACTTTTCTGGGTCGACGCTTATAGCTGCTCCAAGCCCGAGACCACGCAATGTGGCATTACACGGGGCCTTCGGATACCACTCGGTCCCATCCTGAAGACGTGAGCGAGGAGACCGTGGGTGCGTGGGTCCGCAGCATCACGGGCACATGTGATAACCCCGTGGGAGCTCGGCGGGTGAAGGCCTTCCACGCCCAAAATCCTCCTCCGAATGAGGTGAGCACACGTTGTTGAGTGCTTTTAACCTTCTCCGTTTTATTGCTTTTCTTGTCTTGCTGACTGACATTGTCGACTGTGTGTTGTGCAGGTGTGGACGAACTGGCATTCTGCAGTCTCAAATGGGAATCCGGTCGAGGAAGAAGAAGGCAGCATGGAGGGTAGCGCGGGTAGTGCCGAGTACGTCTCTGACAGTAGGGAGACGGAGGAGGAAACAAAAGAGGAGGAGGAGAGTGAAGAGCAGAGCTCGTCACCCTCACCACCAGAACACCGAACCAAGCACCGTCATGACCCTGCTGTTCCGCCGGCTCCTCCCGTGGCTCCGAGTGCTCGGAGTGTGAAGAGAACCAGGAGTTCTTCTGCCGAGCCCGTGGATCAGCCGTCCAAGGTGGCTAAACCCAGCGGGTCTAAACCTCGGAAAACTTTGCCCCGGATGAGGATCGTTGTTCCGGTCGCCTCAGCGTAAGTATCTTTGCTCTTCCATCTTCCTTCAGTATCCGATTGGACTCTTCATTTTGGGAATTCATGTTTATCCGTCGAATGGATTTCACTCAACAGAGCTGCTACCTCCGCCACCTCTCTGCCGCGTCAGGGTGATGATCCCATGGACACTGATAACGCCGCCACGTCCTAGCCAGGTACGTTGTCATGACTCCGAGAGCTGTATTACCGTTTCGCAAGTGCTGTCTTTGATCTTGATCTTTTTCTGTATTTTTATTTTGTTCACTTGGGCTTCCTTCGGAGGTGATCCATCTGGACGACGATGACCAAAGGAGGTCGGAACCAGCTTTGGCACCTGTCCTGGGGTTATCCAACCTACTGCCAACCCCGCCATGAGCGTGCCGCCGACTGAGGCGGTGGCCTTCATGGCGGAACCGACTGGAGCAGAGCTCGGGATGCCCAGGGAGCTCGGGATATCTAGGGCGCCTTCTGCCACGCCGGGTCCGTCGACTGTTCAATATGATGCGCGACGCCTCCCAGAAGATCAAGTAGGAGCCGCCAAGGCGCCATGGTACAAGTGGAGCTGATGGTGGGCGAAGCCAAGGGAGCATATGACTCCGTTGCGTCCCTGTACAAGAAGAGCTTGGAGCTTCGGGATGATATCCGAGTAAGTGCGCTAGTAAGTGTTTGCATTCCTCTTGGTGCCCACTGAGGGTTTTGGCGAGATACTCGGATACAGTAGGTTAATTTTCCAGTGGGTTCACTCCGAGTGAACCCAGTGGGTGTAGTCCCCGAGACTTCTGCCGAGTGCTTGCACCGACAGCTGTCTTTATATGTATTTTCCATAATCTCTATAGATCAGAGCTGATCTGCCCGAATGGTACCAGTGCGGGCACGTCGAGTGCACCCACTGGGTGTAGTCCCCGAGAGTAGTGTTACTCAGGTCGAGTAATAGTAATCTCATAGTGTTATTGGTTTGCTATGGAGCTCAATGGGACCGACCTGTCCGAGCTTCATGCCAGTGTGGTCATTCTCAGTGAACCCACTGGGTGTAGTCCCCGAGACCACTGTCGATTGCTTGCATCGCTGGGGGTCTGAAGAATCTGTCGAAACTTTTTCCTTGTTGAACCTGGCTGATCCTCCCTTTGTGTCTCTTTGACAGAAGACTTGTGAAATGGGATCGGCCTATAATGCTCTGAAGACTGAGAAGACTCAACTTGTTGCCGACTTGGAGGTAGCTGCGAATGATCTCGCCGGCATGAAGAAGGCTCTCGCTGAACGAGAAGTATCTTTGGAGGAATCTCGGGGGACTAACAAGGCACTGCTAGCCGAGTTAGAAAAAATGAAGAAGGAGAGATCTGAATGGATGGGCCAGCTGAAGTTAATGAACGCTCGGTGCAAAGCGCAGGAGAACTACGTCGGCGACTGGGCGAAGAAGATGGTCGCACTGCTTGGTGGTAAGTTGCTTGATGAGTGCTCTTTGACTTTGGAGTTCACTCCGCGCTTTTTTTCTCCCTGTCTTTTCTTTGCAGATTTCTGTCGGGACGTTGAAGCCGAAACCGCCGAAATTGAACGGTCGCTTGGGCAACCGAATGTTCTACTCGGTGATGAAGCTAACCGGGACATGTTCCGACTGAATTCCCGCCTTAACAAGGTGGGTCCTTTCATTGGTCGCCTGAGAGAAGTTGTCGGCCGAATTGACAAAGAGTTGTGGCCTGAAGATGACTCCCGGAATGAGATAGAGGGGTTGATGACTCGACTGGAGGATGTTCCAAGCAGAGTGCAGGCATGGAAGAAGTCTGCCGCTCGGTGTGGCGCGGACGTGGCGCTGTCTCTGGTCCGAGTGCATTGTAAGGAAGCCCGTGAAGACAATCTGAAGACGTTGCAGGTCGCCAACACCAAGAAGCTTCGATTTGAAGACTTCATGGAGACCTTCCTCGACACGGCCACTCCGATTGCGGATGGAATCGACCTCGACACCTTCGTGGAGCCTTCCAGCCCCGGCGATGCTTGATTGACTTTATGCTGAACGCGCATTTACCTTGGTATGTCGAGTGGAGTTTGTATTAAACTTTGGCCACTGCTGTTGGTCGGTACATTCGTGGCTCAGTGTGGATAAACTTGATTCACACTGAGCCGACTGATCGTTGAACTCAATTTGAATTCGAACCGGATCTTTTGCTCTTCTTTCGCTGAGTTTTTTTTACACGAGTTTTGCTCGTGGTTTTTGTTTAGGCGACTCAGCTAAGCCTCCGAGTGTAACTTGTGTGCCCATCGGAGGAAGCTCTTTACTTAGGCAACTCTGGTTCGCAGCTAGGTCCCCGAGTGTGACTTGAAATGCACACTCGGAGCAAATTGTTTACTTAGGCGACTCTGAGTCGCAGCTAAGTCTCCGAGTGTGACTTTTGGTGCACACTCGCAGTTAGTTTTTACTTAGGTGACTCTGGATCGCAGCTAAGTCCCCGAGTGTGACTTTTGGTGCACACTCGGAGCAAGTTGTTTACTTAGGCGACTCTGAGTCGCAGCTAAGTCCCCGAGTGTGACTTTTGGTGCACACTCAGAGCGAGTTGTTTACTTAGGCGACTCTGGGTCGCAGCTAAGTCTCCGAGTGTGACTTTTGGTGCACACTCGGAGCGAGTTGTTTACTTAGGCGACTGTGGGTCACAGCTAAGTCTCCGAGTGTGACTTTTGGTGCACACTCGGAGCAAGTTGTTTACTTAGGCGACTCTGAGTCGCAGCTAAGTCCACGAGTGTGACTTTTGATGCACACTCGGAGCGAGTTGTTTACTTAGGCGACTCTGGGTCGCAGCTAAGTCCCTGAGTGTGACTTTTGGTGCACACTCGGAGCAAGTTGTTTACTTAGGCGACTCTGGGTCGCAGCTAAGTCTCCGAGTGTGACTTTTAGTGCACACTCGGAGCGAGTTGTTTACTTAGGCGACTTTGGGTCGCAGCTAAGTCCCCGAGTGTGACTTTTGGTGCACACTCGGAGCAAGTTGTTTACTTAGGCGACTCTGGGTCGCAGCTAAGTCCCCGAGTGTGACTTTTGGTGCACACTCGGAGCAAGTTTTTTACTTAGGCGACTCTGGGTCACAGCTAAGTCTCCGAGTGTGACTTTTGGTGCACACTCGGAGCAAGTTGTTTACTTAGGCGACTCTACGTCGCAGCTAAGTCCCCGAGTGTGACTTCTGGTGCACACTCGGAGCAAGTTGTTTACTTAGGCGACTCTGGGTCGTAGCTAAGTCCCCGAGTGTGACTTTTGGCGCACACTCGGAGCAAGTTGTTTACTTAGGCGACTCTGGGTTGCAGCTAAGTCCCCGAGTGTGACTTTTGGCGCACACTCGGAGCAAGTTGTTTACTTAGGCGACTCTGGATCGCAGCCAAGTCCCCGAGTGTGACTTTTGGTGCACACTAGGAGTTAGTTTTTTAGACCGGAGTCTACAAACGCGGAAGAATTTTGAATCGGCAAGAAATTAATCTGCTTTGTATTACTTCGGTGACATTTGTTCTTTACATTGTCTCTGTCGACGGTTATGTGTAGAAGCGCTTCAGTAGATCTCCATTCCATGCTCGCGGCTCGTCCGTCTCCCTGTGGAGGTTGTAGAGTCGATACGCTCCGTTGTTCAGCACCTTAGAAACGATGAACGGTCCTTCCCAGGCGGGAGCCAACTTGTGTGGTCTCTGTTGATCCACTCGGAGCACCAGGTCGCCTGCTTGGAACGTGCGGCTCCTGATGTGCCGCGCATGAAATCGCCGCAGATCTTGTTGATAAATTGTTGAACGGATCAATGCCATCTCGCGCTCCTCTTCTAAAAGGTCTACTCCATCTTGCCTGGCTTTCTCTGGTTCGGCTTCGGATAAGAGTTTGACTCGTGGAGAGTTGTGAAGCAAGTCACTCGGAAGGACTGCCTCTGCTCCATAAACGAGGAAAAACGGGGATCGTCCTGTCGATCTACTCGGAGTTGTTCGGAGGCCCCACAACACCGAAGGCAGCTCGGTGACCCATGCGCCGGCGGCATGTCCAACTTCCCGCAGGAGTCGAGGCTTCAACCCTTGAAGAATGAGTCCATTCGCCCGCTCCGCTTGTCTGTTTGTTTGGGGGTGCGCAACGGATGCAAAATCCACTCGGATACCTTGGCCTCCGCAAAAACCTTTGAACCTGTCCGAGTCAAAGTTTGTGCCATTGTCGGTGATTATGTTGTGTGGAACCCCGTATCTAGCGATGATGTCTCTGATGAACTTGATGGTCGTAAGGGCATCAAGCTTCTTGATTGGCTTGGCTTCAATCCACTTGGTAAACTTGTCGACCGCTACCAGCAGATGGGTGAATCCTCCTTGGCCTATTCTGAATGGTCCGACTGTATCTAATCCCCACACGGCGAATGGCTAAGAAAGGGGAATTGTCTTCAGCGCGGACGTTGGCTTGTGGGACTTGTTTGAATAGAACTGACAACCTTCGCAATGGTCGACTATATCTTTTGCCATTTCATTCGCCTGTAACCAGAAGAAACCAGCTCTGAATGCTTTGGCGACGATTGCCCTTGAGGAGGCATGATGGCCGCAGGTTCCTGAGTGAATTTCTTCCAAACTTAACCTACCCTCTTCAGGAGAGATACACCGTTGAAGGACGCCTGAAACACTTTCTCTGTATAACTGGTCATCAACGACGGTGAAGGACTTCGACCTGCGAACGATCTGCCTAGCTTGGACCTCGTCTTCCGGTAACTCTTGCCTCGGGATGTACGCAATGAATGGCACAGTCCATTCGGGAATGACAGCCAGAATCTCCATGATCAGGTCAACCACAGCAGGAACCTCGACTTCAGTCTGATCTGTTGAGCTCTTCGGTTGCACCGGTTCCTGTGTAAAAGAATCTTCTTTTACCGAGGGTAGGTGTAGGTGCTCGAGGCACACATCACTCGGGACAGGTCTCCGTGTGGATCCAAGTTTTTCCAATTCATCTGCTGCTTGGTTTTTCAGTCGGGGAACATGGTGAAGTTCCAGACCTTCGAACTTCTTTTCGAGCTTTCTTATTGCGTTGCAGTATGCAGTCATGGTGGGGTTCCTTACATCCCACTCCTTCATTACCTGATTAACCACTAGATCCGAGTCGCCATAGACCATCAGGCGACGGACGCCGAGTGTGATGGCCATGCGCAACCCGTAAAGGAGAACTTCGTACTCTGCTTCGTTGTTGGAAGAATCAAAATGGATCTGCAACACATACTTGAGTTTATCACCTTTCGGGGATATGAGCACTACGCCGGCGCCGGAGCCATTCAACATCTTGGACCCATCGAAGAACATGGTCCAATGAGCCAAGTAGATGTGAGTCGGTTGCTGTTGTTCTACCCATTCTGTTATGAAGTCAGCAAGAGCTTGAGACTTTATAGCTTTCTTGGCTTCGAACTTGATGTCGCAGTATAGCATCTCCATTGCCCACTTTGCCACTCGGCCTGATGCGTCCCGATTGTGGAGAATTTCCGACAACGGAGCATCAGATATGACAGATACCAAGTGGTCTTGGAGATAATGAGCCACCTTCATTGCAGTCATGTAGATCCCACAAATAAGCTTCTGATAATGGGGATACCTCTGCTTGGAAGGAGTCAGGACTTCGGAAACATAATATACTGGCCGCTGAACTATGTACGCTTTGTCTTCTTCTTCGCGTTTGACTATCAGAACGGTGCTGACGATTTGATTTGTAGCCGCGATGTATAGAAGAAGGGGTTCTTTACTGAGCGGGGCAGTAAGAACCGGCTAGGTGGAAAGCAGGGCTTTGAGGTCGTCGAATGCGGTTTGGGCTTCGTCTGTCCACTCGAAGGTATCCGACTTCTTCATGAGTCGGTAAAGAGGTAACGCCTTCTCGCCGAGTCGAGCGATAAACCTGCTCAAAGCCGCTAGGAAACCTGTGAGCTTTTGTACGTCATGTACTCTTACCGGCCGCTCCATTTGAACAATGGTGCCGATTTTTTCGGGGTTGACATCGATCCCTCGTTCGGAAACGAAGAAACCGAGTAACTTCCGGATGGGAACGCCGAATGAACACTTGGCTGGGTTGAGCTTGATATCATACCTACGTAGGTTGGCGAATGTTTCTGCCAAGTCAGTGAGCAGGTCGGAACCTTTGCGTGACTTGACTACGATATCGTCCATATATGCCTCCACATTTCGACCAATCTGGTCTAGGAGGCATTTTTGGATCATTCGCATAAAAGTTGCTCCTGCATTTTTCAAACCGAATGGCATAGTGATGTAACAGAAGCACCCGAATGGGGTGATGAAAGATGTTTTTAATTCATCTAGACCATACAGACGGATCTGATGATAGCCCAAATAGGCATCCAGGAAGGATAAGCGCTCGCAACCCGCAGTTGAATCAACGATTTGATCTATGCGGGGGAGCGGGAAGTGGTCTTTCGGATAGACCTTATTAAGGTGCTTGAAATCGATGCACATACGGAGAGACTTGTCCTTCTTGGGCACCATGACAACATTAGCGAGCCACTCGGAGTGGTGTACCTCGCGAATGAAGTTGGCTGCCAGAAGTTTAGCTACTTCCTCTCCGATTGCTTTTCTCTTGTGCGCGGCGGACCGACGCAGGCGTTCTCGGACGGGCCGAGCGGCAGGATCCACATGCAGTCGGTGCTCAGCCAACTCCCTGGGTACACCTGGCATGTCAGCAGGCTTCCATGCAAAAATGTCCCAATTCTCACGGAGGAATTGGATGAGCTTGGCTTCCTATTTTGGATCAAGGGTGGTGGAGATGTTTGTTGGGGCGGCGGTGCCATCCGTCGGGTGGATGCTTACTTTCTTCGTGTCTCCCGCCGAATGGAATGCGGACTCGGAAGCTGGCTTCTTTGAACGCATCAGGTCGGCGGGGTCGGCAATCTTCTTGTACTCATCCAACTCGAGTACAGCCATCTGATGGTGTGCAATTCTCGACCCCTGCTGCAGACACTCCTCGGCCCGCTGCCGATTGCCTGTGACAGTAATCACGCCTTTGGGACCAGGCATCTTCAGCTTCAAATATACGTAACATGGACTGGCCATGAAACGTACGTGTGCCGGATGGCCCAGAATGGCATGGTATGCACTCTGGAAGTCTACCACCTCGAATGTTAACTTCTCTTTGCGGAAGTTCTTTTCAGAGCCGAAAACGACATCTAACGCAATCTGACCGAGTGATTTGGCCTTTCTTCCTGGGACGACTCCATGGAATTGCATACTGCTCTCGCTAAGTATGGACATCGGAATGCCCATTCCCTCGAGGGTATCGGCGTACATGATATTCAAGCCGTTGTCGCCATCCATGAGGACTTTGCACAGTCTAACTCCTTCCACCACCGGGTCGACGACCAGAGCTTGCCTCCCTGGGGTAGGTACGTGTGCTGGGTGGCCTGACTGATCAAAAGTGATTGTAGTCTGTGACCACTTGAGGAACGTGGGAGTGGATGGGGTTTCCATGTTTACCTCCTTGTTGACCAGCTTCAGTCGACTTTTGCTTTCTACATCAGCAAAAATCATTAACGTTGCATGGACTTGAGGGAACGGATCCTCCCTGTCCTCATCATCTTGCTCGGTGTCTTTCTCACTCGGCTGTCCTTCACCGAATCCTTGGATCAGGAGGCGACACTGCCGAGTGGTATGTTTCGGCAATATGACATTGCCTTCTTCATCCTTCTTCGTGTGGATTGGACACGGTTGATCTAGGATTGAATTTCCTGACAGTTTCTTCTTGGGGGTGTACTGTGGTTTCCCCTTGCCTTTGAACTTAGCGTTTGTAACGACTGCCGCCTCTGCTTGCGGAGTGGATTGGGCTTTCTGTTTCTTCTTCCGACTGCTGCTCCCATCTCCGTCGGCGACTGACTTATGCTTGCCGCTACGTATGCGGTCCTCCTCTTCGCCATTTGCATAGCGCGCGGCTATCTCCATCATCTTGCTCATGGAGATGTTGCCTGCCCGACCAAACTTTAGGTATAGATCTCTGTACCGAACGCCTGCCTTGAAGGCGCAGACTGCTTGGTGTTCTGTAACATTCTCCACCGTGTGGTAGAGGGTTGTCCAGCGCTGGATGAAATCGCGCAAGGGCTCGTCTTGCTTTTGGACACAGTGTTGAAGCTCTGTGAGACCAGCAGGGTGTTTGCACGTACCCTCGAAGGTCCTGATGAAGACTCGGGACAGACCTGCCCAACTGTAAATGCTTGATGGAGCTAACTAGTTTAGCCAAGCTCGAGCCGAACCGTCGAGCATCAGTGGGAGATGTTTCATGGCGACATGGTCATTTCCACCGCCGATATGGACTGCCACTCTGTAGTCGTCTAACCAAGTTTCTCGTTTGGACTCTCCTGTGAATTTGCTGATTCCCGTCGCCAATCGGAAGTTGGGAGGGATGCAGCCGAGCGAATGGCCCGACTGAAACACTCGGGACCAGAAACGACGGTCCTGCTTCCACTCGGACGGTCTCTATCGTGACCATCACGGTGGGCTCGACTTCTATCAACCTTCTTCTGAGTGATATACCCTCTTGCATCAGGCCTCTAATCATGCGCGCCACCGCTCGAACGATGATAATCGTAATGCCGGGGTCCGTGAGGCCCACTCCACGGAGGAGTACGCGAACGGCGACGATCTTCGGGATGAGACCGAATAGAAAGCGAATTCCGACTCGGGTCCCTGGAACGGCTGACCCTTCTGCGTCGCTGGTGAGAGCCGGGACTGAAAAACGACCGATGTGTGTTCGCTTGAACGGAACTGTTGTGGATCTTGTTGTGCAACTGGGAGACCGCCGAGTTTTGTTGTTGCGCCGTATGTAACAAGGCACGGACCTGCTCGATTTCTCTACCAGCCTCCGAATCAGTCGGCTGGAGAGAATCAGCGATCCTGGCGGCTGCAGCCAAGTTGAGGATGGGTGTGCGGAACACCTCGACGTTGCCCTGGCGAGTGCGTCAACTGGAAGAACGAAGGTGCTGACGACGAGTGCCGGATGATTCTCCGATCTCACGCTCGTTCCGACCAGTCCCGGGGGCACTTTCGTGGGAATCGGCCATGAGTACTTCGGCTGCAGGTCCGTGACCCTCATACTCGGAAGGTAGTTCAGTCGGAACTGACTCCAAGCACTGGGGTGACCGCGGGACCACAACCGATTCGAGCACCGCCACTTGAGAGGACATGTTTTGTCGCGCTAGGGCGTGTCGCACCCAACACTGGAGCCGTGAACGACCGGATCGCTTGTTGCGGCGCGTGACGGGGGCGAAGATCGACACCGGGGTCGATGGCTGGAGAAGAAGAACGCCGCAGGAACTGGCACGGAAGTGCGTAGCCCCGCGACTCGGAAGCGTCTCGATGTCGAGGGGCGCATCCTGAAGCCATGTCGAATCATCGACGATGAAGGAGAGTGCACCGAAGAGGATCTCATGACCCATGCACAGATCTCCTCCGGATGACATGACGAAAAGACGAAATCGCAAACTCGCCAGAAGTCGCTTAGACGCCTGCCCCACGGTGGGCGCCAACTGTCGTGGGTATAAGTCTGACAGTAGAAGTACGGGGTACGAAAGTATATGGGCAGAGCCTTAGCTACGGCGAGGATGTATGAGTTCAGGCCCCTCTACGGTGGAGGTAAAAGCCCTACATCTCAATGCTCTTGGGAGCTTTGTGTCGAGTGTATCAAGGGATTACAGCAACTGCCAACCCCTGTACCAGTGGTGAAGGGCAACTTATATAGAGTGCGTTGCCCTTCATAATGGCCCGGTGGACAGGGGTGGAGTAGTGGCGAGTAAAGGCTGGCGTTACTGGTAACGTAAGCCTTAAATGCTAGTTATGGTGTATGAAAACGTATGACCGTTGCCCTCCTGTGAGGTTACGACGTACAGAGTGGATTCCAGTCGGTACGTTAGATATGCTCCGAGTGGATCGTCGCCGACTGGATGATGGGGGCGTCCTTAGTTCAGTCGGAACTGTCTAAAGGCCTTGTCCTCTATGAAGGCTAGTCCTTGGGTAGGACCTATAGGGCAGACCTATGACCCTACCCTGGGACTATAACCCCATCAACGCGCTCGCGTTAAGTAACCTTTACCTGTACCTGCAACTGGTGTTGTAGTAATCTATGAGCCACAGGGGACTCAGCAATCTCATTTCCAAAGGTATCAAGACTAGCAAAGCTTATTAGGTGAGGCAAGGTTTAAGTGGTGAGGTTGCAGCAGCGGCTAAGCATATATATATATATGGTGGCTAACTTACGAGTACAAGAAATAAGAGGGGGAAAGATCTACGCATAGCGGACATGAACTACGGTTGATCAAATGAATGATCCTGAACACCTACCTACGTCAGACATAACCCCACTGTGTCCTCAATCGGAGAAGGAACTCACGAAATAGACAGTCACGGTTACGCACACAGTTGGCATATTTTAATTAAGTTAACTTCAAGTTATCTAGAACCAATGTTAAACAAAGTTTCCATGTTGCGACATAACCGCGGGCACGGCTTTCCGAAAAGATTTAACCCTACAGGGGTGCTCCAACTAGTCCATCACAAATTACCACAAGCCGCATAGGAATCCTCAATCACGAAGCTCGCGATCTCGTCGGATTCCCTAGTGGAAAACCTCAACTCTGAGATTACCCAAAGCATCACCGGAATCCCGATGCACAAGATATTCTGTCAAAGGTAAAACTAATCCAGCAAGGCCACCCGATGTGTCGACGATCCCGATAGGAGCCGCGTATCTCGTTCTCAGGACACGACGGATGAGCGATGGTTATCACGCCAAACGCCGAGTTGCCCCGGGTAGCGTTAATAAGCTGCTCTATTTTGGACCAACACTCATGAGGAGCACTGGCCCGGGGGTTGATTAAATTTTCTCGGGTTAATTACTCCCTATGCAGTTCATTAGTTATTAGGCAAACGTAGTACCAAAGTTGGGCCTTGCCAGACCAGCTTTATTCTAAAACGAATTATCAAGGGGGTCCCCATAACAACCCCGATCGTGTTAGGAGCGCTCATATATGGAACATAACACCGGTAGCCGAAACTAAGGGGGCAAAGGTGGAACAAAACACCAGGCTAGAAAGGCCGAGCCTTCCACCTTTTACCAAGTATATAGGTGCATTAAATTTAAATAGCATTTAATAGGGTGATATAACATGGAACCCATGTTATCACATGGAAGCAACTGCACCTGCAACTAGCAACTCTAACACATGGTTAAGCAAGCGGTTACATAGCCAATCAGTGGTTTGCTAGGTTGAACAGGTTGAAGGTTTCATGGCATTGGTGAGAGGCTGATATTTAACATGTGGTAGGCAACGAGACATAAGCGGTAGAAGCGATAAAACTAGCATGGCAATGATAGTAATGGTATGTGGGGAAATGGTCATCTTGCCTGAGATCCCGCTTGGAAGAAGAATGACTCCGTGAAGTCGGCGAACCAACGTAGTCGAACGGGTCCTCACATTCCGACACGCTTGCGGAACTCTATCGAGACACAGCAAACCAGAAACAAACATCAACACAGATATTCACCATGGCAAATGCAAGACATGATGCACACCCTAATATGATGCATGATCAGATCAAAATGCTCGGGATGGCATGGCAATTCACCTCACACAAACACTACACATTAAGTGAAGCTCGATATGCAACGAGTTGCATATCAACGAAACTCCACAGTTAATTGTTTAGTTCACTCCCGTTAATTTACACGACAATATTAAATTGTTGTTAACATGGCAAGGGGTGAAGCGGGTGATTCTACAAGTCATCCTAGTCGGTTAACACGCGGGACTTAGAACGGATCTACGGTTACAAGAGACATGCAACACATGATATTATGACATGAATGCGTCATGCATGCAAGTTCATAACAACACGGACAAGAAGAGAACGAAGCATGTGTCGCCACGGCGAGCGAAAGGGAACCATGGCGGCAAAACGGAAACGATGCCACGGCAACGTTCTTATCCCGATAACTCAACGGGATATCTGTGCCAACGAATAGGGAGCGCATGTGGAAACGCTAAATAAAGATGGGGTGATCCCGTTTATCGGGTTCCCATGTGTCGAGGGCACGACGAAAAGGAAGACAACGTGCAACGGGCAAACATACGATACATCTCATACATCATAAGCACACGGTACACGACACGTTCCAACGGTATACCTTCAAAGCGATGCGTTCGGGCGGATCGGTACATTGCGGGAAGGAGAACAAGGATCATCGTGGTCGTCGTGGTACTCGGGTCTCGTCGATGGTAGTCGTACTCTTGGCGTCGGTACACGGTTCTTCTTGCCGGTTGTCGAACAAATTTCCGGGGGTCGTCGAGGACGTCGTGGTACTCGGCGAACTTGTCGATGATCCACGGTGGTGGGGATGGCGCACGCGGTCTTCGGCGACGGCAACCAGTGACAGCGGCAACACGACTACAGCAGCTACAACAAGGCATCTAACAACAACAGCTTGCAGCTACGGCAACCAGTATCAGCAATCGGCAGCAGCGGCATGCAGCCTAGCTAGCATACTACAGCAGCAACTACAGCAAGCAAGCTAGCAAGCAATGGCACGCAGCAGCAAGGCAACGGCACCATCTAGCACGCAATAGCAAAACGGCAAGCAGCGGCAGCAAGCACAAACAGCAACAGCATGCAGCGGTTAGTGATGTCTACTACGCAACCTTCTCCTTGTAGACGTTGTTGGGCCTCCAAGTGCAGAGGTTTGTAGGATAGTAGCAATTTTCCCTCAAGTGGGTGACCTAAGGTTTATCAATCCGCGGGAGGTGTAGGATGAAGATGGTCTCTCTCAAGCAACCCTGCAACCAAATAACAAAGAGTCTCTTTTGTCCCCAACACACCTAATACAATGGTAAGTTGTATAGGTGCACCAGTTTGGCGAAGAGATGGTGATACAAGCGCAATATGGATGGTAGATATAGGTTTTTGTAATCTGAAATTACAAAAACAGCAAGGTAATAAATGGTAAAAGTGAACACGAACGGTATTGCAATGCGTGGAAACAAGGCCTAGGGTTCATACTTTCACTAGTGAAGTTCTCTCAACAATGATAACATAATTGGATCATATAACTAGCCCTCAACATGTAACAAAGAGTCACTCCAAAGTCACTAATAGCGGTGAACAAACGAAGAGATTATTGTCGGGTATGAAACCACCACAAAGTTTTTCTTTCTGATCGATCTATTCAAGAGTCCGTAGTATAATAACACGAAACTATTCTTTTCGTTCGATCCATCATAGAGTTCGTACTAGAATAACACCTTAAGATACATATCAACCAAGACCCTAATGTCACCTAGATACTCCATTGTCACCTCAAGTATCCGTGGGCATGATTATACGATATGCATCACATAATCTCAGAATCATCTATTCAACCAACACATAGAACTTCAAAGAGTGCCCCAAAGTTTCTACCGGAGAGTCAAAACGTGTGCCAACCCCTGTGCATAGGTTCCCAATGTCACGAACCCGCAAGTTGATAACCAAAACATACATCAAGTACTCACATGAATCCACGTGTGCCAACCCATATTCATAGGTTCCCAATTGTCACAAACTCGCAAGTTGATCACAGCAGATAGACACGTGCAAGACATACATCAAGTGTTCTCACAGACTCAATCTGATAAGATAACTCCAAAGGGGAAACTCAATTCATTACAAGAGGGAGAGGGGGAAGAACATCATAAGATCCAACCATAGTAGCAAAGCCCATGGTACATCGAGATCAAGACATCTCAAGAACACGAGAGAGAGAGAGAGATCAAACACATAGCTACTGGTACATACCCTCAGCCCCGAGGGAGAACTACTCCCTCCTCGTCATGGAGATTGTCGGGATGATGAAGATGGCCATCGGAGATGGATTCCCCCTCCGGCAGGGTGCTGGAACGGGCTCCAGATTGGTTTTTGGTGGCTACAGAGGCTTGCGACGGCGGAACTCCCGATCTAGGTTTATTTTTGGGGGTTTCTGAATTTATAGGAATTTATGGCGGTGGAATTACGTCGGTTCGGCCCACGAGGAGGTCACAAGCCTGGTCGCCACCACCTAGGGGGGTGGTGGCAGCGTTAGGGCTTGTGACTCCCTGGTGGCCCATCTGGCCTTCTTCCAAAGCTTCGGGGGGTCTCTTTTGGTCCAAAAAAAATCATCGTAAAGTTTCATTCCATTTTGACTCCGTCTGAAAATGGGCCAAAAACACGGAAAAAACAAAAACTGGTGCTTGGCACTGAGTTAATAGGTAGTCCCAAAAAAGATATAAAATAGCATATTCATGCATATAAAACATCCAAAGTTGACAAGATAATAGCATGGAACCATCAAAAATTATAGATACGTTGGAGACGTATCAAGCATCCCCAAGCTTAACTCATGCTCGTCCTCGAGTAGGGAAGTGATAAAGAATGAATTTTTGATGTTGCATGCTACCTAGCATAGTTGTCCTTTGTAACTTCACTCACGTGACATGAATATTAAGATCCGTTAGATTCAAAACAATAGTTTGCTATTGACGTGGAAACCATAATAATTCAAGCAAACTAGCAAGGTAATCATGAACTTTCAAAATAACAAGGCCAAAAGAAAGTTATCCCTACAAAAGCATATAGTCTGGCTATGCTCTATCATCATTGCACAACGAATTTAAATCATGCACAACCCCGGTATTAGCCAAGTAATTATTTTCACACTTTTACTTTCTCAAACCTTTTCAACTCTCACGCAATACATGAGCGTGAGCCATGGTTTTAGCACTATAAGTGGTGTGGAGTGTGGTGGAGGTTGCAAGACAAAAAAGGAGAAGATGGTCACATTAACTAGGCATATCAATGAGCTGTGGAGATGCTCATCAATAGATATCAATGTGAATGAGTAGGGATTGCCATACAAATGATGCACTAGAGCTAAGAGTATGTGAAAGCTCTTAAAGAAAACTAGTGGGTGTGCATCCAACTTGCTTGCTCACGAAGACCAAAGGCAATTTTGAGGAAGCCTATCATTGGAATATACAAGCCAAGTTATATAATGAAAATTTCCCACTAGCTATATGGTGGTGACAAAACGAGAGACTCTCAATCATGAAGATCATGGTGCTTAATATGCACAAGTGTGGAAAAAGTGGTAGCATTGTCCCTTCTCTCTTTTTCTCTCATATTTTTTTTGGTGGGCTCTTTGGCCTCTTTTTTTTGGTGGGCATCTTTGGTCTCTTTTATTTCCTCACATGGGGCAATGCTCCATCAATGATGATCATCACACTTTCAACTCAAAACTTAGAGCAACGATGACTCTATATGGAATGCCTTCGGTACTGTACCGTGACAATGATCTAGCATGGCATAGACATTAATGGAAACATCATGCTAGCTATCTTACGATCATGCAATGTCAATGTAGACATGGTGGCACATGTCATGGTGGCAGTTGCATGGAAATATATCTCGGAATGACTTTGAAAAAGCCATAGTAGGTAGGTATGGTGGCTGTTTTGAGAGAGGCTAATGGTGGGTTTTGTGCACCGGCGAAAGTTGCACGGCACTAAGAAGATAGTGATGGTGGAAGGTGAAAGTGCATCTAAACCATGGACTCAACATTAGTCATGAAGAACTCATATACTTGTTGCAAAAGTTTTATTAGTAATCGAAACAAAGCCTTCAACGCATACTCCTAAGGGAAGGGTTGGTAGGTATAAACCATCGCGCGATCCCTACCGCCACGCAAAGGATGACAATCAAAAGACTAATCATGCTCAGACTTCATCACATAGCAGTTCACCATACGTGCATGCTACGGGAATCACTAACTTCAACACAAGTATTTCTAGATCCACAACACCTTGCTAGCATGACTTCGATATTACCACAACCATATCTCAAAACTAATTGAGAGGAATCAAACTTCTCTAACTATTCAATGGACATGAAGGTGGAAGTTTTCGTATCCCTTTGGATAACTACCCCTTTTGAGACTACTTTCAAAGCATAGATCAACTACCAAGCCACGTACCACTGCGCTCTAAAAGGTATAAGTGAAGCACATAGAGCAAAAGTATCTAGCTCGAAAGATATAAGTGAAGCACATGTGAGCTGAATTGTCTACCAAAGGATATAAGTGAAGCTCGACAAAATCACGGTGAGTGTGTGTCTCTCTCTCTAGGTGTGCAGCAAGGATGATTGTGACAGAACAAAAAATAAAAGACTCCTACGATACAAGACGCTCCAAGCAAAACACATAACATGTGGTGAATAAAAATATAGCTCCAAGTAACATTACCGATGGATTGAAGACGAAAGAGGGGATGCCTTCCCGGGGCATCCCCAAGCTTAGGCTTTTATAGCATCCTTGAATCTCTTGGGGTGCCTTGGGCATCCCCAAGCTTGAGCTCTTGCCACTCTTTATCTCTTTGTCCACAAGAACTTCACCCAAAACTTGAAAACTTCACAACACGAAACTTAAACAGAAACTCGTGATAACATTAGTATGAGAAAGCAAACCACCACTTCCTTAGGTACTGTAGAAAACCTAAATTCTACTTATTCTGATGTTGGGTTACTGTATTTTCAATCTTCCATGGCTAATACCCCCGATACTATCCATAGTTTCATCAAAATAAGCAACCAACACAACAAAAACAGAATCTGTTAACAGCAGACCGGTCTGTAGCAATCTGTATATTTAGTATACTTCTGGTACTTCAAAAATTCTGAAAAATTACGACAGTCTGAATAAATTGCAGAGAAATCAGAAGCAAAAACAATCAACTCAAAATCTCTTACAGAATTAAAATTAAAATTCTTTTTGTGAGCAGAAAGTTTATGTGTTTTCCAGCATGACCAAACGATCATCCCCAAGACTAATCATAACGGTTTTGCTTGGCACAAACGCAAAAAGAAACACAAAAAACACAATCATAACAGAATTATTATGGTGTGTAGAAAACAAAACAGGAAGCAAAAAGCAAAGAAAAATTTATTCATTGGGTTGCCTCCCAACAAGCGCTATCGTTTAACGCCCTTAGCTAGGCATTGATTTCAATGATGCTCACATAAAAGGTAAGGATTGAAACACAATGAGAGCATCATGGAGCAAATGGCTAGCACATTTAAGTCTAACCCACTTACTATGCATAGGGATTTTGTGATCAAACAATTTATTGGAGCAAGAATCAACTAGCATAGGAAGGCAAAACAAGCATAGCTTCAAAAATTTCAACATATGGAGAGGAAGCTTGATACTATTGCAATAAGTAGAAGCATATGATCCTCTCTCATAGTAATTTTCAGTAGCATCATGAATGAATTCAACAATATAACCAGCACCTAAAGCATTCTTTTCATGATCTACAAGCATAGAAATTTTACTAATCTCCACATAAGGAAATCTATTCTCAAGAATAGTAGTGGAAGTATCGTAAAAGACTTGAGCACTACAAATTGTGTCCCAATGAAAAAGCAAGGTTTAGCAAAGGGGTTCTCGAGAGTATGACAAGTTTTATCATCCCTCTTCTTCAAAGCATAAGTATCCTCACAATAATCATCATAGATAGGGGGCATGCTTTCATCAAAATGATTTTGATCATTCAAAGTGGAAGAACTAAAAAGATCATCTTCATAAAATATAGCATCCCCAAGCTTGTGGCTTTGCATATCATTAGCATCATGGGTATTCAAAGAATTCATGCTAAAAACATTGCAATCATGCTCATCCTTCACATATTCTATGCCAAGCATTCTATGTAATTCTTCTTTCAGCACTTGAGCACAATTTTCCTTCCCATCATGCTCACGAAAGACATTGAAAAGATGGAGCATATGAGGCATCCTAAATTCGAAAAAAAAATTTGTAGTTTTCTAGCGAAAGAACAAGAAACAAAAAGATTCGATTGCAAGATCTAAAGATATACCTTCAAGCGCTAACCTCCCCGGCAACGGCGCCAGAGAAGAGCTTGATGTCTACTACGCGACCTTCTCCTTGTAGACGTTGTTGGGCCTCCAAGTGCAGAGGTTTGTAGGACAGTAGCAATTTTCCCTCAAGTGGGGGACCTAAGGTTTATCAATCCGCGGGAGGTGTAGGATGAAGATGGTCTCTCTCAAGCAACCCTGCAACCAAATAACAAAGAGTCTCTTGTGTCCCCAACACACCTAATACAATGGTAAGTTGTATAGGTGCACTAGTTCGGCGAAGAGATGGTGATGCAAGTGCAATATGGATGGTAGATATAGGTTTTTGTAATCTGAAATTACAAAAACAGCAAGGTAACAAATGGTAAAAGTGAACACGAACGGTATTACAATGTGTGGAAACAAGGCCTAGGGTTCATACTTTCACTAGTGAAGTTCTCTCAACAATGATAACATAATTGGATCATATAACTAGCCCTCAACATGTAACAAAGAGTCACTCCAAAGTCACTAATAGCGGGGAACAAACGAAGAGATTATTGTCGGGTACGAAATCACCACAAAGTTATTCTTTCTGATCGATTTATTCAAGAGTCCGTAGTAAAATAACACGAAGCTATTCTTTTCGTTCGATGCATCATAGAGTTCGTACTAGAATAACACCTTAAGATACATATTAACCAAGACCCTAATGTCACCTAGATACTCCATTGTCACCTCAAGTATACGTGGGCATGATTATACGATATGCATCACATAAGCGCAGAATCATCTATTCAACCAACACATAGAACTTCAAAGAGTGCCCCAAAGTTTCTACCGGAGAGTCAAAACATGTGCCAACCCATGTGCATAGGTTCCCAATGTCACGAACCCGCAAGTTGATCACCAAAATATACATCAAGTACTCACATGAATCCACGTGTGCCAACCCATATGCATAGGTTCCCAATTGTCACAAACCCACAAGTTGATCACAGCAGATAGACACGTCCAAGACATACATCAAGTGTTCTCAAAGACTCAATCCGATAAGATAACTCCAAAGGGGAAACTCAATTCATTACAAGAGGGAGAGGGGGAACAACATCATAAGATCCAACTATAGTAGCAAAGCCCATGATGCATCGAGATCAAGACATCTCAAGAACACGAGAGAGGGAGATCAAACACATAGCTACTGGTACATACCCTCAGCCCCGAGGGAGAACTACTCCCTCCTCGTCATGGAGATCGTCGGGATGATGAATATGGCCACCGGAGATGGATTCCCCCTCCGGCAGGGTCCTGGAACGGGCTCCAGATTGGTTTTTGGTGGCTACAGAGGCTTGCGGCGGTGGAACTCCCGATCTAGGTTTCTTTTTGGGGGTTTCTGAATTTATAGGAATTTATGGCGGTGGAATTACGTCGGTTGGGCCCACGAGGAGGTCACAAGCCTGGTCGCCACCACCTAGGGAGGTGGTGGCGGCGTCAGGTCTTGTGACTCCCTCGTGGCCCATCTGGCCTTCTTCCAAAGCTTCGGGGGTCTCTTTTGGTCCAAAAAAATCATCGTAAAGTTTCATTCCATTTGGACTCCGTCTAAAAATGGGCCAAAAACACGGAAAAAACAAAAACTGGCGCTTGGCACTGAGTTAATAGGTTAGTCCCAAAAAAGATATAAAATAGCATATTCATGCATATAAAACATCCAAAGTTGAAAAGATAATAGCATGGAACCATCAAAAATTATAGATACGTTGGAGACGTATCAGTTAGCAGCTAAGCAACCATAAGGCAAGCAAGCACAGCAAGCAGCGGCAGCATGCACAGCAACATGGCAGCAGCAAGATCATCTAGCTCGATAGCAACAGCAACTAGCACAGGCAAGCAAAAATGGCAAGCAGCAGCTTCGGCACAGCAACGGCATGCGGCAATAGCAAGGCGGCGTAGCAGGCGGGAGGAGGAGGTCGGGGGTCCTGGAGGCGGCGACCACGGCGGGCGCGGGGTACCGGCGAGCAGCAGCAGGGGCAAGTCGGCGGCGGGGCGAGCACCGGCGGGGGACCTCGGGCCGGCCACCGGGATGGGGCAGGGAGGCGAGGACGGCATGGGCGCAGCGCGGGGAACGTCGAGGCGAGTCGGCGAGGGGAGCAGCGAGGCGAGCTGGCGGCCATGGCGAGGTCGGGCACCGGCGGGGCGCCATGGGGCTGGTGGCACGCGGGGCTGGCGCACGAGGCGGCGCGGCGAGGAGCACGAGAGGCGCGGTCGGCGAGGGCCTGGAGGGGCTCATGCAGGCGGGGCGGCGGCACAGGGCCCATGAGCTCCTGCGCGGGGAGGCTGCGGCGCAACTGAGGTCGAGAGGGGGAGGGGCATCGAGCTGGAGGGGAAGATGGGAACGAGAGGAGGGGAGGACCGCGCGAGGGGGAAGGAGAGGGATCGGGCTGAGCCTCCCTGGCTCGCTAGGGTAGCCAGGGGCCGGCTGGGCCTTGGGCCTTGGCAGGCTCCCTCTCCCTCTTTTGATTTTTCTTTTATAAACAGAAACACACGCAAAGAAGGAATTAACCAAAACAAAATAATAGTAATAATAAATGCTTTTGGGGCTCTTTGAAAAATATACCCCAACTATAAAAATAGATTCGGCATTTTTTAACGAATAAAAATGAAATATTTTTTAAAGAGTAAAAATAAAATCCTTTTTTTGAAGAATAAAATAAAACCCTTTTTTATAAATAAAATGGGACTCTATTTTGGAATAAAACAACCGAATAAATAAAGAAAAATCAGAGGGGTTGCCTCCACCTTTAATAAAATGATTTTTTTTTAAAGAAGACGAACCTTTTTTGAAGGGGTTAAAACTGAAACTTTAGCACAACCTCAAAATAAAATAAGAGGAGAGAGAAGGGGAGTTACTATCGCACCAAAGACTCCGAGAGCACTTGAAACACACACACTCAAAACACCACACACAACAGATGATGCCACATGCCATGATGCAAACTACATGATGATGCAACAAATAAAAATAACCACACGACGAAAACGGAAATAAAGGGGAATCTTCTGGGGCGTCGGCATCGGGCTGTCACAGTTCCGCATTGAGGGCCAACACTCCCAACAGCCCGTGGGGATTCGCTCGCCCCTCCTCCACCACAACTGACGACGTGGGGCGGCGGCTCATCGGTGACAGCTGTGAGGAGGTGAGCTCTAGCTCCGCCGAAGCTGGGAGACAAGTCGAAGCAGGATCCATCACAGAGCAAAATGCTGGAGGTGACAACAGCAGGCTTGGAGCGACACTGCTAGCCGGAGATGGGGATGCAGGCGCGGCAGGCGGAGCTATCGGCTTGAGCGGGCGTGAGCACGAAGACAGCAGGCCCACACCCTCCTTCGGAAACCTCCAAGCAGGAGGACACCGGAGCACGGCCGAGCCGGCGGGTGCTGGGCCGACTCCATGAATAGCCGGACAGCCAACCACCCGCCTCCGCCATCGCGAGGTTGGGTCGGGGGGAGCTCGAGGAGCCATGGCGCATGGCGCCCTGCTGGGAGAAGGGAGAGGATGTGACGGGAGCCCTGGTCTGGTCGCGGTAGATGCAGGGAAGGCCGGAAGAGATGGACCGAGGCGCCACCTGAGGGAGTCCGGAATTAAGGGGTCCTCAGGTAGTCGGCTTACTACGAAGAGGTCGACCTCATGGGTTATGCCTATGATGGGTCGGGCTGTATGATCGTCTCGTATTCAAGGAGGAGAACCCCGGAGACTAGCGTGGCAACCATGCAAAAGTAGACTAGGTCGGTTGCATGTAACCCAAGCTCCCCCCCCCCCACCCCCGTGACTATATAAAACGGGGGTCCTCATCCATGTACGGGGATTATTCCACCTAGAGTTTAGAATACACGATCTCGAGGTAGACTCTGTAATCATCATCCACATCAATATAATCGAGCAGGACGTAGGGTTTTACCTCCTCAAGAGGACCCGAACCTGGGTAAACATTGTCTCCTCCTCTATCCTGCAACCCATCGATCTAAGGTCCACATTTTGGGACCCCCTATCCAAGATCTGTCGGTTTTGACGCCGACACCGCCACCGCGGGCGCTCAGTCGCCGTGGGCACGAGACACACTCATGGTAATGTGTCTGAACCGCATGAACGCGCGCTATCTAATCCGGTGACCTGACGCAGCTGCCTCGAATCGGGCCGAGAGCACCACCTGGTTTGGCCAACCCGCAGCACGCGCATGCGCACCCTACGGATCCGCCACCATCTTTTTTCGTTGTCTCATCTTCAAGAGCGATCAATGGATTTACCTTGCGAGGCCATACTTCCGTAGACGCAAGACAATGTCACCCTCCTGCATGTGTCCATCCACACATGCCCGTCGCCGAAACTCCGTTGCACCATTTGTAGAGACCCATCGTCAGCCTTGCGGTAGATGTACTACCCCTCCTCCTCTTGTCTCCTCCAGCCAGCTCCTGCTTCAAAATGATGCCCCCAAAGAGGGAGAACAATATCAAAGACGAAATCATCGTCTGATCCGAGAGATCTGGATCTAGGTTTTCACCCGAAACATCCTGAGTGTGGTGCCGCAACCTACAGCCACGATGCCTTGAGAGGGGAATGATGTCACAAACATTGACATCGTCCGCCATGACCGCAATCGACATGATTTTCATCAGAACTCGTGTCACCCCGATCTCGCAGCTGACTGGAGCCATGTGGAGCCTCGCCGTGAAGACGAACACTAACGCCATAACGCCGGTAGAGAGCCACTAGCTACACATCACCGGTCCCTCCATGCGTCGACAGCTGGAGAAGGCCACACCGCGACGGATCTGGACAGGATGCCAGATCCACGACCTCCACCACCACCCATCTCCACGCATAGAAATCCACCCCGCCCGAAGGAGGGGAAGCACACCATGCCGACCATGGATCACATGACACCGATGCAAGGGCTAGCAACGCTGCACTACTTGATGCCCGTAGATCCACCAACAGAGGCTCCCTTGTCGTCTCAGCGAGATCGCACAACGCACCACCCGCCCTAGCGCGTCTGGCGTCGGGCCCACCGCCACCGTAGACCATGCTGGCGGCAGCGGCGGTAGGAGAGGACGCGAGGGAAGGCTAGCGGGGCTACGATTTGGGGCCCCTAGCATCGCCAAGGGGAGGCGACGCGAGGGGGGGGTCCAACGATTGTATAAGCAAAAATGCTATTAATTTGTAGGCATTGCTTCTACATAAAACTCAGGTACATGATATGTCATGAGGTCGCGAATCGGAATGCAAATTGCATGAAGTCCATTAAGCATGGAGGCTTTAAATCATCAATATCAAATAGAGCCCTAGGAACATCCACAACAAACACAAGGGGCTAGGAGAGCATTGTTTATTTCTGGGACACCCTCCTCTGAACAAGGGATAGGACGTCCTGATTTGATTCCAAAAATCCTTAGTGTACCTCTTTATTTCGGTATCCCGTGACTAACACATTAGTCGCTATACATGGCCAAATGATGTTGGATACCGTAGTATCAAATGGGCCATTGTATATCTTTTCATTGTTGAAGAGTCAAGTCTTAGTCTTGACATGTTGTGTACCTCAGAATACTTCCATTCCACCTCCGATGAGCTAGCTATCTAATTTGAGCGGGAGTCGGAGCTAAAAGGCCTTCCACTTGCATTGATCAAGTTTCTTCTTCGTCTCTGCTATCCCCGTTTTGGACGTAGTCTTGACGGTTAGTGAGACCTTGCCGGGACCGTCACTTCTAATTTACAACTAATCTATTCAATTCATATTACTTGCCGCTCAAACTGACTCGTATTTAAACGTATTTTAGTGCTAGACATATCCACTTTAACGACCAATAATATGGATCGGAGGGAGCGAATTTTTTTGTCAGGCAACTTATTATAAATAGCTGCTGCGAACAGAAATTTCGTGTTTGGGCAGGTATTTAGATCGACAAGGATCGATGCGAAGCAACGCATTCAAGTAGAGCCAGCAACTAGCTAACCTTACTTATCTCAGTTAACCGAGGCCACGGAACGGATATGCCCATTCCATGGAAACACCACCCCGGCACGCAAGTTACGTACACATCTGATCTCAGCTCATGATCTACAAACCGAATTAAAAAAATGGCCGCTACTAAATCCCACTCCCAAAGGAAAGAACAACACGTACACGGGTGCAACATCACAATATTCCGCTTTAATTATAACATGCACGAGAAGGTGAGATTGTTCTTGCTGATGGGTAACGATCGAGCAGCGTATCATCGCATGGTGGCACTAGTATAATGGCAGTACGTCACACGCAACCCATGTCGATGACACGCGCCTCGCTCCCACTGGCCAGGAGCGCCTATTTAGGCGACCACTCCCTTGACCCATCCATTCACGTGCACCCCTTCCCTCCCTGCGGCTCGTCTCGCCATGGCCGTGCTGTCCCACGGCAACGCCGGCACGGTGGTCCTTCTGCTGCTGACGGCGTCGTCGTCGTCGTTGCTGGGGATGGTGGTGCCGGCCCTGGCCGCGGACCCGCCATTCTCCTGCGGGCCGTCGTCCACGGCCGCGACGCAGGGGTACGCCTTCTGCGACGCGACGCTGCCGGTGGCGCAGCGGGCGGCGGACCTGGTGGCGCGGCTGACGACGGCGGAGAAGGTGGCGCAGCTGGGCGACGAGGCCGCGGGCGTGCCGCGGCTGGGCGTGCCGGCCTACAAGTGGTGGAACGAGGCGCTGCACGGGCTGGCCACCTCCGGCAAGGGCCTCCACTTCAACGGCGCCGTCCGCAGCGCCACCAGCTTCCCGCAGGTCAGCCTCACCGCCGCCGCCTTCGACGACGACCTCTGGCTCCGCATCGGCCAGGTACGTACGTACGTATAAGCCCCGTGTGGCCGGCTGCTGGCGGTTTCGTTTCGCTTTTTGCTCGCATAATGTAATGGCGTGCGGCAGTTTCATTATGGAATGTTGCGTTGGATCGCTGTCTCCGGCGGGTAGTTAGTTGTTCGGGGGTGGGGTTAGGGTCGATCGGGCCCAGGCATCATGCACGCATGCATGCATGCGCGTGCCTCCAGTCCATAGTCCATGCGATGACATGACATGACATGCATCATGCACCGGCCATTTTCTTTCCTTTCACCGGAGGGGAGGGGAGGGATCCTTTTCTTGATCCGTGATTTGGGAAAGAGACAAAGAGCGCGGTTGTTTGTACAGTATGGGGATGCTCGTGGGCTAAGGATTTGGTAGGTAGCTCCTCTTGCCGGCCGGTAACATGATTTTGGTTTCAACACAAGGGTGCATTCTAGTACAACAAATAATCCCAATTGGTAAACTTTTTAAGGAAAAAAGCGTGGTATTCTTTTAGAAATACACATGGATCATATCACATATACTTGCTTATGTGCAAAGCATATATTAATTATGAATCAAGTAAGTAGTTTATATAGACAAACTATATTTCTCTCATTTGCACCCCACGCACATACAAAAAAGAGAGCTAATATGCATACTTCAGTACAAAGGCATCAAAACCTACATATTTAACAAAAAAGTCACATGCGATTTTCTCATCCCAACGAGGCCAAACTAATGAAAGTACGTCCAAATCATCAAAGTCCTTTAGTGTTTTCCCCTAGAAATCATAGGACAAACTGCCGTGTGTACATCAACACCCGGAGGCACCTAGAAAAGAGCTATAAAGGGACAACACGTGAGCACACGTAGTGCGGTTAGTGCCAAAGACAAGGAGAAGCAGAATGTTTGTGCGGGAAAGAAAAGTGGCGCCTTTTGGTTGTGGGTACATGTGAGGTGAGCGTGAGGCACACACAGATCTGATATGAATAGTAGATCGGGCCTTTTCCATCGTACCCAACCTTTTTGTTGCACTGCTGTCCGTGGGTACGTATGGACTACGGAGCGTGCCCACAATGCCACAAGGTCATGCCTTACGGTACACGCCCCGTGCTTCTTGTTAGCAGGAGCTAGCTGGATCCATATGCATGTGGTTTGATTCTGGCGTGCCTAATTTTGAGATGGATTACTGCCGGATCGAGTATGTCGTTAACTTCATGTTGGAGTTCCGCCAACTGTATGTTAGGCCTCCCTGATCACAAGCACAAATTGTTAGGCCGTATCAAGTCTGCAGAAACAAATAATTGTTGGGTCTCGTTTAGTCAAGCACCACTCGTCTAGTCATACATTTTTCTTTTTTTAGAAAAGGAGGATGACCCCGGGTCACGTCCAGTCATACATACTTGCAGTTCATGCAATGATGCAAATGCTCAAGTAGTAGTCCCTCCGTTCCGAATTATACAATGTTGTACTAACATTTTTCTAAATAGATCGAATGTATATAGACGTGTTTTAGTGTGAGCAGCTTGGTCGTTCATTTTCGTAGGTCATATCGAAATATCCAAAACGTCTTATAATTAATTTAGAACGGAGGTGGTAGCATACTTTTGCAAAAGGTGTGACGAACTTGGTGGTCGACCAACATGCAAGTTTGCGTTGCAAGCATGTCCTAGCTATTGTCTACTAGTAGCACATATCTCCTTTTCATTTTGCCTTGATTGTTCACTGCCCATTGCGTGCCATGGGAAAGCCATCTCCGGTGGAAGTGGAACGGATCGTCAAGAAAATGACACGTACGTACGTGGATGCAGGCGATCGGCAGGGAGGCTCGGGCGCTGTACAACGTGGGGCAGGCGGAGGGGCTGACGATGTGGTCCCCGAACGTGAACATCTACCGTGACCCGCGGTGGGGCCGCGGGCAGGAGACCCCGGGGGAGGACCCGACGACGGCGAGCCGCTACGGCGTGGCGTTCGTCAAGGGCCTGCAGGGGAACTCGACGTCGTCGTCGCTGCTGCAGACGTCGGCGTGCTGCAAGCACGCGACGGCGTACGACCTGGAGGACTGGGGCGGCGTGGCCCGGTACAACTTCGACGCGAGGGTGACGGCGCAGGACCTGGAGGACACGTACAACCCGCCCTTCCGGAGCTGCGTGGTGGACGGCAAGGCCAGCTGCGTCATGTGCGCCTACACCGCCATCAATGGCGTCCCCGCATGCGCCAACTCCGGCCTCCTCACCAACACCGTCAGGGCCGACTGGGGCCTCGACGGGTGGGTACCCACTCAGATTTTTTTGCTTCATTTTGTTCACATGCATGCGTGCGGTCGTCGTCTTCACGCGGTAGTGGTACTGAATTACTGATGCCATGCCATGGTCTTTTTTGGTTGCTTGCGTGCGTGCAGGTACGTCGCCTCCGACTGCGACGCCGTCGCCATCATGCGTGACGCGCAGCGGTACGCGCCCACGCCGGAGGACGCGGTTGCACTCGCGCTCAAGGCCGGTACGTACAGTAACCATCATCATTAAACTACACATTTCATGGATTAAAACTCATCACTTCCCTGGCCTGTCACTTGCACTTGCTAAAAACTCAGGGCTGGACATCGACTGCGGGACGTACATGCAGCAGCACGCGCCGGCCGCCCTCCAGCAGGGGAAGATCACGGAGGACGACGTCGACAAGGCGCTCAAGAACCTCTTCGCCATCCGGATGCGCCTCGGCCACTTCGACGGCGACCCCAGGGCCAACATATACGGCGGCCTCAACGCCGCCCACATCTGCACCCCGGAGCACAGGAGCCTCGCCCTCGAAGCCGCGCAGGACGGCATCGTCCTCCTCAAGAACGACGCCGGCATCCTCCCGCTCGACCGGGCCGCCATCGCCTCCGCCGCCGTCATCGGTCCCAACGCCAACAACCCCGGCCTGCTCATCGGCAACTACTTCGGCCCGCCGTGCGAGTCCGTCACGCCGCTCAAGGGGGTCCAGGGCTACGTCAAGGACGTCAGGTTCATGGCCGGGTGCGGCTCGGCGGCCTGCGACGTGGCCGACACGGACCAGGCGGCCACGCTCGCGGGCTCGTCCGACTACGTGCTCCTCTTCATGGGGCTCAGCCAGCAGCAGGAGAGCGAAGGGCGCGACAGGACCAGCCTGCTGCTCCCCGGGCAGCAGCAGAGCCTCATCACCGCCGTCGCCGACGCCGCCAAGAGGCCCGTCATCCTGGTGCTCCTCACGGGCGGGCCGGTGGACGTGACCTTCGCCAAGAACAACCCCAAGATCGGCGCCATCCTCTGGGCCGGATACCCCGGCCAGGCCGGCGGGCTCGCCATCGCCAGGGTGCTCTTCGGCGACCACAACCCAGGCGGGAGGCTGCCCGTGACCTGGTACCCGGAAGAGTTCACCAAGGTGCCCATGACCGACATGCGGATGCGCGCCGACCCGGCCACCGGTTACCCCGGCCGGAGCTACCGCTTCTACCAGGGAGAGACTGTCTACAAGTTTGGTTACGGCCTCAGCTACTCCAGCTACTCTCGCCGGCTGCTCTCATCCGGCACGCCCAACACGGACTTGCTCGCAGGCCTGAGCACAATGCCAACACCGGCGGAAGAAGGCGGCGTCGCGAGCTACCATGTCGAACATATTGGCGCCCGAGGGTGCGAGCAGCTCAAGTTCCCGGCCGTGGTCGAGGTGGAAAACCACGGACCCATGGACGGCAAGCACTCGGTGCTCATGTACCTCCGGTGGGCCAACGCAACCGCCGGCCGGCCAGCGAAGCAGCTGATCGGGTTCAGGAGACAGCACCTCAAGGCTGGAGAGAAGGCCAGCCTCACATTTGACATCAGCCCATGTGAGCATTTTAGCAGAGTAAGGAAGGATGGCAACAAGGTGGTAGACAGAGGGTCTCATTTCCTCATGGTTGACATGCATGAGATGGAGATAACATTCGAGGTTTGATCGACCTTTAGTAGATTGCAGCTACGGAATAGAGGTGGATACATACAATGTAATTCCCCCATTGTAGTATAGTTTATATTTGCATTGGTGCGAGTAGAGTACCCATCGGAAATGAGATTTGTAGGCTGTTGTAAGGGATGTGTTCGCCGCTTCTTCAAATAAAGATAAGACCAACCTAGTAGCCCAACAAAAAGACATGTCTTTTTCTCGATACCACCGAGATGGAGAATGCCATGCACATGTAAATTTTGATAACTGATTGCATCACTTCAAAACACCAACTAGTCTTACTACATATAACCAGGCTTGCACCAAACTAAAGTAACAGATAAGCACCTAATTGACCATTCTAGTTTTTGAAATACAGAAATCTACAGACTAGAGAGGGCAAAACACCAATTGCTGTATTATGCTATAACATAGAGAAACAGAGTTGATGCAAACCAGTGCAAATGCTAACTCTTGACTGTTCATCACCAAGCTCATCCAAGCACATCTCCATATCCTCCTGCAGTGCACCCCTTGTGATCATTCAAGTCGCAGAAGAAAAAAAGGAGCAAGGAATGCACCAGCTAGCACAAAGCTGGCTCAAGTCCCTTTTTTCCTTACCATGAACATCTTATTCTTTAGGTCTGGCAGCATGGATATGTGTGCAGAGGATGGGGGAATGAAACTCTTCCATTATCTAAAAGACCAATACATATGTTGAGAATGTGTGCTTCTTGTCATTAGACATCCTTGAAAAGGAGTTGGAATCTGGGTATCCTCTCTGGTGGAAGTGGGCAAGACACTATCAGTTTGCCTTTCATCGCGCCCCTGAATACTGCCTGCCATCAATAGATCACAATGAGCTGAAACGGAAACTACTTGTGTAGCAATGGTGTACAGAAGAACCTGTGACACACAATGCCAATCATCACAGATGAGTTCTGATGCCTTGAATCGGTTAAGTTTTTTTTTTGGGCGGAGACAATTGCATACCAAAAACCTCAGATAAAGGCAGTCTTAAGAAATAAGAATTAAAAAGCCCAATGGACCACCATACTATAATCAGTTCTCCTTTTTTAGTTTGCACCGATTAACATTAATGGATTCCATATACAAATTTAATATTACAACTGTACCAAAATTTGCAGTCCTTTCTTTCAAGAACGGAGGGACTAGATTACAAAGCCTCTGTGTTTCCCTTCCCACCAAGGGTTTGGTGATCATTTGTACAAGGCCAATGGCCTATAAAAGGCACCTCATGGATCGTTTGTAAGCCATCTCTCATATAGAACAAGAGCTCTCCTTAAAGGTGTGGCCTAAAGCTTCTTCAGGTGATCCATTCGGACAACTAGAGGTTCAAGTAAATTTTCCTCTGAGCATTGGTCTTGGATGGAAGGGGTCGGTAAGGAATTCATTTCATGCCGACGGACTGGCCGCCGACACATCTCTGGATTGACACGTTGTACCTGAAGCTACAGCCCTCAATGGGGTTACGCCACGCTCAACTGGGAGTCATGGCTGAACCCGGTTAAAAAAATATCTTGTCTGACTAGACATCTAACAAGTCTCCATGTTGGTAGTTGGACCCAGTTGAGAAGGTTGATTCGTACCATGCCATTTTGTTCCATCAAAAAGGAAACAGGATAGTGCCGTCATTAAAAAATATATCTTTTGAGAAGTTTTACAGCATGCCTTTGGGTTTTTACATGGTCTTCTCCAATTTTGAAAACATATTACAGTAGAGGACCAGTATCCACAGGAAAAATAACCATTTTCATTCAGATTTCCTTTGTTATTCAAACATGTACTCCAATTAACTGTTTGCATGAGATTACACCAAATTGTATAGGATATATCAGCCCTATCATAATATACATTTCTCTGTTCTCTTTACATATATTCTTGATCATGTGGATTCTGAACAGCAATTCACAAATGTATGGACAGATATCTATAATCTATACCTGTGTATAATCTGTAGCTAACTATAGTCAGTCCTCCTTTTTAGTTTGCACAGATTAACATTCATGGATTCCATACAAAAAATTAATATTACAAATGTATCATGAGGATCTGCATTTACCAAGAAAGTACAAGGATTATGATGTTCACATCATTAACTTGCCATTGTCAATAGTCGAACCTGATTACTGAAAGAATTCGAGAAAGTACAGGACTTTGCACCCACTCACCTCAACTACATCAATGAAGTCTTGCTTGCTGCTGAAAGAGCCTATCCATTTTGTGTGATCAGGTGTCCTGTAAATATACAATATAACAAGTTCATCATTCATTTTGCAAGTATAGTATGCCACGAAATAAAACTAATATGATATCCCTGTTGGTGCGTACAATTCAGTATCAACCTAACCAACTCTTTGAAGTTCGATTAAGTTCAGACCGCAGCCACAGATACATTTTCTCATATGTTTGAAAGTTTCTCCATAAATCTTTCATGCAATCTATTTGAAATTCCAAATGAGTCATGTCAAATCTTTTGTAGATCTTGGAATGTGTAGTCATTAATATAAACTCAGTTGTCAGGAGTATCAGAGGAAAATGGATGTCTCTTAGATTTTTTACATCATGATACATATCTATGTGAAACCAACATGAACACAGGGTGGCAATTTTTTTGGAAATAGTAATATCAGCTAACTAGGCATTATTTGAAATACATCAGAGACAGTGGTAACTTTAGGTCGGTGTCATTCAGATACACACAGGTCATTTCAAACTCTGAAGAAAAAGGCTTGGACGGTATCAACATGAATTTATATAGGTATAGAAAAAGTAAGACGGACATATCTAAATAGCATCATAGCAAAGAAAATAACAGAGGAAGATCAAAAACATACCCTGAATCCATTTTCATGTGATGAGCATTGAAGAAAAAAATGGTTGCTGGGACCAACGTGATATCAAAATAGTCAACATACACTTGAATCTCCTCAGAATCCATGTCAACCAATGCTACCGTTGCAAATTTGGATATGTCCCAAGAAGATTTTGCGAGCTGTTGAAACAGCAAGAACAGGATAAAATCAAGAAAATAGCATACACATTACAGAATTCATAAAATTTGATGCAGAAAAGGATGTGAATGAAAAGCTTGCCATCAATAAGTTCAATTAATTTACAAACAATCCTATCAAACAAATGAGGAGAGCATGCATCAACTGATGCAAAAAAGGGCCTCAGTATAGCTGAGCCCAGCACCCCCGCGGAGGCGAGCTGAGGAGAGCATAGCTGCCTCCATCCACCCTGGCCGCCTCGCCTCGCCCGCGCCCCGCCCCTCCCGAACCCCGGTGGCGGCCTCGCCCGTGCCTTGCCGCGCGGCGCCCCTCCCGAGCCCCGGCGGCGATCTCGCCCGTCGCGCCGCGCCCCTCCCAAGCCCTTGCCCCGTCGCGCCGCGCCCCTCCCAAGCCCCGACGGCGGCCTCGCTCGTGCCTCGCCGCACCGCACCCCTCCCGAGCCCCGGCAGCGGCCTCGCCCTCTCCCTCCCCGCCAGGACTCCTCTCCCTGCGCCCCGCCGACCCTCCTCTTCCTCCCTCGCAGTGCACCTCTTCCTCCTCCCTCTTCCTACCAAACAAAGTCTCACCTCAGCATGTATCAACGCATACATTACTAGCAAACAACAGCAAATGCATCTACTCAGCATGTTTACACTGGCCATGTCTTAGGTGGGAACAGCCATGCTAGGTAGGGAATGCAACCAAACACGCCCTAAGAGTGTCCAAGCATTCTTTTCCTCTGCTCCTCTTTTGTTCATGTCGCGTCACTGTAAGACATGTGTATTAACAATCTAGCTTTTACCATGATTGGCAGATTCTTCTTAGAACATACCCAGTAATCCAGTTTAAGGTTAAATCATTTGAATATCAGGTTCTGCCTCTTAACCCTACCCTGCTCAAGGCGACCAAGTTTGTAATTGCATTAGCCCTTAGTGGTTTTCAGAACTACAGGATATACAAACCAGGCTTGTCATCTCATTCCCACAGGGAAAATTATACTACTGAGTACTCCCTCTGTAAACTAATATAAGAGTGTCTAGATTACTAAAGTAGTGTTCTAAATGCTCTTATATTAGTTTACGGAGGGAGTATTTGTGAACAGACAACAGTGCGATCACTCTTAAGAGTAAAGGAAATGACTACCTCGCTGCCCTATAACCTGACAGTAAAAAGTTGAAATCGACTTCAGACAAGGTAGTAACACATAGCTTCATCAGGCCCATGTTCATCACGCGGCAACAGTTTCCTCTCCATAATAAACCTTACAACTTAACTAACAGTGTACTAGAAATCAGCACCTAATCAGGGCAGTACCTGCCAAAACGGCAAGACAAACTAATGTGCATAACAAGACCCTCCAAGAACGTAATCAGACTGAACCAACTGTTCACAGCCACTGTCAAATTCCTACCAATCCAATCACGTCGGCGCAGAAGAAATATAAGGAATCCCCAACGGAGTATTCATGGACCGGCCGGCATGACGAGAACCGGTGGAATCATACGGTAGCTACGGCGGAGAGGATAAGGGAGAGGCGCGGCGCGTCGGCGGCGATGTGCTGCGTACTTACGACGTCGTCGAGCTGGAGGCAGGCGGCGTCGGAGGCGCGGCCGAATCGGAGGACAAGGACCTTGTCGAGCGTGTCGCGGATGGCGGCGTCGACCTCCCGCTTCCGCCGCAGCGTCGGCAGCACCACCGACCCCATCTCGCCCCTCTCTCCCCTCGCCGGACTGCTGCAACCTGCAAGGAATGAAGGAAGGAAGGAATCAACGGATTCCCCACACCTATCCTTCCGCAAACAGGCCTGTCCTTGAAACGGCCCAGAAACGAATATGAGCCTGTTTCAGTCGGCCCTCGAGTAGTCTTCAGCCCAGATTAACAGCCCACACATCATTTTCTTATTCCAAAAATAACCATGTGATGATTTGTTTCTTTAGGAAAAGCCATCATATATAGTTAACTTCCCCTAAAAAAATCATATATCTAACTAACAATGGTTACATCGTATGCTAACAAACTGCTAATCAAGCTTGGGGCATATCTGAGCACAAAAATGGCAAATTGCTCCTACCTAGCCGAGCTAATTCATGAGCCATTGCATTAGACTCCCTACCACAATGCCTAATTAAAATCATACTAAATTTCTTCGTAAAATTACGGTAATGTTCAAAAATCAGAGTCGCCATCACACATTGTCAAGTTTAACTTCATCGCCTTAATCGCGGACACACAATCTATTGGATGATGACATCAAGTCGCATTGCCAAGAATAGACCTTCCTGCAGGGCTGCAGCTGTTGTAACCACATCCGCAACCTGCTCCAGCCTAGCCATTTCCCATGCTAGCAAAGGCACTAGTAGGTTTGCTCTTTTGCACCACAAGCACGTGAGTTATCTTTCTCTTAAGAATGATGCATGGGTTGACGTTAAGGATCTGATAGACATCTTTTTTTCAACAGTTTAACCATGGCTCTGCCTTCTAACAAAGCGAGTAAATTTAGAGTCATTGCTTGTATTGCCATTGATGTATGTCTCGGTGGTGGACCTCCTTCTCATGTGCACACTGCCGTACTTGCCACCAAATATAGTAGCAACACCATATTTAGTGTTTTGTGGTCGTGTCATTGCAGAGGTTGGATTTATTTATCTTATCTAATCGATTCATTGACAATCAAACCTTTTCGTCAAAAATGTCAAGTCCAATATTGAGTACTTTTTTAAGATTGTCTAATATATACCATTGATGAGGCGTGTTAATTAACAACTTACCGAGACAGCTCTATGACCTGCAAACCAAAAAAAGATATGTGTATTATTATTATTATTATTTTATTATTATTATTATTATTATTATAGTCCTACTACTACTATTCTCATTTTCATTCTCATTCTCATTCTCATTATTATTATTATTGTTGTTGTTGTTGTTGTTGTCGTCGTTGTGTCTGTGTGTTTTTCCGCATATTAAATAACATGGTAATAGTACTGTTATCATATAATTAACAAAAAAATACATAACTTTTTTAAATAATTTTTCTGAATTGTATTCCATTTTCTAACTCGGTTCATGTTTACAACTTTAAATACAAAATATGTGTCAACCCATACAACTCCAATATAACCAAACAAAATTATGTGATGGACATGGTTGAATGGTGTGAAGGAGAAAATTACACGTTGGTACCACATTTGGGGCACTAGTGGTGAATTGGTACCAAGATCGGTATTTTTTACGTGTTAGTACCAAGTTTCAGGCTATACGTTGCAAATCGAGCTAAACAAAGTATTTTAATGTATTGATGCCGAAACTGACGACCGAGCCCTGATACGTCTCCAACATATCTATAATTTTTGATGGTTCCATGCTATTATCTTGTCAACTTTGGATGTTTTATATGCATGAATATGCTATTTTATATCTTTTTTGGGACTAACCTATTAACTCAGTGCCAAGTGTCAGTTTCTGTTTTTTCCATGTTTTTTGCCCATTTTCAGACGGAGTCCAAATGGAATGAAACTTTACGATGATTTTTTTTGGACCAAAAGAGACCCCCGAAGCTTTGGAAGAAGGCCAGTAGAGCCACGAGGGAGTCACAAGCCCTGACGCCGCCACCATCACCACCACCACCCCCCCGGTGGTGGCGACCAGGCTTGTGACCTCCTCGTGGGCCCAACTGACGCAATTCCACCGCCATAAATTCCTATAAATTCAGAAACCCCCAAAAAGAAACCTAGATCGGGAGTTCCGCCGTCGCAAGCCTCTGTAGCCACCAAAAACCAATCTGGAGCCCGTTCTGGCACCCTGCCGGAGGGGGAATCCATCTCCGGTGGCCATCTTCATCATCCCGGCGATCTCCATGACGAGGAGGGAGTAGTTCTCCCTCGGGGCTGAGGGTATGTACCAGTAGCTATGTGTTTGATCTCTCTCTCTCGTGTTCTTGAGATGTCTTGATCTCGATGTACCATGGGCTTTGCTACTATAGTTGGATATTATGATGTTCTTCCCCCTCTCCCTTCTTGTAATGAATTGAGTTTCCCCTTTGGAGTTATCTTATCGGATTGAGTCTTTGAGAACACTTGATGTATGTCTTGCACGTGTCTATCTGCTGTGATCAACTTGCGGGTTTGTGACAATTGGGAACCTATGCATATGGGTTGGCACACGTGGATTCATGTGAGTACTTGATGTATGTTTTGGTGATCAACTTGCGGGTTCGTGACATTGAGAACCTATGCACAGGAGTTGGCACACATTTTGACTCTCTGGTAGAAACTTTGGGGCACTCTTTGAAGTTCTATGTGTTGGTTGAATAGATGATTCTGAGATTATGTGATGCATATCGTATAATCATGTCCACGGATACTTGAGGTGAAAATGGAGTATCTAGGTGACATTAGGGTCTTGGTTGATATGTATCTTAAGGTGTTATTCTAGTACGAACTCTATGATAGATCGATCAGAAAGAATAACTTTGTGGTGGTTTTGTACCCGACAATAATCTCTTCGTTTGTTCCCCGCTATTAATGACTTTGGAGTGACTCTTTGTTGCATGTTGAGGGCTAGTTATATGATCCAATTATGTTATCATTGTTGAGAGAACTTCACTAGTGAAAGTATGAACCCTAGGCCTTGTTTCCACGCATTGCAATACCGTTCGTGCTCACTTTTACCATTTGTTACCTTGCTGTTTTTGTAATTTCAGATTACAAAAACCTATATCTACCATCCATATTGCACTTGTATCACCATCTCTTCGCCGAACTAGTGCACCTATGCAACTTACCATTGTATTAGGTGTGTTGGGGACACAAGAGACTCTTTGTTATTTGGTTGCACGGTTGCTTGAGAGAGACCATCTTCATCCTACGCCTCCTGCGGATTGATAAACGTTAGGTCACCCACTTGAGGGAAAATTGCTACTGTCCTACAAACCTCTGCGCTTGGAGGCCCAACAACGTCTACAAGGAGAAGGTTGTGTAGTAGACATCAAGCCCCGTGCGCCGGGCACCACGCTAGGCAACCGGCACGCGCCCGCACGCTGACTAGGACCGGTCTGGTTCAACCGTTCGACCACTCTCTCGTGTCATCATCTTCCTGTGTCGTTGAACCCTAGTTCTCCCGCTCCGGCGATGGCGGCGACGACCTTGGGCAGTGGTGCCGGTGGTAGTTGTTGGAAATATGCCCTAGAGGCAATAATAAAGTAGTTATTATTATATTTCCTAGTTCATGATAATTGTCTATTATTCATGCTATAATTGTATTAACCGGAAACCGTAATACATGTGTGAATATATAGATCACAATGTGTCCCTAGTGAGCCTCTAGTTGGCTAGCTCGTTGATCAATAGATGATCATGGTTTCGTGATCATGGACATTGGATGTCATTGATAACGGGATCACATCATTAGGAGAATGATGTGATGGCCAAGACCCAATCCTAAGCATAGCACTAGATCGTATTGTTCGTCTGGTAAAGCTTTTCTAATGTCAAGTATCATTTCCTTAGACCATGAGATTGTACAACTCCTGGATACCGTAGGAGTGCTTTGGGTGTATCAAACGTCACAACGTAAATGGGTGATTATAAAGGTGCACTACAGGTATCTTCAAAAATGTTTGTTGGGTTTGTACGAATCGAGACTGGGATTTGTCACTCCGTGTGACGGAGAGGTATCTCTGGGCCCACTCGGTAATGCATCATCAAACTGAGCTCAATGTGAATAAGGAGTTAGCCACGGGATGATGTGTTACGGAACAAGTAAAGAGACTTGTCGGTGACGAGATTGAACAAGGTATAGGGATATCGACGATCGAATCTCGGGCAAGTATCATACCGGTAGACAAAGGGAGTTGTATACGGGATTGATTGAATCCCCGACATCGTGGTTCATCCGATGAAGATCATCGTGGAACATGTGGGAGCCAACATGGGTATTGATAACCCACAAGTGTAGGGGATCACAACAGTTTTCGAGGGTAGAGTATTCGACCCAAATTTATTGATTCGCTCACAAGGGGAAGCTAAAGAATATTCTCAAGTATTAGCAGTTGAGTTTATCAGATTCAACCACACCTGAAAGATTAGTGTCTGTAAGCAAAGTATTAGTAGCAAAGTAGTATGATAGCAACGGTGTCAGAAACGATCTGTTGACGGCAGACTATTCCTAACTGTTGTATCAATGGCGCCAGTAAGTTGCACGTGGGCGGAGAACTATTCTTCCCCGACAACGGTGTCGGAAAAGGATCTTGCAACAAGTAACAGCGAAGTAGCAAGGAACAACAGTAGCAGCAGAGTAACAGCTGTAGCAACAGTAGTAACAAAGTGGCCCAATCCCTTTTGTAGAAAGGGACAAGCCAGGACAAAGTAATGTAGCAAGGACCAGTAGTAAAAGACTCGTAGGCACTGGATCGGTGATGGATGAGTATGACGGATGTGATTCATCATGTAACATCTATAACACGGAGAGATAAGTAACTAGCTCCCGCTCGTCAATCTAATGTAGGCATGTATTCCGTATGTAGTCATACGTGCTTACGGAAAAGAACTTGCATGACATCTATTGTCCATCCCTCCCATGGAAGCAGGGTCCTAATGGAAACTACGGGATATTAAGGTTCTCCTTTTAATAAAGAACCGGACCAACGCATTAACACACGGTGAATACATGAACTCCTCATACTATGGTCATCTTCGGGAGTGGTTCCGGCTATTGTCACTCCGGGGTTGTCGGGTCATAACACATAGTAGGTGACTACAACTTGCAAGATAGGATCTAAAACACACATATATTGGCAACAACATAATAGGTTCAGATCTGAAATCATGGCACTCGGGCCCTAGTGACAAACATTAAGCATAGCCAAGTAGTAGCAGCATCAATCTGGAACATAGTGGATACTAGGGATCAATCCCCGTCAAAACTAACTCGATTACATGATAGATCTCATCCAACTCATGACCGTCCAGCAAGCCTACGATGAGATTACTCACGAACGATGAAGAGCATCATGGAATTGTCGATGGAGGAAGGTTGATGATGACGATGGCAACGATCTCCCCTCTCCGGAGCCCGAAACGGACTCCAGATCTGCCCTCGAAATGAAGAACAGGAGATGGCGGCGCCTCCGTATCGTAAAACGCGATGAAACCTTCTCTCTGGTTTTTTTCTGGGCGAGACGGAAGATATAGAGCTGAGTTTGGGGGCGGTGGTTCCACGTGGGCCCCACAAGCCCTCATGGCGCGGCCTAGGGGGATGGCCGCGGCCCAGGGGCCTGTGGCCCACTCGCACGCCCCCTCCGGTGGAACTTTGCGCATGTATTTTTCTTTTATTCCAAAAAAATTCTCCGTAAATTTTTAGGACATTCCAAGAACTTTTATTTATGCACAAAAACAACACAAATGGCAATTCTGCTGAAAATAGTGTCAGTCCGGGTTAGTTCCATTCAAATCATGCAAATTAGAGTCCAAAACAAGGGCAAAAGAGTTCAGAAAAGTAGATACGACGGAGACATATCAACTCCCCCAAGCTTAAAGCCTTGCTTGTCCTCAAGTAATTCAGTTGACAAACTGAAAGAGACAAAAGAAAAACTTTGACGAACTCTGTTTGATCTTGTTGTTGCAACTATGTCTAACTCATATCGAGAGTTTCAGCAAGATCACAAGCAAACCACATAAGCAAATGACATCTAGGTCTCACGATAAACTCATACCAATGGCATAATCAATGATGACCCACAAGTATAGGGGATCAATCGTAGTCCTTTCGATAAGTAAGAGTGTCGAACCCAATGAGGAGGAGAAGGCTCTCATAAACGATTTTCAGCAAGGTAATAAGTGCAAGCACTGAAAGTAGCGGTAACAAGTGATGGTGTAGTGAGGTGAAACGTAGCAAGCGAAAAGTAACAAGTAACAAGTAGTAGCAACGGTGCAGTAAGTGGCCCAATCCCTTTTGTAGCAAGGGACAAGCCTGAACAAAGTCTTATAGGAAGGAAAACGCTCCCGAGGACACACGGGAATTTCTGTCATGCTAGTTTCATCATGTTCATATGATTCGCGTTCGTTACTTTGATAGTTTGATATGTGGGTGGACCGATGCTTGGGAACTGCCCTTACTTGGACAAGCATCCCACTTATGATTAACCCCTCTCGCAAGCATCCGCAACTACGAAAGAAGAATTAAGACAACGTCTAACCATAGCATTAAACTAGTGGATCCAAATCAGCCCCTTACGAAGCAACGCATAGTCTAGGGTTTAAGCTTCTGTCACTCCAGCAACCCATCATCTACTTACTACTCCCCAATGCCTTCCTATAGGCCCAAATATGGTGAAGTGTTATGTAGTCAACGTTCACATAACACCACTAGAGGAAAAACAACATACAACATATCAAAATACCGAACGAATACCAAACTCACATGACTATTATTAGCATGACTTATCACATGTCCTCAGGAACAAAAGTGACTACTCACAAAGCATAATCATAATCATGATCAGTGGTGTAATGAATAGCATCAAGGATCTGAACATAAACTCTTCCACCAAGTAATCCAACTAGCATCAACTACAAAGAGTAATCAACACTACTAGCAACCTTACAAGTACCAATCGGAGTCGCGAGACGGAGATTGGTTACAAGAGATGAACTAGGGATTGGAGAGGAGATGGTGCTGATGAAGATGTTGGTGGAGATGCCTCCCCTCCGACGAAAGGAGTGTTGGTGATGACGATGGCAACGATTTCCCCCTCCGGGAGGGAAGTTTCCCCGGCAGGATCGTCCTGCCGGAGCTCTAGATTGGATCTGCTCAAATTCTGCCTCGTGGCGGCGGCGAAACCACGAAAAAGCTCCCGAATGATTTTTTTCTAGAACGAAACCCTTCATATAGCAAAAGAGGGGGGCCAGTGGGCCGCCAGGGTGCCCACAAGCCCTGTTGCCGCGGCCAGGGGGGTAGGCCGCGGCAACCAGGCTTGTGGGCCCCTGGCACTACAAGGAATATGCTAATACACGACGCTATTTTTTCATCGCTACATCGTCACTGTTTTTAATTTACGACGATCTCACGACGAAAAACCAAGCGTCGAAAACGGAGCGTCACAAATGAACAACAGCGACGTTTTGATCGAAATCGTCGTAACTTTTACGATGATTCCTGGATCGCCGTAACCTTTACGACGATCCTAAATCGTCGTTGGCAATCAAACCCAGTCCTACGTGGCAGTCCTACGTGGCAAAATTACGACGAAATCAAAACATCATGGTTGAAATCAGCCCAACCCATTTCAATTGATCACATGGGCTGATTTTATTTTTTTGGGATTTTTTTTATTGGGCTTCTTTTTGGGCCTTAGCCTATTTACACCCACTTTAGTATTTTTTTGAATTTGTTTGTATCATTATAATTTGGGCCCTGGCCTTTTAGTGGCCAAATACATTTGGTCCAGTTTCAGTTTTGGCCTTTTTTTATTTTTGAATTCAGTAACTTTTTGTTCGAAAACTTGGTTTTATTTCTATTTGTTGGGCCTTTTCAACCCAATTATTTGTCCAATATAAAATCAAACACTATTTCATATTCAAATCAAGAAAACTCCAAGTCGAATTAAAATCATCCATCATATAACATCACATAATACATCTCCCAAGTTTAGATAACACAATACATCTCTCAGGTTCACACAATACATCTCGCAGGTTCACATAATACATCTTCCAGGTTTACATAATACATCCAAACTCCAGTCGTTCTCCTCCTTGGGCTGCATGGCGCCCGCAACAGCCACCTGCTTCTGCATCTCCTCGACGATCCTCTTCAGGTGCTCCATGTTCTCAGGGCCTGCAACAAATAGACAGATTTTAGAACTATGCTGGTGTTTCTTTAATGCTTCCTACAGTATCTAAACTGAACCAACAAACAGCTAGGCCGGTTGTGCGTGTTTGTGTGTGCCTGCTTGTGCATGCATATGACCTGCTAGCTGCCTGTGTGTGTACTCAGCTTCTCAACAAGCTCTCTAACTATGTACTCTAAGTACAAGATTATTACATGGAGATGCCGAAGAAGAGATAACAGTATTTTGCCCGAAGTGATAACCATGTACTCCCATTAATTTCACGCATTTTCAATATTTGATTTTTCACAAACACCCAAGGACCAGTTGAGTTTGATGAACAAGAATGAATGCACCTGGTTAAGCTCAGATGCATCCAGCAAAAGGGGAAAATTAGTGTACCAAATCAAATAGGCATAAAACACAGGTCAAAGTGCAGAGTATAAGCATGGAATACTTGTATTGAACGATATTGCCGACACTTAATTATAAAGCAACTCCAACTTGTACTCAACCATATATGCATAGCTCTGTTCAGTATTTTCACCTGGAATGATTCATGGGTGGGGGCATCTAAATTATCAACAAATTGAGAAACACTTATTTGGAGTTGGATATGAAGAAGTACTGCTTTCACATATTCATTTCTTAACTCATAGTGATACACATGATGTAAAACGCCAATAGAAGGGACTACTACAATTGAGAATTACAACAACGATTTGCTAGAGCACACAACTCATACCAGCAAACAAAATTCACCTTTGGGGTTGAGGAACTGGATGACGAGGTCGTCCTTGAAGATGTTGACCTCCTCGATGGCCAGGGTGGTGTTCACGCCCACCCTCTTGAGCATGCTCTGCAGCCGCTTGTCGTTCGTGGTCGCCGTCTTGTGCACCGCCTTCTTCTTCCTGCACCGAGAACCACAAACCACATGTAATCCTTTCAGCTTGTGGCAGCAAAAGACATGTGCGCACCATCCTGATCATGTATCTGTATGTATGAGAAAATGTTAGCATGCCAATCAGCTTGCGTGGGGGTTGCACAATAAATAATAAAAGGAAAAGGAAATATTGGTGATGTGGTACAATATGTTCTCTCCTGCATGAAAGGATTAACTAAAAGTTGCAGTAAAATATCTGCTCAGATGAAATTTCTTGGTCTGATCAAGTGAACCTATATATAAGATTAACTTTGCGAACACCCCATGTCTATAAGTAAATAGACTTCAAGAATTTATAATGTTATCTTTAAGAAATATGATGTTGGAGGGGTACGAAATTGTTGTTAATATTGGAAATAAGTGATGACACAGAGAACTGCAGTCCTGAAACCACATACCAGAAGAATCAAATTGAGAACCCTATATATTAATTTGCAACAGAGTTTGTAAGCAAAAGCGCTGAAATAAAAAGGACCAGCTCCAAACCAGAAAATGATAGATGGCCATTAGAATGGCTACACATATTAATAAATCGTGTGATGAACTGATGAACTGTAGCTCCGAATTATAACAGCTACTTCTACCATCAAGGGAATGTACACCAATCAGGACAAGGAATTCAACTTAGTTAATATAATAAAATTGGTTAAGTATAAAAAAAGTATACATCCGAACACGACTTCCATGCTATTTCCAGCATCCTGATTTCTGCAATATTTGTTATAGTTTTACTGGAATGCATTAGCTGGATATTATTTTATTCTGGGACATTATTTTAACTTGTTATCTTGTGAACAGTAAAGGTATTCTGTAAACTTGTGTGATGAACTGATGATCCTGTGAGCTGGGAGAATGATTTAATGGCTCGAGGTCATTTTAACGGATGTGGTCATGTGCAGTTCTATTTATAATATCATTATTTCCCATGTATCGAATGTATCGAATTAAATCAGTACAAAAAAGCGCGAGTTCCATGGCAGAAGTGTAATGATGAAAGCTGACTTCAGTATGTTAGTCAAATCTATGTCACTCAGTGCAATGACAAGTATGCATAATATATTACATTTCCAAACAGTACTTCCCATACGATGATGTGAATGAATGGTAAAATCCCCAGCAGTCATCGTTAAGTTGTGTTCTCTTCAATGTATGTTAAATATGCAGGAGGTAAAAATGACAGTTATCTACATCCATTGCAAACAGACTTATAAAGAAGAATACTTGATCTATTTACTGATTTTACCAACAGGTTAAGTTGTGTTCTCTTCAATTTACTAATTTAATCAGTGCAAACTCCGTGGCATTGCAACAATCCAACTAAGCTACACCAGTATCCCAGCGTCCTTGCAAGACCGTACCTCGCGCAGGTTCCCTGCATTGCCCAAACCGGGGCTCCTAGTGGTTGACGCGGTCGCACGGGACTTCCTCGACGGCAGCATGCCTAACCTGCCTAAGCAAGAACATGTGCAAGATATTACTACCATGGCTCATTTCATTCTAAAAAAACCCAACTCAATTGAAGAAAAGGCAGAACATGGAAGAGGAAGGGGAAAGATACAACCATCCAAGCCGTGGTATTACGTGAACTTGACGGCGGAGGAAGGGTAGGGGACGCCGGCATGGCGCGGCAGTGGGACGCGACCTACGTGGATGCCCGGGTGACGGAGCGCGGCGGCGGTCGGCGGCGACGCCATGGTGGCACTGGTCGGTAGGTGGAGGAGGAAAAGAGAGGCAGGTGTAGACCATGCCACGGGCTGAGCTTTGTACCAAACTCCATCAGATCAGATCAGCCCTATGACCCATCCATGGATGGAGGCCACGAGATGAAATCGAGAGAGGGGGAGGCGAACCTTGCTGCTGCTGCTTGTACTTGTCCTTGTCGTTTCTCACCTGTCAACCAAGAAACAGAGTTGCTACCTCGAACTGGTGTTTGGGCTGCTCGGGGAGGCTGGCGACGCGGCCGGAGCGCCGGGTCGGGGCGTCTACCGGCGGCGGCCCTCGAGGCATCCGCTTCGCAGATTTGACCTGCGACACGGACTGGAAAAAGCCCGGAGATTCAAACAAAAAAATGAAGGAAGGCACAACCTAGAGACGAATCGAGTGTGGAGGAGGCCAGAGGGGGAGGGCGAGCGATCTGACCAGCGAGGGCTTGGGGCGGCGGCAGCGGCCCTGAGGGCGGCGGAGAGGTGGTGCATTGTGCACCTCCACCTGAATACCGAAATAACGTGAATCAACTGCAGATGGTCAGGTTAAAAAAATTTAAAGGTGGCACTACATGATCTGCATATCTTTGGAAGACAAATACACAGTGATTGGTTCACACAGGAACTGAAACAATGATGCCGGTTACAGCACAAAGTCATTCTCCTGTCCATAGCAGTGCTAATATCCAGTATAACCGACACGCTCATAGGCCCATAGCCATACACGATGGAAAAGATAGCTGCATTAATCTCTGACACTTAATCCCACCGAAGAGCACATGGATCCAGTCCTCACAGAGGTACAGTTAGCACACACTGAATTTTGTTTCAACTAAAATCACCTAGTACATTTTTGAAGGATTTTATACAGTTCACACAGCCTGCAACACAGTTAACAAGATTACTCATCGACTCCTAAATCTCCTGCAGTTTCTGAAGTACCAGGTGAGGTCCAAAAAATACACCGCAATTATTTCCAACTGCATTGTTTCCATAGAGCAAAGCACCATGAGTTTTGTAATTAGATGCTCGACTCCTGTATATGTAAATTTCATATTTCTTTTTATTGGTCCGTTGTTCTAACAAGTGGCGGTAAGGAAGGCGGCAGAACCATTTAGTCAATACTTCACTTAAAACTCCCAATAACAAATAACTACAGTTTAACTAATTATCATCTCTCCCTCTGTCAGAAGTCTAAAGTAGAAATAACCCAAGTTGTTTATGTTGATTATGAATCTTGCATGAACAGGAAGAGGAAAGTACCAAAATCAAAAGTTGCTGCCGGTGTGCATCTACAGGCCAAACCATATCGCCAGATCTTCTTTATTTGTAAAGAGACTCTTGGTTGCTCTAGGTATGAGTGTCATGCATCCCTAACTCAGCATAAAGCAAATACTACGTAAACTTTGCAAATTTCGGCTCAAGCAACTACTCAAAATTATATCTAGCCTGGCAAGTAAAACGGTGTCATTTTTCTTATCATTTTTCAGGGAGGCCACTCAGCTTTGTACAAAAGTAGAGTCACCCCAAAGTAGCTGTGCAAGCACTATCTCAGACCAACCTGATTTAACTCCAAGATCCGTATCACTGCCACCAGGGCCTCCAGGTCTCTTAGGCCCCATAGGCCAACAACCCCTTCCACGACGGTCCAACTCAGTCAGTTATCCCTTGTCTGGATTGATAACAGAAAATGTAGAAAATAAAATCAGTGGAATGTTTGACAATAGAATGTATTTGGCTGTAGTAACTCTTAACCAGTAGTGTCTCTAATGTTTACCAATGGCACTATGGAAAAATTCTCAACCAGTAGTGTATTTCAACCAGTAGTGTATTTCAGGGAAATGGTTGACAATAGAATGTATTTGGCTGTAGTAACTCTCAACAAGTAGTGTCTCTAATGTTTTCCAATGGCACTATGGAAAAATTCCACTTTGTGAAACAAAATCTTACTGCTATTGGTCTATCATCTAAATTTTGGTTGACCAACCAAGGTCTTCTGTTTTGGTCTCAGTTATCATACTTACTAGATAATGTTGTCATACTTACTAAATTCAAAGCAAACAAAATATTTTACACGTGGAAATACATGAAATGTTTGAGCAACTGCACCTAGTCCTCAATCAGCTAGAGCGCTCCTTCCACGGCCAAACATAATGCATGTGATGAACCACCGCCAGGGCCCCTTCCACAGCCGCCCGGGGTCGATGGCGAGCACGTTGAGCACGACGGAGAGGGAGGCGAGGCTGCAGAAGGCCGGCTCCGATTGCGTTTGGAAGTAGGAGATGAGGTTGAAGAAGCCCTCCATGGTCGCGCCCTGTAGTGCCTCCATGGTACACTACATCACAAGACTAGTCCAAGTACAGTACATCACAACACAGTAGAAGAAATCAATCTAATTTCTGAATGCAATCAAACGGAAAATAGCTACTAGCAATATGCGTTAGGTACTTTGAGCTCTCATCATCAGGCATTGCAGCAGCAAACAAGCTAGCAGAGGAGAAAATGTTTAAATAGGGGAGAAGAAAAGTGGGCTGAACCGAACCCGAACAGAAGCTTCTTCGTCATGCACACGAACAACAGCTTAGCTTTTCCATGGACCATCCCCAATCGCACAAGAAGGGACCCAATGAACGACACTGACATCGCCGAGGGGCACTGAGCGGATCCTGACGGAGTCGACCACGCCGAAGGTGGTGAACTCCTTGGTGAGCGCCTTCTTCTTAGTCCGCAGGGGCAGGTTCTCGATGAAGACGGTCCTGAGCAGCTTGCCCTCGTCGTCGAACACCTCGTCGTCATCGCCCCTGGAGTCCACCGCCTCGACGTCGTGGGGCGCCTTCCTCTTGTCCCCAACCACAAGCTGCGGCCGTACCTCCTCCTCCGCGGGCGCCGCCACCAGCGTCCACCGCTCGTACCCGGACTCCACCTCGTCCCGCTTCCTCTTGCGCCGCGCTGGCGGCCCCTCCCCCTCCCCCTCGCCCGGTTCATCCGAGACGGCTCCGCGGCCTCCGCCTCAGCCTCGGGCCGCTTCGAGGGCTTGCGCGCCTGCGTTGGGACGGCGGATGCAGGGGTTGGCGGGGGAGCGCGGGGGGCTCCTCCGGGGCGGACTCCTTGCGGCAGCTCCGGATCAGAGGTGGGGGGAGCCGATGGCTCTGGAGGAAGGGAGAGACTAGATCGGGAGGAAGGGTGCGATGGGGGTGGTGGTGTGAGCTAGGGTTTGCTGCGGGTGGGGTATCTTTTTTTTCTGGATAGATGGATGGATGGATGTGGGTTGGAGATATGGATGGATGGATGGATAGACGCCATGTCATCGATCTATGGCAAGATTTTTTATTGGTTTGGAAAATCAATGATTTAAAATAGTTTCTGAAACATCTATCAAAAATATTTTGCAAAAGGGCACCACACAAATTTTTACTAGAGTTAGACCACATTTTATGGATGAGGACCAATTTGTATGCATTTTCGATCTTTCTAGGTTTTTTTAATCATTTTCCGAGTGGCAAAATGATTTTTTTGTGAAGAACCTACCAAATATTTGTTGCAAAATTGGACTCCATCAATTTTCTAAAATACTAGTCCATATTTATGATCCAAAGTATTTATGAAAAAAATTCGAGAATTTTTGGAATGACAGAATAGTAGGTTGCTTCACAAACTAGGATAAGATCGGATAGAATGGACCCACGAGTGACACGTCAACATAGTTAGAACATGTTATGACATTTTTACAATCGTCGTAAAAGTTATGACGATCTCATATTATGCGGTTACGATGTTTTTGACTCACATCATCATAATTTATATGTAGATTTGATCCACTCAAACGGTTTGCGACGATCTCGGATGAAATCGTCATAGATTTATGACGAATTCATCAACGACATCTTAAAAAACGTCATGTATGAGCATATTTGTTGTAGTATGGTTGCTCCCCTCTGACACTTCTTCCGCCCAGTATTTTTATAAAATCCAAAAAAAATCCACGTTGATTTTCAGGACATTTGGAGTTGCGCAGAATAGAGCACTCAGACTTGCTCCTTTTCCAGTCCAGAATTCCAGCTGCCGGTATTCTCCCTCTTCAAATAAACCTTGCAAAATAAGAGAGAAAAGGCATAAGTAAGGTTCCACAAAGTATAATAACAGTCCATAAAGCGATAAATATCAACATGAAAGCATGATGCAAAATGGACGTATCAACTCCCCCAAGCTTAGACCTCGCTTGTCCTCAAGCGAAAACCAAGACCCAAAACATGTCCACATGTTTAGGGATGAAGGTGTCGATAAAACAAAATACGGACATGAGGGCATCATGATCACACATAGAGCAGCAATACATCATAGATATTCTTATGGGAAAGTAACAATTCCTTCACAAAGCAAAGTATGAAACAAAAACCTTACCGAGAAGTAGCCAACAACAGTCCATAGTCATTGAAGCAATTGCAATTTATCATATTATCAGAAAGAGTCAAATGAGAGCTTGTAAGGAAAATCCACATACTCAATCATCTCTTTTGTTTTGCACAATTGTTACAACTCACGTGGTACTCATGATATCAAAGTTTTAGTTGGACACAGAGAAAGATAGGGGCTTATAATTTTGCCTCCCAACCATTTACCTCAAGGGTAAAGTCAACAATAATAAAGCATAAGTACTCAGCTCCAAGTTGATATATGAATATAGATCTTTCCCAAGCATATGACGTTCACCAAGAAAAAGGGCTAAACAAGGAATTGGTGAAGATCACCATGAGTCTTACAAGGGCGAAAAGTAAAGGTATAAGATAGGCCCTTCGCAGAGGGAAGCAGAGGTTGTCATTCGCTTTTGAGGTTTGGATGCGTGTCCTCTTAGTGCGGAGGAACGTCACTTTATATTGCCTCCTGTGATAAAGAACTTTATTATGCAGTCTGTCGCTTTTATGTCTTCCTCATCACAGGTTCGTACAAAGCTTATTTTCCACACACTAATAGACCATACATATTAGTGAGCAATTTTTATTGCTTGCACCGATGACAACTTACTTGAGGGATCTTATTCAATCCATAGGTAGGTATGGTGGACACTCATGACAAAACTGGGTTGAAGGTTTATGGATGCACAAGTAGTATCTCTACTTGGTGCATGAGTTTTGGCTAATATGAGGTGGAAGCAATCGTCACATGCTAAGGGATCTCTAATCATATAACATTGTTTGGAACTAAGCAAACACAATTCATTATGTTGTCTTCCTTGTCCAACATCTACTTCTAGGCATGCAATAGTTTGGTGAGTGCTCACAATTATAGAAAGTGTCTAAGATGATATATTTATATGTGAACCTGTCTTTCCTTATTAATTCTTATTAATTGCAACAATGACTGAGGTCTATGTTGGTCTACTCTCAACAAGTTTCAATCATCATACTTGTTATATGTGAAGCTATCACTTTCCATAAGATCATCTCATGATCTTTCATGCTATCGTTCTTTTCATACTTTTATCATGGCACAAAACAAAGCCCTTGACTAAGATACTCTTTATTATATAGCTCGCAAGCTTGAATACATCGGGGGAGACACAAGGCAAAAGACTCAAACTAAACGCTAAGGACTTATTCCACTGAGAGAAGAAATAAAAACTGAAAAGGAAAGAACTAAAACAAAGGTAAAAGCAAAAGATATAAAGGTGATAAGATACCAAGGCAACTCCCCCAAGCTTGGCAAAATCCAAGGGGATTGCCCATACCAATGCTTAGTTGTCTTCCTTTGGTGGTGATGGTGGTGGTGTTGTTGAAGTAGTCTTCGCCTTTGATTCTAAGAGAGCTATCAATCTTTGATTTATACCTTTGAGATCTGCGACATGGTTTTCCAGCAAAACAACTTCACGAGAAAGGGAAATATTGCAAGCACGAGTTGTTTCACAAAACCTCAAGAGTTCAATGAAGGAAGGAGACAACACGTGGAGGAAGGGTTGGAGAAAGTCTACTCCTTCAACGTCTTCAATGTTGAACCTAGGTTGAGCTTCCTCCCTAGCTTGGGTTTTCTCCTTAGTTTTGTCCCTGGCGTTCGTGACTTCTACTCTTTTCAGATCATCATCTTCTTCTTCATGAACTTGAGGGAGATTATTCTCCCCAACAGATTCCTGAGACATCTTTCCTCTGAATCTGCTGCAGACAACAGGCTCGAAACGAAAACAGAGGAAAACTGCGCGATACGGAGATCAAAACCCTCGGGCGTATATATAGTGATTTTTTCTCGACCAGGAGGAGTGCTCCACAAGAAAATGGAGTTCGGGAGGCACACGAGATGCCCACAAGCCCTGTTGCCGCGGCCAGGGGGTGGCCGCGGCAACCAAGCTTGTGGTTGCCTCGTGCGCTCTCCGGACTGCTTTTTATTTTTCTAATTTTCCAAAAATTCCAAAATGGAGAAAATTTCCTATTGGAAAAGTTTCGGAGTCCAATTACTTACCGAAACAGATACCTCTTGGTTTTCAGGGTCTGAAACAGGCTGATAAACATCCCTTATGTACTCCTCTGGAGTTATGATATTGATGATATTGGTCTCAACATTTATGGGAGTACCAGAGATATAATGCTTGATTCTTTGCCCGTTTACCACTCTAGGAAAATTGCCTTCCGTGTTATTGATTTTGATGGCACCGGAACGATATACTTCCTCGACAACGTAGGGACCTTCCCATTTAGAGAGAAGCTTGCCTGCGAAGAATCTTAAACGAGAATTGTATAGCGGGACATAATCACCTACATTGAACTCTCGTTTTTGTATTCTTTTATCGTGCCATCTCTTAACCTTTTCCTTGAACAACTTGGCATTCTCATATGCCTGGGCCCTCCATTCATATAATGAGCTGATATCAAACAACCGCTTCTCACCGGCAAGTTTGAAATCGAAGTTGAGCTCTTTGATTGCCCAATAAGCTTTGTGTTCAATCTCAAGAGGTAAATGCCAGGCCTTACCGTAAACCATTTTATACGGCGACATGCCCATGGGATTCTTATAAGCAGTCCTATAAGCCCATAGTGCATCGTCAAGTTTGCTAGACCAATTCTTTCGAGATCTATTGACGGTCTTTTGTAAGATCAATTTGATCTCCCTATTACTCAACTCGACTTGACCACTAGACTGAGGATGATAAGGATATGCAACTCTATGGTTGACATCATACTTAGCGAGCATCTTGCGGAAAACACCATGAATGAAGTGTGAACCGCCATCAGTCATCAGATATCTAGGGACTCCAAATCTTGGGAAAATGACTTCTTTAAGCATCTTAATAGAGGTGTGGTGATCAACATTCTTAGTGGGGATAGCCTCTACCCACTTAGTGACATAATCCACAACAACTAAGATGTGAGTGTACCTATTGGAATTCGGGAAAGGTCCCATATAATCAAAGCCCCAGACATCAAATGGTTTAATGACCAGTGAATAGTTCATAGGCATTTCCTGACGCTTACTGATGTTCCCTATTCTTTGGCATTCGTCACAAGACAGGACAAACTTGCGGGCATCCTTGAAGAGCGTGGGCCAATAGAAACCTGATTGCAATACCTTATGAGCAGTTCTTTCTCCAGCATGGTGTCCTCCGTAAGCCTCGGAATGACACTTCTGCAGGATCTGTCCCTGTTCATGTTCAGGCACACAACGTCTAATAACACCATCTACTCCTTCCTTATAGAGGTGAGGATCATCCCAAAAGTAGTGTCTCAAATCAAAGAAGAATTTCTTCTTTTGCTGGTAGGTGAAACTGGGTGGTATGTATTTGGCTACGATATAGTTTGCGTAATCAGCATACCATGGTGCACTATGTGAAGTGCGGATGACATTCAATTGCTCATCAGGAAAACTATCATCAATAGGTCATGGGTCATCAAGGACATTCTCTATCCTAGACAAGTTATATGCTACAGGGTTATCAGCACCCTTTCGGTCAACAACATGCAAATCGAATTCCTGTAGCAGAAGAACCCATCTGATTAGCCTAGGCTTAGCGTCCTTCTTCTCCATGAGGTACTTAATAGCAGCATGATCAGAGTGAATAGTGACTTTGGAGTCAACTATATAAGATGTGAACTTTTCACATGCAAACACGACTGCTAAAAACTGCTTCTCCGTGGTGGCATAGTTTCTTTGGGCACTGTCTAGAGTTTTACCAGCGTAGGGAATGACATTCAACTTCTTGTCAACTCTTTGTCCTAGAACAGCACCAACAGCATAATCACTAGCATCGCACATGATTTCAAAGGGCAAGTTCCAATCAAGTGGTTGAACAATAGGTGCGGTTATCAAAGCCTTCTTAAGTATTTTGAAAGCTTCCTCACAATCCTCATTAAAAACAAAAGGAACATCCTTCTGCAAGAGGTTGGTAAGAGGCCTAGAAATCTTAGAGAAGTCTTTAATGAACCTTCTATAGAAACCAGCATGGCCTAGGAAACTTCGTATACCTCTGATATCTGTGGGGCAAGGCATTTTCTCAATTGCATCAACCTTAGCCTTATCAACTTCAATGCCTCTCTCTGAGATTTTGTGTCATAAGACGATGCCTTCATTAACCATGAAGTGGCACTTCTCTCAGTTCAAGACAAGGTTGGTATCTTTGCATCTCTGTAAGACTCGATCAAGGTTGCTGAGGCAATCGTCAAAGGAAGAACCGTAGACGGAGAAATCATCCATGAAAACCTCTACAATCTTTTGACAAAAGTTAGAGAATATACCCATCATACATCTTTGTAAGGTGGCAGGTGCATTGCACAAGCCAAAAGCCATACATCTATAAGAAAAGGTACCGAAGGGGCATGTGAAGGTGGTTTTCTCTTGGTCATATTGTGCAACAGGTATTTGCGAGAAACCTGAATAACCATCTAGAAAGCAGAAGTGCGTGTGTTTAGATAGCCTTTCTAGCATCTGGTCGATGAAGAGTAAAGGATAATGGTCCTTCCTAGTTGCCTTGTTTAGTTTCCGGAAGTCTATCACCATCCTATAGCCAGTAATATTCCTCTGCGGGATTTGTTCATCCTTATCATTAGGAACGATAGTGATACCTCCCTTCTTAGGTACGCAATGTACTGGACTTACCCAATCACTATGAGCAATAGGATAGATGGTTCTTGCTTCCAGAAGCTTTAATATTTCTTTTCTCACAACCTCTTTCATCCTCGGATTTAATCTCCCTTGATGATCAGCAACTGGCTTGGAATCAGGATCAATTTTAATCTTGTGCTGACATAGAGTGGGACTAATACCCTTAAGATCATCAAGAGTATATCCAATAGCAGCACGATGCTTCCTCAAGGTTTTTAATAACTTCTTCTCTTCGTGATCCGAGAGGCGAGCACTAATAATAACAGGATATATCTCCTTCTCATCAAGATAGGCATACTTAAGAGTATCTGGTAACGGTTTTAGCTCGAACACAGGATCTCCCTTTGGCGGGGGAGGATCCCCAAGCAGTTCAACAGGCAAATTATTCTTGAGAATATGATATTGTTCTAAGACAATTTTATCTATCTCATCTCTTTCCTCCATATGCATATCATTTTCATGCTCAAGCAGATATTTCTCTAAAGGATCCGTAGGAGGTACGACAATAGAGGCAAGAGCAATGATTTCATCCCTACCAGAATACTCTTTTTCATGGGGTTGTCTTCCAAACTTGGAGAAGTTAAATTCATAAGACACACCCTCGAAACTAACCGTGACAGTATGCTTAATGCAATCAATGTGAGCATTGATAGTGTTGAGAAAGGGTCTACCAAATATGATGGGACAAAAGCTATCTTGTGCAGTACCAAGGACGAGGAAATCAGTAGGATACTTCGTCTTACCACACAGGACTTCTACGTCTCTCACAATTCCCAGAGGGCAGATAGTGTCTCTATTAGCTAGTGTAATAGTGACATCAATGGGTTCTAACTCAGCAGGTGCAATCTCATCTTTGATTTCATCATATAGGGAACGGGGTATTGCACTAACACTAGCTCCCATATCACATAAACCATGGTAACAGTGTTCTCCTATCTTGACAGAAACAACGGGCAGGCCAACTACAGGTCTGTATTTGTCTTTCACGTGAGGTTTAGCAATTCTAGCGGAGTCCTCACAGAATTTGATAACATGCCCGTCTATGTCTTCGGCTAAGAGATCTTTGATAATAGCAACACTAGGTTCAACTCTAATTTCCTCAAGGGGTGCAAGTGGTCTAATGTAACCCCTACGTATCATAGTTGGAGCTTTAGAATAATCCTTTATCCTAGCAGGGTAAGGTGGTTTCTCAACGTAGGCACAAGGAACAACAGGATCACTAAAAGCAATGACTTTCTCCTCAACTAGATTGGTTTTGACTATGTTGCTTTCTACAGGAGGATGATATTTAAACCACTTCTCTTTGGGAAGATTAACATGATCAACAAAATATTCACATAGAGAAGCTACTTTCTCAGAGTCAAGTCCATACTTAGCGCTAAAATCTCTAGAAGTGTTTGTCTCAACAAAAGATTTAACGCAATCAAACTGGAAATTCATACCTGACTCCTTACCTTCTTACAGCTCCCAATCTTCAGAGTTACGTTTGATTCTTTCCAATAGATTCCACTTGTGATCAATATCCTTCTTCATAAAAGAACCGGTACAAGAAGTGTCAAGCATGGTACGATCTTCATGAGAAAGCCGAGCATAAAAGTTTTGAGTGATAATTTATCTCGAGAGATCATGATTGGGGCAGGAATATAGCATTGATTTAAGCCTCCCCCAAGCTTGAGCTATGCTTTCCCTGTCACGAGGCCAAAAGTTATATATATACTTCCGATCACAATGTACTAAATGCATAGGATAAAACTTTTGATGAAATTCCAATTTCAACCGATTGTAGTCCCATGATCCAGTATCATCACATAGCCTATACCATGTCAGCGCCTTATCCTTCAAAGATAAAGGAAATACTTTATTCTTTACCTCATCCTCGGGCAAACCTGCAAGCTTAAATAAACCACAAACTTCATCTACATAGATCAGATGCAAGTCTCGATGTGATGATCCATCTCCTCTAAAAGGATTAGCCAGCAGTTTTTCAAGCATAACCGAAGGAATTTCATAAAAGATATTTTCAGTAGGTACCTCAGGTTGAGGAGAAACTCCTCGTGCTTCCGTTTGTGGTGAATATACCCCAAAAAAAACTCCTCAAAGGAATAGTTTCCATAGTGAGAAGTGACAATAAATTTCAGCATAGTATATAAATGTTTCCTTAGCAAATTCCACTTACCAAAGGCGCTTTCCTCCCCGGCAACACGCCAGGAAAGAGTCTTGATGACCCACAAGTATAGGGGATCAATCGTAGTCCTTTCGATAAGTAAGAGTGTCGAACCCAACAAGGAGGAGAAGGCTCTGATAATCGGTTTTCAGCAAGGTAATAACTGCAAGCACTGAAAGTAGGGGTAACAAGTGATGGTGTAGTGAGGTGAAACGTAGCAAGCGAAAAGTAACAAGTAACAAGTAGTAGAAACGGTGCAGCAAGTGGCCCAATCCCTTTTGTAGCAAGGGACAAGCCTGAACAAAGTCTTATAGGAAGGAAAACGCTCCCGAGGACACACGGGAATTTCTGTCATGCTAGTTTCATCATGTTCATATGATTCGCGTTCGCTACTTTGATAGTTTCATATGTGGGTGGACCGGCGCTTGGGTACTGCCCTTACTTTGACAAGCATCCCACTTATGATTAACCCCTCTCGCAAGCATCCGCAACTACGAAAGAAGAATTAAGACAATGTCTAACCATAGCATTAAACTAGTGGATCCAAATCAGCCCCTTACGAAGCAACGCATAGACTGGGGTTTAAGCTTCTGTCACTCCAGCAACCCATCATCTACTTACTACTCCCCAATGCCTTCCTCTAGGCCCAAATATGGTGAAGTGTTATGTAGTCGACGTTCACATAACACCACTAGAGGAAAAACAACATACAACATATCAAAATACCGAACGAATACCAAACTCACATGACTATTATTAGCATGACTTATCCCAAGGCCTCAGGAACAAAAGTGACTACTCACAAAGCATAATCATAATCATGATCAGAGGTGTAATGAATAGCATCAAGGATCTGAACATAAACTCTTCCATCAAGTAATCCAACTAGCATCAACTACAAAGAGTAATCAACACTACTAGCAACCTTACAAGTACCAATCGGAGTCGCGAGATGGAGATTGGTTACAAGAGATAAACTAGGGATTGGAGAGGAGATGGTGCTGATGAAGATGTTGGTGGAGATGCCTCCCCTCCAATGAGAGGAGTGTTGGTGATGACGATGGCGACGATTTCCCCCTCTGGGAGGGAAGTTTCCCCGGCAGGATCGTCCTGCCGGAGCTCTAGATTGGATCTGCTCAAGTTCCACCTCGTGGCGGCGGCGAAACCACGAAAAAGCTCCCGAATGATTTTTTCTGAAACGAAACCCTTCATATAGCAAAAGAGGGGGGCCAGTGGGCCGCCAGGGTGCCCACAAGCCCTGTTGTCGCGGCTAGGGGGGTAGGCCGCGGCAACCAGGCTTGTTGGCCCCTGGTTTCTCCCCTCTGACACTTCTTTCGCACAGTATTTTTTATAAAATCCAAAAAAATCCACGTTGATTTTTAGGACATTTGGAGTTGCGCAAAATAGAGCACTCAGACTTGCTCCTTTTCCAGTCCAGAATACCAGCAGCCGATATTCTCCCTCTTCAAATAAACCTTGCAAAATAAGAGAGAAAATGCATAAGTAAGGTTCCACAAAGTATAATAACAGTCCATAAAGCGATAAATATCAACATGAAAGCATGATGCAAAATGGACGTATCAATCAACTAGCGAGCAAATAATAATAAGCCTCAAATGTCAACACTTCAATCAAAACAACATGAAGCAGTACGAATAGATGGTATCTCGCTAGCTCTTTATGAGACCGCAAAACATAAATGCAGAGCACCTTCAAAGACCAAGGGCTGACTAAACATTGTAATTCATGGCAATGAAGATCCAGTCACAGTCATACTCAACACAGTTAAAAGCAAAGCACAAAAATGATAGAGGTGCTCTCTAATTGGTGCTTTTGTAAGAGGAGGATGACTCAACAGGAACATAATGAGACAGACCCTTCGCAGAGGGAAGCATTGATTTGCAGAGGTGCCATAGCTCTAGCTTTTAAAACAGAGATAATAATTTTGGGTGGCATGCTTTCATTGTCAACGCAATGACTAAGAGTTCTCAACATCTTCCATGCTACACATGCTATAGGCGGTTCCCAAACAGAAAAGTAAAGTTTTGACTCCCCCACCACCAATCAATCACACTCCACGGCTAGCCGAATCCTCGGGTACTGTCCATACCAACATCAATCCTGGGGGAGTTTTGTTTGCAATTATCTTTTCGATTTGAGCATGGAACTGGGAATTCCAATTACCGGCCCCTTTCTCGTGAATGATAGTGAATAAACACATATCGAGGATAACACGCCTAGTATGGAAGATACTAATAGCCCCCTGTCACCACATGAGCGATTCGGGCATGCAAAACAGATTATTTCTTGAAGGTTTAGAGAGTGGCACATGCAAATTTACTTGGAACGGCAGGTAGATACCGCACATAGGTAGGTATGGTGGACTCATAAGGCACAACTTTGGGTTTATGGAGGTGGGTGCACAAGCAGCATTCCCGCTTAGTACAAGTGAAGGCTAGCAAAAGACTGGGAAGCGACCAACTAGAGAGCGACAACAATCATCAAAATGCATTGAGATTAACTAACATTGAGTGCAAGCATGAGTAGGACATAAATCACCATGAACATGCATATCATAGAGGCTATGTTGATTTTGTTTCAACTACATGCGTGAACATGCGCCAAGTCAAGCCACTTGAAACATTCAAAGGAGGATACCATCCTATCATACTACATCATAGTCATCTCAACATTCATGTGGGCAACCAAGACAAACCATTATAAGCTCCTAGCTAAGTAAGCATGGCATAAGCAACTATGATCTCTAAGTTGTCATTGCAAACATGTTTCTCTCACAACATAGCTGAATCAGGCATGATGAGCTAGTCATATTTACAAAAACAAAATAGATCGAGTTCATACCAGCTTTTCCAGGCTCAGTCACTTCATCATATATCGTCATTATTGCCTTTCACTTGCACGACCGAATTATGTGAACAATAATATGCGTGCTCGTGCATTGGACTACGCTGGAATCTGCAGGCAAACACAAAGGAGAAGACAAAGTAATATGGCTCTTTGAAAGCTAAACAAGTATGCATGCAAGAGCCACTAAACATTGTAACCAATATCTTCTACCTTGACCCAAAGAAAAACAAAACTATTTACACGGGAAAGCTCCCAACAAGCAAAAGAAGAAAAAGAAAATCTTTTTGTTTTTTCTCAAACTAGACAGACACACGAAAAGAAAACGAGAAAAATAAAATAAACTAGCATGGATGATACAGTGGCAAAGTGTGAAACCGGCTAACAAAGTGAAAGCATAAGCAAGAATGTAAAGTCGGTGAGAACACATACTCCCCCAAGCTTAGGCTTTTGGCCTAAGTTGGTCTACTCCCAAGGATGGTCCTGGCGAAACCCAAAATCATAATGGGGGTTATACGGGAGCGCTGCATCCACTGCCTGAATAGCTGCCTCACGGAGACGAGCACGCTTTGACTCCCTCTCATACTCCTCTGCCTCTTCTCTTGTTATGTAATATCTCCATTTTACCTGGAAGTCAAAGAAGGCAGGAGCAGGAAGGGTAATATGGAAAACACGCTGCTGGTTAAATATCAAACGGTATAGGAGGGATTCATCATCCCTCTCAAGGAACTGGTAGCGTGTAAAAGCGATGCGGTCAAGGAAAGCTGTATGGAGCGGGGGATCTCCTTCGCGGATGGGTACTCCAAGAAAATTTGCTATGCGAGTGGCATAGATCCCACCAAGAAATCCCCTTCAATAGCAATCTTATTCAGCCTCCTTGCTATAATAGCTCCCATGTTGAAGCTTTTGTCACCTGTCACTGTGCTCTTAAGGATGCTAAGGTCGGGTGCGTAGAGGTGACAATGCTCAATCTTGCCATTAATGCATCTGCCTATGAAGAGGGCAAAGTAATGCAAGGCAGGAAAATGAATACTCCCCATGGTAGCTTGCGTAATGTCTCTAGTTTCTCCAACTGTAATACCAGAGCAAAAATCTCTAACCGAAGATTTAGGAGGATCATTGAGGCTACCCCAAATAGGTATCTTGCAAATTCTATTGAAATCCTCTAAATCCATGGTATAAGATTTATCCTAGAGATCAAATAGTACCGATGGCTCATGGCCAGTTGAAAATTTGAATCTACGAACAAAAGAGGCAGTGAGAGCAACATACTGTTCACATTTATCGGAGATGAATTCTTCGAGTCCGACGTTGTGAACAAGTGCATCAAACTCATCCTTGAAACCTCCCTCAATCATAAATTCATCAGAAGGCCATTCACATGGTTGTACCTGCGCGTCCCTAGGTTGGTAAGGATCAGGCTCCCGAATCGCAAGACGGGGACCTCTCTTGCTTGAGGAACCACCATGAAAGTTTCTCCTGAACATCTTCCTTTTATGAAATTTTCAGTGACCCAAAGGAAAAGTGAACAAGGCTCAACTAAACTCGCAGCAACTACTCCAACAAGTGCCAAGAGGCCATATTACGCATCAAAACTACTTGGGACCAGCTAAAATTAGCATGCAAAGCTCAAGAACATGGTCACCAAGGCAGCAAAAATACGCGAAGTATAAGGCACTAGAGCAAAAACTAATTGGAACAATGGAGGAGTCACTTACCAAAGAGTAATTTCCCCAAAACAGTTCGGAGAACGGTGATTTGAGCAAAGAGATCGAAAATCCGAGCAAGAGGAGCAAGAACACGGGTTTGAGCTGCGAAACGGTTTTTCTGGAGGTAGGAGAACCAGATGAGAGCAAGAATGAGTGGAGGGGGTGCTTGTGGGCCCCACAAGCCTGTGTGGCACGGCCAGGGGGGTGCCCGCGCCCCAAGGGCTTGTGGCCCACTGGTGCAGCCCCCAGACAAGCTCTTTGTCTTAGAATTTTTCAAAAATTCCAGAAAAAATCATACTTGATTTTCAGGACATTCGGAGAACTTTTATATTCGGGGTACTTTTCTACCGGACGCTAAAACAGAAAACAGGGAAAACTAAACTAAATCTATCATTTTTCTTCTAAGCAACCTAAAGTGAAAGCTTAAACAGAGGTTTGTGACTGCTCAATTCATCGATCTCATGGTCATCGAAAGAAGTCCGTCAATGGGGTTGATCAAATCCCCTCGACAAAACTTTTCGAATCGCAAAAGCAAACGGAGAATTTTCGAAATGGTCACCTCAATGGGGATGTGAATCTCCCCAACAAGCAAATCATAACTCATCTTGACATGAGGAATAGGGCATTCAAAGCTCCCAATAAGAATTGATGAAGTCTTTTCGATAACATTGATGCAATGTACTCGATATTGTTTCTTCGGAAAGTGCACCGTATGCTCATTACCGTTGACATGGAAAGTAGCATTGCCTTTGTTGCAATCTATAACAGCCCCTGCAGTGTTTAAAAAGGGTCTTCTGAGGATGACAACCATGGCATCGTCCTCGGGAATATCCAAGATAACAAAGTCTGTTAAGATAGTGGTGTTAGAAACCACAATAGGCACATCCTCGCAAATGCCGATAGGGAAAGCAGTTGATTTGTCGGCCATTTGCAGAGAGATTTCAGTGGGTGTCAACTTATCCGATTCAAGCCTACGATAAAGAGAGAGAGAGGCATAACACTAACACCGGCTCCAAGGTCGCATAACGCAGTTTTAACGTAGTTGTCTTTAATGGAGCAAGGTATAGTGGGCACACCGGGATCACCTACTTTCTTAGGAGTTCCACCCTTGAAGGAATAATCAGCAAGCATGGTGAAAATCTCAACCTCAGGTATCCTCCTCTTATTAGTCACAATATCTTTCATGTACTTAGCATACAAACACATCTTGAGCATATCCATCAAACGCATTTGCAGAAAGAGAAGTCTCATCATCTCAACGAATCGCTCAAAATCCTCATCATCCTTTTTCTTGGATGGTTTGGGAGGAAAGGGCATAGGTTTCTGAACCCATGGTTCCCTTTCTTTACCATGCTTCCTAGCAGCGAAGTCATTCTTATCGTATCTCTTAGTCTTGGGTTGTGGGTTATCAAGATCAACAGGTTCACCCTCCACATCCTTATCAATGCTAGTTTGAGCATCATCATGAACATCACTATTGATATTATCATTAGGCTCATCTTCATCACCAGATTGTGTTTCAGCATCAGAGACAGAGGCATCATTTGGACTCTCAGGTGTAGCAGCAACAGGGTTGCTAGCGTGCAGGTTCCTATCATCTTTCTTCTTCTTTCTAGGATGACTAGGTGCATCAGTGCTAACTCCTTGAGAATCTTGTTCAGTTCTCTTCGGATGACCCTGAGTCATTCTACCGCCTCTAGTGACGACTCTGACGGAATTGTCATTGAACTCATTGAGCAAGTCATTCTGAGCTTTAAGTACTTGTTCTACCTGAGTAGTAACCATAGAGGCATGTTTACTCAGAAGCTTAAGATCATTAACGTTTCTGTCCACACAAGCACTTAAATGACTAAGCATACGAGCATTCTGTTCCAATTGTCTGCTAACATTATCATTGAAACTTTGTTGTTTGGCAACGAAGTTATAAAATTCATCCAAGCATAAGCTAGCAGGTTTATCAAAAGGAATATCACTCTCATCAAACCTACGCAGAGAATTTACTTCTACTACCTGTATCGGGTTATCGAGACCATGGATCTCTTCGACAGGTGGTAGATTTTTGACATCTTCAGACTTAATGCCTTTCTCTCGCATAGATATCTTAGCTTCTTGCATATCTTCAGGACTGAGGAATAGAATACCTCTTTTCTTAGGAGTTGGCTTAGGAGGTGGTTCGGGAATAGTCCAAGCATTCTCATTGCACAAGATGTTATTCAACAAAATCTCAGCTTGTTCTACGGTTCGTTCCCTAAAACACAACCGGCACAACTATCTAGGTGGTCTTTGGAAGCATCGGTAAGTCCATTATAGAAGATATCAAGTATTTCGTTCTTCTCAAGAGGGTGATCAGGCAAAGCATTCAGTAGCTGGATAAGCCTCCCCCAAGCTTGTGGGAGACTATCTTCTTCAGCTTGAGCAAAGTTGTATATTTCCTGCAAGGCAACTTGCTTCTTATGGGCAGGGAAATATTTTTCAGAGAAGTAGTAGACCATATCCTGGGGACTACACACACATCCAGGGGCAAGAGAAGTGAACCAGGTCTTAGCATCATCCTTTAGCGAGAAAGGAAACAGCTTGAGGATATAGTAGTGGCGGATCTTTTCCTCACTAGTGAATAGGGTGGATATATCGTGCAGTTTGGTAAGATGGGCTACAACCGTTTCAGACTCATAACCGTGAGAAGGATCAGATTAGACCAGAGTGATTAACTCAGGGTCGACAGAGAATTCATAATCCTTATCGGTCACAAAGATAGGCGAAGTAGGAAACTTGGGGTCGTATTTCATCCTAGCATTCAGAGATTTTTCTTTCCACTTGCGCAGTAAATTCTCAACATCATAGCTATCCTTACACGCAAGAAAATCCTTAGCTATCTCTCCCTCCATAACATAGCGCGTAATACGCAATTCAAGCATAGGAGAGTGCTGACGTGCAACTATTCCTGACTTGATGCCTCCACGGCAACGAGCCAGAAAAGAGCTCGTCCTAGTTGCTCAACAATTAGCAATTGTCTTGCAATGGCCCTCCAGTGCGTGGGATCGCGGCAGTTTTCGAGGGTAGAGTATTCAACCCAAATTTGTTGGTTCGCGTGACGGGAAGTGAAAGAATATTCTCAAGTATTAGCAGTTGAATGTGTCAGATTCAACCACACCTGAAAGATTAGTGTCTGCAAGCAAAGTATCAGCAGCAAAGTAGTATGATAGCAACGGTGCCAGAAACGATCTGGTGACAAGGCAGACTATTCCTAACTGTCATATCAATGGCACCAGAAAAGTATTGTAGCAGGTAGCAGCAGTGTAACGAGTAACAGCAGTGGCAAGGAACAACAGTAGTGACAGCAGTAGCAAGTAGCAACAGTAGCGAGTAACAGCAGTAGCAAGTAACAGTAGCAGCAACAGTAGTAACAGCAGCAGAGCAAAACAAGTAACAACAGCAGTGGGATAAAGTCGCAGGCAATGGGTCGGTGATTTGTAGGATGATATTCATCACGCAACAGTTATAACACGGAGAAATATGTGGCTAGCTCCCGTTCGTCAATGTGATGTAGGCATGCATTCCATGTGTCGTCATACGTGCTTAGGGAAAAGAACTTGCATGACATCTATTGTCCATCCCTCCCATGGCAGCGGGGTCCAAAAGGATACTACGGGATATTAAGGTTCTCCTTTTAATAAAGAACTAGAACAACGCATTAGCACTTGGTGAACACATGAACTCCTCAAACTATGGTCATCACCGGGAGTGGTTCCGGTTATTGTCACTCCGGGGTTGCCGGATCATAACACATAGTAGGTAACTACAACTTGCAAGATCGGATCTAAAATGCACATATATTGGTGACAACATAATAATTTCAGATCTGAAATCATGGCACTCGGGCCCTAGTGACAAGCATTAAGCATGGCAAAGTAGTAGCAACATCAATCTCAGAACATAGTGGATACTAGGGATCAATCCCCATCAAAACTAACTCGATTACATGATAGATCTCATCCTACTCATCACCGCCCAGCGAGCCTACGAATAGATTACTCACGAACGATGAAGAGCTTCATGGAATTGGAGAGGGAAGAAGGTTGATGATGATGATGGCGACGATTTCCCCTCTCCGGAGCCCAAAACGGACTCCAGATCTGCCCTCGAGATGAAGAACAGGATGTGGCGGCGCCTCCGTATCGCAAACGCGATGAAATCTTCTTTCTTGATTTTTTCTAGGATGAAAGGGAATAAATAGCGCTGGAATTATTGGGGAACGTCGCATGGGAAACAAAAATTTTCCTACGCGCACGAAGACCTATCATGGTGATGTCCATCTACGAGAGGGGATTTCCGATCTACGTACCCTTGTAGATCGCACAGCAGAAGCGTTAAGAAACGCGGTTGATGTACTGGAACGTCCTCACGTCCCTCGATCCGCCCCGAGAACTGTCCCACGAACTGTCCCGCGATCCGTCCCACGATCCGCTCCGATCTAGTGCCGAAAGGACGGCACCTCCGCGTTCACCACACGTACAGCTCGACGATGATCTCGGCCTTCTTGATCCAGAAAGAGAGAGGGAGAGGTAGATGAGTTCTGTGGCAGCGTGATGGCGCTCCGGAGGTTGGTGGTGATCTAATCTCAGCACGGCTCCGCCCGAGCTCCGCAGAAACGCGATCTAGAGGTAAAACTGTGGAGGTATGTGGTCGGGCTGCCGTGGCAAAAGTTGTCTCAAATCAGCCCTAAAACCCCACTATATATAGGAGGGAGGGAGGGGAGGAGGCAGCCTCAAAACCTAAAGGTTTGGCCGAAATTGGAGGTGGAGGAGTCCTACTCCAATCCTACTTGGAGTAGGATTCCACCTTCCCACTTGGAAACTCTTTCCACCTTGTGTTTTTTCCTTCTCAAACCTTATGGGCCTTAGTGGGAACTTATTCCAGCCCACTAGGGGCTGGTTTATCTCTTCCCATAGCCCATGAGACCCCTTGGGGTGTGACACCCCTCCTGATGGTCCCCGGCACCCCTCCTGGCACTCCCAGTACACTACCGATGAGCCCAAAACTTTTCCGGTAATGCACGAAAACCTTCCAGTAACCAAATGAGGTCATCCTATATATCAATCTTCGTTTCCGGACCATTCCGGAAACCCTCGTGACGTCCGTGATCTCATCCAAGACTCCGAACAACATTCGGTAACCAACCATGTAACTCAAATACGCATAAAACAACGTCGAACCTTAAGTGTGCAGACCCTGCGGGTTCGAGAACTATGTAGACATGACCCGAGAGACTCCTCGGTCAATATCCAATAGCGGGACCTGGATGCCCATATTGGATCCTACATATTCTACGAAGATCTTATCGTTTGAACCTCAGTGCCAAGGATTCATATAATCCCGTATGTCATTCCCTTTGTCGTTCGGTATGTTACTTGCCTGAGATTCGATCGTCAGTATCCGCATACCTATTTCAATCTCGTTTATCGGCAAGTCTCTTTACTCGTTCCGTAATACAAGATCCCGCAACTTACACTAAGTCACATTGCTTGCAAGGCTTGTGTGTGATGTTGTATTACCGAGTGGGCCCCGAGATACCTCTCCGTCATACGGAGTGACAAATCCCAGTCTTGATCCATACTAACTCAACGAACACCTTCGGAGATACCTGTAGAGCATCTTTATAGTCACCCAGTTACGTTGCGACGTTTGATACACACAAAGCATTCCTGCGGTGTCAGTGAGTTATATGATCTCATGGTCATAGGAACAAGTACTTGACACGCAGAAAACAGTAGCAACAAAATGACACGATCAACATGCTACGTCTATTAGTTTTGGGTCTAGTCCATCACATGATTCTCCTAATGATGTGATCCCGTTATCAAGTAACAACACTTGCCTATGGCCAGGAAACCTTGACCATCTTTGATCAACGAGCTAGTCAACTAGAGGCTCACTAGGGACAGTGTTTTGTCTATGTATCCACACAAGTATTGTGTTTCCAATCAATACAATTATAGCATGGATAATAAACGATTATCATGAACTAAGAAATATAATAATAACTAATTTATTATTGCCTCTAGGGCATATTTCCAACAGTCTCCCACTTGCACTAGAGTCAATAATCTAGTTCACATCACCATGTGATTCCAACGAATCCAACACCCATATAGTTATGGGGTCTGATCACGTTTTGCTCGTGAGAGAGGTTTTAGTCAACAGTTCTGAAACTTTCAGATCCGTGTGTTCTTTACAAATCTTTATGTCATCTTATAGATGCTGCTACTATGTGCTATTCGGAAATACTCCAAATATCTACTCTACTATACGAATCCGTTTCACTACTCATAGTTATTCGGATTAGTGTCAAAGCTTGCATCGACGTAACCCTTTACGACGAACTCTTTAACCACCTCCATAATCGAGAAAAATTCCTTAGTCCATCAGTTACTAAGGATAAATTTTGACCGCTGCTAGTGATTCAATCATGGATCACTCTCTGTACCTCTCAACAGACTTTGAGTCAAGGCACTCATCAGGTGCGGTACCCAGCATGGCATACTTCAGATTCTACGACCAAGGCATAGAAGACGACCTTCGTCTAATCTCTTTATTCTGCCGGGGTCGGGTTTTGAGTATTACTCAAATTCACACCTCACAACGCAACCAAGAACTCCTTCTTTGCTGATCTATTTTGAACTCCTTCAAAAACTTGTCAAGGCATGCATCTTGTTGAAACTTCTATTAAGCGCTTTCGATCTATCTTCATAGATCTTTGATGCTCAACGTTCAAGGAGCGCAATCCAGGTATTCCTTTGAAAACTCCTTTCAAACAACCTTGTATGCTTTACAGAAATTCTACATTACTTCTGATCCACAATATGTCAACCACATATACTTATCAGAAATTCTATAGTGCTCCCACTCACTTCTTTGGAAATACAAGTTTCTCATATACCTTGTACAAACCCAAAATCTTTGATCATCTCATCAAAGTGTATATTCCAACTCCGAGATGCTTGTATCAGTCCATTGAAGGATCGCTGGAGCTTGCATACATGCTAGTATCTTTAGGATCGACAAAACCTCCTGGTTGTATCACATACAATGTTTTCTCAAGGAAACCGTCGAGGAAACAATGTTCTGACATCGTATGTGAAATATTTCATAAATAATGCAGCAACTACTAACATAATTCTAACAGACTTTTAGCATCGCTACGAGTAAGAAAGTCTCATCATAGTCAACTGTTTGATCTTGTCGGAAACATCTTTGCGACAAGTCGAGCTTTTCTTAATAGTGACTTATCACCATCATCGTCTGTCTTCCTTTTAAAGATCCATCTTTACTCAATAGTCCTATGACCATCAAGTAGTTCTTCCAAAGTCTACACTTTGTTTTCATACATGGATCCTCTCTCGGATTTCATGGCCTCCAGCCATTTGTCAGAATCCGGGCCCACCATTGCTTTCTCCATAACTCGTAGGTTCATTGTTGCTCAACAAAATGACCTCCAAGACAGGGTTACCGTACCACTCTGCAGTAGTACGAGACCTTGTCAACCTACGAGATTTGTAGTAACTTGATACGATGCTCGATGATCACCATCATCAACTTTCACTTCAATTGGTGTAGGCACCAGAGGAACAACTTCCTGCGCCCTGCTACACACTGGTTGAAGTGATGGTTCAATAACCTTATCGAGTTCTACCACCCTCCCACTCAATTCTTTCGAGAGAAACCTTTCCTCGAGAAAGGATCCGTTTCTAGAAACAAACACTTTGCTTTCGGATCTGAGATAGGAGATGTACCCAACTGTTTTGGATATCCTATGAAGATGCATTTATCCGCTTTGGGTTCGAGCTTATCAGACTAAAACTTTTTCACATAAGTGTCGAAGCCCCAAACTTTCAAGAAACGACAGTTTAGATTTCTCTAAACCTTAGTCTATATTGTGTCATCTCAAGGGAAATACGCGGTGCCCTATTTAAAGTGAATGCGGTTGTCTCTAATGCATAACCCATAAACGATAGTGGTAATTTGATAAGAGACATCATAGCATGCACCATACCAAATAGTGCGTGGCTATGACGTTCACACACATCATCACACTATGATGTTCCAGGTGGCATGAACTGCGAAACAATTTCCACATTGTCTTAACTGCGTACCAAAACTCGTAACTCAGATATTCATTTCCATGATCATATCGTAGACAGTTTATCCTCTTGTTACGACGAACTTCACTCTGAAACGGAATTGAACTTTTCAACATTTTAGACTTGTGATTCATTAAGTAAATACTCCTGTATCTACTCAAATCGTCAGTGAAGTAAGAACATAATGATACCCACTGCGTGCCTCGGCACCCATTGGACTGCATACATCAAAATGTATCACTTCCAACAAGTTACTATCTTATTTCATCTCAATGAAAACAAGGCCTTGCTCATGTGGTATTATTCGCATGTCACTAGTGATTCGAAATCAGGTGAGTACAAAGATCCATCAGCATGGAGCCTCTTCATGCAATTTATACTAACATGACTCAAGCGGCAGTGCCACAAGTAAGTGGTACTATCATCATCAACTCGTATCTTTTGGCACCAATATCATGAACATGTGTAACACTACGATCGAGATTCAATAAACCATTGAAGGTGATTATTCAAGAAAATAGAGTAATCATTATTCTCTTTAAATGAATAATCGTATTGCAATAAACACGATCCAATCATGTTCATGCTTAACGCAAGCACCAAATAACAATTATTTAGGTTTAACACCAATCCCGATGGTAGAGGGAGCGTGCGGCGTTTGATCATATCAATCTTGGAAACACTTCCAACACGTATCGTCACCTCGCCTTTAGCTAGTCTCCGTTTATGTCGTAGCTTTCATTTCGCTTCACTAATCACTTAGCAACCGAACCGGTATCCAATACCCTCGTGCTACTAGGAGTACTAGTAAAGTACACATCAACATCATGTATATCAAATACACTTCTTTCGACTTTTGCCAGCCTTCTTATCTACCAAGTATCTTGAGTTGCTCCGCCTCAGTGATTGTTCCCCTCATTACAGAAGCACTTAGTCTCGGGTTTGGGTTTAATCTTGGGTCTCTTCATTAGTGCAGCAACTGTTTTGCCGTTTCACGAAGTATCCCTTCTAGCCCTTGCCTTTCTTGAAACTTAGTGGTTTTACAAACCATCAACTATTGATGCTCCTTCTTGATTTCTACTTTCGCAGTGTCAAACATCGTGAATCGCTCAAGGATCATTGTATGTATCCTTGATATGTTATAGTTCATCACGAAGCTCTCACAGCTTGGTGGCAGTGACTTTGGAGAACTATCACTATCTCATGTGGAAGATTAACTCCCACTTGATTCAAGCGATTGTCGTACTCAGAAAATCTGAGCACATGCTCAACGATTGAGCCTTTTCTCCTGTGCTTTGTGGACAAAGAATCTTGTCGGAGGTCTCGTACCTCTTAACAAGGGCACAAGCATGAAATCACAATTTCATCTCTTTAGAACATCACTTATGTTCCGTGACGTTTTACAACGTTTTTGGCGCCTTGCTTCTAAGCCATTAAGTATTTTTGTACTGAACTATCGTGTAGTCATCAGAAACGTGTATGTCGGATGTTCACAGCATCCACAGACGACGCTCGAGGTGCAGCACACCGAGTGGTGCATTAAGGACATAAGCCTTTTGTGCAGCAACGAGGACAATCCTCGGTTTTACACACTCAGTCTGCAAAGTTTGCTACTATCAACTTTCAACTAAATTTTCTCTAGGAACATATAAAACAGTAGAGCTATAGCGCAAGCTACATCGTAATTCGCAAAGACCATTAGACTATGTTCATGACAATTAGTTCAATTAATCATATTACTTAAGAACTCCCGCTCAAAAAGTACATCTCTCTAGTCATTTGAGTGGTACATGATCCAAATCCACTATCTCAAGTCCGATCATCACGTGAGTCGAGAATAGTTTTAGTGGTAAGCATCTCTATGCTAATCATATCAACTATACGATTCATGCTCGACCTTTCGGTCTCATGTGTTCCGAGGCCATGTATGCACATGCTAGGCTCGTCAAGCTTAACCCGAGTGTTCCGCGTGTGCAACTGTTTTGCACCCGTTGTATGTGAACGTTGAGTCTATCACACCCGATCATCACGTGGTGTCTCGAAACGAAGAACTGTCGCAACGGTGCACAGTCGGGGAGAACACAATTTCGTCTTGAAATTTTAGTGAGAGATCACCTCATAATGCTACCGTCGTTCTAAGCAAGATAAGGTGCATAAAGGATTAACATCACATGCAATTCATAAGTGACATGATATGGCCATCATCATGTGCTTCTTGATCTCCATCACCAAAGCACCGGCACGATCTTCTTGTCACCAGCGTCACACCATGATCTCCATCATCATGATCTCCATCAACGTGTCGCCATCGGGGTTGTCGTGCTACTCATGCTATTACTACTAAAGCTACGTCCTAGCAATATAGTAAACGCATCTGCAAGCACAAACATTAGTTTAAAGACAACCCTATGGCTCCTGCCGGTTGCCGTACCATCGACGTGCAAGTCGATATTAACTATTACAACATGATCATCTCATACATCCAATATATCACATCACATCATTGGCCATATCACATCACAAGCATACCCTGCAAAAACAAGTTAAGCGTCCTCTAATTGTTGTTGCATGTTTTACGTGGTGACCATGGGTATCTACTAGGATCGCATCTTACTTACGCAAACACCAGAACGGAGATATATGAATTGCTATTTAACCTCATCCAAGGACCTCCTCGGTCAATTCCGATTCAACTAAAGTTGGAGAAACCGACACTCGCCGGTCATCTTTGAGCAACGGAGTTACTTGTAGCGATGAAACCAGTCTCTCGTAAGCGTACGAGTAATGTCGGTCCGAGCCGCTTCGATCCAAAAATACCGCGGAATCAAGGAGGGCAGCAAAACGCACATCACCGCCCACAAAAACTTTTGTGTTCTACTCGGGATTACATCTACGCATGAACCTAGCTCATGATGCCACTGTTAGGGAACGTCGCATGGGAAACAAAATTTTTCCTACGCGCACGAAGACCTATCATGGTGATGTCCATCTACGAGAGGGGATTTCCGATCTACGTACCCTTGTAGATCGCACAGCAGAAGCGTTAAGAAACGCGGTTGATGTAGTGGAACATCCTCACGTCCCTCGATCCGCCCCGCGAACCGTCCCACGAACCGTCCCGCGATCCGTCCCACGATCCGCTCCAATCTAGTGCCGAACGGACGGCACCTCCGCGTTCAGCACACGTACAACTCGACGATGATCTCGGCCTTCTTGATCCAGCAAGAGAGACGGAGAGGTAGATAAGTTCTCCGGCAGCGTGACGGCGCTCCGGAGGTTGGTGGTGATCTAATCTCAGCAGGGCTCCGCCCGAGCTCCGCAGAAACGCGATCTAGAGGTAAAACCGTGGAGGTATGTGGTCGGGCTGCCGTGGCAAAAGTTGTCTCAAATCAGCCCTAAAACCCCACTATATATAGGAGGGAGGGAGGGGAGGAGGCAGCCTCAAAACCTAAAGGTTTGGCCGAAATTGGAGGTGGAGGAGTCCTACTCCAATCCTACTTGGAGTAGGATTCCACCTTCCCACTTGGAAACTCTTTCCACCTTGTGTTTTTTCCTTCTCAAACCGTATGGGCCTTAGTGGGAACTTATTCCAGCCCACTAGGGGCTGGTTTATCTCTTCCCATAGCCCATGAGACCCCTTGTGGCGTGACACCCCTCCTGATGGTCCCCGGCACCCCTCCCGGCACTCCCAGTACACTACCGATGAGCCTGAAACTTTTCCGGTAATGCACGAAAACCTTCCGGTAACCAAATGAGGTCATCCTATATATCAATCTTCGTTTCCGGACCATTCCGGAAACCCTCGTGACGTCCGTGATCTCATCCGGGACTCCGAACAACATTCGGTAACCAACCATGTAACTCAAATACGCATAAAACAACGTCGAACCTTAAGTGTGCAGACCCTGCGGGTTCGAGAACTATGTAGACATGACCCGAGAGACTCCTCAGTCAATATCCAATAGCGGGACCTGGATGCCCATATTGGATCCTACATATTCTACGAAGATCTTATCGTTTGAACCTCAGTGCCAAGGATTCATATAATCCCGTATGTCATTCCCTTTGTCCTTCGGTATGTTACTTGCCTAAGATTCGATCGTCAGTATCCGCATACCTATTTCAATCTCGTTTACCGGCAAGTCTCTTTACTCGTTCCGTAATACAAGATCCCGCAACTTACACTAAGTCACATTGCTTGCAAGGCTTGTGTGTGATGTTGTATTACCGAGTGGGCCCCGAGATACCTCTCCGTCATGCGGAGTGACAAATCCCAGTCTTGATCCATACTAACTCAACGAACACCTTCGGAGATACCTGTAGATCATCTTTATAGTCACCCATTTACTTTGCGACGTTTGATACACAGAAAGCGTTCCTGCGGTGTCAGTGAGTTATATGATCTCATGGTCATAGGAACAAATACTTGACACGCAGAAAACAGTAGCAACAAAATGACACGATGAACAATGTCTATTAGTTTTGGGTCTAGTCCATCACAAGATTCTCCTCATGATGTGATCCCGTTATCAATTAACAACACTTGCCTATGGCCAGGAAACCTTGACCATCTTTGATCCACGAGCTAGTCAACTAGGGGGTCACTAGGGACAGTGTTTTGTCTATGTATCCACACAAGTATTGTGTTTCCAATCAATAGAATTATAGCATGGATAATAAATGATTATCATGAACTAAGAAATATAATAATAACTAATTTATTATTGCCTCTAGGGCATATTTCCAACAGGAATTGGGGGCGACAGCGCCATGTGGGCCCCACAAGCTTGTAGCCGCCACCAGGGGGGCGGCGGCTACACGGCTTGTGGCCCACTGGCCCGTCCCCTCCGGTGGATCTTTGCGCAGTTATTTTTCATATTTTCCAGAAATATTCTCCGTAAATTTTCAGGACATTCCGAAAACTTTCATTTCTGCACAAAAACAACACCATGGCAATTCTGCTGAAAATAGCGTCAGTCCAGGTTAGTTCCATTCAAATCATGCAAATTAGAGTCCAATCAAGGGCAAAAGAGTTTGGAAAAGTAGATACGATGGAGACGTATCAACTCCCCCAAGCTTAAAACCTTGCTTGTCCTCAAGTAACTCAGTTGACAAACTGAAATAGAAATAAAAACTTTGACAAACTCTGTTTGATCTTGTTGTTGCAACTATGTCTAACTCATAACCAGGATTTCAGCAAGATCACAAGTTAACCACATAAGCAAGTGACACAAAGGTCTCACGGTAAATTAATATCAATGGCATAATCAGCCAGCGAGCAAATAATAATGACTTTCAGATACCAACAATTCAATCAAAACAAGCATGAAGCAATATGAATAAGTGGTATCTCGCTAGCTCTTTCTGAGACCGCAAAACATAAATGCAGAGCAGTTTCAAAGATCAAGGGCTCACTAAACATTGTAATTCATAGCAACAAAGATCCAGTCATAGTCATACTCAATATCAATCAAAAGTAAAGCATAAAAATGACAGAGGTGCTCTCCAATTGGTGCTTTTACAAGAAGAGGATGAGTCAACAGGAAAATAAATAGACAGGCCCTTCGCAGAGGGAAGCATTGATTTGCAGAGGTGCCAGAGCTCCAGCTTTGAAAACAGAGATAATAATTTTGGGTGGCATGCTTTCATTGTCAACGCAATGACCAAGAGTTCTCAATATATTCCATGCCACTCATGCTATAGGGCGGTTCCCAAACAGAAAAGTAAAGTTTTAACTCCCCCACCACCAATCAATCACACTCCACGGCGAGCCGAATCCTCGGGTACCGTCCATACTAACATCAATCCGGGCGGAGTCTTTTTTTACAGTTATGTTTTCGATTTAAGCGTGGAAGTGTGCATTCCAATTACCGGCCCCTTTCTCGTGAATGACAGCGAATAAACACATGTCGAGGATAACACGCCTAACATGGAAGATATCAATAGCCCCCTGTCACCACATGAGCAGTTCGGGCATGCAAAACAGATCATTTCTTGAAGGTTTAGAGAATGGCACATACAAATTTACTTGGAACGGCAGGTAGATACCTCAAATAGGTAGGTATGGTGGACTCTCATGGAAAAACTTTTGGGTGTATGGAAGTGGATGCACAAGTAGTATTCCTCTTAGTACAAGTGAAGGCTAGCAAAAGACTTGGAAGCGACCAACTAGAGAGCGACAACAGTCATCAAGATGCAATGAGTTTGACTAACATTGAGTGCAAGCATGAGCAGGATATAAATCACCACGAATACGAACATCATAGAGGCTATGTTGATTTTGTTTCAACTACATGCATGAACATGCGCCAAGTCAAGCCACATGAATCATTCAAAGGAGAATACCATCCTATCATACTACATCATAGTCATCTCAAAATCTATGTTGGCATTCAAGACAAACCATTATAAGCTCTCAGCTAATTAAACATGGCATCAGAAACTATGATCTCTAAGTTGTCATTGCAAACATGGTTCTCTCACAACAAAGCTGAATCTGGGACGACAATCTAGTCATATTTACAAAAACAAAATAGATAGAGTTCATACCAGCTTTTCCAGTCTTAGTCACTTCATCATATATCATCATTATTGCCTTTCACTTGCACGATCGAACGATGTCAACAATAATATGAGTGCTCGTGCATTGGACTAAGCTGAATCTGCAGGCAAACACAAAGGAGAAGACAAAGTAATATGGCTCTTTGAAAGCTAAACAGGTATGCATGCAAGAGCCACTAAACATTGTAACCAATATCTTCTACCTTGACCCAAAGAAAAAGAAAACTATTTACATGGGAAAACTCTCAACAAGCAAAAGAAGAGAGGAAAATCTTTTTGGGTTTTCTCAAAAGGACACAAAACAAGAAAACGAAAATAAACTAGCATGGATAATACAGTGGCAAAGTGTAAACACCGACTAACAAAGTGAAAGCATAAGCATGAATGTAAAGTTGGTGCAAACACGTACTCCCCCACGCTTAGGCTTTTGGCCTAGCTTGGTCTACTCCCAAGGCGGGAAATAACCAACTCCGGGATACTCCGGAGCGGACTGTGGATGCCACTGCTGTGTGAGCTCCTCTGGCTCCCACTGATAGATTGGCGTCTGGTACTCGACTGGCGGCTTGGGCATGGGCACCTGTGGTTGGGCCAATCCCCAATATGCGTAGATGTCCGAGGGCATAATAGTGTACCTGCCTGCATGAAGATCGAACAAAGAAGGAGCAGGCAAAGTAATAGTCTCTCGAGTACCCTGACTAAATACCAGGTTATAAATCATCCGTCTACTAGCATCTCTATCCAGAAAATCATGGCGAACCATGCTGTCATAATCCAGATATTTCTCAGGAAGAAGCATCTCTCCTTCCTCCCCCAGTCTTACAGGTATCTGAAAGTGTCTGGCAAGACGGGTAGCGTAGATACCTCCATAGACGACACCCTTGGAACGGTTTTTGTTCAACCGTTGAGCTACTATAGCACCTAGGCTATAAGTCTTATCATTATAAAGGCCTTCGCGCAAAACCGCAAGGTCTGGAGAACTAAGTGATCCAGCCTCCCCACGGCCAATCAAACATTTTCCCACAAATAATGAGAAGTACCGAAGCACAGGAAAATGTATGCTAGCAATTCTGGCGCAAGACACTCCTCTCTCCTCTCCAATAGCAATAGTACCTATGAAATCCTCCAAGTCCCGTGGACAAGGGTCATGAATATCCCCAACATAAGGTAATTTGCATACATTGAAAAAATCCTGTAGTGTCATGCACTGGGGGATGTCGTATAACATGAACTCAACCATGGGAGGATTCTTCCTCGGATAAAACTTGAAGCTTTGAACGAAAATATTGGTGAGGAGGAGGTATTGTGAGCACTTATCTTCAACGAATGCGGTAAGACCTGCGTTCTCCACTAAGTAATAAAAGTCTTCATAAAGCCCAGTGGCGCGCAAAAATGCATCACTTGGCCACCCGCATGCTCGAACTTCTGTGACTCGAGGAACCACGCACTTAGGATGGTTCTTCTCATCCTCCTTGGGGTTACGGCTTGAAGAGCCTCTCAAGAACCTCCTCATATTTTCCTTTTTCTAGCTCTGAAACATTCTGAAATTTGTAGAGACTTTGAAAGAAAAGTGAGTAAGGATTAACCCAACTCGTAGCAACTACTCCTACTAGTGCCTAGAGACCGTATCACGCGCTAAAACTACTTGGGACCAGCTAAAATCAACATTTCAAGCTCAAGAACAGGGTTACCAAGGTAGCAAGAATACGCGAAAGACAAAGCACTAGAGCAAAAACTAATTGGACCAATGGAGGAGTCACTTACCAAGGAGTAATTTCCCCAAAACGGTTTGGAGAATGGTGCTTTGAGCAAGGACACGGGTTTGAGCTGCGAAACGATTTTTTCTGGAGGTAGAAGAAGAGGATGGGAGCTGGAATGAGTGGAGGGGGTCCCTGTGGGCCCCACAAGCTTGCTTGCCGCCGCCAGGGGGGAGGCCGCGGCTACAGGGCTTGTGGCCCACTGGTGTGGCCCCCAGGCCAGCTCTCAGTCCTAGTATTTTTCAAAAAATCCAGAAAAAAATCATACTAGATTTTCAGGACCATCAGAGAACTTTTATTTTTGGGGTATTTTTCTCTAGGACGATAAAACAGAAAGCAGGAAAAACTAAACTAAATCTATCATTTTTCTTCTAAGCAACAGAAAGTGAAAGCTTAAAACAGAGGTATGTGACTCTTTGATTCATCCATTTCATGGTCATCGAAAGAAATCCGTCAATGGGGTTGATCAAATCCTCATGACAAAACCTTTTCGAATCACAAGAGGAAACAGAGAATTGTCGAATAGCCACTAAGTCACCTCAATGGGGATATGTATCTCCCACAAGCAAATCATACTTCATCCTGACACGAGGAATAGGGAATTCAAAGCTCCCAATAAGAATCGATGAAGTTTTTTCGATAGCATTGATGCAATGTACTTGATATCGTTTCTTCGGAAAGTGCACTGTATGCTCATTACCGTTGACATGGAAAGTGACATTGCCTTTGTTGCAATCTATAACAGCCCCTGCAGTGTTTAAAAAGGGTCTTCCGAGGATGACTACCATGGCATCGTCCTCGGGAATATCCAAGATAACAAAGTCTGTTAAGATGGTGGTGTTAGCAACCACAACAGGCACATCCTCACAAATGCCGATAGGGAAAGCAGTTGATTTGTCGGCCATTTGTAGAGAAATTTCAGTGGGTGTCAACTTATCCAGTTCAAGTCTACGATAAAGAGAGAGCGGCATAACACTAACACCGGCTCCAAGGTCACATAAGGCAGTTCTTACGTAGTTTCCTTTAATGGAGCAAGGTATAGTGGGCACTCCGGGATCACCAAGTTTTTTAGGAGTTCCACCTTTGAAAGTGTAATTGGCAAGCATGGTGGGGATCTCAAGATCTGGTATCTTCCGTTTATTAGTCACGATATCTTTCATGTACTTGGCATATGGAGACATTTTGAGCATATCAATTAACCGCATCTGCAGAAAGACGGGTCTTATCATCTCAACGAAGCGCTCAAAATCCTCCATCCTTTTTCTTGGATGGCTTAGGAGGAAAGGGCATGGGTCTCTGAACCCATGGCTCCCTTTCTTTACCATGCTTCCTAGCAGCGAAGTCATTCTTATCGTATCTCTTAGGTTGTGGGTTATCAGGATTAACCGTAGCAGATTGTGTTTCTGCATCAGACACAGAAATATCATTTGGTTCTTCAGGTGTGACAGTATTTGGTGAACTGACATGTAGGTTTCTATCATCCTTCTTCTTAGGATGACTGGGTGTATCAGCATTAATTCCTTGAGAATCTTGATCAATTCTCTTAGGATGGCCTTTAGGATACAAAGGTTCCTGAGTCATTTTGCCTCCTCTAGTAATGACTCTGACAGAGTTGTCATTTAATTCATTGAGCAAGTCATTCTGAGCTTTAAGTACTTGTTCTACCCGAGTAGTAATCATAGAGGCTTACTCAGAAGCTTCAGATCATTGGCATTTCTGTCTACACAAGCACTTAAATGACTAAGCATACGAGTACTTTGTTCCAAATGTCTGCTAACATAATCATTGAAACTCTGTTGTTTGGCAACAAAGTTGTCAAATTCATCAAAGCATAGGCTAGCAGGTTTGTCAAAAGGAATATCACTCTCATCAAACCTATGCACATAATTCACTTCTACTACTTGTATCGGGTTATCGAGACCATGGATCTCTTCGATAGGTGGTAGATTTTTGACATCTTCAGATCTAATGCCGTTCTCTTGCATAGATTTCTTGGCTTCTTGCATATCTTCGGGACTGAGGAATCGAATGCCTCTTTTCTTAGGAGTTGGCTTAGGAGGTGGTTCGGTAATAGTCCAAGCATTGTCGTTGATCAAGATGTTATTCAGTAGAATCTCAGCTTGTTCTATAGTTTGTTCCCTAAAAACACAACCGACACAACTATCTAGGTGGTCTCTAGAAGCATAGGTAAGTCCGCTATAGAAGATATCAAGTATCCCGTTGTTCTTAAGAGGGTGATCAGGCAAAGCATTCTGTAGCTGGATGAGCCTCCCCCAAGCTTGTGGGAGACTCTCTTCTTTGAGTTGAGCAAAGTTGTATATTTCCTGCAAGGCAGCTTGCTTCTTATGGGCAGGGAAATATTTCTCATAGAAGTAATAGACCATATCCTGGGGACTACTCACACATTCAGGAGCAAGAAAAGTGAACCAGGCTTTAGCGTCATCCTTTAGAGAGAAAGGAAACAGCTTAAGGGTATAGTAGTAGTGGATCTTCTCCTCACTAGTGAAAAGGGTGGCTATATCGTGTAGTTTGGTAAGATGGGCTACGACCGTCTCAGACTCATAACCATGGAAATGATTAGATTTGACTAGAGAGATTATCTCAGGGTCGACAGAGAATTCATAATCCTTATCGGTGATAAAGATAGGTGAAGTGGCAAACTTCGGGTCGTATTTCATCCTAGCTTTCAGAGATTTTTCCTTCCACTTGAGAAGTAATTTCTCAGCGTCATAGGCACCCTCACATGCAAGAAAATCCTCAGCTATCTCTCCCTCCATAATGTAACCCTCAGGTATATCAGGCAATTCATATCTAGGAGAGCTAGATCTAGCAGGAGCAAAAGCAGGTTCTATCCCAATAGTATCGACAGTTTCAGAAGCATCACGAGCATTGGCAGTAACTCTAGCAATATGAGCATCAAGGAATAACCCAAGTGGCATATCAAGCAAAGTAGTATCTCTAGCAGTATCAAGCATATCATCATCAGGCAAGGCAGTATCAGGCATAGCAGTATCAGGCATATCATCTCTAGCAGTATCAGGCATAGCATCTCTAGCAGTATCACGCATAGCATCTCTAGCAGTATCAGGCATAGTAGCATCATAAGCATCATCAAGCACATGCGACATATCAAGATTTCTAGCAGGAGGTGGTGTCGCAAACTTACTCATAACTGAAGGTGAATAAAGTGCAGAGCTAGATGGTAGTTCCTTACCTCCCCTCGTAGTTGAGGGCAAAACTTTGGTTTTTGGATCTTTCAGATTCTTCATAGTGATCAGCAGATATAAATCCCAAGTGACTCAGAGAATATAGCAATACCTTCCCCGACAACGTCGCCAGAAAAATGCTGCTGACGTGCAACTATTCCTGACTTGATGCCTCCACAGCAACGGAGCCAAAAAAGAGCTCGTCCTAGTTGCTCAACAATTAGCAATTGTCTTGCAATGGCCCACCAGTGCGTGGGATCGCGGCAGTTTTCGAGGGTAGAGTATTCAACCCAAATTTGTTGGTTCGCGCGACGGGAAGTGAAAGAATATTCTCAAGTATTAGCAGCTGAATGTGTCAGATTCAACCACACCTGAAAGATTAGTGTCTGCAAGCAAAGTATCAACAGCAAACTAGTATGATAGCAACGGTGCCAGAAATGATCTGGTGACAAGGCAGACTATTCCTAACTGTCGTATCAATGGCGCCAGAAAAGTATTGTAGCAGGTAGCCACAGTGTAACGAGTAACAACAGTGGCAAGGAACAACAGTAGTGACAGCAGTAGCAAGTAGCAACAATAGCGAGTAACAACAGTAGCAAGTAATAGTAGTAACAACAGCAGAGCAAAAGAAGTAACAGCAGCAGTGGGACAAAGTCATAGGCAATGGGTCGGTGATTTGTTGGATGATATTCATCATGCAACAGTTATAACACGGAGAGATATATGGCTAGCTCCCGTTCGTCAATGTGATGTAGGCATGCATTCCATGTGTCATCATACGTGCTTAGGGAAAAGAACTTGCATGACATCTATTGTCCATCCCTCCCGTGGCAGCGGGGTCCAAAAGGATACTACGGGATATTAAGGTTCTCCTTTTAATAAAGAACCGGAACAACGCATTAGCACTTGGTGAACACATGAACTCCTCAAACTATGGTCATCACCGGTAGTGGTTCCGGTTATTGTCACTCCGGGGTTGCCGGATCATAACACATAGTAGGTAACTACAACTTGCAAGATCGGATCTAAAACGCACATATATTGGTGACAACATAATAATTTCAGATCTGAAATCATGGCACTCGGGCCCTAGTGACAAGCATTAAGCATGGCAAAGTAGTAGCAACATCAATCTCAGAACATAGTGGATACTAGGGATCAATCCCCGTCAAAACTAACTCGATTACATGATAGATCTCATCCTACTCATCACCGCCCAGCGAGCCTACGAATAGATTACTCACGAACGATGAGGAGCTTCATGGAATTGGAGAGGGAAGAAGGTTGATGATGACGATGGCGACGATTTCCCCTCTCCGGAGCCCAGAACGGACTCCAGATCTGCCCTCCAAATGAAGAACAGGACGTGGCGGCGCCTCCGTATCGCAAACGCGATGAAATCTTCTTTCTTGATTTTTTCTGGGACTAAAGGGAATAAATAGCGCTGGAATTGGGGGGCAGCAGAGCCACGTGGGCCCCACAAGCTTGGTAGCCGCCACCAGGGGGGCGGCGGCTACATGGCTTGTGGCCCACTGGACCGTCCCCTCCGGTGGATCTTTGCGCAGGTATTTTTCATATTTTCCAGAAATATTCTCCGTAAATTTTCAGGACGTTCCGAGAACTTTCATTTCTGCACAAAAACAACACCATGGCAATTCTACTGAAAACAGCATCAGTCCGGGTTAGTTCGATTCAAATCATGCAAATTAGAGTCCAAAGCAAGGGCAAAAGAGGTTGGAAAAGTAGATACGATGGGACGTATCAGAGAGCTAGTTCTAGCAGGAAAAATAGCAGGTTCTACTTCAATAGTATCATCAGTTTCAGAAGTATCATCACATCTAGCAGCAGCTCTAGCAATTTGTGCATCAAGGGCACCTAGTGGCAAAGCAGTATCAAGCATGGCATCATCAGGCATAGTATCAAGCATAGCATCATCATAAGCATCATGGGCAGCAGAAGTAGCATCATCAAGCACATGCGACATATCAAGATTTCTAGCAGGAGGTGATGTCGCAAACTTACTCATAACTGAAGGTGAATCAAGTGCAGAGCTAGATGGCAGTTCCTTACCTCTCCTTGTAGTGGAAGGCAAGATTTTAGTTCTTGGATCTTTCAGATTCCTCATAGTGATCAGCAGACGTAAATCCCAAGTGACTCAGAGAATATAGCTGTGCTTCCCCGGCAACGGCGCCACAAAAGGTCTTGATAACCCACAAGTGTAGGGGATCGCAACAGTTTTTGAGGGTAGAGTATTCGACCCAAATTTATTGATTTCCTCACAAGGGGAAGCTAAAGAATATTCTCAAGTATTAGCAACTGAGTTTATCAGATTCAACCACACCTGAAAGATTAGTGTCTGCAAGCAAAGTATCAGTAGCAAAGTAGTATGATAGCAACGGTGTCAGAAACGATCTGTTGACGGCAGACTATTCCTAACTGTTGTATCAATGGCGCCAGTAAGTTGCACGTGGGCGGAGAACTATTCTTCCCCGAAAATGGTGTCGGAAAAGGATCTTGCAACAAGTAACAGCGAAGTAGCAAGGAACAACAGTAGCAGCAGAGTAACAACAGTAGTAACAGTAGTAGCAAAGTGGCCCAATCCCTTTTGTAGCAAGGGACAAGCCTGGACAAAGTAACGTAGCAAGGACCAGTAGTAAAAGACTCGTAGGCAGTGGATCGGTGATGGATGAGTATGACGGATGTGATTCATCATGTGACAGCTATAACACGGAGAGATAAGTAACTAGCTCCCGTTCGTCAATCTAATGTAGGCATGTATTCCGTATGTAGTCATATGTGCTTAGGGAAAAGAACTTGCATGACATCTATTGTTCATCCCTCCCGTGGCAGCGTGGTCCTAATGGAAACTATGGTATATTAAGGTTCTCCTTTTAATAAAGAACCGGACCAACGCATTAACACGCGGTGAATACATGAACTCCTCATACTATGGTCATCTCCGGGAGTGGTTCCGACTATTGTCACTCCGGGGTTGCCGGGTCATAACACATAGTAGGTCACTACAACTTGCAAGATAGGATCTAAAACACACATATATTGGCGACAACATAATAGGTTCACATCTGAAATCATGGCACTCGGGCCCTAGTGACAAGCATTAAGCATAAACAAGTAGTAGCAACATCAATCTAGAACATAGTGGATACTAGGGATCAATCCCCGTCAAAACTAACTCGAGTACATGATAGATCTCATCCAACTCATCACAGTCCAGCAAGCCTACGATGAGATTACTCACGAACGATAAAGAGCATCATGGAATTGTCAATGGAGGAAGGTTGATGATGACGATGGCGATGATCTCCCCTCTCCGGAGCCCGAAATAGACTCCAGATCTGCCCTCCAGATGAAGAACAGGAGGTGGCGGCGCCACCGTATCGTAAATCGCGATGAAACCTTCTCTTTGATTTTTTCTGGCGAGACGGAAGATATAGAGCTGAGTTTGGGGGCGGTGGTGCCACGTGGGCCCCACAAGCCCTCACGAGGCGACCTAGGTGGGTGGCCGCGGCCCAGGGGCTTGTGGCCCACTCGCACGCCCCCTCCGGTGGATCTTTGCGCAGGTATTTTTCTTTTATTCCAGAAAAATTCTCCGTAAATTTTGAGGACATTCCGAGAACTTTTATTTCTGCACAAAAACAACACCACGTCAATTCTGCTGAAAACAGCGTCAGTCCGGGTTAGTTCCATTCAAATCATGCAAATTAGAGTCCAAAACAAGGGAAAAAGAGTTCGGAAAAGTAGATACGACAGAGATGTATCAGGTATCCAGATCCTGTTGTTGGTTATTGACCGGAGAGGTGTCTCGGTCATGTGTGCATGGTTCCCGAACCCGTAGGGTCTACACACTTAAGGTTTGATGACGCTAGGGTTATTATGGGAATAGTATACGTGGTTACCGAAGGTTGTTCGGAGTCCCGGATGAGATCCCAGACGTCACGAGGAGCTCCGGAATGGTCCGGAGGTAAAGATTCATATATAGAAAGTGAGGATTCGATCGCCAGAAGTGTTTCAGGCATCACCCGTAATGTACTGGGACCACCGGAAGGGTTTCGGGGGTCCATCGGGAAGGGCCACCAGCCCCAAAGTGCTACATGGGGGAAAGGTGGATGGGAACTAGCCCCTGGGTGGGCTGGTGCGCCTCCCACCTAAGTCCCAAGGCGCACAAGGGGCCAAACCTAGGTGTGGAGGGGCAGCCTTGGGCTCCAAGCCCACCCTAGGGCGCCACCCCTCTCCCCATCTAGGGTTGCCGCCCCACCTAGGGTGGAAACCCTAGGGGTGGCGCACCCTCCTCCCTCCCTCCTATATATAGAGAGGTTTTTGGGGCTGCTAAAAATAACAATTTCCTCTCTCCACGACGCAGCCCTACTCCTCGTCCTCCTCGTCCTCCGTAGAGCTTGGCGAAGCCATGTCAGAATACCACGCAGCTCCACCGTCACCACGCCGTCGTGCTGCCGGAGCTCTCCCTCAACCTCTCCTCCCTCCTTGTTGGATCAAGGCGTAGGAGACGTCACCAGGCTGCACGTGTGTTGAATGCGGAGGCACCGGTGTTCGGTGCTTAGATCAGAATCCACCGCGATATGATTTGCTGCGAGTACAATTCCATCAACCGCGTTGTAGCAATGCTTCCGCTTAGCGATCTACCACTTTGCTCGTTGCTGGCTTCTACTAGATAGATCCTTGCATGGCGTAGGAATTTTTTTGAAATTACTATGTTCCCCAAAAGTGGCATCCGAGCCAGGTTCTATGCGTAGATTTGATGCACAAGTTGAACACAGACGTTGTGGGCGATGATTTTGTCAATTTCTTGCCATTTCTAGTCTTATCTTTTTTTCGGTGGTATTATGGGATGAAGCGGCCCGGACCGACATTACACGTACACTTATGATGGAGATCATGATGATGGAGATCATGGTGGCATTCCGGTGAGAATGATGATCATGCCCCGAAGATGGAGATCAAAGGAGCAAGATGATAATGGCCATATCATGTCACTATATGATTGCATGTGATGTTTATCATGTTTTTCATCTTATTGCTTAGAACGACGGTAGCAAAGATAATACGATCCCTCATAAAATTTCGGGATAAGTATTCCCCTAAGTGTGCACCGTTGCAAAGGATCGTTGTCTCGAAGCACCACGTGATGATCGGGTGTGATAGGTTCCAACATTCCCATACAACGGGTGTAAGCCAGATTTACACACGCAAAACACTTAGGTTGACTCGACGAGCCCAACATTTACAAACATGGCCTCGGAATACGGGAGACCGAAAGGTCGAACATGAGTCGTATGGGTGATATGATCAGCATGGAGATGCTCACCATCGATGACTAGTCCGTCTCACGTGATGATCGGACACGGGCTAGTCGACGTGGATCATGTTTCACTTGGATGACTAGAGGGACGTCGATCTGAGTGGGAGCTCATTATATAATTTCATTAGATGAACTTAATTATCATGAACTTAGTCTAAAATTGTCTTTACAAATAGTGTAGATCCAATGGCCAACGCAAATGTCAGCCTCAATTTCAACGCGTTCCTAGAGAAAACCAAGCTGAAAGATGATGGAAGCAACTATGCAGACTGGGTCCGTAACTTAAAACTCATCCTCATTGCGTCCAAGAAGGCATATGTCCTTGATGCGACGCTAGGTGACCCTCCCGTTCCCGCCGCAGCCCAGGACGTTTTGAACGCCTGGCAGTCGCGCAGTGACGATTACTCCCTGGTTCAGTGTGGCATGCTTTACAGTTTGGAACCGGGGCTCCAAAGGTGCTTTGAGCTACACGGAGCATATGAGATGTTCTAGGAGCTGAAACTAGTTTTTCAAGCTCATGCCCGGGTCGAGAGATATGAAGTCTCCGACAAGTTCTTTAGCTGCAAGATGGAGGAGAATAGTTTTGTCAGTGAGCACATACTCAGAATGTCTGGGTTGCACGACCGTCTAACTCAGCTGGGAGTTGAACTTCCGGATGATGCGGTCATTGAAAGAATCCTCCAGTCAGTTCCACCTAGCTATAAGAGCTTTGTGATGAACTACAACATGCAAGGGATGGAGAAGACCTTTCCCGAGTTGTACTCGATGCTGAAATCAGCGGAGGTAGAAATCCAGAAAGAACATCAAATGTTGATTGTGAATAAGACACTAGTTTCAAGAAAGGCAAGGGAAAAAAGAACTTCAAGAAGGACGGCAAAGCAGTTGCCACGCCCGGTAAATCAGTTGCCGGGAAGAAGAAAAAGAATGGACTCAAGCCTGAGACTGAGTGCTATTATTGCAAGGGATTTGGTCATTGGAAGCGGAACTGCCCCAAGTACATAGCGGATAAGAAGGCCGACAACGTAAAAGGTATATATGATATACATGTTATTGATGTGTACCTTACCAGCGCTCGTAGTAGCTCCTGGGTATTTGATATCGGTGATGTTGCTCACATTTGCAACTCAAAGCAGGAACTACGGAACAAGCGTAGGCTGACAAAGGACGAGGTGACGATGCGCGTCGGGAATGGTTCCAAGGTCGATGTGATCGCCGTCGGCACACTACCTCTACATCTACCTTCCGGATTAGTTTTAAACCTTAATAATTGTTATTCAGTACCAGCTTTGAGCATGAACATTGTATCGGTATCTTGCTTGATGCGAGATGGCTACTGATACGTCTCAAACATATCGACTTTTCCAAACACTTTTGCTATTGTTTTGGCCTCATCTTGCATGATTTGAATGAAACTAACCCGGACTGATGCTGTTTTCAGCAGAGGTGTCTGTATGGTTTTCTTGTGCGCAGGAAAATGGATATTTAGACGTCCGAGAAAATTCCCATAAAAAATAGAGAAAATCCACGCACTGGGAGGAACCTTGGGCCAGAAGATGGACGAGAGGGGAGACATAAGGCCTCCAGGCGACCTGTGGGCGCGGTCTTTCCCCTAGCCACGCCGGGAGGCTGCCTGGGTGGGGTCCACCCCCTCTGGTGCCCTACTTTGGCTCCTATTTTCCCCGTGACGCAGAAATCCCAGAACAGAAGTCGTTTTGCAAGTTCTCGATGCGGAGCCGTCGCCACCCTTGGTTCTACTTCGGGAGAGCTAATCTGGAGGCTGCTTTGGCCTCCGAAGAGGGGAAATCGTCGCCATCGTCATCACCATCACCACTCCATCATCCTCCCATGGCTTACCCCATCATGTGTGAGTAATTCCATGCTGTAGGTGAAGGGGATGGGAGAGATTGGATGAGTTAGATCATGTAATAGTTCGTCGGATTGTTGGGGGCATGTTGCCTATCATCTACTATGGTGTTTATCATCTTTGCTACTACTTGTTACTCTTAATGCTTGTCACTTTAGGCCCGAGTGCCATGATTTTAGATCTGAATACCTTATGTTTTCATGAATGTATTTGTGTTCTAGATCCTATCTATGAGTAGTATGCACCTATTATAGTCCGGAACCGGCGATCCCAATGGTGACAGCTTGGGACACCAAAGTGGATAGACTATAGTTTGAGGATTCCATGTATCCATTGATTGTTAATGCTTTGTTCCGGTGCTCTTTGATAGGAGCACCTTAATATCCATAAGTTCCTTTTGGCCCCGTTGATAGCGGGATGGTAGGACAAAAGATGTTGTGCAAGTTCTTATTGCAAGCACGCACGACTACCCTGGGATACATGCCTAATGCTTGATATATGCCTAGATGATCATTACTTTTCTTTGTGCCTTGCCCCAAGTTAAATACATGATATCTCTCATCCATTGACCAACCATCCATCTCCGTAGCCTACAGTGTTCTAATACTTCTAGTTACGAGTTTCTTTACTTTCGCTGTTTTACTTTCGTTGCTTTGCCACTATTATTTCGGTTGCCACCATCACTTCCATATCACCGTTGCTACTAATACTTCGTTGCCAAGCAAGTCTCTTTCAGGTGCGGTTGAATTGACAACTAAACTGTTAAAGCTTATAAATATTCTTTGGCTACCCTTGTGTCAAATCAATAAATTGGGTTATCTTACCCATGAACACTGTTGCGATGCCCTACACTTGTGGGTCATCAGCTACTCATTTAAATCTGATAACAATGGTTGTTCAATTAATATGAGTGATATGTTTTATGGTCATGCCCCGCTGGTCAATGGTTTATTCTTAATGAATCTCGAACTGATGTTACACATATTCGTAGTGTGAGTACCAAAAGATGTAAGGTTGAGAATGATAGTCCCACATACTTGTGGTACTGTCGCCTTGGTCATATCGATGTCAAGCGCATGAAGAAACTCCATACAGATGGACTTTTGGAGTCTCTTGATTTTTAATCATTTGACACATGTGAACCGTGCGTCATGGGAAAAATGACCAAGACTCCGTTCTTTGGAACAATGGAGCGAGCAACCAACTTATTTGAGAAAATACATACTGATGTATGCGGTCCAATGAGCGTAGAGGCTCGTGGTGGTTATCGTTATGTTCTCACCCTCACTGATGATTTAAGCAGATATGGCTATGTCTACTTAATGAAGCACAAGTTTGAAACCTTTGAAATGTTGAAGGAATTTCAGAGTGAGGTGGAGAATCAACGTGACAAGAAAATAAAGTTTCTACGATACGATCGTGGAGGAGAATATTTGAGTCACGAGTTTGGCACGCACCTAAGGAAACATGGAATTGTTTCACAACTAACGCCGTGTGGCACACCGCAGCGTAATGGTGTGTGTGAACATCGTAATCGCACTCTATTTGATATGGTGCAACCTATGATGTCTCTAACTGATTTACCGCTATCATTTTGGGGATATGCATTGGAAACTTCCACATTCACTTTAAATAGGGCATCTCTAAATCCGTTGAGATGACACCGTACGAATTATGGTTTGGCAAGAAACCTAAGCTGTCGTTTCTGAAAATTTGGGGCTGCGATGTTTATGTGAAGAAACTTGAACCAGAGAAGCTCGAACCCAAAGCGAAAAAATGCATCTTCATAGGATACCCTAAGAAAACTATTAGGTACACCTTCTATCTTAGATCCGAAGGCAAAATCTTTGTTGCCAAGAACAAATCCTTTCTAGAGAAAGATTTTCTATCAAAAGAAGTAAGTGGGAGAAAAATAGAACTTGATGAGGTAATGTACCTCCTCTCGAACCGGAGAGGAGCGCAACACAAGAAAATGTTTCTGAGGTGCCTACACCGGCTCGAGAAGAAGTTAATGATGACGATCATGAAACTTCAGATCAAGTTGCTTTTGAACCTCGAAGGTCCACAAGGACACGTTCCACACCAGAGTGGTACGACAACCCTATCATGGAAATCATGTTGTTGGACAACAGTGAACCTTCTGTTGGAAATATGCCCTAGAGGAAATAATAAAGTGGTTATTATTATATTTTCGAGTTCATGATAATTGTCTATTGTTCATGCTATAATTGCATTAACCGGAAACCGTAATACATGTGTGAATATATAGATCACAATGATTCCCTAGTGGGCCTCTAGTTGGCTAGCTCGTTGATCAATAGATGATCATGGTTTCTTGATCATGGGCATTGGATGCCATTGATAACGGGATCACATCATTGGGGAATGATGTGATGGACAAGACCCAATCCTAAGCGTAGCAGTAGATCGTGTTGTTCGTCTGCTAAAGCTTTTCTAATGTCAAGTATCATTTCCTTAGATCGTGAGATTGTGTAACTTCCGGATACCGTAGGAGTGCTTTGGGTGTATCAAACGTCACAACGTAACAGGGAGATTATAAAGGTGCACTACAGGTATCTCCAAAAGTGTCTGTTGGGTTGTACGAATCGAGACCGGGATTTGTCACTCCGTGTGACGGAGAGGTATCTCTGGGCCCACTCGGTAATATATCATCATACTAAGCTCAGAGTGACTAAGGAGTTAGTCACGGGATGATGTGTTACGGAACGAGTAAAGAGACTTGCCGATAACGAGATTAAACAAGGTATCGGAATACCGACGATCGAATCCCGGGCAAGTATCATACCGATAGACAAAGGGAATTGCATATGGGATTGATTGAATCCTTGACATCGTGGTTCATCCGATGAGATCATCGTGGAACATGTGGGAACCAACATACATATCCAGACCACGCTGTTGGTTATTGGCAGGAGAGATGTCTCGGTCATGTCTGCATGTCTCCCGAACCCATAGGGTCTACACACTTAAGGTTCGATGACACTAGAGTTGTAAAGAGAATGATATGTGGTTACCGAAGGTTGTTCGGAGTCCAGGATGAGATCCTGTACGTCACGAGGAGCTCCGGAATGGTCCGAAGGTAAAGATTGATATATAGGAAGTCCTGTTTTGGTCGCTGGAAAAGTTTCGAACTCATCGGTAGTGTACTGGGAGTGTCGGAGGACCGTCGGGAGGGGTCTGACCACCAAAGAGGTGCATGGCCTGTTAGAGGAGGTGGACCAGCCCTTATTGGGCTGGCCAAGGCCTTCCCTAAAGGCCTATGCGCATAGGGATAGAGAAGATAAGGCAAAAGGCTTAAAAGGAAAAGGAGGAAGAGTCCTACCCAGGTAGTCCACCTCCCTCGGCCGAAGCTCCTCCTCCTTGGAGGAGGGGCCAAGGCAGCCTCCCTCTCCCTCCTCCTATATATAGTGGAGGGTTTTGGCCTTTTGGGGACACACAATTCATCTCCCACGGTGCAACCCTACTCCTCCTCGTCCTATCCTCCGTAGCGCTTGGCGAAGGCGTGTCGGAGAACCACATAGCTCCACCGCCACCACGCCGTCGTGCTGCCGGAGCTCTCCCTCAACTTCTCCTCTCTCCTTTCTGTATCAAGAAGAAGGAGACGTCACCGGGCTGTACGTGTGTTGAACGCGGAGGTACCGTGATTCGACACATAGATCGGAATCCACCGCGATCTGAGTCGCTGCGAGTACGACTCCATCAACCGCGTTCATTGTAACGCTTCCGCTTAGCAATCTTCAAAGGTATGAAGATGCTCTATAACCTCTCTCGTTGCTGGTTTCTCCATATATAGTTTCTTGTATGACGTAGGATTTTTTTTGAAATTACTACGATCCCCAACACTGCACTACGACAAGAAACCCATACACCAACGCATCCATACCAACGATTTTATAATATGTGTTGTTTAGGTCAACCACCCACCTCCCACGAATAGCTAACCTCCCCATATGTATCTCCACGTTATCTGTAGTTCTGTACTTCCCTGTACAAATATCTCTCGTCCAATCACCCCTCGCAACTATTTCTCAAAAAAAATCACCCCCGCAATTCCTCTCTCACACGAACTATGCAACAACAACGCACCCGCCGCCATCTCCTATCTCAGATAGCTCTGGTGTTCTTTCGCGCGGCTGCTTACTGATCAGGCTCCGGATCAGTGATCCCCCGCCGCGGTGATGTCCTCTGCTCACCCACCCCTGCCCCTTGCTCTTCTACGATTCTCTACCACGTCGACACCCTTCGCGCCCCAGCTCACCGGCCCGGCTCCCATCACTGTTCACCGTGGATCCTGCGCCTCGGCAACGTCGCCACGGGTTGCCTGCGTGGCTTCGGACGCGAGGCTGCCGTCGCTGGACCAACCGTGCTTCATCGTCTTGTCTACCTCGACTCCAGAGTTGATGGTTTAGTAAGGCACTCGTCGTCTCTTCTCTTAACCTGTCTAGTTCTATGTGTGGTAGGACATCGTGCCATGGCAGAATATTTGCGGGCCATCAGGGCGACAATCTATGCGACCTTGATTTATTTGGAGGTGTGATTGGGTGATTCACCACTTGTCTGTACGTGTTAATTCAGAATAATGTTTCCCCCTCTTTTACTTAATAATGATTTCTTGTGATACATTTGGTTTTAAATTTCTTGCTACTATGTACGTGGATAATTAATCAAGGGAAAATCTAAGTTAAAGTGTGCGCAACTTATCCTTCCCGTGCAGCGGGGCGCTAGGATTCGCGCGACCCGATCCCACGGTTGAGACGCACGCATGCACTTCACATGGTACGAAATCGATAGAAAAGATATTTTCCTTGTCAGACCTGCATGCACAACCGTCTATATTGATTTTTTTTCAACACGCCTACCATACTGCATTGATGACACAGATGCTACACTATGTACGTGATGGTATGCATGCACTTTTGATTGTCCAAAAGATTTATCTCCAAGAAAGATTTTAAAAAAGATTTATCTCTCAAACCGTTATCTCAATTAATGATCCATTTTCACCACTAACTTTATCACGACAAGATCTACAAAACTACATCCCATGTCGACATGTTTCGATAACTTTTGTTTTCATCGGTATTTGCGAGATTATAATCACTTACTTGTCACATTATTTGTCACATAGTTCTCACATTAAATTAACTTGGTTATCAGATTTATGAATGTCGATATACCCCATTAAAAAACGTGATTCATTGTGCTTGTCCTGCTTCATGCATTTACTTGCTTATTATTAGTGCTTTAATAACCATTTTTTTAGCTTCACGTAACACTGCAATACTTAAAAAGTATAAAATTATTGTCTGGTAACTATGTATAATTTTTGTGACAACTGTACACCCGTAAGATGACAACTATGATCACATAAATGTGGAAACTAGGAACGACGAAAAAAAATTCAATGAAACATGTCAACATGGGATCTTATTTTGAAAGTCTCCTCGAGACGAACCTAACAGTGAAGACGAATCTCCAATCAAAGTATTAATCTATGAGATAAATCATTTTTTCAACCCGCATGACGAATATGTCAACTAGAGCTGGTCCATAAGACGAATAGTGTTATTTCTATTTTGCTTTTTGCCGTGCCTTGAATGCATGCGCTCTACTGCGAGTCTGCCATCACTGGTATGCATGCACTTTACAGTTTTTCTCTTCTACATGCATGCACGAGTACTACTTCCTGCCATCATAATTTACAACGAAAAGTCACACATAGCACTCACGAGTACTACTTTTATGCTGGCGCTAGAGTATTTAGCGGGTCATTTTTCAATTAATAAACGCGTGTAACGGGTTAGTAGCAGCCGCCGCACCGGAGCGCATGGATGAGGCGCCGCTACATAGTAAGGTCCATTGATCAATATATTTGTGAGGATGATCACATCTCATTATCTCTACTATTAAAGGGGGATCTGCCGTCATCGTGATGGTTCGACCTCGTGCGACCCCTCCTACCGCTAGCCTTTCCACCGATTTTTTCCAACCCTCCATAAACCAGGCGATTAAGTAAAGAAATCAACCGGTTCAATAAAAAGCCCCGCTACCTATCCCACGTACGGTTTCTCCTCCCCCACCTTTTTGCATCCCCGTCTGAAAAAAGGAAAAGGATAATAGACCCATGAACACACGTCCCAGTGCACGATGCATCGTTATCTCCCGCACCCGTCGCTCCCAATCCCGTGTTTCTCCTCTATCCCCTCCTCGTTCGGCTCTCCCCTTCTCTGATCCAGTCCCATCAAGAAATTCTCCACTCCAAACCTCGTCGCCATGTCACCTAAGGGACATGAGTAGCGGCGGCGGCGGAGGCGGCATACAGATCTGCGGTGCAAGACACGATTGTTGGAGCCCTGCTGCAAGGGCATGTGATGATGGCAGCGGTGACGTCTTGCAGTTGGATTCGCGGTGTGTGGCAGGTCTTGCGGTACGATGGCGGGGTGATGTCCGACAATAGTGTTTGTCGAAGCATATGGCATGCAAGAGCGGTGTCCGGGGCCAGCGGCATGGTCCACGTTCGACCTAACAAACAACGTCTATCCATCATCGCTCCTCGGCGACTAGGACATGCACCAATGACTCCCAAGAGCACGCGTTGCACCAGCAAGACGGCGTCAACTGGCTAATTACCGGTACAAATCCCGTGTCATATGGTAGTGTCTTCCTTTGATATGGAAAGAAAAGGGCCATTGATTTTTTCAGTCGGTTGGTTTGTTTAATTAAGTTGAATTCTGCTGTTCGCATGATGTGCAGACGTACATGTTCAAGTACGACACAGTTCACGGCCATTGGAAGCACAGTGACATCAAGCTCAAGGACGACAAGACGCTGCTCTTCGGCGAGAAGCCAGTTACTGTCTTTGGCGTCAGGTAGTATTGATATTATAGCCTTTTCAAAAGGTTTGTGTTTGTTAAGTTCTGAAGCTAATGTTTGATGTTCTCTTAACAGGAACCCTGAGGAGATCCCGTGGGGTAAGGCTGGTGCTGATTATGTTGTGGAGTCCACCGGTGTCTTCACTGACAAGGACAAGGCCGCTGCTCACTTGAATGTATAACTGAAGTGCTGGTTTTCGCTCATTCACACATTATTTCCGAGCTATATATATGTGCCTTTTTTCATCCTTTGAATACGAGTCTGAGAAAGAATCCATTTGTATTATTGAAATTCAATTAGAAAATGTGTCCTGCTCCATATATATTTATTTATTCTTAGTGTGTAAAAACATGATAAAAAATGAACACGCACAGTGGAGTATGAAGCAGAGTGTAATGCGGTCTGTTCTGAATTGTTTAGTGTGTTTGGTTGCTTCAGGTGTGCTAGAGATATCATGATTGTAAGCGCTTCTTCAATTGTAGGGATTCTCTCAATTTCTGTTAGCTGCCAATCCCATTCGATGATGCTATGTGATCAAGGTACACGTTTTGTGAGTGATTGAGCTACAAATAATGTTCTCTGATAGTGCACGAAATATCATGAAGGAAAAGAAAAAGGTTTAATTAGAAGGCACACCGTGATTTGGTGGAGAAGATGAAAGACCTTGTAGAAAATAGGTTCGAAACTCAAACATAGATTCTTAAGTACTCTTTTGGGTGCTATTGGCCTATCCTTCAAACTCCTTTTATGAAAAATTGAAATAATGATGCATCTTTGTAGTTATATTATGTATTTATGCTTAGTTGTTTTCATCATTTTATTTCTTCACCACCTATTGGTTCTGTTTTCTAGGACACTAGCCAATTCAAAACCTTGTCCCAAGTGCAAGTGAACCATTGAAAAAGAAAATACTTGGATGCATGCATGTTTTTTCAATCGTGTCCGACATCGGGGCAATTCAGTGGATTTGTTTCATTAAATGAACCCCAATCGTTTATTTTCAAAAGTTTTTATTACTCACTTGTGCATGCATTTTTATATTTATATGGAGAACATAGCTTTTGCAGAAATCCTTCTTACACACCTTCATAGCAAGGACACATAATATACCATTGGTCCAAAATAAGTGGGTGGAATTTGTTTGTAACAAACTTACAATTCGTGAATTTTCATCTTTTCTATTAGAAGTTCTTCATGATTAGCTTTTGTTTTTTCTTCTTGTAGAGTAGTAAGTGTTGGGAACGTTGCATGGGAAACAAAAAAAAATTCCTACGCACACGAAGACCTATCATGGTGATGTTCATCTACGAGAGGGAGATAGGATCCACATACCCTTGTAGATCGCTCAGCGAGAAGCGTTAAGAAAAGCGGTTGATGTAGTGGTACATTGATAACCCACAGGTCTAGGGGATCACAACAGTTTTCGAGGGTAGAGTATTCAACCCAAATTTGTTGGTTCGCCAAAGGGAAGCGAAAGAATATTCTCAAGTATTAGCAGCTGAGTTTATCAGATTCAACTACACCTCAAAGATTAGTGTCTGCAAGCAAAGTATCAGTAGCAAAGTGGTATGATAGCAACGGTGCCAGAAATGATCTGTTGACGATAAACTATTCCTAACTGTTGTATCAATGGCGCTAGTAAGTTGCCCGTGGACGGGAAATATTCTTCCCCGGCAACGGTGTCAGAAAAGGTCTTGCAACAAGTAACAACGAAGTAGCAAGGAACAACAGTAGCAGCAGCAGAGTAACAGCAGTAGCAACAGTAGTAGCAAAGTGACAGCAGCAGCAAAAGAGTGGCCCAATCCCTCTTGTAGCAAGGGACAAGCCTAGACAAAGTAACATAGCGAGGACCAGTAGTAAAAGACTCGTAGGCAGTGGATCGGTGATGGATGAGTGTGACGGATGTGATTCATCATGTAATAGCTATAACACGGAGAGATATGTAACTAGCTCCCGTTCATCAATCTAATGTAGGCATGTATTCCGTATGTAGTCATACGTGCTTAGGGAAAAGAACTTGCATGACATCTATTGTCCATCCCTCCCGTGGAAGCGGGGTCCTAATGGAAACTACGGGATATTAAGGTTCTCCTTTAAATAAAGAACCGGACCAACACATTTACACAAGGTGAATACATGAACTCCTCGTACTATGGTCATCTCCGGGAGTGGTTCCGGCTATTGTCACTCCGGGGTTGCCGGGTCATAACACATAGTAGGTGACTACAACTTGCAAGATAGGATCTAAAACACACATATATTGGCGACAACACAATAGGTTCAGATCTGAAATCATGGCACTCGGGGCCTAGTGACAAGCATTAAGCATAGCCAAGTAGTAGCAACATCAATCTAGAACATAGTGGATACTAGGGATCAATCCCCGTCAAGAACTAACTCGATTACATGATAGATCTCATCCAACTCATCACTGTCCAGCAAGCCTATGATGAGATTACTCACGAACGATGAAGGGCATCATGGAATTGTCGATGGAGAAAGGTTGATGATGACGATGGCGACGATTTCCCCTCTCCGGAGCCCGAAACAGACTCGAGATCTACCCTCCAGATGAAGAACAGGATGTGGCGGCGCCTCCATATCGCAAAACACGATGAAACCTTCTCTCTGATTTTTTCCGTGCGAGACACAAGATATAGAGCTGAGTTTGGGGGCGGTGGAGCCATGTGGGCCCCACAAAACCTCACGGCGCGGCGAGGGGGGTGGCTGCGGCCTGTGGGCTTGTGGCCCACTGGTCCACCTCCTCCGGTGGATCTTTGCGCATGTATTTTTCTTTTATTCCAGAAATATCACCGTAAGTTTTCAGGCCATTACGAGAACTTTTATTTCTGCACAATAACAACACCATGGCAATTCTGCTGGAAACAACGTCAGTCCGGGTTAGTTCCATTCAAATCATGCAAATTAGAGTCCAAAACAAGGGCAAAAGAGTTCGGAAAAGTAGATACGACGGAGACGTATCAACTCCCCCAAGCTTAAAGCCTTGCTTGTCCTCAAGCAATTCAGTTGACAAACTGAAAGAGACAAAAGAAAAACTTTGACGAACTCTATTTGATCTTGTTGTTGCAACTATGTCTAACTCATAACCAGAATTTCAGCAAGATCACAAGCAAACCACATAAGCCAATGACATCTAGGTCTCACGGTTACTCATATCAATGGCATAATCAACTAGCGAGCAAATAATAATAAGTCTCAAATGTCAACACCTCAATCAAAACAACATGAAGCAGTACGAATAGATGGTATCTCGCTAGCTCTTTCTGAGACCACAAAACATAAATGCAGAGCACCTTCAAAGACCAAGGGCTGACTAAACATTGTAATTCATGGCAATGAAGATCCAGTCATAGTCATACTCAACACATTTAAAAGCAAAGCATAAAAATGATAGAGGTGCTCTCTAATTGGTGCTTTTGTAAGAGGAGGATGACTCAATAGGAACATAAATAGACAGGCCCTTCGCAGAGGGAAGCATTGATTTGCAGAGGTGCCAGAGCTCAAGCTTTGAAAACAGAGATAATAATTTTGGGTGGCATGCTTTCATTGTCAACGCAATGACTAAGAGTTCTCAACATCTTCCACGCTACACATGCTATAGGTGGTTCCCAAACAGAAAAGTAAAGTTTTGACTCCCCCACCACCAATCAATCACACTCCACGGCTAGCCGAATCCTTGGGTACCGTCCATACCAACATCAATCCTCGGGCAGTTTTGTTTGCAATTATCTTTTTGATTTGAGCATAGAACTGGGAATTCCAATTACCGGCCCCTTTCTCGTGAATGATAGTGAATAAACACATATCGAGGATAACACGCCTAGCATGGAAGATACCAATAGCCGCCTGTGACGACATGAGCGGTTCGGGCATGCAAAACAGATTATTTCTTGAAGGTTTAGAGAGTGGCACATGCAAATTTACTTGGAACGACAGGTAGATACCGCACATAGGTAGGTATGGTGGACTCATATGGCACAACTTTGGGTTTATGGAAGTGGATGCACAAGCAGTATTCCCGCTTAGTACAAGTGAAGGCTAGCAAAAGACTGGGAAGCGACCAACTAGAGAGCGACAACAGTCATCAAAATGCATTGAGATAAACTAACATTGAGTGCAAGCATGAGTAGGACATAAATCACCATGAACAAGAACATCATAGAGGCTATGTTGATTCTGTTTCAACTACATGTGTGAACATGCGCCAAGTCAAGCCACTTGAAACATTCAAAGGAGGATACCATCCTATCATACTACATCATAGTCATCTCAACATTCATGTTGGAAACCAAGACAAACCATTATAAGCTCCTAGTTAAATAAGCATGGCATAAGCAATTATGATATCTAAGTTGTCATTGCAAACATGTTTGTCTCACAACAAAGCTGAATCAGGCATGATCAGCTAGTCATATTTACAAAAACAAAATAGATCGAGTTCATACAAGCTTTTCCAGGCTCAGTCACTTCATCATATATCGTCATTATTGCCTTTCACTTGCACGACCGAACAATGTGAACAATAATAAGAGTGCTCGTGCATTGGAATACGCTGGAATCTGCAGGCAAACACAACGGATAAGACAAAGTAATATGGCTCTTTGAAAGCCAAACAGGTATGCATGCAAGACCCACTAAACGTTGTAACCAATATCTTTTACCTTGACCCAAAGAAAAAAAAACTATCTACACGGGAAAGCTCCCAACAAGCAAAATAAGAAAAGAAAATCTTTTTGTTTTTTCTCAAACTAGACAGACACACAAAAAGAAAACGAGAAAAAGAAAATAAACTAGCATGGATGATACAGTGGCAAAGTGTGAACACAGATGAACAAAGTGAAAGCATAAGCAAGAATGTAAGGTCGGTGAGAACACGTACTCCCCCAAGCTTAGGCTTTTGGCCTAAGTTGGTCTACTCCCAAGGAGGGAAATAACCAGCTCCGGGGTACTCCGGAGTGGACTGAGGATGCCACTGCTGTGTGAGCTCCTCTGGCTCCCACTGATAAACTGAAGTCTGGTACTCGACTGGCGGCTCGGGCATGGGCACGTGTAGTTGGGCTAAGCCCCAATATGCGTAGATGTCCGAGGGCATAATAGTGTACCTGCCTGCATGAAGATTGAACAAAGAAGGAGAAGGCAAAGTAATAGTCTCACGAGTACCCTGACTAAATACCAGGTTATAAATCATCCTTCTATTTATATCTCTATCAAGAAAGTCATGGCGAACCATGCTATCGTAATCTAGATATCTCTCGGGAAGAAGAATCTCTTCTTCCTCCTCCAGTCTAATAGGTATCTCAAAGTGTCTAGCAAGACGAGTAGCATAGATACCTCCATAGATAACACCCTTAGAACTGTTCAGGTTCAACCGTTGAGCTACTATAGCGCCCAAGCTATAAGTTTTATCGTTATAAAGGGCTTCGCGCAAGACCGCAAGATCTGGGGAACTAAGTGACCCAGCTTTCCCACGGCCAATCAAACATTTTCCCACAAATAGTGAGAAGTACCGAAGCACGGGAAAATGTATGCTAGCAGCTCTAGCGCAAGACACTCCTCTCTCCTCTCCTACAACAATTGTACCGATGAAAGCTTCCAAGTCCTATGGACGAGGTTCATGAATATCCCCAACGTAAGGCAATTTGCAAACATTGCAAAAATCCTAGAGTGACATGCGCTCGGGGATATCATAAAGTTTAAACTCAACCATAGGAGGATTCTTCCTCGGATAGAAGTTAAAGCTTTGTACGAAGATATTAGTGAGGAGGAGGAATTGCGGACACTTATCTTCAACGAAAGCGGTAAGGCCTGCGTTCTCCACTAAGTGAAAGAAGTCCTCATAAATTCCAGCGGCACGTAAGAACACGTCGCTTGGCCATTCGCACGCTCGAACTTCTGCGTCTCGAGGGACCAGATACTTGGGCTTCTTCTCACTCCCATGGATGGTCCTGGCAAAACCCAAAATCATAATGGGGGTTATACGGGAGCGCTGCAGCCACTGCCTGAATAGCTGCCTCACGGAGACGAGCAACCTTTGCCTCCCTCTCATACTCCTCTGCCTCTCCTCTGGTTATGTAATATCTCTGTTTTACCTGAAAGTCAAAGAAGGCAGGAGCAGGAAGGGTGATATGGAAAACACGCTCCGGTTAAATATCAATCGGTATAGGAGGGATTCGTCATCCCTCTCAAGGAACTGGTAGCGTGTCAAAGCGACGCGATCAAGGAAAGCTGTATGCAGCGGGGGATCTCCTTCGCGGATGGGTACTCCAAGAAAATTTGCTATGCGAGTGGCATAGATCCCACCAAAGAAATCCCCTTCAATTGCATTCTTATTCAGCTTCCTTGCTATAATAGCTCCCATGTTGAAGCTTTTGTCACCCGTCACTGCGCTCTTAAGGATACTAAGGTCGGGTGCGCAGAGGTGACAATGCTCAATCTTGCCATTAATGCATCTGCCTATGAAGAGGGCAAAGTAATGCAAGGCAGGAAAATGAATACTCCCCATGGTAGCTTGCGTAATGTGTCTAGTTTCCCCAGCTGTAATACCAAAGCAAAAATCTCTAACTGAAGATTTAGGAGGACCATTGAGGCTACCCCAAATAGGTATTTTGCAAATTTGATTGAAATCCTCTAAATACATGGTATAAGATTTATCATAGAGATCAAACAGTATCGATGGCTCACGGCCAGCTGAAAATTTGAATCTACAAACAAAAGAGGCAGTGAGAGCAACATACTGTTCACATTTATCGGAGATGAATTCTTTGAGTCCGATGTTGTGAACAAGTGCATCAAACTCATCTTTGAAACCTGCCTCAATCATAAATTCATCAGAAGGCCATTCACATGGTTGTACCTGCGCGTCCCTAGGTTGAACAGTTTGGAGAATGGTGATTTGAGCAAAGAAATCGAAAATCCCAGCAAGAGGAGCAAGAACACGGCTTTGAGCTGCGAAACGATTTTTTTCTGGAGGTAGGAGAAGCGGATGAGAGCAAGAATGAGTGAAGGGGGTGCCTGTGGGCCCCACAAGCGTGGGTGGCGCGGCCAGGGGGGTGCCCGCGCCCCTAGGGCTTGTGGCCCACTGGTGTGGCTCCCAGACAGACTCTTTGTCCCAGTATTTTTCAAAAAATCCAGAAAAAATCATACTTGATTTTCAGGACGTTCGGAGAACTTTTATTTTCGGGGTACTTTTCTACCGGACGCTAAAACAGAAAACTGGGAAAACTAAACTAAATCTATCATTTTTCTTCTAAGCAATCTAAAGTGAAAGCTTGGAACAGAGGTTTGTGAATCCTTGATTCATCCATCTCATGGTCATCGAAAGAAATCCGTCAATGGGGTTGATCAAGTCCCCTCGACAAAACTTTCTCGAATCGAAAAAGAAGACGGAGAATTTTCGAATAGTCACTAGGTCACCTCAATGGGGATGTGTATCTCCCCAACAAGTAAATCATACTTCATCTTGACACGAGGAATAGGGCATTCAAAGCTCCCAATAAGAATCGATGAAGTTTTTTCGATAGCATTGATGCAATGTACTCGATATTGTTTCTTTGGAAAGTGCACCGTATGCTCATTACCGTTGATATGGAAAGTGACACTGCCTTTGTTGCAATCTATAACAGCCCGTGCAGTGTTTAAAAAGGGTCTTCCGAGGATGACAACCATGGCATCGTCCTCTGGAATATCCAAGATAACAAAGTCTGTTAAGATATTGACATTAGCAACCACAACAGGCACATCCTCGCAAATGCCGATAGGAAAAGCAGTTGATTTGTCGGCCATTTGCAGAGAGATTTCAGTGGCTGTCAAATTATCCAGTTCAAGCCTACGATAAAGAGAGAGAGAGGCATAACACTAACACCGGCTCCAAGGTCACATAACGCAGTTCTAACGTAGTTGCCTTTAATGGAGCAATGTATAGTGGGCACACCGGGATCACCTTGTTTCTTGGGAGTTCCACCCTTGAAGGTATAATTAGCGAGAATGGTGGAAATCTCAACCTCATGTATCCTCCTTTTATTAGTCACAATATCTTTCATGTACTTAGCATACGGAGACATCTTGAGCATATCCATCAAACGCATTTGCAGAAAGACGGGTCTGATCATTTCAACAAAGCGCTCAAAATCCTCATCATCCTTTTTTTTGGATGGTTTGGGAGGAAAGGGCATAGGTTTCTGAACCCATGGTTCCCTTTCTTTACCATGCTTCCTAGTAGCAAAGTCATTCTTATCTTATCTTCTATTCTTAGGCTGTGGGTTATCAAGATCAACACGAGGTTCAATCTCCACATCCTTATCATTGCTAGGTTGAGCATCTTCATGAACATCACTATTGATATTATCATTAAGCTCATGTTCATCACCAGATTGTGTTTCAGCATCAGAGACAGAGACATCGTTTGGACTCTCAGGTGTAGCAGCAACAGGGTTGCTAGCATGTAGGTTCCTATCATCTTTCTTCTTCTTTCTAGGACGACTAGGTGCATCAGTGCTAACTCCTTGAGAATCTTGTTCAATTCTCTTCGGATGACCCTCAGGATATAGAGGTTCCTGGGTCATTCTACCACCTTTAGTGACAACTCTGACGGAATTGTCATTCAACTCATTGAGCAAGTCATTTTGAGCTTTAAGTCCTTGTTCTACCTGAGTAGTAACCATAGAGGCATGTTTACTCAGAAGCTTAACATCATTGACATTTCTGTCCACACAAGCACTTAAATGACTAAGCATACGAGCATTTTGTTCCAATTGTCTGCTAACATAATCATTGAAACTTTGTTGTTTGGCAACGAAGTTATCAAATTCATCCATGCATAAGCTAGCAGGTTTATCAAAAGGAATATCACTCTCATCAAACCTATGCAGCGAATTTACTTCTACTACCTGTATCGGGTTATTGAGAGCATGGATCTCTTCGATAGGTGGTAGATTTTTGACATCTTCAGATTTAATGTCTTTATCTCGCATAGATTTCTTGGCTTCTTGCATATCTTCAGGACTGAGGAATAGAATACCTCATTTCTTCGGAGTTGGCTTAGGAGGTGGTTCGGGAATAGTCCAAGCATTCTCATTGCACAAGATGTTGTTCAACATAATCTCAGCTTGTTCTACAGTTCGTTCCCTAAAAACACTACCGGCACAACTATCTAAGTGGTCTTTGGAAGCATCTATAAGTCCATTACAGAAAATATCAAGTATTTCATTCTTCTCAAGAGGGTAATCAGGCAAACCATTTAGTAGCTGGACCAGGCAAAGCATTCAAGTATTTCTTCAGCTTGAGCAAAGTTGTATATTTCCTGCAAGGCCGCTTGCTTCTTATGGGCAGGAAAATATTTTTCAGAGAAGTAGTAGACCATATCCCGGGGGCTACGCACACAACCAGGAGCAAGAGAAGTGAACCAGGTCTTAGCATCATCCTTTAGCGAGAAAGGAAACAGCTTGAGCATGTAGTAGTGGCAGATCTTTTCCTCACTAGTGAATAGGGTGGCTATATCGTGCAGTTTGGTAAGATGGGCTACAACCGTTTCAGACTCATAACTATGAAAAGGATCAGATTTGACTAGAGTGATTAACTCAGGGTTGAGAGAGAATTCATAATCCTTATCGGTCACAAAGATAGGCGAAGTGGCAAACTTCGGGTCATATTTCATCCTAGCGTTCAGAGATTTTTCTTTCCACTTGCGCAGTAATTTCTCAACATCGTAGCTATCCTTACACGCAAGAAAGTCCTCAGCTATCTCTCCCTCCATAACATAGCGCGTATCAGGCATAACAGGCAATTCAGGCATAGTAGCAGGTTCTACTTCAATAGTATCAGCAGTTTCAGAAGTATCATCACATCTAGCAGCAACTCTAGCAATATGTGCATCAAGGGCACCTAGTGGCAAAGCAGTATCAGGCATAACAGGCATTGTATCAAGCATAGCATCATCAGACATAGTATCAAGCATGGCATCATCAGGCATAGTATAAATCATAGCATCATCGTAAGCATCTTGGACAGCAGAAGTAGCATCATCAAGCACAGGCGACATATCAAGATTTCTAGCAGGAGGTGATGTCGCAAACTTACTCCAAACTGAAGGTGAATCAAGTGCAGAGCTAGATGGCAGTTCCTTACGTCTCCTTGTAGTGGAAGGTAGGATTTTAGTTCTTGGATCTTTTGGATTCCTCATAGTGAACAACACACGTCAATCCCAAGTGACTCAGAGAATATAGTTGTGCTTCCCCGGCAACGGTGCCAGAAAAATCCTTGATAACCCACAGGTGTAGGGGATCGCTGTTGGAATTATGCCCTAGAGGCAATAATAAATATAGTTATTATTATAATTCCTGTATCAAGATAATCGTTTATTATCCATGCTATAATTGTATTGAATGAAGACTCATTTACATGTGTGGATACATAGACAAAACACTGTCCCTAGCAAGCCTCTAGTTGGCTAGCCAGTTGATCAAAGATAGTCAGTGTCTTCTGATTATGAACAAGGTGTTGTTGCTGGATAACTGGACCACGTCATTACGAGAATCACGTGATGGACTAGACCCAAACAAATAGACGTAGCATGTTGATCGTGTCATTTTGTTGCTATAGTTTTCTGCGTGTCAAGTATTTGTTCCTATGACCATGAGATCATATAACTCACTAACACCGAAGGAATACTTTGTGTGTATCAAACGTCGCAACGTAACTGGGTGACTATAAAGATGCTCTACAGGTATCTCCGAAGGTGTTCGTTGAGTTAGTATGGATCAAGACTGGGATTTGTCACTCCGTGTGACGGAGAGGTATCTCGAGGCCCACTCGGTAATACAACATCACACACAAGCCTTGCAAGCAATGTGACTTAGTGTAAGTTGCGGGATCTTGTATTACGGAACGAGTAAAGAGACTTGCCGGTAAACGAGATTGAAATAGGTATGCGGATACTGATGATCGAATCTCGGGCAAGTAACATACCGAAGGACAAAGGGAATGACATACGAGATTATATGAATCCTTGGCACTGAGGTTCAAAAGAAAGATCTTCGTAGAATATGTAGGATCCAATATGGGCATCCAGGTTCCGCTATTGGATATTGACCGAGGAGTCTCTTGGGTCATGTCTACATAGTTCTCGAACCCGCAGGGTCTGCACACTTAAGGTTCGACGTTGTTTTATGCGTATTTGAGTTATATGGTAGGTTACCGAATGTTGTTCGGAGTCCCGGATGAGATCACGGACGTCACGAGGGTTTCCGGAATGGTCCGTAAACAAAAATTGATATATAGGATGACCGCATTTGATTACCGGAAGGTTTTCGGAGTTACCGGGAATGTACCGGGAATGACGAATGGTTTCCGGGAGTTCACCGGGGGGGGAACCCACCCCGGGGAAGCCCATAGGCCTTTGGGGTGGCACACCAGCCCTTCGTGGGCTGGTGGGACAGCCCAAGAAGGCCCTATCTGCCATGGGAAGAAAATCAAAGAGAAAAGAGAAAAAAAAGGAGGAGGTGGGAAAGGAAAGAAGGACTCCTCCCACCAAACCAAGTAGGACTTGGTTTGGGGGGGGGGAGACTTTCCCCCCTTGGCTCGGCCGACCCCCTTGGGGCTCCTTGAGCCCCAAGGCAAGTCTCCCCCTCTCCCACCTATAAATACAGAGGTTTTAGGGCTGATTTGAGACGACTTTTTCACGGCAGCCCGACCACATACCTCCACGGTTTTTCCTCTAGATCGCGTTTCTGCGGAGCTCGGGCGGAGCCTTGCTGAGACAAGATCATCACCAACCTACGGAGCGCCATCACGCTGCCGGAGAACTCTTCTACCTCTCCGTCTCTCTTGCTGGATCAAGAAGGCCGAGATCATCGTCGAGCTGTACGTGTGCTGAACGCGGAGGTGTCGTCCGTTTAGCACTATATCGTGGGACTGATCGCGGGATGGTTCGCGGGGCGGATCGAGGGACGTGAGGACGTTCCACTACATCAACCGCGTACACTAACGCTTCTGCTGTACGGTCTACAAGGGTACGTAGATCACACATCCCCTCTTGTAGATGGACATCACCATGATAGGTCTTCGTGCGCGTAGGAAATTTTTTGTTTCCCTTGCGACGTTCCCCAACAGTGGCATCATGAGCTAGGTTCATGCGTAGATGTCTTCTCGAGTAGAACACAAAAGTTTTTGTGGGCGGTGATGTGCGTTTTGCTGCCCTCCTTAGTCTTTTCTTGATTCCGCGGTATTGTTGGATTGAAGCGGCTTGGACCGACATTACTCGTACGCTTACGAGAGACTGGTTTCATCGCTACGAGTAACCCCGTTGCTCAAAGATGACTGGCAAGTGTCAGTTTCTCCAACTTTAGTTGAATCGGATTTGACCGAGGAGGTCCTTGGATGAGGTTAAATAGCAACTCATATATCTCCGTTGTGGTGTTTGCGTAAGTAAGACACGATCCTACTAGATACCCATGGTCACCACGTAAAACATGCAACAACAAGATTAGAGGACGTCTAACTTGTTTTTACAGGGTATGCTTGTGATGTGATATGGCCAACGATGTGATGTGATATATTGGATGTATGAGATGATCATGTTGTAATAGATAATATCGACTTGCACGTCGATGGTACGGCAACCGACAGGAGCCATATGGTTGTCTTTATACTAACGTTTGTGCTTGCAGATGCGTTTACTATTTTGCTAGGATGTAGCTTTAGTAGTAATAGCATGAGTAGCACGACAACCCCGATGGTGACACGTTGATGGAGATCATGGTGTGGCGCCGGTGACAAGAAGATCGTGCCGGTGCTTTGGTGATGGAGATCAAGGAGCACGTGATGATGGACATATCATGTCACTTATGAATTGCATGTGATGTTAATCCTTTTATGCACCTTATTTTGCTTAGAACGACGGTAGCATTATGAGGTGATCTCTCACTAAAATTTCAAGACGAAATTGTGTTCTCCCCGACTGTGCACCGTTGCTACAGTTCGTCGTTTCGAGACACCACGTGATGATCGGGTGTGATAGACTCAACGTTCACATACAACGGGTGCAAAACAGTTGCGCACGCGAAACACTCGGGTTAAGCTTGATGAGCCTAGCATGTGCAGACATGGCCTCGGAACACATGAGACCGAAAGGTCGATCATGAATCATATAGATGATATGATTAGCATAGGGATGCTTACCACTGAAACTATGCTCAACTCACGTGATGATCGGACTTGAGCTAGTGTAGGTGGATCTTGAACCACTCAAAAGACTAGAGAGATGTACTTTTTGAGTGGGAGTTTAGCGAATAATTTGATTCAGTTAAACTCTAATTATCTTGAACATAGTCTAAGTCCACTTTGAATATATTTGTGTTGTAGATCATGGCTCACGCGACAGTCACCCTGAATTTTAATGCGTTCCTAGAGAAAGCTAAGTTGAAAGATGATGGAAGCAACTTTGTAGACTGGGCTCATAATCTTAAGCTAATCTTACAAGCTGGGAAGAAGGATTATGTCCTTAATGCTGCGCTAGGAGATGAACCACCCGCTACGGCTGATCAGGATGTTAAGAACGCTTGGTTAGCACGTAAGGAGGACTACCAGTAGTTCAATGTGCAGTCTTGTATAGCTTAGAACCGGGACTTCAACGTTGCTTTGAGCGTCATGGAGCATTTGAGATGTTCCAGGAGTTGAAGTTTATCTTTCATAAGAACGCCCGGATCGAGAGGTATGAGACCTCCGATAAATTCTATGCTTGCAAGATGGAGGAGAACTCGTCTGTCAGTGAACATGTGCTCAAAATGTCTGGGTACTCAAACCGTCTAGCTGAGCTAGGGATTGAACTCCCACAAGAGGCTATCACTGACAGAATCCTTCAATCACTGCCGCCAAGCTATAAAGGCTTTGTGTTGAACTACAACATGCAAGGGATGAACAAGTCACCCGGCGAGTTGTTTGCGATGCTGAAAGTCGCAGAGTCTAAACTCCGTAAAGAGCATCAAGTGTTGATGGTGAATATGTTGGAATTATGCCCTAGAGGCAATAATAAATATAGTTATTATTATAATTCCTGTATCAAGATAATCGTTTATTATCAATGCTATAATTGTATTGAATGAAGACTCATTTACATGTGTGGATACATAGACAAAACACCGTCCCTAGCAAGCCTCTAGTTGGCTAGCCAGTTGATCAAAGATAGTCAGTGTCTTCTAATTATGAACAAAGTGTTGTTGCTTGATAAATGGATCACGTCATTAGGAGAATCACGTGATGGACTAGACCCAAAATAATAGAGGTAGCATGTTGATCGTGTCATTTTGTTGCTACTGTTTTCTGCGTGTCAAGTATTTATTCCTATGACCATGAGATCATATAACTCACTGACACCGGAGGAATGCTTTGTGTGTATCAAACGTCGCAACGTAACTGGGTGACTATAAAGATGCTCTACAGGTATCTCCGAAGGTGTTAGTTGAGTTAGTATGGATCAAGACTGGGATTTGTCACTCCGTGTGACGGAGAGGTATCTCGGGGCCCACTCGGTAATACAACATCACACACAAGCCTTGCAAGCAATGCAACTTAGTGTAAGTTGCGGGATCTTGTATTACGGAATGAGTAAAGAGACTTGCCGGTAAACGAGATTGAAATAGGTATACGGATACTGACGATCGAATCTCGAGCAAGTAACATACCGAAGGACAAAGGGAATGACATACGGGATTATATGAATCCTTGGCACTGAGGTTCAAACGATAAGATCTTCGTAGAATATGTAGGATCCAATATGGGCATCCAGGTCCCGCTATTGGATATTGACCGAGGAGTCTCTCAGGTCATGTCTACATAGTTCTCGAACCCGCAGGGTCTGCACACTTAAGGTTCGACGTTGTTTTATGCGTATTTGAGTTATATGGTTGGTTACCGAATGTTGTTCGGAGTCCCGGATGAGATAACGGACGTCATGAGGGTTTCCGAAATAGTCCGGAAACGAAGATTGATATATAGGATGACCTCATTTGATTACCGGAAGGTTTTCGGAGTTACCGGGAATGTACCGGGAATGACGAATGGGTTCCGGAAGTTCACCGGGGGGGGGCAACCCACCCCGGGGAAGCCCATAGGCCATAAGGGTGGCGCACCAGCCCTTAGTGGGCTGGTGGGACAGCCCAAAAGGGCCCTATGCACCATAGAGATAAAAATCAAAGAGAAAGGAAAAAAAAGGGAGGTGGGAAGGAAGGGAAGGACTCCCACCCACCAAACCAAGTCCAACTCGGTTTGGGGGGGGAGCCTTCCCCCCTTGGACTCGGCCGACCCCCTTGGGGATCCTTGAGCCCCAAGGCAAGGTCCCCTCCCTCCCACCTATATATACGGAGGTATTGGGGCTGATTTGAGACGAGTTTTCCACGGCAGCCCGACCACATACCTCCACGGTTTTTCCTCTAGACCGCGTTTCTGCGGAGCTCGGGCGGAGCCCTGCTGAGACAAGGTCATCACCAACCTCCGGAGCGCCGTCACGCTGCCGGAGAACTCTTCTACCTCTCCGTCTCTCTTGCTGGATCAAGAAGGCCGAGATCATCGTCGAGCTGTACGTGTGCTGAATGCGGAGGTGCCGTCCGTTCGGTACTAGATCGTGGGACTGATCGCGGGATTGTTCGCGGGGCGGATCGAGGGACGTGAGGACGTTCCACTACATCAACCGCGTTCACTAACGCTTCTGCTGTACGATCTACAAGGGTACGTAGATCACTCATCCCCTCTCGTAGATGGACATCACCATGATAGGTCTTCGTGCGCGTAGGAAAATTTTTGTTTCCCATGCGACGTTCCCCAACAGAATAAGACCACTAGTTTCAAGAGAAACGGCAAAGGCAAGAAGGGTAATTCAAAGAAGAGCGGCAAGCCTGTTGCCAATCCGACGAAGAAACCCAAAGCTGGACCTAAGCCTGAAACAGAGTGTTACTATTGCAAGGGTATGTGTCACTGGAAGGGCAATTGCCCCAAGTATTTGGCAGGTAAGAAGGCAGCCAAAGGAAAATCAGGTATATTTGATATACATGTTATTGATGTGTACTTAACCGGCTCTCGTAGTAGTGCGTGGGTATTCGATACCGGTTCTGTTGCTCATATTTGCAACTCGAAACAGGAACTGCGGAATAGATGAAGGCTGGCGAAAGATGAAGTGACGATGCGCGTAGGAAATGGTTCCAAGGTTGATGCAATCGCTGTCGGCATAGTTTCACTTCAGTTACCATCAGGATTAGTTATGAACTTGAATCATTGTTATTTAGTGCCTGCGTTGAGCATGAACATTATATCTGGATCTTGTTTATTGCGAGACGGTTACTCTTTTAAGTCAGAGAATAATGGTTGTTCTATTTCTATGAGTAACATCTTTTATGGTCATGCACCCAATGTGAGAGGATTGTTCATATTGAATCTTGATAGCGATATACACATACATAACATTGAGACCAAAAGGGTTAGAGTTAACAATGATAGCGCCATATTTTTGTGGCACTGCCGCTTAGGTTATATTGGTGTAAAGCGCATGAAGAAACTCCATGCCGATGGACTTTTGGAGTCACTTGACTTTGATTCACTTGACACGTGCGAACCATGCCTCATGGGGAAGATGACTAAAACTCCGTTCTTCGGAACAATGGAGCGTGCAAGTGACTTGTTGGAAATCATACATACCGATGTGTGTGGTCCGATGAGCGTAGAGGCACGCGGCGGATATCATTATTTTGTCACCTTCACTGACGATTTGAGTAGATATGGTTATGTCTACTTAATGAAGCACAAGTCTGAAACATTTGAAAAGTTCAAGGAATTTCAGAGTGAAGTTGAAAATCATCGTAACAAGAAGATCAAGTTCCTACGGTCTCATCGTGGGGGTGAATATCTGAGTTTCGAGTTTGGTGCTCACTTAAGACAATGTGGAATTGTTTCACAGTTGACACCGCCTGGAACACCACAGCGTAATGGTGTGTCCGAACGTCGTAATCGTACTTTATTAGAGATGGTGCGATGTATGATGTCTCTTACTGATTTGCCGTTATCGTTTTGGGGTTATGCATTAGAAACAGCGGCATTCACTTTAAATAGGGCACCATCAAAATCCGTTGAGACGACACCATACGAACTGTGGTATGGAAAATGGCCAAAGTTGTCGCTTCTTAAAGTTTGGGGATGTGATGCTTATGTCAAAAAGCTTCAGCCTGAGAAGCTGGAACCCAAAGCGGAAAAGTGCGTCTTCATAGGTTACCCAAAAGAGACAGTTGGGTACACCTTCTATCTCAAATCCGAGGGCAAAGTGTTTGTTGCTAAAAACGGAGCTTTTCTCGAGAAGGAGTTTCTCTCGAGAGAATTGAGTGGGAGGAAGATAGAACTTGATGAGGTTGTCGAACCTCTCATCCCTCTGGATGGTGGCACAGGGCAAGGGGAAACCTCTGTCGTTGCGACGCCGGTTGAGGAGGAAGTTAATGATAATGATCATGAAACTCCGGTTCAAATTTCTGTCGAACCACGCAGGTCGACGAGACCACGTGCTGCTCCAGAGTGGTACGGTAATCCCGTCTTATCAATCATGTTGTTGGACAACAATGAACCTGCAAATTATGAAGAAGCAATGGTGGGCCCAGATTCCAACAAATGGCTAGAAGCCATGAAGTCCGAGATAGGATCCATGTATGAGAACAAAGTGTGGACTTTGGAGGTACTACCTGAGGGCCGCAACGCTATTCAGAACAAATGGATCTTTAAGAGGAAGACGGACGCTGACGGCAATGTGACCGTTTATAAAGCTCGACTTGTGGCAAAGGGTTTTTCACAAGTTCAAGGAGTTGACTACGATGAGACATTCTTACCCGTGGCGATGCTTAAGTCCGTCAGAATCATGTTAGCAATAGCTGCATTTTTCGATTATGAAATCTGGCAGATGGATGTCAAAACGGCGTTCCTTAACGGTTTCCTTAAGGAAGAATTGTATATGATGCAACCCGAAGGTTTTGTCGATCCTAAGAATGCTAATAAGGTGTGCAAGCTCCAGCGATCCATTTATGGACTTGTGCAAGCATCTCGGAGTTGGAACAAACGCTTTGATGAGGTGATCAAAGCATTTGGGTTTATACAAGTGGTTGGAGAATCTTGTATTTACAAGAAAGTGAGTGGGAGCTCTGTGGCATTTCTATTATTATATGTGGATGACATATTGTTGATTGGAAACAACGTAGAGTTTTTGGAGAGCATAAAGGATTACTTGAATAAAAGTTTCTCTATGAAGGACCTAGGAGAAGCTGCTTACATTCTAGGCATTAAGATCTATAGGGATAGATCAAAACGCCTGATAGGACTTTCACAAAGCACATACCTTGATAAAGTTTTGAAGAGGTTCAAAATGGAACAGTCCAAGAAGGGGTTCTTGCCAGTTTTACAAGGTACGAGATTGAGTAAGACTCAGTGCCCAGCAACTGATGAGGATAGAGAGCATATGCGCTCCGTCCCCTATGCTTCAGCCATAGGTTCTATCATGTATGCAATGATGTGCACTAGACCGAACGTTAGCCTGGCCATAAGTATGGCAGGTAGGTTCCAGAGTAATCCAGGAGTGGATCACTGGACAACGGTCAAGAATATCCTGAAGTACCTGAAAAGGACTAAGGAGATGTTTCTCGTGTATGGAGGTGACGAAGAGCTCGCCGTAAAAGGTTACGTCGATGCAAGCTTTGATACAGATCCGGACGACTCTAAGTCGCAAACCGGATACAAATTTATTCTTAATGGGGGTGCGGTAAGCTAGTGCAGTTCCAAGCAAAGCGTCGTAGCAGATTCTACATGTGAAGCGGAGTACATGGCTGCCTCAGAGGCGGCTAAGGAGGGTGTCTGGATGAAGCAGTTCATGACGGATCTTGGAGTGGTGCCAAGCGCACTGAATCCAATAACCTTGTTCGGTGACAACACGGGTGCCATTGCCTTAGCAAAGGAACCACGGTTTCACAAGAAGTCCAGACACATCAAACGATGCTTCAACCTCATCCGCGACTACGTCGAAGGGGAGGACGTAAATATATGCAAAGTGCACACGAATCTGAGTGTAGCAGACCCGCTGACTAAACCTCTTCCACGACCAAAGCATGATCAACACCAGAACTGTATGGGTGTTAGATTTATTACAATGTAATTCGCATGATGATGTGAGGGCTAGATTATTGACTCTAGTGCAAGTGGGAGACTGTTGGAATTATGCCCTAGAGGCAATAATAAATATAGTTATTATTATAATTCCTGTATCAAGATAATTGTTTATTATCCATGCTATAATTGTATTGAATGAAGACTCATTTACATGTGTCGATACATAGACAAAACACTGTCCCTAGCAAGCCTCTAGTTGGCTAGCCAGTTGATCAAAGATAGTTAGTGTCTTCTGATTATGAACAAGGTGTTGTTGCTAGATAACTGGATCACGTCATTAGGAGAATCACGTGATGGACTAGACCCAAACTAATAGACGTAGCATGTTGATCGTGTCATTTTGTTGCTACTGTTTTCTGCGTGTCAAGTATTTGTTCCTATGACCATGAGATCATATAACTCACTAACTCCGGAGGAATACTTTGTGTGTATCAAACGTCGCAACGTAACTAGGTGACTACAAAGATGCTCTACAGGTATCTCCGAAGGTGTTCGTTGAGTTAGTATGGATCAAGACTGGGATTTGTCACTCCGTGTGACGGAGAGGTATCTCGGGGCCCACTCGGTAATACAACATCACACACAAGCCTTGCAAGCAATGTGACTTAGTGTAAGTTGCGGGATCTTGTATTACGGAACGAGTAAAGAGACTTGCCGGTAAACGAGATTGAAATAGGTATGCGGATACTGACGATCGAATCTCGGGCAAGTAACATACTGAAGGACAAAGGGAATGACATACGGGATTATATGAATCCTTGGCACTGAGGTTCAAACGATAAGATCTTCGTAGAATATGTAGGATCCAATATGGGCATCTAGGTCCCGCTATTGGATATTGACCGAGGAGTCTCTCGGGTCATGTCTACATAGTTCTCGAACCCATAGGGTCTGCACACTTAAGGTTCGATGTTGTTTTATGCGTATTTGAGTTATATGGTTGGTTACAGAACGTTGTTCGGAGTCCCGGATGAGATCACGGATGTCACGAGGGTTTCCGGAATGGTCCGGAAATGAAGATTGATATATAGGATGACCTCATTTGATTACCGGAAGGTTTTCGGAGTTACCGGGAATGACGAATGTGTTCAGGGTGTTCACCAGGGGGGGCAGCCCACCCCGGGGAAGCCCATAGACCTTGGGGGTGGCGCACCAGCCCTTGGTGGGCTTGTGGGACAGCCCAAGAAGGCCCTATGCGCCACAGGAAGAAAATCAAAGAGAAAAGAGAAAAAAAAGGAGGAGGTGGGAAAGGAAAGAAGGACTCCTCCCACCAAACCAAGTAGGACTCGGTTTTGGGGGGGGGGGGAGACCTTCCCCCCTTGGCTCGGCCGACCCCCTTGGGGCTCCTTGATCCCCAAGGCAAGGCTCCCCCTCTCCCACCTATATATACGGAGGTTTTAGGGCTGATTTGAGACGACTTTTTCACGGCAGCCCGACCACATACCTACACGGTTTTTCCTCTAGATCGCGTTTCTGCGGAGCTCGGGCGGAGCCCTGCTGAGACAAGATCATCACCAACCTCCGGAGCGCCGTCACGCTGCCGGAGAAATCTTCTACCTCTCCGTCTCTCTTGCTGGATCAAGAAGGCCGAGATCATCGTCGAGTTGTACGTGTGCTGAACGCGGAGGTGCCGTCCGTTCGGCACTAGAGCGTGGGACTGATCGCGGGACGGTTCGCGGGGCGGATCGAGGGACGTGAGGACGTTCAACTACATCAACCGCGTTCACTAACGCTTCTGCTGTACGGTCTACAAGGGTACGTAGATCACACATCCCCTCTCATAGATGGACATCACCATGATAGGTCTTTGTGCGCGTAGGAAATTTTTTGTTTCCCTTGCGACGTTCCCCAACAATCGCAACAGTTTTCGAGGGTAGAGTATTCAACCCAAATTTGTTGGTTCGCCAAAGGGAAGCGAAAGAATATTCTCAAGTATTAGCAGCTAAGTTTATCAGATTCAACTACACCTGAAAGATTAGTGTCAGCAAGCAAAGTATTAGTAGAAAAGTGGTATGATAGCAACGGTGCCAGAAACGATCTGTTGACGGCAGACTATTCCTAACTGTTATATCAATGGCGCCAGTAAGTTGCCCGTGGACGGGAAATATTCTTCCCCGGCAACGGTGTCGGAAAAGGTCTTGCACCAAGTAACAACGAAGTAGCAAGGAACAACAGTAGCAGCAGTAGAGTAACAACAGTAGCAACAGTAGTAGCAAAGTGACAACAGCAGCAACAGAGTGGCCCAATCCCTCTTGTAGCAAGGGACAAGCCTAGACAAAGTAACGTAGTGAGGACTAGTACTAAAAGACTCGTAGGAAGTGGATCGGTGATGGATGAGTGTGACGGATGTGATTCATCATGTAACAGCTATAACACGGAGAGATATGTAACTAGCTCCCGTTCATCAATCTAATGTAGGCATGTATTCCGTATGTAGTCATACGTGCTTAGGGAAAAGAACTTGCATGACATCTATTGTCCATCCCACCCGTGGCAGCGGGGTCCTAATGGAAACTACGGGATATTAAGGTTCTCCTTTTAATAAAGAACCGAACGAACGCATTAACACGCGGTGAATACATGAACTCCTCATATTATGGTCATCTCGAGGAGTGGTTCCGGCTATTGTCACTCCGGGGTTGCCGGGTCATAACACATAGTAGGTGACTACAACTTGCAAGATAGGATCTAAAACACACATATATTGGCGACAACATAATAGGTTCGGATCTGAAATCATGGCACTCGGGCTCTAGTGACAAGCATTAAGCATAGCCAAGTAGTAGCAACATCAATCTAGAACATAGTGGATACTAGGGACCAATCCCCGTCAAGAACTAACTCGATTACATGATAGATCTCATCCAACTCATCACTGTCCAGCAAGCCTACGATGAGATTACTCACGAACGATGAAGAGCATCATGGAATTGTCGATGGAGAAAGGTTGATGATGACGATGGCGACGATTTCCCCTCTCCGGAGCCCGAAACGGACTCCAGATCTGCCCTCCGGATGAAGAACAGGATGTGGCGGCGTCTCCGTATCGCAAAATGCAATGAAACCTTCTCTCTGATTTTTCCGGGCGAGACGGAAGATATAGAGCTGAGTTTGGGTGCGGTGGAGCCACGTGGGCCCCACAAGCCCTCACGGCGCGGCCAGGGGGTGGCCTCGGCCTGTGGGCTTGTGGCCCACTAGTTGTCGGGGGGATAACCCCGGGGTAGACTCATCAACCCTATTCCTTCATTTCCGTCCCAATGGACATGGACGTATGAAGATTCCCAAGGCCCAAGTCTTCTGGCCGGCTAGGCATCACCTGCCGGCTAGAGGATGAGGCGGCCACCTTTCTGGCCGGCCAGGCAACCCCTGCCGGCTAGAATTAGGCGGCCTCCTCTTCGGAGCCGGCCTGGTCCCGCCAGTCGGACTGGGGAGGAGGCGGCCACACTTAAGCCGGCTGGCCAAGCAGGCTAGCCGACCGAGGATCACAAGTCACATCAGATCGTAGGTCAGGAAGAGACCTCACGATTAAAGGTAGCTACGCGTCAGCAAAGGTACTGGATCAGGGCGCCCGGCAGGGACGAGCGTCGGCGGCCACGCCGCTGACCTACCCCGGCTCTGAATCATCACCTAGCATAGTGTCAGACCGTCACACTCCCACTCCATTACTGCACTGGGCGTGGGGAACAGTGGAGGCGGTCGTACTACCTGCCCATGAAGAATCTCGCGGGGCGACGCTCACGTGCTCAGCGTCAACCTTACGCGAGAGCCTCATTGGTCAGCCGGCGGGTCCCACACGCAATTGAGACCATGCAGCCGGCGGGCCCCCCATCGACAAGACAAGACCTTTGTGGGCCCCTGGCCAGCCGGCAAAGTTGCCAGCCGGGTCCCACACTTGTACCCTTTATCCATATTTTAAGCCGGCGGGTTCGTCTATAAAACCCCCCGGTCACCCTCCCTGTAAGGGGACGATCTTTCACCAGTCATTCAACGCAACACATTCACAGACCACAGAGAGAGAGGTAGAGACGAGCCGGCTGCTCCCCTCTTCCTCCTCCCAATACAGCTCCAGGAGCGACATTGTACTCTGTTCCTATACATCAAACACTCCGGCAGGATTAGGGGTATTATCTGTACAGAGAGCCCTGAACCTGGGTACATCGTGCGTCCCATGCATGTACCAACCTCGTTCCCAGCGCCCACCTTTGTCCCTTCGGTTCTCACCGACTTTAGCCTACCTATGGCATCTGTTGTGAGTATTCACCGACATTTGGCGCCCACCGTGGGGCCGATCGCGGCATCGGCTGACTTAACGCGCTGGGCGGGGCCCCGCACCTACAGCACCGGATGCATCGCGTCCGGATCAGTTTGCATGCCCGTGGAGCCCGCTTTTGACAAGGCGACACCCATGATGATTGACGTCCCCGTCCGCCATGCGGATTCGGACAAAGATTCTGATGACGAGGCGCTCCCTAGCATCGTCGTCGCTGCTATGGAGAACCTCAGTGTTCTCTTCAGCGACCTTCGTCTCAACAACGGCCCGTGCTACTTCAGCGAGGACTTCGACGTTGAGGTGCTCTGCGCCAGCTTCAACAGGCTCTCTATCGCTGAGATGCCTGCCCACGACATTTATCCCAGTAACGTCCTCATCTTCGACGGCCCTCCGCCGTCAGTGGGGTTCTTCACCCCATACCACGTTGCTGCCGTCTCCAACACCGTGGAGGTGATGGTTATCGGCGCTGGCACCAGCACGGCTCCCGGCAAGGCCTCCATAGGCGCTGGCGAGCCCGCTGCGGCCACCGCTGATACTCTTCGGGACGCCATCGCTGGCCTGAAGACACATGTCACCACTTTCGCCGACCCTGCTGACGCTCGGGCCTCACTGGAGGAGGCTCGCAAGCGTATCTTGGAGGAGGGCATCGCCGTAGATTCGGCGAAACGTCGGTTGGAGGCTACGCAGCGCGAGTATCACTCCGCATACGGTCTCACTCCGATTTCCGAGGCCCCTAGCCGGCTTGGATCGGTCCGCAGCCTTGACCGGTTCATCGCCGAGGTTCTAGGCGGTGATCTGCCCACCGACGAGACTCCTGCGGCCAACATGCGAGCGGTGCAGGCAGCCATGGAGGAGATGGCAAGCCTGGAAGGCGAGGAGCGCGCCTTCCAGGAGAAGCGTGTCAAGGATCTCCTTGACGCCGCCAACCAGCAACACGCTCGGCTTGACCCCGGTCAGGTTCAATCGGAGTCCCCGGGACCGAACTCGGGGGCACGCCGCAACCCTAGCGGCTAGCACCATGCAAAAGGATCTTCCTCGCATCGCCCTTCCGGCCGGAGGGGCGAGGGAAGCCAAGACCGGCGCTCTCAGCGCCAGAGCAAGCACACTTCGGGCTTGCGTCGCGGAGGCGACGAGGGCGATTCAGAGTGTGAGGTTCTTCCCTCGCAAAGAACTCACATCTCTGGCTCACGAGGTGCCTCCCCTCTCGCCACCGGGGCTGGCGCCCACGCCACCTAGGATGAGCGGGACGTCCGTCGGTGTCTCATCGTCCTGGCCCAGTCAGCCCTCCTAGAGGAAGATGGACCCGTCGGTCCGGCATGCTTCGGCCCCCGGATCCGAGGGGAGCCGTTCCCCCGAGCTTTCACCCTACCTCGGGATACGCCGAAATACAACGGCACGGCCAAGCCAAAAGACTGGCTGATTGATTACACCACGGCCGTAGGCATCGCCAGGGGCAACAAGCGCGTAGCAGTTCGCTACGTGCCACTCATGTTGGCTGGCTCGGCCTGAACTTGGCTTAACAGCCTCCCGGCCGGTAGTGTCAACTCCTGGGTGGACTTCGAGGAGGCGTTCGTCCGCAACTTCACCGACACCTACAAGCGCCCTCGCCGGCCCCGCGAGCTGGCTATGTGCGTCCAGAAGGCCGACGAACCCCTTCGCGACTACGTCACCCGATGGACTAAGCTCCGCAACTCCTGCGAGGGGGTGCATGAGGTACAAGCCATCCAGTACTTCATTGACGGTTGCTGAGATGGCACCCTCCTCAAGCACAAGCTCATGTGCACCGAGCCCACCTCTTTGGCGGTGCTCATGGCCAAGGCGGACAAGTACGCCACAGCCGACTCCGCAATGTGCATCAAGGTGACCGCCTCGGACAAGGTTGTGCCTACGTCGGCTACTCCCAAGCCGGCTGGGGACAACCGAGGCGGCCAGAACAACTACAAGAGCAAGGCGGATCAGATGGATCCCCGCTCCAACATCAAGTTGGTGGCCAATGTGGAGGGTGAGGCGTTGGCTCCTCAAGTCGGCCCTCCACGAAAGCGTCCCAACTGGAGCAACCCCAACTGGCTGCCCAATCATTCCTTCCAGCAGCTGCTCGACGCCCCCTGCAAGATACATTCTAGGGCGCAGCCGTCTTCCCATACCTTTCGACAGTGCAGCTTTGCGCGCCGGCTGTCGCAAGGGGATGGCCCGCCGGCTCTTCCGGGTGCACAGGCGGCGCCTCGTGCACTGGCTCCCAACCACGCTCCGCCTCCGCCACCGCCGCCTCGCGATGACGGTCATCACCCAGACGACTATCCTCATCAATACAGAGCGTTCATCGTCTTCACCAACGAAGGCGACGACAAGCACAACCTGCGCCAGAGGCAGCGCGAGGTAAACGCCGCTGTCCCCCCGGTTCCCCAGTACATGCATTGGTGTGACAAACCAATCACATGGAGCCGGGTGGACCACCCCGCGGTGATGCCCAACCCGGGATCATACACACTCGTCCTCGACCCCACCTTTGCTTCCAAAAGGCTCACCTGCTGATTCTCCCGGGTGCTGGTCGATGGCGGCAGCAGCATCAACATCCTCTACCTCGACACTCTCCTCAATCTCGGGCTCAAGGAGACGGACGTCCTGCCAACCAACACTGTCTTCCATGGCATCGTGCCTGGGCAGTCCTGCTCGCCCATCGGCAAGATCCAGCTGGACGTCCTCTTCATCGACAAGGCCCACTTCCGCCGTGAGTCCATATGGTTCGAGTTAGTAGACGTCAGTAGCCCGTATCACGCGCTGCTGGGAAGACCGACTCTGGCCAAGTTCATGGCTATTCCTCATTACGCCTACCTAAAGATGAAGATGCCGGGTCCCAAGGGCATCATCACTGTTGTTGGCGACTACAAGAAGTTTCTCGAGTGTGCCCAAGATAGCAGCCGGCTCCCTGACGCCTTGGTGATTGCTGAGGAGAAGCGGCAGATCGACCGGCTCGTGGCCCAGGCTACCGAGAAACCGGCGATTCCTTCTCCTCCGTTCCAATCGGCCGGCGAGGGCTCTTTCAAGCCGGCCAAAGAGACCAAGCAGGTCCCACTCGACCCTGCCAACCCGAAGCAGTGCGTCACCATCGGGGCTTGCCTCAGCCCCAAATAGGAAGGCGAGCTCGTCGACTTCCTCCATGAGAATCGAGACATCTTTGCATGGTCCCCCAAGGACATGTCGGGTGTTCCGAGGAAGTACGCCGAGCACAAACTTCACGTACGACCATATGCGAAGCCGGTAAAACAACCCCTGCGCCGCTTCGCCGAGGGGAAGTGGCGCACGATCGGAGAAGAAATCACCCGGGTCCTCGCAGCCAGCTTCATCATGGAGGTTTTCCACCCAGACTGGCTGGCTAACCCAGTCCTGGTGCTGAAGAAGAACAACACATGGCGAATGTGTATCGACTACACTAGCCTGAATAAGGCCTGTCCGAAAGACCCTTTCGCGTTGCCTAGGATAGATCAAGTGATCGACTCCACTGCAGGCTGCGAACTGCTGTCGTTTCTGGATGCTTATTCAGGCTACCATCAAATCAAGCTGGATCCAGCTGATCACCTAAAGACCTCCTTCATCACGCCCTTTGGGGCCTACTGCTACAACACCATGACGTTCGGTTTGAAGAATGCATGTGCGACATTCTAACGCTGCATGCAGCAGTGCGTACTGCCACAGATTGGCAGAAACATCCACGTCTATGTGGATGACATTGTCGTCAAGACGAAGCAGCACTTCAGCCTCCTCGACGACCTACGTGAGACGTTCGCTAATCTGCGCGAATACAAGATCCGGCTCAACCCTGAGAAGTGCGCCTTCAGGGTCCTAGGCGGCAAACTCTTGGGGTTCTTCGTATCCGCCCGCGGCATCGAAGCGAACCCTGAGAAGATCAACACCATCGAGCGGATGGTGCGGCCGGCTCGGATCCTCGACGTCCAAAAGTTCGCCGGCTGCTTGGCATCCCTCAGCCGGTTCGTCAGCCGGTTTGGCGAGAAGGCCCTTCCACTCTACCAGCTCATGAAGAAGACGACAAAGTTCGAGTGGAACGACCAGGCGGACGAAGCCTTCCGCGACCTCAAGCGGGTAATCTCGAGCCTGCCAATCTTGGGAGACCCATCTAAAAGGGAACCCATACTCATATACATCGCGGCGACCACTCGCGTGGTCAGCGTAGTGTTGGTAGTTCAGCGTAAAGAGGAAGGCAAGGCCCTGCCAGTGCAGCGCCCTGTCTACTACCTTAGCGAGGTCTTGTCCGCCTCTAAGCAGAACTACCCTCATTATCAGAAAATGTGTTATGGTGTTTACCTTGTTGCAAAGAAATTGAAGCAATACTTCCAAGAGTATGCCATCACTGTGGTGAGCACTGCTCCACTTTCAGAGATCATGGGTAACCGTGATGCCACGGGCTGAATTGCAAAATGGTCCATCGCCATGACGGACCGTGATATTCGGTACGAGCCTCGCACCGCCATCAAATCATAGGTGGTGGCCGACTTCTTAGTCGACTGGGCCGAGACCCAGTTCGAGCCACCGCCTCCAGACTCCACGCATTGGCGTATGCACTTCGACGACTCGAAGATGCGGACAGGGCTGGGAGCCGGCATCATCTTGACGTCTCCAAAAGGGGACCGGCTCAAGTACGCTCTCCAGATCCATTTCGCCGCCTCCAACAACGTCGCCGAGTACGAAGCACTGGCTCATGGCCTCCGGCTTGCCAAGGAGATCGGCATCCGACGGCTCATATGCTTCGGCGATTCAGACTTGGTGGTGCAGCAGGTCTCTGGCGAATGGGATGCCAGGGACGCCAACATGGCGAGCTACCGCTTCCTCATCCAGCAGCTCAGCGGCCCTTTCGAGGGTTGTGAGTTCCACCACGTTCCAAGGGCGGAAAATGAGGCGGCCGATACACTGGCGAAGATCGGCTCCACGAGACAGGCCATTCCAGCCGGCGTCTCCCTCGAGCAACTCCATAAGCCGTCTATCAAGCCATCTCCCGAGTCGGCATCAATCTTTGTACCGGTCGACTCTAAGATACAAGCGCCGTCGGCTCCGCTAGTTGCGCTGGCGGCACCGGCTCCAAATGCGGCACCGATTGAATCCACGGTGAAAGCACCGTCGTCTCCACCAACTACGCCGGCTGCGGATCCTATACCGGCTCCATTGGTCCAACCGACTCCAATGGCGACACCAGCTACAATAACAACCCCGGCTCTATCCGGGCTCGAATCCTCCCAGTGGGTGGACGTCATGGAGGTAGACGGTGAGCTGGCTGCAGTAATAGCACCAGAGAGACCATCAAGTTCGGGGGCTGCAGAAGCCTCCAACAGTCAAGACGAAGCAGAGGTGACCCTTGTGTCGGCTCCATCATGGGCTCAAGCCATTCTGGCCTTCCTTGTTCGCGGCGAACTTCCTCAGAATGAGGCGGAGGCGAGATAGATCCAGCGCAGGTCCGCCGCCTACGCGGTCATCAATCGTGAACTAGTGCGACGCAGCGCGACCGGCGTGTTCCAACGCTGGTCGAATCAGAAAAAGGGCAGGAGATCCTCAGAGACATCCACAGGGGGAGTGTGGGCATCATGCCGCCTCCAGAACCCTGGTGGCCAAAGCATTTCTCCATGGATTCTACTGGCCCACAACCCTCGAGGAGGCCGTGGATCTGGTGGACAAATGCAAAGGCTGCCAACGCTTCAGTGCACAGAGCCACATGTCGCCTTCGGCACTCAAAACCATTCCCTTATCATGGCCATTCGCCGTCTGGGGACTGGACATGGTTGGGCCCTTCAAGACGGCTCGCGGAGGGATGACACATCTTTTGGTAGCCGTCGACAAGTTCACCAAGTGGATCGAAGCCAGACCTATTAAAAAGCTTAACGGCCCCACTGCTGTCAGGTTCATCACACACATCTCTGTCCGATATGGCGTTCCCACAGCATCATCACCGACAATGGCACCAACTTCGCCAAGGGCGCCCTGGCGCTCTACTGTTCCAAGGTAGGCATCCGGCTCGACTTGGCTTCAGTGGCACACCCTGAGTCGAACGGCCAAGAAGAGAGGGCCAACGGCCTGATCCTAGCCGGCATCAAGCCAAGGCTGGTGGCACCACTGGCCAGGTCAGCCGGCTGCTGGATTGAAGAACTACCGGCTATGCTATGGAGCCTCCGCACCACGCCCAACCGGTCGACTGGCTTCACTCCATTCTTTCTGGTATATGGGTCTGAGGCTATTATTCCCACGATGTCGAGTTCGACTCGCCTTGGGTCACCCTATACACAGAAACGGAGGCGAAGGAGGCCAGAGAAGACGGTGTGGATCTCCTCGAAGAAGCAAGGGACTTGGCTTTGAGCGGGACGGCCATCTACCAACAAAAGCTGAGACACTACCATAGCAAAAATATCAGGCCTCTCTCTTTCAGGGAGGGAGACTTGGTCCTCAGAAGAATCCAGCGCACTGCCGGCCAGCACAAGCTCTCATCCCCTTGGGAGGGACCCTTCATCATCAGTAGGGCGCTGCACAACAAGGCTTACTACCTGATTGACGCCCAAAAGCCAAGGAAGCCCAAGAGGGACGACTCCGGCCAAGAAACGGAACGTCCATGGAACGCGGTGTTGCTGCGCCCATTCTATTGCTAAAAGGCAAAAGTCAAGCAAAGGAAAGAGCATGCACATGTATCTTTCTCCCTCTTCAGGGAACAACCAATGCAATAAAAAGAGCATGCTTCATGTTTCTTTTTATTGAGAGTTTTTACTCAGTGTACGCCCTCTGACACGCTTCATTAAGCTCGGGGGCTACACCGCGTACAACCTCTTGCTGGCTTAATCAAGCTCGGAGGCTACGCAGCGCACGCCCCTTGCTGGCTTTTACAAGCTCGGGGCTCGCTAGCCGCCCGGACGCCCTCCCTTGTAAATGAACACATAGTGTACCGGCTGATCCCTGGTCACCTCGTACGAACCCCCGGGCTGGCTCCGGCCGCTTGGTTTGCGAGGTGACACCAGGTCAGGTCGGATACATGCAAAGTTCGACTACACTTGGGTCGCCGGCTCGGGCTGGCTCGATCATATATACGATCTCATTCAAGTCGGCCTTTGATTGGCTTATGTCTTGTTCTTTATGTCTTGATGGCTTCAGATAAGAGAAGTCAACCAGGAATCAAAAGACAACACGCTTGCCATACGAATATAATGCTGAATATATACATTCACAAAAGCATTGGCCCACGACCCACGTTCATTACATCCATTCGGGGGTAGAACAAAACACAAAAGGACACCGGTTACGGGACTGCGGCCTCATTGGTCGTCTCGGCCGCTGCTCCTGATGTGCAAGCATCACCGCCTCCGGCTGCTCCCGAGGTGGTTGCGCCGTCTCCCTCACTGAGGCCGTCAGCTCCGTCAACACCGGAGTCGGCGTACGCCGCACCGCTGGAGGCGGCAACAGATTCCGCAGCCTGGACCGCTTCGTCGGAGGTGCCGTCGGCGTCATAGGGCTAAAGGCCGTGCAGATCTTCAACAATCACACTGCCATCTTCACCCCGCTCCAAAACAAAGTCGTCCCAGGCTGCGTACTCGGCGACGACGCTGGCTCTCACATGGAGCTCCTCCTCCATGCCTTGCAGCTCCGCCTCTGAGCCGTCGCGCTGGGCAGCCAACTTGCCCAAGTTCAGGTTCCGATACCATGACTTGGCCAAGCGTAGGGCCATATAAGCCCCAGACCGCGCGACAGAGGCATGCCAGTTATCCAGGCGCTCTCCACCCAATGCAAGCCAGCGGGCGAGCCGACTCATGGAAGCCGGCTCCACGCCTTCCGGCCACAAGGCCGCCACCATCGATGAGCCTGCGACCTGAAGTTGAGCCACAGACTCGCCCAGGGCGCACAGGCGGGCCCGAAGGCCCACCCCGATCTCCTCCATGCTCCAGCTGGAGGTAGTATCTACCTCCTGCCCGGCCGCATGGCGCTCCTCGCGTCACACCTCGACGGCGGTCTCGGCCGCGATCTGGGTCTCGGGGAAGAGACCTGGAGTGACGGCAACCAGGACGTAAGAGCACAGCAAAAGGAGGAGACGGCAAAAAGACCAAACATAAGACAAGGAAGAGAGACCCACGATGGAAGGCGCCGTCGGTCTCATGAGAGACCTCGAGGACCTCGCGCTCCCGCACCTTACTCGCATGAGTAAGGCCGGCAACTTCCTCCTGGAGGATGAGCCTTGGCCAGCTGCGTCTGCTTCCGGACAAGGGCCTCATCCTTCTCCTTCAAGGCGGCGTCCTTGAGGTCCACCTCCTTGAGGTGAAGCAACGCGAGGTGGTCCACGTCGGTAGAGTAGGAGGCCTCCTTCTCCTGCAGCGTGGCCCGCAGCCGCTCCAACTCGACTCGGCCGGCCGCCTCGAGCTCCTTCTTCTCCGCCTGAAGAAGGTCCAGCTGCTCTTGGAGCCGGCAGCCGGTGTTGCACAGGGCGTCATGCTCCGCGGCGACCTCGCCCAGCCAGGCTTCAAGCTCGGCAATCCGGCTATCGGCCCCCAGGTGCTAGGTCCATAGCTCGTTGTATGCCTGTACCTGAGGATCATAAAGCGCATGACAAAAGAGAGAAAAAGGGAACATGATTAAGATTCGACCTGGTTAAAAACCTAACCAGCCCGATTCTCGGGGGCTACACCCAGTGGGTGCGCTAGCGCGCCCCCGCTGAAGAAAACTATGCAGGGAAAAAGGCCTCCAAGAGATTCGGACCGGTCGGCAATCAACCCGCCCGATTCTCGGGGGCTACACCCAGTGGGTGCGCTGTCGCACCCCCACTAACGCCAAGAGAAGATAAAGAAGTTCAAAAAACCAAAGAAGGCAATGCCTACCTTGGTGCGGGCTTCCAGGCGCTCCATGTCGCTGCATACCACGCGGCCCGACTGCTCCAACTTCGACCGGTTGCTGGAAAACATCGTCACGAGCTCCGGTACGCCGGAAAGAACGGTGCTAGCGGGCAGTCGCACGCGGGCCATGTTCGCCGCCCGCCATGTCCTCATAGGCCGGTTCCCAGCCCGACCCTTGGCTCCTAGTGCAACAGGGCCGTGCTGAGGAATGACAATGGCGCAGGCTCCTGGTGCCGGCTCGACAGCTGGCTCGGGCGCCGTCCCGGCCGGTGCTACCTCCTCCGCAGGAGGCGGTTGGGCCGCGTCCGGCGCATCCATGGTCGCCCCTGGGGCGTCAGGGGCCGTGTCCGATGCTGCCAAGTCCAGCTCCGGCGCGTCGGGGGCCGCCTCGGCCTTGGGAGAGTCAGGGATCGTCTCCAGGTCCACCTGCGCCGAGTCTGCCGGTTCGGATGGCTGGGCCCCCTCGGTTCTTGGGGTCGGCCTGGAGGCGGCCTCGCTAGCTGGCTCCTCCGCACGGGCATATGCGGAGGGGTCATGTCTAGCCTTCGCACGCTTCTCCACCGGCCTCTCGACCCGGCTGGGGCGAGGCTGACCCACGGCGGCCTTCCCCGCAGCTGTGTCCCACCAGCGCTTGGACTCTATCTCAAGCTCCCTCTGGGCAGCATGAGCTGCTGCCCACCCAGCCCGCTCGACTGTGGAGGCGGTGTCTTCATCCACATCCTCCGCCTCCCTGTCAAGCAAAGCTCCTAAGGAACAAAGCTCATCCCAAGATGGACAAAGGAAACGAGGAGGAAACCGTACCCCGCTACTATAGGGACCTGCCTCCGGCCACCACCACGGTGCCTCTTGGCGCCACCTACTCGCTGCCCGGCTGGAGTACCCGGCGCTGCCCGCTCAGAGGCCGGCCGGGAAGCTGTGGCACCCTTGCCCTTCTTCCCGGTTGCCTCGTCAGCAGCGGTCGCTCTGCCACCTTGACGCCGGCCACGTGTCAGTAATGGGCTGGTGACCTCCTCCACCTCATCAGAGTCTTCCTCGAAGGCTGCACCAAAACAGAATGAGGCTACCTCGTTGTCGTCCGTCCAGTCTGCTATGGCGGGCCGCGTATACTCACCAGACGGCTCGGTCCCTTCCGACTCCAGGGGATCCTCCGAGCCGGCGGAGGAGTCTGAGCGGGGTTCCATCACGCCCTCGTCCTCAATCTCGAAGGCATCGGACACCTCCACATCGGGAGCGGGCTAATGGAGGGACCCCTGCAGGGTCTCGAACAGCTACGAAAAAGATTTCAACCAAAGGCTCAGCAACGCCACCGGCTTCGAGACAAAACAACAGAGAAAAATGGAGTAAAGGTACCATCAGAGGCAGGTGAGCCCTGTTGAACGGGGACATCCCCCACGTCCATTCCCCGCCCTCATCCATGCGGGCGGTGGAGATCAGGTTCACCCTTCGCGCTACGGCGCCCAGGGTAAACCTCTTGGTGGATAGCCAGCCTGGATGAAGCCGTCCGCTCATCTGGCAGACCAGATGCGGCCGCCTCTGCAGAGGCAGAATCCGGTGGACCACCATGGTGGCTAGAAGGTCGCGGCCGAGGAGGCCGCTCTTCTCCAAGATGTCGAGGTGCGCACAGATAAGCGCCACCTCAGGATGCAGCCTGGGAGTCTTCGCATCCCAGTTTCGTCGCGTCGGGGGAGCGATGGCGAACGGGGGCATGTTCAGGGCGTCCTGGGCCGGGTCGACACTCTTCACGTAGAAGAAACCCTTCTGCCAATGCTTGATGAATTCTTGCAGAGGCATCTGGGGGAAGCCAGACTTCAGGCGATGATGCACCAACGCGGCCCCGCATGACATCATGGGGCGCACCCCCTTGAGCTTCTCCACCACAGATTTCTCCATGGCGATGGATTGCTGCTTGAAGAAGAATAGGCTGCACCACAGATCGACGCGAGGCTCGATCCCCACGAAGCCCTCGCACAGGACCACGAAGGCGGCCAACTGCAGTATGGCGTTCGGCGCCAGATGATGCAGCTGCAGGCCGAAGAAATGAAGCCATTCAGCGAAGAAGGAGCTAGCCGGGAGCCCGAAGCCCCGGTAGAAGTGCTCGACGAAGACCACGACCTCTCCCGCAGCGGGTGCGGGAGCGGTCTCGGAGCTGGGGAGGCGCTGCCCAACACTTGGGAGGCCAGGGGCAGCAGTCGATGGTGACGAAGCACCTCGATGTGCCCCTCGTCGACGTCGCTGCCCAACCAGGCTCCCTGCGAGGACGCCTTCTGCGCCGACGACTTCTTCGAGGAAAAACCACCGGCCTTGGCTGCGGGTGGCGAGAGCTCGAAGTAGTCGGCGATGTCGCGACGGCGAAGATAAAGAAAACGAAGGGCGCGAGCTCTTCTTCTCAGGAGGCAGGGAGGAAGAGAGCGCGGATGCAGGGCGAGAAGAGGGGGCGAATGGCTTTCTCGGAACCCTCGCGTCCCATTTAAACCCCCACGAATCATCGTGGGGATGGGATCCGGTGCGCATCGGGCCCCATTAATCCCGTGTATTACGGGCGGTAACGCTTCCCTAAGCCCAACCGCAGCGGAGTAAATCCGCACAGGATCTCCCGCGCGGAGGCCGAGTGGTTGTCGTGGCGGGACCCACGGCCCTGGCCCGGTCCCGTCAGCAGTAATCGCCATCATTACGCCAGGCGGGGCCTGGCACGTGGCATTCTCTGAACAAGTTACGACTAGACCGAGGCGTCACTTCAAAGCCGGCGTCCTTCGCCGCGAATAGCGATCAAAATATCAAGACAAATCAACAAGCCGGTGAGGCCGCCCGCCCGCAGGCGGCAGACCTCGCCAACTTCGTTGACTACTGTCGGGGGGATAACCCCGGGGTAGGCTCATCAAGCCTATTCCTTCATTTTCAGCCCAATGGACATGGACGTATGAAGATTCCCAAGGCCCAAGTCTTCTGGCCGGCTAGGCATCACCTGCCGGCTAGAGGACGAGGCGGCCACCTTTCTGGCCGGCCAGGCAACCCCTGCCGGCTAGAATTCAGGCGGCCTCCTCTTCAAAGATGGCCTGATCCCGCCAGCCGGACTGGGAGGAGGCGGCCACACTTAAGCCAGCTGGCCAAGCAGGCTAGCCGGCCGAGGATCACAAGTCACATCAGGGCGTAGGTCAGGAAGAGACCTCACGATTAAAGGTAGCTACGCGTCAGCAAAGGTACTGGATCAGGGCGCCCGGCAGGTACGAGCGTCGGCGGCCACGCCGCTGACCTACCCCGGCTCTGATCCATCACCTAGCATAGTGTCGGACCGTCACACTCCCACTCCATTACCACACTCGGCATGCAGAACAGTGGAGGCGGTCGTACTACCTTCCCAAGAAGAATCTCGCGGGGCGACGCTCGTGTGCTTAGTGTCAACCTTACGCGAGAGCCTCATTGGCCAGCCGGCGGGTCCCACAGGCAATCGAGACCATGCAGCCGACGGGCCCCCATCGACAAGACAAGATCTTTGTGGGCCCCTGGCCAGCCGACGAAGCTGCCAACCGGGTCCCACACTTCTACCCTTTATCCATATTGTAGGCCGGCGGGTTCATCTACAAAACCCCCCGTTCGCCCTCCCTGTAAGGGGCCGATCTTTCATAAGTCATTCAACGCAACACATTCACCAACCACAGAGAGAGAGAGGTAGAGACGAGCCGGCTGCTCCCCTCTTCCTCTTCCCAACACAGCTCCAGGAGCGACATCGTACTCTGTTCCTATACATCAAACACTTCGGCAGGATTAGGGGTATTATCTCTACAGAGAGCCCTGAACCTGGGTACATCGTGCGTCCCATGCGTGTACCAACCTCGTTCCCAGCGCCCACCTTTGTCCCTTCGGTTCTCACCGACTTTAGCCTACGTATGGCATATGTTGTGAGTATTCACCGACACTGGTCCACCTCCTCCGGTGGATCTTTGCGCAGGTATTTTTCTTTTATTCCAGAAAAAATCTCCGTAAATTTTCAGGACATTCCGAGAACTTTTATTTCTGCACAAAAACAACACCATGGCAATTCTGCTGAAAACAGCGTCAGTCCGGGTTAGTTCCATTCAAATCATAATTAGAGTCTAAAACAAGGGCAAAAGAGTTCAGAAAAGTAGATACGACGGAGACGTATCATACATCTTCGTGAATCAAATCACCATCGTCCCATGATCTGTCCCATGATCCGTCCCGATCTAGCATCGAACGGACAACACCTCCGCGTTTAGCACGCGTACAGCTCGATGACGATCTCCGCCTTCTTGATCTAGCAAGAGAGACGGGGAAGTAGATGAGTTCTCTGGTAGCGTGACGACGCGTCGGTGATGGTGATGATCTATTCCTTCAAGGCTCCGCCCGAGCTCCGCAGAAATCCGATCTAGAGGTAGAACTACAAGGTATAGGTTTGAGTTGCACGTGGCAAGGTTGTGTCTCAAAACCCCTAAAACTTCTGATATATATAGGAGGAGGGGAGGGGCTGGCCTTGGGGCTCAAGGGAGCCTCTAGGGCGCCGACCGAAGTGGAGAGGAGGACTCCAACTCCAATTCGGTTTGGGGAAGGAGGAGTCCTCCTCTCCCTTCCCACCTCCCTCTTTTTTTTTCTTTTTTTCTCTTCTAGCTCCATAGCCCACTTGGGCTGGCCGCACCAGCCCACTAAGGGCTGGTGCGCCACCCTAGGACTACTGGGCTCACTCCGGGGTGGGTGGGCCCCTCCCAGTGAAAACGCGGAACCCATTCGCCACTCCCGGTACACTGTCGGTAATGCCCGAAATCTTTCCGGTGACCAAATGAAACCATCCTATATATCAATCTTCGTATTCAGACCATTCCGGAAACCCTCATGATGTCCGTGATTTCATCTAGGACTCTGAACAACCTTCGGTCACCAACACCTATAACTCAACTATACCGAAACGTCACTGAACCTTAAGTGTGCAGACCATGCAGGTTCGAGAACTATGTAGACATGACCTGAGACACTCCCCCGCCAATATCCAATAGTGGGACCTGGATGTCCATATTGGATCCTACATATTCTACAAAGATCTTATCGGTTGAACCTCTGTGCCAAGGACTCATATAATCCTGTACAACATTCCCTTTGTCCTTCGGTATGTTACTTGCCCGAGATTTGATCGTCGGTATCCCTATACCTATTTCAATCTCGTTACCGGCAAGTCTCTTTACTCGTTCCATAATACAAGATCCCGTGACTAACACTTTAGTCACATTGCTTGCAAGGCTTATATGTGATGCTGTATTATCGAGTGGGCACCTAGATACCTCTCCGTCACACAGAGTGACAAATCCTAGTCTTGATCCATGCCAACTCAACGGACACCTTCGGAGATACCTGTAGAGCACCTTTATAGTCACCCAGTAATGTTGCGACGTTTTATACACCCAAGATATTCGTCCGGTGTCAGTGATTTACATGATCTCATGGTCATAGGAATGAATACTTGACAAGCAGAAAACAATAGCAACAAAATGACACGATCACATGCTACGTTTATAATTTGGGTCTTGTCCATCACATCATTCTCCTAATGATGTGATCCAGTCATCAAGTGACAACACTTGCATATGGCCAGAAAACCTTAACCATCCTTGATCAACTGGCTAGTCAACTAGAGGCTTACTAGGGACATTGTTTTGTCTATATAACCACACATGTATCTATGCTTTCGTTCAATACAATTATAGCTTGGATAATAAACGATTATCTTGAAACAGGAAATATAGTAATAACTATTTTATCTTTGCCTCTAGGGCATATTTCCAACAGTCTCCCACTTGCACTAGAGTCAATAATCTAGTCTCACATCGCTATGTGATTTACATTGGAATGAATCTAACACCCATACATTTCTGGTGTTGATCATGCTTCGTCTTTGGAAGAGGTTTAGTCAGCGTATCTGCAACATTCAGATCCTTGTGCACTTTGCAAATATTAACGTCCTCTCCTTCGACATAGTCGCGGATGAGGTTGAAGCGTCGTTTGACGTGTCTGGTCTTCTTGTAAAACCTTGGTTCCTTTGCTAGAGAAATGGCGTCAGTGTTGTCACAGAACAAAGTTATTGGATTTAGTGCGCTCGACACAACTCCAAGATCTGTCATGAACTGCTTCATCCAAACACCCTCGTTAGCTACCTCTCAGGCAGCCATGTACTCCGCTTCACATGTAGAATGTGCTACGATGCTTTGCTTGGAACTACACCAGCTTACCGCACCCCCATTAAGAATAAATATGTATCCGGTTTGAGATTTAAAGTCATCCGGATCAGTGTCAAAGCTTTCATTGACGTAACCCTTTACGACGAGCTCTTCGTCACCTCCATAAACAAGAAACATTTCCTTAGTCCTTTTCAGGTACTTCAAAATATTCTTGACCGCCGTCCAGTGATCCACTCCTGGATTACTTTGAAACCTGCCTGCCATACTTATGGCCAGGCTCACGTCTGGTCTTGTGCACAACATTGCATACATGATAGACCCTATGGCTGAAGAATAGAGGATGGTACTCATCTTTTCTATATCTTCCGCAGTTACTGGACACTGAGTCTTACTCAAATATATACCTGGTAACACTGGCAAGAAACCCTTCTTGGACTGCTCCATTTTGAACTTCTTCAAAACTTTATCAAGGTATGTGCTTTGTGAAAGTCCTATTAGGCGCCTCGATCTATCCCTATAGATGTTAATGCCTAATATGTAAGCAACTTCTCCTAGGTCTTTCATTGAAAAATATTTGTTCAAGTAATCCTTTACGCTCTCTGAAAACTCCACATTGTTTCGAATCAGCAATATGTCATCCACATATAATATTAGAAACTCTAGAGAGCTCCCACTCACTTTCTTGTAAATACAAGATTCTCCAACAACCTGTATAAACCCAAATGCTTTGATCACCTCATCAAGGCACTTATTCCAACTCTGAGATGCTTGCACTAGTCCATAAATGGATCGCTAGAGCTTGCATACTTTGTTAGCATTCTTTGGATTGACAAAACCTTCGGGTTGCATCATATACAACTCTTCCTTAAGAAAACCATTAAGGAACGCCGTTTTGACATCCATCTCCAGATTTCATAATCGAAAAGTGCAGCTATTGCTAACATGATTCAGATGGACATAAGCATCGCTACCGGTGAGAATGTCTCATCGTAGTCAACTCCTTGAACTTGTGAAAAACCCCTTCACCACAAGTCGAGCTTTATAAACGGTCACATTACCGTCCTCGTCCGTATTCTTCTTAAAGATTCATTTGTTCTGAATAGCCTTACGACCTTCAGGTAATACTTCCAAAATCCACACTTTGTTTTCATACATAGATCCTATCTCGGACTTCATGGCCTCCAGCCATTTGTTGGAATCCGAGCCCACCATTGCTTCTTCTTAATTCGCAGGCTCATTGTTGTCTAACAACATGATAGATAAGACAAGATTACCATACCACTCACGAGCAGTACGTGATCTTGTCGACCTGTGAGGTCCGATAGTAACTTGATCCTAAGCTTCGTGATCATCATCATTAGCTTCCTCCTCAACCGTTGTTGCCTCGACAGGGGTTTCCCCTTGCCCTGCGCCACCATCTAGAGGGAGTAGAGGTTCTACAACCTCATCAAGTTCTATCTTCCCCCACTCAATTCTTTGGAGAGAAACTCCTTCTCAAGAAAAGCTCTGCTCTTAGCAACAAACACTTTGCCCTCGGATCTGAGATAGAAGGTGTACCCAACTGTCTCTTTTGGGTAACCTATGAAGACACACTTTTGCGCTTTTGGTTACAACTTTTCAGGCTGTAGCTTTTTTGATATAAGCTATCACATCCCCAAACTTTAAGAAACGACAACTTTGGCCTCTTGCAATGCCATAGCTCATATGGTGTCGTCTCAACGGATTTTGATGGTGCCCTATTTAAAGTGAATGCAGCTGTCTCTAATGTATAACTCCAAAACGATAACGGCAAATCGGTAAGAGACATCATAGATCGCACCATATCTAACAAAGTACGATTACGTCGTTCGGACACACCATTATGCTGTGCTGTTCCAGGCGGTGTCAACTGTGAAACGATTCCACATTGTCTTAAGTGAGCACGAAACTCGACACTCAGATATTCACCCCCTCGATCAGATCGTAGGAACTTGATCTTCTTGTTACGATGATTTTCAACTTCACTCTGAAATTGCTTGAACTTTTCAAACGTTTCAGACTTGTGCTTCATCAGGTAGATATATCCATACCTAATCAAATCTTTAGTGAAGGTGAGAAAATAACGATATCCGCCGCGCGCCTCCACACTCATCGGACCACACACATCAGTATGTATGATGTCCAACAAGTCACTTGCACGCTCCATTGTTCCGGAGAACGGAGTCTTAGTCATCTTGCCCATGAGACATGGTTCGCACGTGTCAAGTGATTCAAAATCAAGTGACTCCAAAAGCCCATCAGCATGGAGTTTCTTCATGCGCTTTACACCAATATGACCTAAGTGGCAGTGCCACAAAAACGTGGCGCTATCATTGTTAACTCTACATCTTTTGGTCTCAATGTTATGTATATGTGTGTCATCACAATCAAGATTCAATATAAACAAACCCCTCACATTGGGTGCATGACCATAAAAGATATTACTCATAAAAATAGAACAACCATTATTCTTTGACTTAAATGAGTAACCGTCTCGCAATAAACAAGATCCAGATATAATGTTCATGCTTAACGCAGGCACTAAATATAAATTATTTAAGTTCATAACTAATCTTGATGGTAACGGAAGTGACACTGTGCCGACGGCGATTGCATCAACCTTGGAACCATTTCCCACGCGCATCGTCACTTCATCCTTCGCCAGCCTTCGTTTATTCTGCAGTCCGTGCTTCGAGTTGCACATATGAGAAATAGAACCGGTATCAAATACCCACACACTACTACGAGAGCTGGTTAAGTACACATCAATAACATGTATATCACATATACCTGGTTCGGCGTTGGCCGCCTTCTTATGAGCCAAATACTTGGGGCAGTTGCGCTTCCAGTGACCCATCCCCTTGCAATAATAGCACTCTATTTCCGGCTTAGGTCCAACCTTGGGTTTCTTCGTCGGATTGGCAATAGTCTCGCCGCTCTTCTTGGATTAACCCTTCTTGCCTTTGCCGTTTTTCTTGAAACCAGTGGTCTTATTGACCATCAACACTTGATGCTCTTTCTGGAGTTCTGACTCTTCGACTTTCAGCATTGCGAATAACTCACCGGGTGACTTGTTCATCCCTTGCATGTTATAGTTCAACACAAAGCTCTTGTAGCTAGGTGGCAGTGATTGAAGAATTCTGTCAGTGATAGCCTCTTGCAGGAGTTCAATCCCCAGCTCAGCTAGACGGTTTAAGTACCCAGACATTTTGAGCACATGTTCACTGACAGACGAATTCTCCTCCATCTTGCAAGCATAGAATTTATCGGAGGTCTCATACCTCTCGATCCGGGCGTTCTTCTGAAAGATAAACTTCAACTCCTGGAACATCTAATTTGCTCCATGACGTTCAAAGCGTCGTTGAGGTCATGGTTCCAAGCCATACAAGACTGCTAGCGCAGCATCAAGGACATAATTATTTTTCCCAGCTTGTAGGATGAGCCTAAGATTATGAGCCCAGTCTACAGAGTTGCTACCATCATCTTTCAGCTTAGCTTTCTCTAGGAACGTATTGAAATTCAGGGTTGCTACTGCGTGAGCCATTGATCTACAACATAAAATATTGCAAAGTGGACTTAGACTATGTTCAAGATAATTAGAGTTTAACTAATAAAATTACTAATAAACTCCCACTCAAATAGACATCACTCTAGTTACTTGAGTGTGGCATGATCCAAATTCACTAACTCAAATCCGATCATCACGTGAGTTGAGCGTAGTTTCAGTGGTAAACATCTCTATGCTAATCATATCAACTATACGATTCATGCTCGACCTTTCGGTCTCTCGTGTTCCGAGGCCATGTCTGCACATGCTAGGCTCGTCAAGTTTAACCCGAGTGTTCCGCGTGTGCAACTATTTTGCACCCATTGTATGTGAACGTTGAGTATATCACACCCGATCATCACGTGGTGTCTCGAAACGACGAACTGTCGCAATGGTGCACAGTCGGGGAGAACACAATTTTATCTTGAAATTTTAGTGAGGGATCACCTTATAATGCTACCGTCATTCTAAGCAAGATAAGGTGCAGAAAAGGATTAACATCACATTCAATTCATAAGTGACATGATAAGGCCATGATCTTGTGCTTCTTGATCTCCATGACCCAAGCACCGGCATGATCTTCATTGTCACCGGCGCCACACCATGATCTCCAGCATCATGATCTCCATCATCATGCCGCCGTCGAGGTTGTCATGCTATCTATGCTATTACTACTAAATCTACAACCTAGCAATATAGTAAACGCATCTGCAAACACAAACTTTAGTTTAAAGACAACCCTATGGCTCCTGCCGGTTGCCGTAGCATCGACGTGCAAGTCGATAGTAACTATTTCAACATGATCATCTCATACATCCAATATATCACATCATGTCTTTCGACATATCACATCACAAGCATACCCTGCAAAAACAAGTTAGACGTCCTGTAATTTGTTGTTGCATGTTTTACGTGGCTGCTATGGGTATCTAGTATGATCGCATCTTACTTACGCAAAAACCACAACGGAGATGTGCAAATTGCTATTTAACCTCTCTCCAAGGATCGCCTCGGTCAAATCCATTTCAACTAAAGTTGAAGAAACAGGCACCCGCCAGTCATTTTTATGAAACACGTTGCATGTTAGTCGATGAAACCGGTCTCTCGTAAACGTACGAGTAATGTTAGTCCGGGCCGCTTCAATCCAACAATACCGCCGAATCACGAAAATACTAAGGAGGGCAGGAAATCGAACATCAACGCCCACAAAAACTTTTGTGTTCTACTCGAGATTACATCTACACATGAACCTAGCTCATGATGCCACACTTGGGGAATGTTGCATGGGAAACAATTTTTTTCCTACGCACACGAAGACCAATCATGGTGATGTTCATCTACGAGAGGGAGATCGGATCTACATACCCTTGTAGATCGCTCAACGGGAAGCGTTAAGAAACGCGTTTGATGTAGTGGTACAGCTTCGTGATTCAAATCACCGTCGTCCCACGACCCGTCCCGATCTAGCACCGAACGGACGACTGATACGTCTCCATCGTATCTACTTTTCCAAACTATTTTGCCCTTGTTTTGGACTCTAATTTGCATGATTTGAATGGAACTAACCTGGACTGACGCTGTTTTCAGCAGAATTGCATTGGTGTTATTTTTGTGCAGAAATCAAAGTTCTCAGAACGTCCTGAAAATTTATGGGGAACATTTTTGGAAAATATGAAAAATACCTGCGCAAAGATCCACCTGAGGGGGTGGGCTAGTGGGCCACAAGCCCTGCCACCGCCACCCCACCTCTGGTGGCGGTGGGCAAGCTTGTGGGGCCCACGTGGCTCTGCCGCCCCCAATCTCAGCTCTATAAGTTCACTTTCGTCCCAGAAAAAATAAAAAGAGAAGATTGCGTCGCGTTTGCGATACGGAGGCACCGCCACAACCTGTTCTTCATCTGGAGGGCAGATCTGGAGTCCGTTTTGGGCTCCGGAGAGGGGAAATCGTCGCCATCGTCATCATGAACCTTCTTCCCTCTCCAATTCCATGAAGCTCTTCGTCGTTCGTGAGTAATCTATTCATAGGATCGCTGGGTGGTGATAAGTAGGATGAGATCTATCATGTAATCGAGTTAGTTTTGATGGGGATTGATCCCTAGTATCCACTATGTTCTGAGATTGATGTTGCTACTACTTTGCCATGCTTAATGCTTGTCACTAGGGCCCGAGTGCCATGATTTCAGATCTGAAATTATTATGTTGTCACCAATATATGTGTGTTTTAGATCCGATCTTGCAAGTTGTAGTTACCTATTATGTGTTATGATCCGGCAACCCCGAAGTGACAATAACCGGAAGCACTCCCGGTGATGACCATAGTTTGAGGAGTTCATGTGTTCATCAAGTGCTAACGTGTTTGTCCGGTTCTTTAGTAAAAGGAGAACCTTAATATCCCGTAGTTTCCTTTTGAACCCCGCTGCCACGGGAGGGATGGACAATAGATGTCATGCAAGTTCTTTTCCCTAAGCACGTATGACGACACACGGAATGCATGCCTACATCACATTGACGAATGGGAGCTAGCCACATATCTCTCCGTGTTATAACTGTTGCATGATGAATATCATCCAAACAAATCACCGACCCATTGCCTACGAGTTCGTCCTACTACTGCTGTTACTTGTCTTGGTCTGCTGATGCTACTTGTCTTGCTCTGCTGCTACTATTGCTACTACCGTCGCTTGCTACTGTTGCTACTTGCTACTGCTGTCACTGCTGCTGTTCCTTGCCGCTGCTATTGCTCGTTACACTGCTGCTACCTGCTACAATTTTGGTTCGCTGGACGTTGACGGGAACTGACAATTTCCGTCAACGCGGCAACTTGGCGCGATTGATACAATCGTTAGGAATAGTCTGCTGTGTCAACAGATCGTTCCTCACACCGTTGTTATCATACTACTTTGCTACTGATACTTTGCTTGCAGATACTAATCTTTCAGGTGTGGTTGAATCTGACATATTCAGCTGCTAATACTTGAGAGTATCCTCTAACCTCCTATAGGCGTACCAACAAATTTGGGTCGAATACTCTACCCTCGAAAACTGCTACGATCCCACGCGTTGGTGGGCCGTCAACAACATTCTTCTAGTTTCGATTGCCGGAGAGTGCTAGCAGCATTCTTCTGGTGCCGTTGCAAGGGAAGGTCTTCTGTTACGGAGTCAACGACACCTCCGCGTTCAGCACACGTACAGCTCGATGACGATCTCCGCCTTCTTGATCCAGCAAGAGAGACGGGGAAGTAGATGAGTTCTCCGGTAGCGTGATGGCGCGCCGGTGATGGTGATGATCTATTCCTGTAGGGCGATGTCTACTACGCAACCTTCTCCTTGTAGACGTTGTTGGGCCTCCAAGTGCAGAGGTTTGTAGGACAGTAGCAATTTTCCCTCAAGTTGGTGACCTAAGGTTTATCAATCCGCAGGAGGCGTAGGATGAAGATGGTCTCTCTCAAGCAACCCTGCGACCAAATAACAAAGAGTCTCTTGTGTCCCCAACACACCCAATACAATGGTAAGTTGTATAGGTGCACTAGTTCAGCGAAGAGATGGTGATACATGTGCAATATGGATAGTAGATATAGGTTTTTGTAATCTGAAATTACAAAAACAGCAAGGTAATTAATAGTAAAAGTGAGCACGAACGGTATTGCAATTCATGGAAACAAGGCCTAGGGTTCATACTTTCACTAGTGGAAGTTCTCTCAACAATGATAACATAATTGGATCATATAACTAGCCCTCAACATGCAACAAAGAGTCACTCCAAAGTCACTAATAGCGGAGAACAAACGAAGAGATTATTATCGAGTACGAAACCACCACAAAGTTATTCTTTCTGAACAATCTATTCAAGAGTCCGTAGTAAAATAACACAAAGCTATTCTTTCCGTTCGATCCATCATAGAGTTCGTACTAGAATAACACCTTAAGACACACATCAACCAAGACCCTAATGTCACCTAGATACTCCATTGTCACCTCAAGTATCCGTGGGCATGATTATACGATATACATCACACAATCTCAGAATCATCTATTCAACCAACACATAGAACTTCAAAGAGTGCCCCGAAGTTTCCACCGGAGAGTCAAAACGTGTGCCAACCCATATGCATAGGTTCCCAATGTTACGAAACCCGCAAGTTGATCACCAAAAGATACATCAAGTACTCACATGAATATCCCATTGTCACCACAAATAGACACGTGCAAGACATACATCAAGTGTTCTTAAACACTCAATCCGATAAGATAACTCAAAGGAAAAACTCAATTCATTACAAGAAGGGAGAGGGGGAAGAACATCATAAGATCCAACTATAGTAGCAAAGCCCGCGGTACATCGAGATCAAGACATCTCAAGAACACGAGAGAGAGAGATCAAACACATAGCTACTGGTACATACCCTCAGCACCGAGGGAGAACTACTCCCTCCTCGTCATGGAGATCGCCGGGATGATGAAGATGGCCACCAGAGATAGATTCCCCCTTCGGCAGGGTGCTAGAACGGGCTCCCAATTGGTTTTTGGAGGCTACAGAGGCTTGCGGCGGCGGAACTCCTGATCTAGGTTTATTTCTAGAGGTTTCTATATTTATAAGAGCAGATGGCATCGAGAACACGTCAAGGGACCCACGAGGGAGTCACGAGTCCCCCAGGCGCGCCCAGGGGGGTGGGTGCGCCTCCCTGGCTCATGGCTTCCTAGGGACTCCTCTATGGTATCTTTTTCTTCTAGTATTTTTGATATTTTCCATAAAAAATCACGGTGAAAGTTTTATTCCGTTTGGACTCCGTTTGATATTCCTATGTGCAAAAGGTCAAAAACAAGGAAAAAACATAAACTGGCACTAGGCTCTAGGTCAATTGGTTAGTCCCAAAAATAATATAAAATAGCATATTCATGCATACAAAACATCCAAAGTTGATAATATAATAGCATGGAACGATCAAAAATTATAGATACGTTGGAGACGTATCACAGGGCTTCGCCCCGAGCTCCGCAGAAATCCGATCTAGAGGTAGAACTACGAGCTATAGGTTTGAGTTGCACGTGGCAAGGTTGTGTCTCAAAACCCCTAAAACCTCTAGTATATATAGGAGGAGGGGATGGGCTAGCCTTGGGGCTAAAGGGAGCCCCTAGGGCGCCGGCCGAAGTGGAGAGGAGGACTCCAACTCCAATTCGGTTTGGGTAAGGAGGAGTCCTCCTCTCCCTTCCCACCTCCCTCTTTTTTTTGGTTTTCTCTTCTAGCGCCATAGCCCACTTGGGCTGGCCTCACCATCCCAGTAAGGGCCGGTGATCCACCCTATGACTATTGGCATCACTCCCGGGTGGGTGGGCCCCTCCCGGTGAAAACCCGGAACCCATTCGTCACTCCCGGTACACTGCCGATAATGCCCGAAATCTTTCCGGTGACTGAATCAAACCATCCTATATATCAATCTTCATTTTCAGACCATTCTGGAAACCCTCGTGACGTCCGTGATCTCATCCGGGACTCCGAACAACCTTCGGTCACCAACACCTATAACTCAACGATACCGAAACGTCACCGAACCTTAAGTGTGCAGACCCTGCGGATTGAAGAACTATGTAGACATGACCTAAGACACTCCCCGACCAATATCCAATAGCGGGATCTGAATGTCCATATTGGATCCTACATATTCTACAAAGATCTTATCGGTTGAACCTCTGTGCCAAGGATTCATATAATCCTGTATAACATTCCCTGTCCTTCGGTATGTTACTTGCCCGAGATTTGATTGTTGGTATCCCTATACCTATTTCAATCTCGTTACCGGCAAGTCTGTTTACTCGTTCCGTAATACAAGAGCCCCTGACTAACACTTTAGTCACATTGCTTGCAAGCCTTAGATGTGATGTTGTATTACCGAGTGGGCCCCGAGATACCTCTTCGTCACACGGAGTGACAAATTCCCAGTCTTGATCCATGCTAACTGAACGGACACCTTCGGAGGTACCCGTAGAGCACCTTTATAGTCACCCAATAACATTGTGACGTTTGATACACACAAGGTATTCTTCCGGTGTCAGTGAGTTACATGATCTCATGGTCATAGGAATGAATACTTGACATGCAGAAAACAATAGCAACAAAATGACACGATCACATGCTACATTTATAACTTGGGTCTTGTCGATCACATCATTCTCCAAATGATCTGATCCAGTCATCAAGTGACAACACTTGCATATGGTCAGAAAACCTTAACCATCCTTGATCAACTGGCTAGTCAACAAGAGGCTTACTAGGGACATTGTTTTGTCTATATATCCACACATGTATTTATGCTTTCATTCAATACAATTATAGCATGGATAATAAACGATTATCTTGAAACAGGAAATATAATCATAACTATTTTATCATTACCTCTAGGGCATATTTCCAAGAGTAAGTTCCTCCCTTAAATATATTCTCTCTACTCTGACTGGAGCGCATCACTGATTACTTACTAATATTTTAATGGTGTTTTATGCTGCAGGTTGTTTGACATACACAACTAGAAAGTTTTATTTACTAATATTCTGAACAGTGTTTTACGTTGTAGGTAATAGATGGCAATCGATGCTAAATATGCCATATTATAAGTTTCTACACGGCCACGCTCGTGTGTACATAAAGATGTAGCTGCAGGCTCGTCTCCATGACCTCGCCACATGGCAGGAGGCAAGGACCTTCCTAGCTGGTTTCCGATAGCACGCCTATTCGCACTCCAGCGGCGAAGAGTGTTGTTTTGGACTGTATGACTTCTTCGTCTACGAGCTGATCCTCTTATAATCACAACCTTTTCTTCAGGTGATCTAATTTATCTAGGTCAACTTTTTTTTGTTTGAAGCATCATCGATGACACATCTATCAAGCGACCCATTTGAACAAGAGGGCTAGCTGGCAAGAAAAAATCCCCGTCTTTTTATTTGCTTACCTATGTCTATTCTACTCTTGCTATCATTATCATTATGGATGATAATGAGATACTATGACTTGGTTGTGGATTTTTTCTATTCATGTTAACAAATAATTTGTTTATATATCTATAGCATTTAAGCAGAAGTCTTGAATGAAAAATATATGCAACATTTGTTTCTTGCTTACTTACATATCCTGATGGATGAATGATGTATGGTTGTGCCTAAGTTTTGTTTGTTGTCCACCATCATCTTGTAATGGTGAGTTGATGACGGACATATAAAAACACAACTAGTTGTTGACACATTACATGTTTTTATGATAGTGGTCTATTTCAATACTAAGAAATTGCATTTCTTTACTTATTCTGACTACTAAACAAACACTGCTCTCATGCAAGTTTTCTCCTTTCGTCACTGAATTAAGAAGATAAACTCTTATACCAATTATTTCCTGTTTTAATTTCTAAAATCGAAGATTGGCTTCTACTGTGTTCAGAGCTATTTATGTGTTCTTACTTTTTATTGTTCATGAATGACATATCCAAGGGGCAGAGAAGAAATTTTAGAAGTGAAGACAAACAAAATGCTGAAATTTGGTGACAATTTAGAGTAGTAGTACGGGTTTTCCAATAAAGCTTCATCTCTTCTTATTCTTGGAGTCGGCTGAATAGTATGTTTCTTGGTACATTTCTCATTGCTCACTCCTTGACGTCTAAATTAGTGACCCCCTCCCCCTTCCCTTCAAGGAAATCATTTGATCTTTAGATTATGCAGCTGCCTATCTAAAAATCTTAACTATGGTCTAGCTTTTGAGGTTCATGCAACCTAATAAACATTACCTTTATTTAGAGAAAGTAAAAGGTCCTTATTTATTGAAAAAACTTATACTCATTTTAGGATTCTTCTTTGATTATTTTTCCGTCATTTCTACATTAAGTGTTTTCTTGTGTGTGAAAGTTGAGCTTTTTAAAAGTTATCTATTATATAGGTTGATGCTTTATTTCTAGATGTATTCGCAAGTGATACTCATATCTTGTTTTGCCTCTCTACGTAATCAGTGGAATGAAAATATGATTCAGTTCTGAATTTGATATTAGGCAACGTACAAGTATATGGCCCTCTTGTGAACTTCTATTCTCTATGTCCACTAATGGAGAAAGGGGTATTAGAACCGGTTGGTAAGGGCCTTTGGACCCGGATACACATCCGGTGCTACGTATCTGGGACTAAAGGCCCCCCCTTTAGCACCGGTCTCTTACAAACCGGTTCTAAAGGCCTCCACGTGGGCGCCGAAGAGTGCGCGCAGGCGGAGGACCTTTAGAACCGGTTGGTAACACCAACCGGTCCTAATGCTTTTTTTTCTTTTTTTCCTTTTCTTTTCAGGGTTTCCGATTCCGTATTTTGGTGTTTCCGTGTTCCGTATTTTCAGGGTTTTCGTTTACGTGTTTCCGGTTCCGTATTTCCGTTTACGTGTGTCCGATTCCGTGTTTCCGATTCCGTGTGTCCGTGTTCCGTTTTTTACGAACACGGAATCGGAAACACGTATCGGGAAACACCGATTCCGTGTTTGCGGTTAAGTGTTTCCGATTCCGTGTTTGCGGTTAAATGTTGATGCACCAAGTAAAAGTACATATATACATGTAATACGAAGTACTGGACCGATTATCATTACATAATTTTAAGTTCGTTTCCTATAGCTGTATACTTGCATAGAGAAGGGAGCTGGCTATTGGTTCATAGGATGGAAAAATTCTCCGCCTTCATCTATGACTTGCGTGAGGAGAAAGCCTGCCAATTCCTCTGCAACTGCCTTGCAACGTTGGATTGGTCTGAGCATCGCCCGCTTTCGTTGCAGCTTTAAAAGAAGTAGATGAAAACAATTAAGTTATGAACGAAACTAAACATAATTGATGGCAACATAAATAAAGTTGTGAAGATCCGGTTACGTACCTCTAGATTTCTGGAAGTACGGGATTTCTCATTGATAATCCTGTGAATGTACTCGCAATGTAGTATCCACAATAATCAGTGCCCTGTGGTTGTTGCGGGACGCCCTATATACGAGAACATAATTCAGTCAAATTAATAATAATCAAGAGAATGGTAATGGTATTGAAACCAGGGTACGTAGTACTACTTACTTTGTTAATCTGAAAGTGGAGCTTGTCTGCCCATGTACCGGGTTCTTCCTTGATGAACATTTGCCAAACCCTGGCCGACAAAGAAAAATGAATACAAGAGTTAATTTTACTTACTTGATATCAGGAAATGAACGAAAAGGAGGCCGATGAACGAAAGAGGCCGATATATATATACCTTTGAAGCATCTGACGCACGCTCTTCCATGTGTCAGCGTCCCAGGTTAACGGGTCCCAGACTTCAACTTGTCCTTGATCGATTCTAATGATGAACAATATGAAGTGGGACCTGCGCACGTGTACACACGCAATCATGCATACTCATCAATTACACTTAACATCAGGTAAGCAAAATGGAATGTGTACAAGACAGTAACACTCACTTGAATCCGTAGGGCCAAAGTATTTCTTTTTTGGTACTTTGTCGCTTCAAAAACCTTAGCAAATCATCCGGTGTATCCTTGTTGAACTTTTCTATTGTCTCTTGATGAAACGAATACGGGTCAATGAACCCAAAGTCCCAGATTCCTGCCAGCCTGCATTCACGAATCTTCATTCTGCATAGTAGCGTACAAAAAGAATGTCTCGTGAGTGATAATTATACGGGCAATGAACGCGAGCTTAACTAAATAATTAAATTACACAAATAAATCACTTACAAACAGTAGCAGCTGACGATAGCTTTGTCGAGGGCAAGTTGATTGTACATATGGAAAAAATCATCGAACCCAACCTCCACACCGTACTCTCCGAAGTAGTGTTGATCCTGAACTGCCGCCATGATACAGTCTCTCTTTTTCCTTGCGGCCTCCAAGTACCAAACATGTAAATTCCATAGTTGGGTTGTTAGAGCACTAGGATTTTCGACCAGAGGGTGCTCGGGCTTATATTTACATACCACATCAGCAATAACGTAACCTACGTCGCCCATGCGTGGACCGGACAGTGAAGCCTGGTCAGATAACACCTTGAGCGGGCCAATTGACTGTGCTTCTTGTTGTCCGAGCTGGGGAACTTGTTTCCCGTATTTCGTCTGCTCCGCCTGCTTCATCTGCTCCGCCTGCTTCATCTGTGCGGTGTGCATCTTTTCAATGAACCGTTCATAGTCTGAAAGGGGCAGCGGTGGCGGCGGTTCAGGATAATATAAGTTGTCGATGGTGCGCTCAATTTTCCACTTTGGTACGTTTTTCAGAGTTTCCTTCCAGATGTCTGGAGGGGGCTTCAGGGGAAACCGTGCGAACCATGCTTTGTTTTTGGCTTTCACGGCCTCGTCTAGTTCCTCCGGAGTCATCAGGCCTGGTAACTTCGGGGGAGTCTTGACTTTATTGGGTTTCCTTTCTCTCTTCTTGGGAGGAGTCCCTTTTCTTCTGAACTGCAGCTTCCGCTTTGCCGTACCCGTAGTGGGCGCATCCGTCGGCTCACTGGAGTGCACGGGCGATGGACTCTCGGCCTCGGGCTCCCTATCTTTGTTATGGGGTGGACTTGGAGGTGCGTTGGGGGGTGGACTTGGAGGTCGTGCATTCTCTGTACGAAAGTGAAAAAACTATTAAAAATAGGCTCACATGTGGTGCAACATTCAGTAATTGTTGGAGGTGGTGCATTTGTACCTGGAGGAGTCAGAGGCCTTGGCGCCGCGTTAGGAAACACGATGTGTTTCTTCTTCCACAAGATGATACCAAGCTCCATTTCTCCCAGTGTCTTCTCGCCTTCACCTCCAGGAATATCAAGCTCAATTGACTGGCATCCCGCCGTAATTGTTGACAACCCGACACGAGCATGGGATGCTGGAATCTGACCACTATGGTAGGTTGCTCCAGGTTGATTCGGTAAAGCATAGCCTGACGCGACCATGAAGGATATGTTCCCCATTGGCATATGTATCTCACAGTTTGTCTTCTCCGTGACATCATCCACGGGGTAGTGAGGCGCCGACGGTTCGACTGCAGGACCGTCTTCTAGCTGCAGCTGCATGGAACCCACGCTGCTTCTATGCTGAGATGGGACGACATCTGCTACAGGATCGTCTTCTAATTGCTGCTGATCAGCGTCAGGTGCAGGATCTTCTTCCTCCTCTTCAGTGTCAGGTACAGGGTGTCCCCCTTTCTTCAAGAGAAACGCCACCTTTTCTTCTAATGTCGATATCCGTTCCAGCGCCTTCCTCTTGCTTCTACCACGGCTTCTGTAAGTGCCAAGGTCCGCCGGAAACCCTTGGTTCCACGGGGTAGTGGCTCCAAAGCCTCGTGTTCGTCCCCACTTTTCGGGGTTCCCGAGTGCCTTCGTCAACTCGTCGTTCTCTCTGTCGGGAACAAAAGTTCCTTTTTGAACAGCTTCTATTGCCTTCTCTAGATCTGATACGACTTGTGTTATTTTTTCCGACCATGGTCCCTCCACAACAATCATCCCAGTCTCAGCGTCCAACGTTGCCCCATGCGCGAACAACCAGAACTTGGACCTATCGGGCCAGTCATGTGTCTGTGGAATGATATTTCTTTTCAGAAGCGCATCTTCATGGCGTCGCCACCTAGGCAGGGAAGTCATGTAGCCACCTGACCCCAAAATATGGTGATATTTCTTCTTCTTCGCATTCTCCGTATTTGTGGCTGATCGGGATGTAAAGGCACCCGATTTCTTGTACGCCTTAAAATCAGGCCAAGCGTCTCTTATCTTCACTAGGTGCCCAGTGAAAACTGGATCTTCGTCCTTATATTTCTTCCACAAGTCTTTCTTCCACCTCTGGAATTGTGTGGCCATCTTCTTCAAAGCCCACTCCTCAACTTTCTTCTTCTTATCTTCCGCTACGCTGAAATTTAGCCAGACCGTGTCGCAAAGCACTCTTTTCAATCTGTCATCGACATAAGTAGCTCCAACGTTGGCCCCGGTCTTCGGCTTATTCCATTCTATTAAGTTGATCGGGACCAGGTCTCTTACAACAACTCCGCACTGATTTACAAATTTGCGATAAGTTTCTGGGGGTTCCAGTGGTTTGCCATCAGCAGCAACTTTATCGATCGAGTACCTTGCAGTATCTTTCAACCTTGCGGCCGGGCCTCGTTTCCACTTTGTCTCAGTACTTGCGCTAGCTGTTCCAGAGGGCGCCTAAACGGGAAAATAATGATTCGTTAGTAAGTGCAATACAAATTAATTGTTGCGTCAACAGTGACTTGAGATATACATTGGCAGAGTTTGTTCCGGAGGGCACTTCTGCATCTACTACATCTTCTATATTCTCTGCTCCGTCACCAGAGTCGTTCAAAAATTGATTGCTAAACGCATGTCCACCGTCGTCATCATGATATATGGCCGTTGCATCTTCAAAAATCATCTGGCACATGTATCTTTCCTTCTCCGCCTCACCCATTCCCGCGAGCTGATCGGCGTGCTGATCATGTGGTTCTTGGGGATCCATAGCTCAACACCTGCTAGTAACAAGAATTTAACTTAGCAAAATTATTTACGGAAAAGTTTTACGGAACCGGAAAGTTTACGGAAAAGTTTTACGGAATCGTCGGAGTCGTAATCGTCGGAAAGTTTTACGGAATCGTCGGGAAGTTTTACGGAATCGTCGGAAACTTTCCCCGCAGTTATGGAATCGTCGGAAAGTTTTATGGAATCGAAATCGTCGGAAAGTTTTACGGAATCGTCGGTATCGTCGGTTTAGGGTTTTACGGAATCGTCGGAATCGTCGGAGTCACCTCATTTATACAATCATAGGACTTTGCGATCTCCATCGATAAAACGCTAAGAATAAAGTCTAAGTGTAAAAATAGGAACTACAACAATATGGATATACAACAATATGATAAGGCTCTAAAATAGGATATACAACAATATTGATATATGATATACAACAATATGGATATACGAAAATAGGATATATGATACAACAATATGGATATATGATATATGAAAAATATGATACAACAATTTGATATACAACAATATGGATATACAAAAATAGGATATACGAAAATAGGAACTACAACAAATATGGATATACCGTGGGAGAAGAAGATGAAGTGGGGCGGCGAGGAGGCGGCGTGGGGCGGCGAGGAGGCGGCGAGGAGGTGACGGCGGCGAGGAGGCGGCGAGGAGGCATCGCGAGGAGGCCGCGAGGAGGCGGCGCGCGAGGTGGCGGCGAGGAGGCGTCGCGAGGAGGCGGCGAGGAGGCGTCGCGAGGAGGCCGCGCGCGAGGAGTCGGCGCGCGAGGAGGCGGCGAGGAGGCGTCGCAAGGAGGCCGCGAGGAGGTGGCGAGGAGGCGACGGCGTGGGGCGGCGAGGAGGCGGCGAGGAGGTCGAGTCGGCGCGCGAGGAGAGAAGGCGAGGAGAGAGGCGGCGAGGAGAGAAGACGCGCGGGAAGGCGAGAAGATGGCACCGGAGAGGTCTAGAGCCTTTAGCACCGGTTTGTGTTAACAACCGGTGCTAAAGGGTCTTTAGCACCGGTTGTTAATAGAAACCGGTGCTAAAGGTCCAAAAATTGGGCGCGAAGCGAACCCACCTTTAGGACCGGTTGTTGTTACAAACCGGTCCTAAAGGTTTTTTTCCTTTTTCTTTTTTCCTTTTTTTTGTTTCCTGTTTTCTTTTTCTTTTTGTTTCCTTTTTCTTTTTCCTGTTTCTTCTTTTATTTTTCTTTTTTGTTTCCCTTTTCTGTTTTCTTTTACATTTATTTATAAAATCAAAGTAGACTCAAAAAGCTTTTGTAAAATCAAATATTTATAAATACATATTTATATTTTCTGATATTTTGTGTAAAAATTGTCTAAATGTCATTTAAAACAATAAAAAATAAAAAATAAGATATTTATCAAACTAATTTGAAAATATAAAGATATTTTTTGTTTCCTTTTTCTTTTTCCTAGTTCTTCTTTTATTTTTCTTTTTTGTTTCCCTTTTCTGTTTTCTTTTACATTTATTTATAAAATCAAAGTAGACTCAAAAAGTTTTTGTAAAATCAAATATTTATAAAAACATATTTATATTTTCTGATATTTTGTGTAAAAATTGTCTAAATGTCATTTAAAACAATAAAAAAATAAAAAATAAGATATTTATCAAACTAATTTGAAAATATAGATATTTTTTTGTTTCCTTTTTCTTTTTCCCGTTTCTTCTTTTATTTTTCTTTTTTGTTTCCCTTTTCTGTTTTCTTTTACATTTATTTACAAATTGTCTAAATGTCATTTTAACACTTAAAAAATAAAAATGATATTTATCAAAATGGTCAAATTTAGTGGAAACTGGTCAAATTTTTGATATTTGTCAAAATGGTCAACACAATTACATAAAAGGTTTAATACATTACTACACATCACCAACAACACCCCCTATCTATTTTTCTTCTTGCCTTTCTTCTAATTGCGCCGTAACCATGGAGTATCTTCATCATTTAACGGGATGCTTGGATCATCTTTGACTTTGAAGGGAGGAATTTCATCAAATTTATTGTAATCTTCTGACATGTCTGTCTTGTCCTCGACTCCCACGATGTTTCTTTTCCCTGAAAGAACTATGTGGCGCCTTGGCTCATCGTCTGATGTATTCGCTTCCTTATCATTTCTTTTTCTCGGTCTGCTAGACATGTCCTTCACATATAAAACCTGAGCCACATCATTGGCTAGGACGAATTGATCATTGCCGTACCCAAGATTCTTCTGATCCACTGTTGTCATTCCGTACTTCGGGTCTACCTTCACGCCTGACAGGTTGAACCATTTGCACCAGAACAAAGGGACCTTAAAGGAAGGTCCGTAGTCAAGTTCCCATATATGCTCTATGTAACCATAGTATGTGACCCTTTGCCCGTTGTCGTCTTTTGCATCAAACCGGACGCCACTGTTTTGGTTGGTGCTCTTTTTATCTTGGTCTGCCGTGTAAAATGTGTTACCATTTATCTCGTACCCTTTAAAGGTCAATACAGTCGAAGATGGTTGCTTGGCCAACAAGTATAGCTCATCTTCAACAATGTTGTCCTTAATGAGACGTCTTTGCAACCAACCGCCGAAAGTCTTCGCGTGTTCTTTAGCAATGAAATCTTCAGGTTGCTCCAGGTATTCTGAGCGTAAAATATCCTTGTGTTCCTGGATATATGGAGCCGCCAAGCTGGAATTAACTAGAACTGTGTAGTGTGCTTGAGTGAAAGATTGCTCGTCCATACATGTTGTTGATTTCTTTCCTAGCATGCCTTTTCCACGCAGTCTCCCCTCATGGCGCGACTGAGGAACACCGATCGGGTTCAGGTCAGGAATAAAGTCAACACAAAACTCAATGACCTCCTCTGTTCCATAGCCCTTGACCATGCTTCCTTCTGGCCTAGCACGGTTTTTAACATAATTCTTCAAGACTCCCGTGAACCTCTCAAAGGGGAACATATTGTGTAAGAATACAGGACCAAGAACGGAAATCTCTTGGACTAGGTGAACTATGAGGTGCGTCATAATATTGAAGAAGGTTGGTGGGAACACCAACTCGAAGCTGACAAGACATTGGACCACGTCCTTCTGTAAACTTGGTAGAGTTGCTGGATCGATTGCCTTCTGAGAAATTGCGTTGAGGAATGCACATAGCTTCACAATGGGTACTCGCACGTTTTCTGGCAGAAGCCCCCTCAATGCAATCGGAAGTAACTGGGTCATGATCACGTGGCAGTCATGAGACTTTAGGTTTTCGAACTTTTTCTCTTCCAGGTTTAGTATTCCTTTTATGTTCGATGAGTAGCCAGACGGGACCTTGATACTGCTCAGGACTTGGAAAAAGATCTCCTTCTCTTCCTTGGTAAGAGCGTAGCTGGCAGGACCTTTGAAATTCCCTGGATTCATCAGGTCGTCTCGTTCGTGCATACGTTGGTGGTGCGGCCGTGCTTTTGGTGTATCTCTCGACTTCTTCCCATGCACGCCCAATAAGTTTAGCAGGTTCACGCAAATATTTTTCGTCACGTGCATCACGTCGATCGCAGAGCGAACCTCTAGGAATTTCCAATAGGGTAGTTCCCAGAATATAGATTTCTTCTTCCACATGGCTACGTGGTTGTCGGCGTCATTCGGAACAGATTGTGCGCCAGGACACTTACCAAAGATTACTTTTATATCTTTGACCATGTCATATATATCAGTACCTTTTGGGAGGGTTGGCTTCCTCCGTGTATCTGCCTCGCCTTTGAAATGCTTTCCTTTCTTTCTGACGGGATGCCTGTGTGGAAGAAATCGACGATGCCCCGGGTACACATTCTTGCCTATATGTATACTTTCAGTCTCGCCTAAACAGTATGTGCATGCGCTGTATCCCTTGTTTGACTGTCCTGAGATGTTACTAAGAGCGGGCCAATCATTGATGGTTACAAACAACAACCCTCGTAGGTCAAATTCCTCCTGTTTGTACTCGTCCCACACACGTACACCTTCATCAGCCCACAACTCTAAAAGTTCATCAACCAGTGGCCTCAGGTACACATCAATGTTGTTGCCGGGTTGCGACGGGCCTGGGATAAGCACTGGCATCATAATGAACTTACGCTTCATGCATAACCAAGGAGGAAGGTTATAGATACATAGAGTCACGGGCCAGGTGCTATGACTGCTACTCTGCTCCCCAAACGGATTCAGGCCATCTGTACTTAGACCAAACCTTAAGTTTCTTGGGTCACGTGCAAAGTCCTCGTACTTATCGTCGATGTTTCTCCACTGCGACCCATTAGCGGGTTGTCTCAGCATATCGTCTTCCTTACGGTCTTCTTTGTGCCATCGCAGCAACTTGGCATCCTCTTTGTTTCGGAACAAACGTTTCAACCGTGGTATTATAGGAGCATGCCACATCACCTTGGCAGGAACCCTCTTCCTGGGGCGATCGTCGCCCTCAACATCACCAGGGTCATCTTGCCTGATCTTATACCGAAATGCACCGCATACCGGGCAGGCATTTAAATTCTCGTGCTGACCGCGGTAGAGGATGCAGTCATTGATGCATGCATGTATCTTATGCACTTCCAATCCTAGAGGGCAGACAACCTTCTTTGCTTCGTACGTACTGCAGGGCAGCACGTTATCTCTTGGAAGCATCTTCTTCATTATTTTCAGCAGCTTTTCAAATCCCTTGTCAGATATTCCATTCTCTGCCTTCCATTGCAGCAATTCCAGGGTGGTGCCCAGCTTTTTCTGGCCATCTTTGCAATTTGGGTACAACAATTTTTTGTGATCTTCTAACATGCGCTCCAACTTCAACCTCTCGTTTTCACTTCCGCAGTTTATCTGTTCTTCACGAATGACCTGACGAAGATCATCATCAGACTCATCAACAATGTCCTCAAGTTCAGGCTCGTCTTCCCCCATTTCAGTATCACTATGTTCACCGAACATAGGATAGTTATCATTATCCTCTTCTTCTTCATTGTCTTCCATTACAACCCCTCTTTCTCCGTGCTTGGTCCAACAAAAATAACTGGGCATGAAGCCTTCTTGCAACAGGTGGGTGTGTATGGTTCTTGAGTTAGGGAAATTCCTCTTATTCTGGCATTTTTTACATGGACAAAAAATAAATCCATTCTGCCTGTTTTTCTCAGCCACATTGAGAAAACTATGCATGCCATTAAGGAATTCGGGACGATGTCGATCACTGTACATCCATTGCCGGTTCATCTGCATTATACAAATTTATCAAAAACCATTATGCTAAATCATCATGACTAAATTAATTAATTAATACAAAAAGTTCATCACACGTTAAAACCAAAGTAGCGTAGTGACCATACATATATAGTTCTCATAAAAATACACACTGAAACCAACCATAAAAACTCTCTCTAATTAATGCATTTAAAAACAACAAAAAATGTGATCAAAATCGCAACAAAGGTAACAATTGACCCGACGGCATAATGATACCAAGCCTCTTTACTAATTGCATATTTTCTAATCTTTCTAATCTTTAGGCGCATTGCGTCCATCTCGCTCTTGTGACCATCGACGACACCGGCAAGAACCTTTTCCAAGGTCATCTTCTCTCTTTCAGTTTTTTCCAACCTTTCTTCAGTTTTTTTCAATCTTTCTTTCAGGCCAACATTTTCTTGTTCAACTAAGTGTAACTTCTCAACAATAGGGTCGATTGGCATTTCCGGTTCCACTACCTCCTAGATAAAAATATCTATGTCAAGTTGGTCGGCGTAATTAATTGTCATATAATCAGGAAATGAAAATATGTAGTTATAAAAGATAATATACCACATCCGAATCATAACTGGACGAGGGCCAACGGGGACGGATATCAAAACCATGGCGCTATACATATAAAAAAAATCTTACACAATAAGAAAATTATATACAAGTAAATATGTAAATCATACAAATCAAAATTTGTTTTGGTAAATAAAAACAATAGGCTCACCAAGGTTGTGTCGGTGACGAGGCGATCGACGGCGGTGAGAAGGGGACAAGGCGCGCGACACTAAAAAAACCACAAATCATAATTAAATTTGAGCTCAAATTGCATATGTATACATAACAAATGATGAACTCTCTCTAGCTTAGGCATTTCATCAAACACCTAGCTAGCACAACAAAAATGAAATGAGCAAGAAAACGAGCAAAACTTGCAATGCCGGAAGAGGGAATGTTGATGCTAACCGTAGGACCGATGGGTGCCAACAATCTTGACAAATGGTGGAGGAAAATGGGGATGGATTAGAGCTCCCAAGAGGAAGGAGAGAGCAAAAATGGAGTTGAGCTCGAGCTGGAAAAAATGGAGCTGAGCTCGGGGTGGAATATAGGGGTGCTCGGGGAGGAAGGAGAGGAGGGCTTTAGGACCGGTTTTTGTTAAAAACCGGTGCTATAGGGTCTGACAGCGGGGCCCCGCAGTTGCTACAAAAATGAGAAAACCTTTAGCACCGGTTTGTGATACAAACCGGTTCTAAAGGGTCTGTCCACTCGGCCCCCCTCCCTCCAGCAAACGGTCCAAAAACCTTTAGGACCGGTTTGTGTTACAAACCGGTTCTAAAGGCCTTGCGGCCATTTGCTGCACGGAGGGGGCCCAGCGGTTAGACCCTTTAGAACCGGTTTATATCCAATCCGGGTCCAATGTGGTTGGCTCAATGCCCTCTTTTCTACTAGTGGTCGTGCACTACTTCTCGGACAAAAGAGCCAATGGTGTGCCAATGGTAGCCAAAGAAACATCTTACACACTTCGGAGTTCCAAATCTGGTGTGTCGGCATCGATAGATTCAGACTATGGTATGCTTTTGATGTGACAAGTAGAAATGTCTCACATGCATTGTTGACGAGGAACGAGTCAGTAGCGTGGCAACTCATGATAACAAGCTAGATGTACTTGCCCTGGTCTATTATTCATGTTTTTCATTGAAGCAACATTATAATTTAGTTATAACATGTATTTCATTTATCATGTAAATTGTACGATCTAGTTATGGATATTAATTTCTTCTTATTTTTCATTACTTATTTATGGTTTTGCTGGTAGGTTTTCAATGATATTAAGTACAAATCTTATTTTTTACTAATATTATATTTGTCTTGAAATGCCATTTTAGGTAAGGATTGTAGTAGAAAGACACTAGCTTGTCCTCTAACGGCATGAGGGCGAAGGCAGCGGTGGAGACAAGACCCATGCCGAGGGCCTGGGCCCGGTGCATTAGACAGAAATTCTTTGGTGACTGTAGCATCTCGGGCACTATTTAGCACCCTAGCAAGCCTAGGGCTCGGGCCTTGGCCCAATCCTAGCTTCGCCATTGGGTGAAGGAGATGTTTGTGATAGCCTGGCTTATTAGGGATGATAGACTACTCATATCAATAAGGAATTCCTTCTTTTCCGGGAGCCCATTCGAACAGAACTCTCAGGTTAAGCGTGCTCAGCTTGGAGTAGTTCTAGGATGGATGACCGACCGAGAAGTTGATCCCGGGTGCGCATGAGTGAGGACAAAGTGCGCAGAAAACACTAGTATTGATATGTGGGGCCAGTCTAGATCCTGCCAGGAGTAACGACTGCCGACGGGTGTGTCCGGGGCGTTACAAGTTTGGTATCAGAGCTGACCCTCGCGGTTACACGGATGTTTGCGGACAGGTGTGCGGTCATGTTGTTCATGACGTTTGTGGCCCGTCGTGGAACACGTCATGGTACATGTACTAGACTGGATGCACAGACGTTTGTACCAAGAGGGAACACTCCTATGGCCTGACGAGGACGTCGGTTCCTCTGAGTGGTGGTGTATGTGATAGCCTGGCTTATTAGGGATGATAGACTACTCATATCAATTCGAACAGAACTCTCAGATTAAGCGTGCTCAGCTTGGAGTAGTTCTAGGATGGGCGACAGACCGGGAAGATCCCGGGTGCGCATGAGTGAGGACAAAGAGTAAACTGGATGCATGTATTGCTTGACATTTGTGTTTATAAAAGGTATTATCATTTCACTAATGTCTCTACCATCTCTATATTGACCTGTGGCAACACATGGGTATTTAACTAGTTATGTTTTAGTTTTGCTTATACAAGGTTTGATCTGACAGAGCACATGCACATACTGATTCACATCGTGAATGCATTGAGGTTAAATTGGACAAAGGAGTCGATGCTTTGTTTGCTACATACTTCATTTTTGGGCCTCAAGCTTATCCATAGCTTTTGGAAAACATTATCCCAGTTATGCAAAAAACAAAAAAATGGTTTGCTGAATCTGGCGATTTTGAGTGGCACGGTAACTATTAGCCATGTAGAGTGATTAGTGACATTGATAGAATCAATACTACCCAACTAGATGCTAGTATCGTTTGATATATGCAGATATTGATTCACACGGTGCATGCACTAAGATTAAATTGGAAAATCATGTGGTGCTTTGTTTCCTCCATATACTTTATTTCTTGTCTTTCAAGCTTATTTCCGTCTGGTTTCCGTAAAACACTCTTTTAGTCTAAAAGAAAATCTGATTGACTGAATCTACAATTTTTCTGAGGAGCCACTATTAGCCGTATAGTGTGCTCACTTACAAAAATAGAAGTCAACACTAGGGCAACTACAGGCTAGTTTGATTTAATTGATTTTCAATTATTTTGGTTTTCTCGTGTAGTAGATATAAGTGAAATAGGTAAATTGCTTGTTGAATAGTGAAGTGATGAATACGTTGAGTGAGGATATATAATAAAGAAAAACTAAAAAAAAGAGTATGCATCGTTAAGTGTAATAGTAAATCAAACCTATTTAATAAAGATGATCGACGAAGAGTATATGGTGCTCATCATAGTCCAGAGCTTGGTTGGACAACAAAATAAAGTACTAATATATTCATGTGTGGATATATTCTGGTTTGTATTATATTGAAGATACTTACATTTTCCCTTCCACTACAGAGCAAGCAAATTATTTTGAATGATAAGGAGTTGCGAGCATCAGGCATATGCCCTGCTACTGATAAGGTATGATCACTTATATTCTGTTAGGGACCCAACGAATGTAAGCTCCAATGTTATTGATCGTACTTTTTGAAATATTAATGTTGGTTACTATTGTTTCTTATCTGACTATTTATCTTTTGTCACTCAACAAAAAAACTTGGTTCCACAATGAAACTATCCAACAAGGAAATTAAATGGTAGTGCAGATAACTTCGTTCACTTTTTTGGAACTCGGAAACAATGTCAAAGACCATGAGAAGATTTCCAAAGGAAGTTCAATGTTGATCGACAATAGAATGAACTCTCACAATATCTTTTTTTGTGCAACCTACTTCATTTTATGAAATATAAGGGCCATTCTCTTGTGAGTTAACTCTTCTATATCTAGTCTTCTTAGCCCTATGGCTGAGTTCCAAATAATGGCGAGAGGGACAATGCAATGGTTCTTGGATCTCAAGTGTTTTGTGTTTGCCTCGCTCCCATGTAACTTAAAATTAACTCTAATGATAGTTAGCGCCCCATTCATGAGCAGCTGGGATGGAGTAATGGAGTACCATGTGTAGCTACAGTTACTCACATCCAACGCGTAGCTTCTTTGCGTGCATTGGTATATTCCGAGTCACGATCTGTTGGTAGCACTGAATCCATTTCAATACTAACACCATCGGTAAGTTTCTGAATTCTATAATGATTTGTTGTTTACACATTAAGACCAGGAAATTGAGCATCAACATAACAAAACCCATAGTTACAGGTTTCCTTTACACACATCGTACATTCTCATTCACCATGTTAATATTCAACTTACTTCTTCAAGTATTCCTGGTTATTTTGCTTCTTATTATTAGCATGGTCGCCAAAACACTAGGATCTCAGAAGGTGCTAGTGCAAGAAAGTTGGCTAATGGGTAACATATGCCTCCTCAATCTTTTTCTTCTTTAGATCAATTTGCTAGAGCCTTAATTATACTTTATACTAGTGTTGCAGAAAATATCTCCTGCATAAACAACAATTCAATGTAACAAATTTGTCCATGCCAACTCTATAGATGTATGACTATCAACATTTGAATTGCTTGCGTTGGAAATTGTTGTTATCTACTTTTATTTGTGAAATAGGTCGATAGTATATGTTGGGGAACGTGGCATGGTAATCAACAAATTTCCTACGCACACGAAGACCTATCATGGTGATGTCCATGTACGAGAGGAGATTTGGATCTACGTACCCTTGTAGATCACGCAACAGGAAGCGTTAAGAAACGTGGTTGATGTAGTGGAACGTCTTCATGTCCCTCGATCCGCCCCATGAACCGTCCCATGAACCGTACCGCGATCCGTCCCACGATCCTCTACGATCTAGTGTCGAACGAACGACACCTCCACGTTCAGCACACGTACAACTCGACGATGATCTCGGCCTTCTTGATCGAGCAAGAAAGACGGAGAAGTAGATGAGTTCTCCGGTAGTGTAATGGCGCTCCGGTGGTGGTGATGATCTACTCCTGCAGGTCTCCGCCCGAGCTCCGCAGAAATCCGATCTAGAGTAAAACTATGTGGTCTAGGGTTGAGTTGCACGTGGCAAAAGTTGTCTCAAACCAGCCCTAAAACACCACTATATATAGGAGGGAGGGGGAGGAGGCTTGCCTTGAGGGCCAATCCCTCAAGGGTGCGCCGAGCAAGGAGGAGAGGAGGATTCCTACTCCAATTAGGTTTGGGAACGAGGAGTCCTCCTCTTCCTTCCCACCTCCCCTTTCATTTTTTCCTTTTCTCTTTGTTTTTTTCTCTTCTTGGCGCCAAGGCCTTCTTGGGCTGTCCCACCAGCCCACTAATGACTGGTGCGCCACCCTAAAGCCATTGGGCTCCCCCCGGGTGGGTGGGCTCCTCCTGGTGAACTCCCGGAACCCATTCATCACTCCCGGTACACTGCCGGAATTGCCCGAAATTTTCCAGTAACCAAATGAAACCATCCTATATATCAATCTTCGTTTCCGGACCATTCCGGAAACCCTCGTGACGTTTGTGATCTCATCTAGGACTCCGAACAACATTCGATAACCACACATATAACTCAACTATACTAAAACATCATCGAACCTTAAGTGTGCATACCCTTCGGGTTCGAGAACTATGTAGACATGCCCCGAGGTACTCCTCGGTCAATATCCAATAGCGGGACCTCGATGCCCATATTGGATCCTACATATTCTCCAAACATCTTATCGGTTGAACCTCAGTGCCAAGGATTCATATAATCCCGTATGTCATTCCCTTTGTCCTTCGGTATGTTACTTGCCCGAGATTAGATCGTCGGTATCCGCATACCTATTTCAATCTCGTTACCGGCAAGTCTCTTTACTCGTCCTGTAATACAAGATCCCGTGACTTACACTTAGTCACATTGCTTGCAAGGCTTGTTTGTGATGTTGTATTACCGAGTGGGCCCCTAGATACCTCCCCGTCACACGGAGTGACAAATCCCAGTCTTGATCCATACTAACTCAACGGAAACCTTCGGAGATATATGTAGAGTACCTTTATAGTCACCCAGTTACGTTGTGACGTTTGATCCACACAAGGTATTCCTCCGGTGCTAGTGAGTTATATGATATCATGGTCATAGGAATAAATACTTGACACGCAGAAAATAGTAGCAATAAAATTACACGATCAATATGCTACGTTCATAGTTTGGGTCTAGTCCATCACATGATTCTCCTAATGATGTGATCCAGTTATCAAGTGACAACACTTGCACATAGTCAGAAAACCTTGACTATCCTTGATCAACTCACTAGCCAACTAGAGGCTTGCTAGGGACATTGTTTTGTCTATGTATCCACACATGTATCTATGTCTTAATTCAATACAATTATAGCATGGATAACAAACGATTATCATGAACAAAGAAATATAATAATAACTGATTTATTATTGCCTCTAGGGAATATTTCCAACAGTCTCCCACTTGCACTAGAGTCAATAATCTAGTTTGCATCACCATGTGATTTTAACGAATCCAACACCCATATAGTTCTGGGGTTTGATCACATCTTGCTCGTGAGAAAGGTTTTATTCAATGGTTCTGAAACTTTCAGATCCGTATGTGCTTTACAAATCTTTATGTGATCTTATAGATGCTGCTACTATGTGCTATTCGGAAACACTCCAAATATCTACTCTACTCTACGAATCCGTTTTCACTACTCATAGTTATTCGGATTAGTGTCAAAGCTTGCATCGTCGTAACCCTTTACGACGAACTCTTTAATCACCTCCATAATCAAGAAAAATACCTTAGTCCATTAGTTACTAAGGATAACTTTGACCGCTGTTTTAGTGATTCAATCCTAGATCACTCTTTGTACCCCTTGACAGACTCATGGCAAGGCACACTTTAGGTGCGACACACAACATGGCATACTTTAGAGTCTACGGCTAAGGCATAGAGGATGACCTTCATCCTTTCTCTTTCTTCTGTCATGGTCGAGCTTTTGAGTCTTCCTCAAATTCACACCTTACAACACATCCAAGAACTCCTTCTTTGCTGATCTATGTTGAACTCCTTCAAAAACTTATCAAGGCATGCATTTCATTTGAAAGTTGTGTGTAGCATTTTGATCTATCTCCATAGATCTTGATGCTCAATGTTCAAGTAGCTCCATCGAGGTCTTTCTTTGAAAATCTCCTTTCAAACAACCTTTTATGCTTCACAGAAATTCTACATTACTTCCGATCAACAATATGTCAACCACATATACTTATCAGAAATTCTATAGTGCTCCCACTCACTTCTTTGGAAATACAAGTTTCTCATAAACCTTGTACAAACCCAAAAGCTTTGATCATCTTATCAAAGTGTATATTCCAGCTCCGAGATGCTTGCACCAGTCCGTAGAAGGATCGCTGGAGCTTGCATACTTGTTAGTATCCTTAGGATCGACAAAACCTTCTGGTTGTATCACATACAACCTTTCCTCAAGGAATGTGTCGAGGAAACAATGTTTTGACATCCTATGTGCAATATTTCATAAATAATGCAGCAACTACTAACATAATTCCAACAGACTTTTAGCATCGCTACGAGTGAGAAAGTCTCATCATAGTCAACTCTTTGATCTTGTCGGAAACATCTTTGCGACAAGCCGAGCTTTTCTTAATGGTGAATAGTCACCATCATCGTCTGTCTTCCTTTTAAAGATCCATCTTTACTTAATAGTCCTACGACCATCAAGTAGTTCTCCCAAATTCTACACTTTGTTTTCATACATGGATGCTCTCTCAGATTTCATGGCCTCCAGCCATTTGTCGGAATCCAGGCCCACCATCGCTTCTCCATAGCTCGTAGGTTCATTGTTGTTCAACAACATGACCTCCAAGACAGGGTTACCGTACCACTCTGTAGTAGTACGGGACCTTGTCGACCTACGAGGTTTGTAGTAACTTGATCCAAAGCTCTAATGATCACCATCATCAGCTTCCACTTCAATTGGTGTAGGCGCCACAGGAACAACTTCGTGCGCCTTGCTACACACTGGTTGAAGTGACTGTTTAATAACCTTATCAAGTTCCACCACCCTCCCACTCAATTCTTTCAAGCGAAACCTTTCCTCGAGAAAGGACCTGTTTCTAGAAATAAACACTTTGCTTCCGGATCTGAGATAGGAGATGTATCCAACTGTTTTGGATATCCTATGAAGATGCATTTATCCGCTTTGGGTTCGAGCTTATCAGACTGAAACTTTTTCACATAAGCGTTGCAGCCCCAAACTTTCAAGAAATGACAACTTAGGTTTCTCCAAACCATAATCTATACTGTGTCATCTCAATGGAAATACGCGGTGCCCTATTTAAAGTGAATGCGGTTTTCTCTAATGCATATCCCATAAACGATAGTCGTAATTCGATAAGAGACATTATAGTATGCACCATATCAAATAGGGCGCGGTTATGACGTTCGGACATGCCATCACACTATGGTGTTCTAGGTCGCATGAACTAGAAACAATTTCCACATTGTCTTAACTGTGTACCAAAAACTCGCAACTCAGATATTCATCTCTATGATCATATCATAGACAGTTTATCCTCTTGTCACGACGATCTTCACTCCGAAATAGCGTTGAACCTTTCAATATTTCAGACTTGTGATTCATCAAGTAAATACTCCTGTATCTACTCAAGACGTCAGTGAAGTAAGAACATAACGATATCCACTGCTTGCATCAGCACTCATTGGACTGCACACATAAAAAATGTATTGTATCCAACAAGTTACTTTCTTGTTCCATGTGGTATGATTTTGCATGTCTCAAGTGATTCAAAATCAAGTGAGTCCAAACGATCCATCTCCATGGAGTTTCTTCATGCGTTTATAACAACAGGTATGGTTTGCATGTCTCAAACATTTCAAAAATGAGTGAGTACAAAGATCCATCAGCATGGAGCTTCTTCATGCATTTTACACCAACATGACTCAAGTGGCAGTGCCACAAGTAAGTGGTACTATCATTATTACTTTGTATCTTTTGGCACCAATATTATGTACATATGTAGCACTACGATCGAGATTCAATAAACCTTTGAAGGTAATTATTCAAGCAAATAGAATAACCATTATTCTCTTTAAATGAATAATCATATTGCAATAAACACGATCTAATCATGTTCATGCTCAACGAAAACACCAAATAACAATTATTTAGGTTTAACACCAATCCCGATGGTAGAGGGAGCGTGCGATGTTTGATCACATCAACCTTGGAAACACTTCCAACACTTATCGTCACCTCGCCTTTAGCTAGTCTCCGTTTATTCCGTAGCTTCATTTCGTGTTACTAATCACTTACCAACCGAACCAGTATCCAATACCCTCGTGCTACTAGGAGTACTATTAAAGTACACATCAATATCATGTATATCAAATATACTTCTGTCGACTCTGCCAGCCTTCTTATCTACCAAGCATCTAGGGTAGCTCCACCTCAGTGACCGTTCCCCTCATTACAGAAGCACTTAGTCTCGGGTTTGGGTTCAATCTTGGGTTTCTTAATTAGAGCAGCAACTGGTTTGCCGTTTCATGAAGTATCCCTTCTAGCCCTTGCCCTTCTAGAAACTAGTGGTTTTACTAACCATCAACAATTGATGCTCCTTCTTGATTTCTACTTTCGCGGTGTCAAACATTGAGAATCATTCAAGGATCATCATATCTATCCTCGATATGTTTATAGTTCATCATGAAGTTCTAGCAGCTTAGTGGCTGTGACTTTGAAGTACCATCACTATCTCATCTGGAAGATTAACTCCCACTTGCTTCAAGCGATTGTTGTACTCAGACAATCTGAGAACATGCTCAACGATTTAAGCTTTTCTCCTTTACTTTGTAGACAAAGAATCTTCTCAGAGGTCGCATACCTCTCAACATGGGCATGAGCGTGAAATCTAAATTTCATCTCTTAGAACATCTCTTATGTTCCGCGACGTTTCAAAACGTCTTTGGTGCCTTGCTTCTAAGCCATTAAGTATTAAGCACTGAACTATCACGTAGTCATAAAAAACGTGTATGTCAGATGTTCGCAACATCCACAGACAACGCTTGAGGTGCAGCACACCGAGTGGTGCATTAAGGACATAAGCCTTCTGCGCAGCAATGAGGACAATCCTCAGTTTTACGGACTCGGTCCGCAAAGTTGCTACTATCATCTTTCAACTAAACTTTCTCTAGGAACATATAAAAACAGTAGAGCTATAGCGCAAGCTACATCATAATTCGCAAAGACCTTTTGACTATGTTCATGATAATTAGTTCAATTAATCATATTACATAAGAACTCCCACTCAAAAAGTACATCTCTCTAGTCATTTGAGTGGTACATGATCCAAATTCACTAACTCAAGCCCGATCATCACGTGAGTTGAGAATAGTTTCAGTGGTAAGCATCCCTATGCTAATCATATCAACTATACGATTCATACTCGACCTTTCGGTCTCATGTGTTCCGATGCCATGTCTGCACATGCTAGGCTCATCAAGTTTAACCCGAGTGTTCCGCGTGTGCAACTGTTTTGCACCCGCTATATGTGAACGTTGAGTCTATCACACCCGATCATCACGTGGTGTCTCGAAACAGTGAACTGTCGGATTGGTGCACAGTCAGGGAGAACACAATTTCGTCTTGAAATTTTAGTGAGAGATCTCCTTATAATGCTACCGTCGTTCTAAGAAAAATAAGGTGCCTAAAAGGATTAACATCACATGCAATTCATAAGTGACATGATATGGCCATCATCTTGTGCTTCTTGATCTCCATCACCAAAGCACCGGCACGATCTTCTTGTTACTGGCGCCACACCATGATCTCCATCAACGTGTCGCCATCGAGGTTGTCGTGTTATCTATGCTATTACTACTAAAGCTACGACCTAGCAATATAGTAAACGCATCTACAAACACAAACATTAGTTTAAAGACAACCCTATGGCTCCTATCGGTTGCCGTAGCATCGACGTGCAAGTCGATATTAACTATTACAACATGATCATCTCATAGATCCAATATATCACATCACGTCATTGGCCATATCATATCACAAGCATACCCTGCAAAAACAAGTTAGACGTCCTCTAATTTGTTGTTGCATGTTTTACGTGGCTGTTATGGGTATCTAGTATGATCACATCTTACTTACACAAAAACCACAACGGAGATGTGCATATTGCTATTTAACCTGTCCATGGACCGCCTCGGTCAAAACCAATTCAACATAAGTTGGAGCAACCGACACCCGCCAGTCATCTTTAAGCAACGAGGTTGCATGTCAATCAATGAAACCAGTCTCTCGTAAGCGTACGAGCTATGTCGGTCCAGGCCGCTTCGATCCAACAATACCGCCGAATCGAGAAAATACTAAGGAAGGCAGAAAATCCAACATCACCGTCCACAAAACCTTTTGTGTTCTACTCGAGATAATATATACGCATGAACCTAGCTCATGATGCCACTGTTGGGGAACGTTGCATGGGAAACAAAAATTTTCCTACGCACACGAAGACCTATCATGGTGATGTCCATCTATGAGAGGAGATTTGGATCTACGTACCCTTGTAGATCGCACAGCAGGAAGCATTAAGGAACACGATTGATGTAGTGGAACGTCTTCACGTCGCTTGATTCGCCCCACGAACCGTCCCACAATCCGTTCCGATCTAGGGCCGAACGGACGACACCTCCGCGTTCAGCACACGTACAGCTCGACGATGATCTCGGCCTTCTTGATCCAGCAAGCAAGACAGAGAAGTAGATGAGTTCTCCGGCAGCGTGACGACGCTCCGGTGGTGGTGATGATCTACTCATGCAGGGCTCCGCCCGAGCTCCGCCGAAATCCGATCTAGAGGTAAACTATGTGGTCTAGGGTTGAGTTGCACGTGGAAAAAGTTGTCTCAAATCAGCCCTAAAACACCACTATATATAGGAGGGAGGGGGAGGAGGCTTGCCTTGAGGGCCAAGCCCTCAAGGGTGCACCGGTGATACGTCCATTTTGCATCATGCTTTTATATTGATATTTATCCCATTATGGGCTGTTATTACACATTATGGTACAATACTTATGCCTTTTCTCTCTTATTTTATAAGGTTTACTTGAAGAAGGAGCAAGTTTGAGATACCTATTCTGCACAACTCCAAAAGCCGTGAAAATCAGCGAGCAATTATTTTGGAATATAAAAAAATACTGGAGGGGAGCCACCAGGAGGTCACGAGCCTGCCAGGTGCGCCCCACCCCCCTAGGCAAGTCTGGGGGGCTCGTGGGCCCCCTATTACCCCTCCGGATCCCATCTTCTGCTATATGGAGGGTTTCGTCCCAGAAAAAATTAAGAGAGAGCTTTCGGGAAGAAATGCCGCCGCCACGACGCGGAACTTGAGCAAAACCAATCTAGAGCTCCGGCAGGGCCGTCCTGTCGGGGAAACTTCCCTCCCGGAGGGGGAAATCATCGCCATCGTCATCCCCAACATTCCTCTCATCAGAGGGGACTCATCTGCATCAACATCTTCATCAGCACCATCTCATCTCCAAACCCTAGTTCATCTCTTGTACCCAATCTCCGTCTTGCGACTCCGATTGGTACTTGTAAGGTTGCTAGAAGTGTTAATTACTCCTTGTAGTTGATGCTAGTTGGTTTACTCGATGGAAGATCATATATTTAGATCCTTAATGCTATTCAACACCTCTCTGATCATGAAAATAATTATGCTTTGTGAGTAGTTACGTTTGTTCCTGAGGACATGGGATAAGTCTTGTTATAAGTAGTCATGTGAATTTGGTATTCGTTCCATATTTTGATGCGTTGTATGTTGTCTTTCCTCTAGTTGTGTTATGTGAACGTCGACTACATGACACTTCACCACTATTTGGGCCTAGAGGAAGGCATTGGTAAGTAATAAGTAGATGATGGGTTGCTAGAGTGACAGAAGCTTAAACCCTAGTTTATGCGTTGCTTCGCAAGGGGCTGATTTGGATCCACCAGTTTAATGCTATGGTTAGACTTTGTCTTAATTCTTCTTTCGTAGTTGTGGATGCTTGCGAGAGGGGTTAATCATAAGTGGGATGTTTGTCCAAGTAAGGACAACACCCAAGCACCGGTCCACCCACATATCAAACTATCAAAGTAGCGAACGCGAATCATATGAACATGATGAAAACTAGCTTGACAGAAATTCCCATGTGTCCTCGGGAGCGCTTTACCTTATATAAGAGTTTGTCCAGGATTGTCCCTTGCTACAAAAGGAATTGGGCCATTTTGCTTCACCTTTGTTACTATTGTTACTTGTTACCCGTTATGAATTATCTTATCCGACAACTATCTGTTACCGATAATTTCAGTGCTTGCAGAGAATACCTTGCTGAAAACCACTTGTCATTTCCTTCTGCTCCTCGTTGGGTTCGACACTCTTACTTATTGAAAGGACTATGATAGATCCCCTACACTTGTGGGTCATCAAGACTCTTTTCTGGCGCCGTTGCCGGGGAGTGAAGCGCCTTTGGTGAGTGGAATTTGGTAAGGAAATATTTATATAGTGTGCTGAAATTTATTGTCACTTGTCACTATGGAAACTAATCCTTTGAGGGGCTTGTTCGGGGTATCTTCACCTCGACCGGAAGCACAAAGAGTTTCTCCTCAACCTACTGCACCTACTGAAAATATTTATTATGAAATTCCTTCGGGTATGCTAGAGAAACTGTTGGCTAATCCTTTTAAAGGAGATGGAACATCACATCCCAACTTGCATCTAATCTATGTAGATGAAGTTTGTGGTTTATTTAAGCTTGCAGGTTTGCCCGAGGATGAGGTCAAGAAGAAGGTCTTTCCCTTATCTTTGAGGGATAAAGCATTCACATGGTATAGGCTATGTGATGATACTGGATCATGGAACTACAACCGATTTAAATTGGAATTTCATCAAAAGTTTTATCCTATGCATTTGGTACATCGTGATCGGAATTATATCTATAATTTTTGGCCTCGTGATAGAGAATGTATCGCTCAAGCTTGGTGGAGGCTTAAGTCAATGTTATATTCATTCCCCAACCATGAGCTCTCGAGAGAAATTATTATTCAGAACTTCTATGCTCGGCTTTGTCATGATAATCGCACCATGCTTGACACTCTTTGTACCGGTTCTTTTATGAAGAGAGATATTGACTTCAAATGGGATTTATTGGAAATAATTAAACGCAACTCTGAAGATTGGGAGTTTGATGAAGGTAAGGAGTCAGGTATGAATCTTAAGTTTGATTGCGTTAAATCCTTTGCTGAAACAAATACTTTTCGTGATTTTAGCGCTAAACATGGACTTGACTATGAGATAGTAGCTTCATTATGTTAATCATTTGCTGCTCATATTAATCTCCCTAAGGAGAAGTGGTTTAAATATCATCCTCCCATAGAAGTCAATGTAGTAAAACCCAATCCAGTTGAAGAGAAAGTTATTGCTTATAATGATTCTATTGTTCCTAGTGCTTACATTGAGAAACCACCTTTCCGTGTTAGAATAAAGGATCATGCTAAAGCTTCAACTGTGATACGTAAGGGCTACATTAGAACACCTACACCCCCTGAGCAAATTAAAGTTGAACCTAGCATTGCTATTTTTAATGATCTCTTGGCCGATAATGTTGAAGGGCATGTTATTCAATTCTCTGAAGATGCTGCTAGAATTGCTAAACCTCATGCTAGAGACAAACATAAACCTGTTGTTGGCATGCATGTTGTTTGTGTTAAGATAGGAGATCATTGTTATCATGGTTTATGTGACATGGTTGCTAGTGTTAGTGCAATACCTCAATCTTTATATAATGAAATTAAAGATGAGATTGCACCTGTCGAGATGGAATTTATTGATGTTACTATTAAACTTGCTAATAGAGATACTATCTGCCCTGTGGGCATTGTTAGATATGTTGAAATCTTGTGTGGTAAAACTAAGTATCCTACTGATTTTCTCGTTCTTGCTACCACACAAGATAGCTTTTGTCCCATCATATTTGGTAGACCTTTACTCAATACTGTTAATGCTCATATTGATTGTCAGAAACAAACTGTTACTGTTGGCTTTGAAGGTGTGTCACATGAATTTAATTTTTCTAAGTTTGGTAGACAACCTCATGAAAAAGAATTGTCTAGTAAGGATGAAATTATTGCTCTTGCTTCTATTGCTGTGCCTCCTACTGACCCTTTGGAGCAATACTTGCTTGAACATGAAAATGATATGCATACGGATGAAAGGAATGAGATAGATAGAGTTATCTTTGAACAACGTCCTATCCTTAAGAATAATTTTCCTGTTGAATTACTTGGAGATCCACCTCCACCAAAGGGTGATCCTGTGTTTGAGCTTAAACAATTACCTGATACTCTTAAGTATGCTTATCTTGATGAAAAAGAGATATATCCTGTTATTATTAGTGCTAACCTTTCAGAGCATGAAGAAAAGAAATTATTGAAAACCCTGAGCAAGCATCGTGCTGCTATTGGATATACTCTTGATGATCTTAAAGGCATTAGTCCCACTCTATGCCAGCATAAAATTAAAATTGATCCTGATTCCAAACCAGTTGTCGATCATCAACGAAGATTTAATCCTAAGATGAAAGAGGTGGTAAGAAAAGAAATACTAAAGCTCCTGGAAGCATGTATTATCTATCATGTTGCTCATAGTGATTGGGTAAGTCCGGTGCATTGTGTCCCTAAGAAGGGAGGTATTACCATTGTCCCTAATGATAAATATGAATTTATCCCACAGAGAATTGTTACTGGCTATAGGATGGTAATTGATTTTAGGAAATTAAATAAAGCTACTAATAAATATCATTACCCTTTACCTTTTATTGATCAAATGCTAGAAAGATTGTCTAAACATACACACTTTTGCTTTCTAGATGGTTATTCTGGTTTCTCCCAAATACCTGTTGCACAATCTGATCAGGAGAAAACCACTTTTACTTGCCCTTTTGGTACCTTTTCTTATAGACGTATGCCTTTTGGTTTATGTAATGCACCTGCTACCTTTCAAAGATGTATGATGGCTATATTCTCTGACTTTTGTGAATAGATTGTTGAGGTTTTCATGGATGATTTCTCCGCTTACGGATCTTCTTTTGATGATTGCTTGAGAAACCTTGATCGAGTTTTGCAGAGATGTAAAGATACTAACCTTGTCTTGAATTGGGAGAAGTGCCACTTTATGGTTAATGAAGGCATCGTCTTAGGACATAAAATTTGTGAAAGAGGTATTGAAGTCGATAAGGCTAAAGCTGATGCGATCAAGAAAATGCCATGCCCTACAGACATTAAAGGTATAAGAAGTTTCCTTGGTCATGCTGGTTTCTATAGAAGGTTCATTAAAGACTTCTCTAAGATTTCTAGGCCTCTCACCAATCTCTTGCAAAAATATATTCCTTTTGTTTTTGATGATGATTGTGAAGAAGCATTTGAAATACTTAAGAAGGCCTTGATAACTGCACCTGTTGTTCAACCACCTGATTGGAACCTACCTTTTGAAATTATGTGTGATGCTAGCGATTATGATGTTGGTGCTGTTCTAGGACAAAGATTTGATAATAAATTAAATGTTATTCATTATGCTAGTAAAACTCTAGACAGTGCCCAAAGAAACTATGCTACTACTGAAAAGGAATTTTTAGCAGTTGTGTTTGCATGTGATAAGTTCAAATCTTATATTGTTGATTCCGAAGTTATTATTCACACTGATCATGCTGCTATTAAATATCTCATGGAAAAGAAAGATGCTAAACCTAGACTTATAAGATGGGTTCTCTTGCTACAAGAATTTGATTTGCATATTGTTGATAGGAAGGTTGCTGAGAACCCCGTAGCAGATAACTTGTCTAGGTTAGAGAATGTCATCAATGCTTCATGTAGTACACCATGGTATGCTGATTATGCTAATTATATTGTTGCTAAATATATACCACCTAGTTTCACATACCAACAAAAGAAAAAGTTCTTTTATGATTTGAGACATTACTTTTGGGATGATCCTCATCTTTACAAAGAAGGAGTAGATTGTGTTACTAGACGTTGTGTACCTGAGCATGAACAGGGACAAATCCTACAGAAGTGTCACTCCGAGGTTTACAGAGGACACCATGCGGGAGTTAGAACTGCACACAAGGTATTGCAATATGGTTTTTATTGGCCTACTCTCTTCAAGGATGCTCGTAAGTTTGTATTGTCTTGTGATGAATCTCAAAGAATAGGTAATATCAGTAAACGTCAGGAAATGCCTATGAGTTATTCACTTGTTATTGAACCATTTGATGTTTGGGGTTTTGATTATATGGGACCTTTTCCAAAGTCCAACGGGTATACTCATATTCTAGTTGCTGTTGATTACGTTACTAAGTGGGTAGAAGCTATCCCAACTAGTAGTGCTGATCATAACACCTCTATTAGGATGCTTAAAGAAGTTATTTTTCCTAGATTTGGAGTCCGTAGATATTTAACGAATGATGGTGGTTCACATTTTATTCACAGTGCTTTCCGTAAAATAACTAAGTATGATGTCAACCACATAATTGCATCTCCTTATCATCCTAAGTCTAGTGGTCAAGTAGAGTTAAGTAATAGACAAATTAAATTAATTTTGCAAAAGACTGTTAATAGGTCTAGAAAGAATTGGTCTAAGAAACTTGATGATGCACTGTGGGCTTATAGAACTGCTTATAAGAATCCCATGGGCATGTCTCCGTATAAAATGGTTTACGGTAAAGCATGTCATTTACGTCTTGAGCTAGAGCATAAGGCTTATTGGGCAATCAAAGAGCTCAACTTTGATTTCAAACTTGCTGGTGAGAAGAGGTTATTTGACATTAGCTCACTTGATGAATGGAGAACTCAGGCATATGAAAATGCCAAGTTGTTTAAAGAAAAAGTTAAGAGGTGGCATGACAAAAGGATACAAAAACGTGAGTTCAATGTAGGTGATTATGTCTTGCTATACAATTCTCGTTTAAGATTTTTTGCAGGCAAACTTCTCTCTAAATGGGAAGGTACTTACATTGTTGAGGAAGTAAATCGTTCCGGTGCCATAAAAATCAACAACGTGGAAGGTAATTTTCCGAGAGTTGTAAATGGGCAAAGAATTAAGCACTATATCTCAGGTACTCCCATAAATGTTGAAAGCAATATTATTCATACCATAACTCTGGAGGAGTACATAAGGGATATTTACCAGCTTGTTTCAGACTCCAAAAACGAAGAGGTATGTGATACGGTAAGTAAACCGACTCCAAAACTTTTCCAATAGCAATTTTTCTCCTTTTTGGAATATTTAGAAAAATAGAAAAATTTAAAGTAGTCCGGAAAGCGCACGAGGAGGTGACAAGCCTGCGAGGCGCGCCCCACCCCCTGGGCGCACCTGGGGGCTCGTGAGCACCTCGTGTGTCTCCCGGACTCTGTTTTCTTGTGGAATACTGATACGTCTCCGTCGTATCTACTTTTCCAAACTCTTTTGCCCTTGTTTTGGACTCTAATTTGCATGATTTGAATGGAACTAACCCGGACTAACGCTGTTTTCAGCAGAATTGCCATGGTGTTGTTTTTGCACGGAAATAAAAGTTCTCGGAATGACTTGAAAATTTACGGAGAATTTTTGTGGAATATATAAAAATACTGGCGCAAGAATCAACGGAGGAAGTGGAGCTGTGAGCCCACAAGCCCACCAGGCACAGGACCCCCTGGCCGCGCCTAGCAGGCTTGTGGGGGCCACGTTGCTCCACCGCCTCCAATCTCAGCTCTATTTAGCCTCTTTCGTCCGGAAAAAAATCAAGGATAAGAGTTCATCGCATTTTACGATACGGAGGCGCCGCTACCTCCTATTCTTCCTTTGGAGGGCAGACCTGGAGTCCGTTCTAGGCTCCGGAGAGGGGAAATCGTCGCCATCGTCATCATCAACCTTCCTTCATCGCCATTTCCATGATGCTCTTCACCGTTCGTGAGTAATCTCACCGTAGGCTTGTTGGACGGTGATGGGTTGGATTTGATCTATCATGTAATCGAGTTAGTTTTGTCGGGGATTGATCCCTAGTATCCACTATGTTCTGAGATTGATGTTGCTACTACTTTGCCATGCTTAATGCTTGTCACTATTATATTGTCGCCAATATATGTGTGTTCTTGATCCTATCTTGCAAGTTGTAGTCACCTACTATGTGTTATGACCCGGCAACCCCGGAGTGACAATAGCCGGAACCACTCCCGGAGATGACCATAGTATGAGGAGTTCATGTATTCACCAAGTGTTAATGCGTTGGTCCGGTTCTTTACTAAAAGGAGAACCTTAATATCCCGTAGTTTCCATTAGGACCCCGCTGCCACAGGAGGGATGAACAATAGATGTCATGCAAGTTCTTTTCCCTAAGCACGTATGACTACATACAGAATACATCCTACATTACATTGACGAACGGGAGCTAGTTACATATATCTCCGTGTTATAACTGTTACATGATGAATAGCATCCGGCATAATCATCCATCACTGATCCAATGCCTACAAGTCTTTTATTACTGGTCCTTGCTTTGTTACTTTGCCGCTACTGCTGTCACTGCTGCTACTATTACTCTATTGCTACTGTTGTTACTCTATTGCTACTACTCTCACTTTGCTCCTACTAGTTACTGTTGCTACCGCTGCTATCATACTACCTTGCTACTGATACTTTGCCGCAGATACTAAATCTTTCAGGTGTGGCTGAATTGACAACTCAATTGCTAATACTTGAGAATATTATTTGGCTTCCCCTTGAGTCGAATCAATAAATTTGGGTTGAATACTCTACCCTCAAAAACGGTTGCAATCCCCTATACTTGTGTGTTATCAAGACTATTTTCTGGCGCCATTGCCGGGGAAGCACAGCTATATTCTCTGAGTCACTTGGGATTTACGTCTGCCGATCACTATGAGGAATCCGAAAGATCCAAGAACTAAAGTCTTGCCCTCAACTATGAGGATAGGTAAGGAACTGCCATCTAGCTCTGCTCTTGATTCACCTTCAGTTATGAGTAAGTTTGCGACACCACCTCCTGCTAGAAATCTTGATATGTCGCATGTGCTTGATGATGCTACTTCTGCTGCCCATGATGCTTATGATGATGCTATGCTTGATACTGCTTTGCCACTTGGTGCATTCCTTGATGCACAAATTGCTAGAGTTGCTGCTATATGTAATGATACTTCTGAAACTTCTGATACTATTGAAGTAGAACCTGCTATTTTGCCTGATAGAGCTACCTCTCCTAGATATGAATTGCCTGATACGCCTGAGCATTATGTTATGGAGGGAGAGATAGTTGAGGATTTTCTTGCGTGTAAGGATAGCTATGATGTTGAGAAATTACTGCTCAAGTGGAAAGAAAAATCTCTGAACGCTAGGATGAAATACGACCCAAAGTTTGCTACTTCGCCTATCTTTGTGACCGATAAGGATTATGAATTCTTTGTCGACCCTGAGTTAATCACTCTAGTCGAATCTGATCCTTTTCACGGTTATAACTCTAAAACGGTTGTAGCCAATCTTACCAAACTGTACGATATAGCCACCCTATTCACTAGTGAGGAAAAGATCCGCCACTACTATATCCTCAAGCTGTTTCCTCTCTCGCTAAAGGATGAGGCTAAGACCTGGTTCACTTCTCTTTCTCCTGGTTGTGTGCGTAACCCCCAGGAAATGGTCTACTACTTCTCTGAAAAATATTTCCCTTCCCATAAGAAGCAAGTTGCCTTGCAGGAAATATACAACTTTGCTCAAGCTGAGGAAAAGAGTCTCCCACAAGCTTGGGGGAGGCTCATCCAGCTACTGAATGCTTTGCCTGATCACCCTCTTGAGAAGAATGAAATACTTGATATCTTCTATAATGGACTTAGTGATGCTTCTAAAGACCACCAAGATAGTTGTGCCGGTAGTGTTTTTAGGGAACGAACCATAGAACAAGCTGAGATTCTATTGAATAATATCTTGTGCAATGAGAATGCTTGGACTATTCCCGAACCACCTCCTAAGCATACTCCGAAGAAAAGAGGTATTCTATTCCTCAGTCCCGAAGATATGCAAGAAGCCAAGAAATCTATGAGAGAGAAAGGCATTAAATCTGAAGATGTCAAAAATCTACCACCTATCGAAGAGATCCATGGTCTTGATAACCCGATACAGGTAGTACAAGTAAATTCTCTACGTAGGTTTGATGAGAGTGATATTCCTTTTGATAAACTTGCTAGCCTATGCATGGATGAATTTGATAACTTTGTTGCCAAACAACAGAGTTTCAATGATTATGTTAGCAGACAATTGGAACAGAATGCTCGTATGCTTAGTCATTTAAGTGCTTGTGTGGACAGAAACGTCAACGATCTTAAGCTTCTGAGTAAACATGCTTCTATGGTTACTACCCAAGTAGAACAAGTACTTAAAGCTCAAAATGACTTGCTCAATGAGTTGAATGACAATTCTGTCAGAGTCGTTACTAGAGGCGCTAGAATGACCCAGGAACCTTTGTATCCTGAGGGTCATCCGAAGAGAGTTGAACAAGATTCTCAAGGAGTTAGCACTGATGCACCTAGTCATCTCCTAGAAAGAAGAAGAAAGATGATAGGAACCTGCACACTAGCAACCCTGTTGCTGCTACACCTGAGAGTCCAAACGTTGTCTCCGCCTTCGATGATGAAACACAATCTGGTGATGAACATGAGCCTAATGATGATATCATTAGTGATGTTCATGTTGATGCTCAACCTAGCAATGAAAAGGATGTGGAGATTGAACCTAGTGTTGACCTTGATAACCCACAGCCTAAGACAAAGAGATACGATAAGAACGACTTCGCTGCTAGGAAGCACGGTAAAGAAGGGAACCATGGGTTCAGGAACCCATGCCCTTTCCTTCCAAACCATCCAAGAAAAAGGATGATGAGGATTTTGAGCGATTCGTTGAAATGATCAGACCTGTCTTTCTGCAAATGCATTTGACAGATATGCTCAAGATATCTCTGTATGCTAAGTACATGAAAGATATTGTGACTAATAAGAGGAGGATACCTGAGGTTGAGATTTCCACCATGCTCGCCAATTATACCTTCAAGGGTGGAACTCCTAAGAAACTAGGCGATCCCGGTGTGCCCACTATACCTTGCTCCATTAAAGGCAACTATGTTAGAACTGTGTTATTCGACCTTGGAGCCGGTGTTAGTGTTATGCCTCTCTCTCTCTTTATCGTAGACTTGAACTGGATAAGTTGACACCCACTAAAATCTCTCTACAAATGCCGACAAATCAACTGCTTTCCCTATCGTCATTTGCGAGGACGTGCCTGTTGTGGTTGCTAACGTCACTATCTTAACAGACTTTATTATCTTGGATATTCCCGAGGACGATGCCATGGCTGTCATCCTCGGAAGACCCTTTTTAAACACCGCAGGGGCTGTTATAGATTGCAATAAAGGCAATGTCACTTTCCATGCCAACGGTAATGAGCATACGGTGCACTTTCCGAAGAAACAATATCGAGTACATTGCATCAATGCTATCAAAAAAAATTCATCGATTCATATTGGGAGCTTTGAATGCTCTATTCCTCGTGACAAGATGAAGTCCATCTGGAGGGCAGATCTGGAGTCCGTTTTGGGCTCCGGAGAGGGGAGATCGTCGCCATCGTCATCAACCTTCCTCCATCGCCAATTCCATGATGCTCTACATCGTTCGTGAGTAATCTCATCGTAGGCTTGCTGGGCGGTGATGAGTTGGATGCGATCTATCATGTAATCGAGTTAGTTTTGACGGGGATTGATCCCTAGTATCCACTATGTTCTGAGATTGATGTTGCTACTACTTTACCATGCTTAATGCTTGTCACTAGGGCCCGAGTGCCATGATTTCAGATCTGAACCTATTATGTTGTCGCGAATATGTGTGTGTTTTAGATCCTTTCTTGCAAGTTGTAGTCACCTACTATGTGTTATGACCCGGCAACCCCGGAGTGACAATAGCCGGAACCACTCCCGGAGATGACCATCGTATGAATTTTCCGTCGACCCTGAGTTAATCACTCTGGTCGAATCTAATCCTTTTCACGGTTATGAGTCTGAAATGGTTGTAGCCCATCTTACCAAACTGCACGATATAGCCACCCTATTCACTAGTGTGGAAAAGATCCACCACTATTATATCCTCAAGTTGTTTCCTTTCTCGCTAAAGGATGATGCTAAGACCTGGTTCACTTCTCTAGCTCCTGGTTGTGTCCGTAGCCCCCAGGATATGATCTACTACTTCTCTGAAAAATATTTCCCTACCCATAAGAAGCAAGCTGCCTTGCAGGAAATATATAACTTTGTGCAAGTTGAAGAAGAGAGTCTCCCACAAGCTTGGGGGAGGCTTGTCCAGCTACTGAATGCTTTTGCGTGATCACCCTCTTGAGAAGAATGACATACTTGATATCTTCTATAATGGACTTATCGATGTTTCTAGAGACCACCTAGATAGTTGTGATGGTTGTGTTTTTAGGGAACGAACCGTAGAACAAGCTGAGATCCTACTGAATAACATCTTGTGCAATGAGAATGCTTGGACTATTCCCGAACCACCTCCTAAGCCAACTCCGAAGAAAAGAGGTATTCCATTCCTCAGTCCTGAAGATATGCAAGAAGCTAAGAAATCTATGGAAGAGAAAGGCATTAAATCTGAAGATGTCAAAAATCTACCACCTATCGAAGAGATCAATGGTCTTGATAACCCGATACAGGTAGTAGAATTAAATTCTCTTGGTAGATTCAATGAGAGTGATATTCCTTTTGATAAACCTGCTAGCTTATGCCTAGATAAATTTGGTAACTTTGTTGCCAAACAACAGAGTTTCAATGATTATGTTAGCAGACAATTGGAACAGAATGCTCGTATGCTTAGTCATTTAAGTGCTTGTGTGGACATAAATGTCAATGATCTTAAGCTCTTGCGTAAACATGCCTCTATGGTTACTACTCAGGTAGAACAAGTACTTAAAGCTCATAATGACTTGCTAAATGAGTTGAATGACAACTCTGTCAGAGTCGTCACTAGAGGCGGTAGAATGACCCAGGCACCTTTGTATCCTGAGGGTCATCCTAAGAGAATGGAACAAGATTCTCAAGGAATTAGCACTCATGCACCTAGTCATCCTAGGAAGAAGAAGAAAGATGATAGGTATTTGCACGCTAGCAACCCTGTTGCTGCTACACCTGAGAGTCCAAACGATGTCTTTGTCTCTGACGCCGAAACACAATCTGGTGATGAACATGAGCCTAATTATAATATCAATAGTGATGTTCATGATGATGCTCAACCTAGCAATGATAAGGATGTGAAGATTGAACCTGTTGATCTTGATAACCCACACCCTAAGAATAGGAGATATGATAAGAATGATTTCGCTGGTAGGAAGCATGGTAAAGAAAGGGAACCATGGGTTTAGAAAGCCATGCCCTTTCCTCCCAAACCATCCAAGAAAAAAGATGATGAGGATTTTGAGCGATTAGTTGAAATGGTTAGACCTGTCTTTCTGCAAATGCGTTTGACAGATATGCTCAAAATGTCTCCGTATGCTAAGTACATGAAGGATATTGTGACTAATAAGAGGAGGATACCTGAGGTTGAGATTTCCACCATGCTTGCTAACTATACCTTCAAAGGTGGAACTCCTAAGAAACTAGGTGACCCCGGAGTGCCCACTATACCTTGCTCCATTAAAGGCAACTACGTTAGAACTGTGTTATTCGACCTTGGAGCCGGTGTTAGTGTTATGCCTCTCTCTCTCTTTATCGTAGACTTGAACTGGATAAGTTGACACCCACTAAAATCTCTCTACAAATGCCGACAAATCAACTGCTTTCCCTATCGTCATTTGCGAGGACGTGCCTGTTGTGGTTGCTAACGTCACTATCTTAACAGACTTTATTATCTTGGATATTCCCGAGGACGATGCCATGGCTGTCATCCTCGGAAGACCCTTTTTAAACACCGCAGGGGCTGTTATAGATTGCAATAAAGGCAATGTCACTTTCCATGCCAACGGTAATGAGCATACGGTGCACTTTCCGAAGAAACAATATCGAGTACATTGCATCAATGCTATCGAGCCAGTGTTAGTGTCATGCCTCTCTCTCTTTATCATAGACTTGAACTGGATAAGTTGACACCGACTGAAATCTCTCTGCAAATGGCCGACAAATCAATTGCTTTCCCTATCGGCATTTGTGAGGATGTGCCTGTTGTGGTTGCTAACGTTACTATCTTAACAGACTTTGTTATTCTGGATATTCCCGAGGATGATGCTATGGCGGTCATCCTCGGAAGACCCTTTTTAAACACTGCAGGGGCTGTTATAGATTGCAACAAAGGCAATGTCACTTTCCATGTCAATGGTAATGAGCATACGGTGCACTTTCCGAAGAAACAATATCGAGTACATTGCATCAATGCTATCGAAAAAACTTCATCGATTCTTATTGGGAGCTTTGAATGCCCTATTCCTCCTGTTAAGATGAAGTATGATTTGCTTGTTGGGGATATTCACATCCCCATTGAGGTAACCTAGTGACTATTCGAAAATTCTCTGTCTTCTCTTGCGATTGAAAAAAGTTTGTCAAGGAGACTTGATCAACCTCATTGACGGATTTCTTTCGACGACCATGAGATGGATGAATTGAGGAGTCACAAACCTCTGTTCCAAGCTCTCACCTTTGGTTGCTTAGAAGAAAAATGATAGATTTAGTTTAGTTTTCCCTGTTTTCTGCTTTTAGCGTCCCATAGAAAAATACCCCGAAAATAAAAGTTCTCCGAACGTCCTGAAAATCAAGTTTGATTTTTTCTGGAATTTTTGTAAAATACTGAGACGGAGAGCTAGTCACGGGAATGCACCAGTGGGCCACAAGCCCTGGAGGCGCGAGCACCCCCTGGCCGCGCCTACCAGGCTGGTGGGGCCCACGTGCACACCCTCCACTCATTCTAGCTCCTATCTGCTTCTCCTACCTCCAGAAAAAATTGTTTCGCAGCTGAAACCCGTGTTCCTTATCTTCTTGCTGGGATTTTCAATCTCCTTGTGCAAAGCACCATTCACCAAGCTGTTTTGGGGAAATTGCTCCTTGGTAAGTGACTCCTCCATTGGTCCAATTAGTTTTTGCTCTAGTGCCTTATACATCGCGTATTTTTGCTGCCTTGGTGACCTTGTTCTTGAGTTTTGCATGCTAGTTTTTGCTGGTCCCAAGTAGTTTTGATGCGTAATATGGCCTCTAGGCACATGTTGGAGTAGTTGCTATGAGTTTCGTTGAGCCTTGTTCACTTTTCCTTAGAGTCACTAAAAATTTCAGAAATTTTTGGAGGTAGAAATGGGAAAAGATGAGGAGGTTCTTAAGAGGCTCTTCAAGCCGTGACCCCAAGGATGATGGGAATGAGGAGAAGAAACCCAACTATCCGGTCCCTCGAGTTGCAGAAGTTCGAGCGTGCAAGTGGCCAAGCGATGTGTTCTTACGCGCCACCGGACTTTATGAGGACTTTTATTACATGGTGGAGAACGCAGGCCTTACCGCCTTCGTTGAAGATAAGCGTCTGCAATACCTCCTCCTCACTAATATTTTCGTGCAAAGCTTTAACTTCTATCCAAGGAAGAATCCTCCTATGGTTGAGTTCAAATTATATGATATCCCCCAGCGCATGTCACTTCAGGATTTTTGCAATGTTTGCAAATTACCTTATGTTGGGGATATTCATGAACCTCTTCCACGGGACTTGGAGGCTTTCATCGATACTATTGCTGTAGGAGAGGAGAGAGGAGTGTCTTGCGCTAGAGCTGCTAGCATACATTTTCCTGTGCTTCGGTACTTCTCATTATTCATCGGAAAAATGTTTGATTGGCCGTGGGAAGGCTGGGTCCCTTAGCTCCCCAGATCTCGCGGTCTTGCGTGAAGCCCTTTATAATGATAAAACCTATAGCTTGGGCGCTATAGTAGCTCAACGGTTGAACACGAACCGGTCTAAAGGCGTTGTCTATGGAGGTATCTATGCTACCTGTCTTGCCAGACACTTTGAGATACCTATTAGACTGGACGAAGAAGAAGAGATTCTTCTTCCTGAGAGATATCTAGACTATGATAGCATGGTTCGCCATGACTTTCTTGATAGAGATATAAATAGAAGGATGATCTATAACCTGGTATTTAGTCAGGGTACTCGTGAGACTATTACTTTGCCTACTCCTTCTTTGTTCAATATTCATGCAGGCAGGTACATTATTATGCCCTCGGACATGTACGCATATTGGGGCATAGCCCAACCACAGGTGCCCTTGCCCGAGTCACCAGTCGAGTACCAGACACCAGTTTATCAGTGGGAGCCAGAGGAGCTCACACAGCAGTGGCACCCTCTGTACACTCCGGAGTACCCCAAAGCTGGTTATTTCCCTCCTTGGGAGTAGACCAATGACGTCAGCCGTGCTTCCCTAGCAATGGTGCCAGAGAAGTGTTGATCCTGCAATCTCTAGTGTTAGCTAGACGAATGCTTATGACAACGAACCTTCTCCTGCAATGGCACCAGAAGAATGCTGAAAGCACTCCCCAGTAATGAGACTAGAAGAATGTTGTTGATGGCCCACCAGCGCGTGGGTTCGCAGCAGTTTTCGAGGGTAGAGTATTTGACCCAAATTTGTAGGTAAGCCAGTCAGGAGGTGAGAGTATACTCTCGAGTATTAGCAGCTGAATTTGTCGGATTCAACCACACCTGAAAGATTAGTATCTGCAAGCACAGTAGTAACAACAAAGTAACGAGTAACGGTAGTGTAACGAGCAAAACAAGTAACAACAGTAGTAGGACAAACTCGTAGGCAATGGGTCGGTGATTTGTTTGGATGATATTAATCATGCAACAACTATAACACGGAGAGATAAATGGCTAGCTCCTGTTCGTCAATGTGATGTAGGCATGCATTCCGTGTGTCGTCATACGTGCTTAGGGAAAACAACTTGCATGACATCTATTGTCCATCCCTCCTATGGCAGCGGGGTCCAAAAGGAAACTACGGGATATTAAGGTTCTCCTTTTAATAATGAACCGGACCAACGCATTAGCACTTAGTGAACACATGAACTCCTCAAACTATGGTCATCACCGGGAGTGGTTCCGGTTATTGTCACTCCGGGGTTGCCGGATCGTAACACATAGTAGGTAACTACAACTTGCAAGATCGGATCTAAAACACACATATATTGGTGGCAACATAATAATTTCAGATCTGAAATCATGGCACTTGGGCCCTAGTGACAAGCATTAAGCATGGCAAAGTAGTAGCAACATCAAATCTCAGAACATAGTGGATACTAGGGATCAATCCCCATCAAAACTAACTCGATTACATGATAGATCTCATCCTACTCATCATCGCCCAGCGAGCCTACGAATATATTACTCACGAACGACGAAGAGCTTCATGGAATTGGAGAGGGAGGAAGGTTGATGATGACGATGGCGACGATTTCCCCTCTCCGGAGCCCAAGACGGACTCCAGATCTGCCCTCCAGATGAAGAACAGGAGGTGGCGGCGCCTCCATATCGAAAACGCGATGAAAACTTTTCTTAGAGAGCTGGAGTTGGGGGCGGCAGGTGCCTGTGGGCCCCACAAGCCTGCCCACCGCCACCAGGGGGGTGGTGGCGGAGCAGGGGCTTGTGGCCCACTGGCCCACCCCTTGAGGTGGAACTTGGCGCAGATATTTTTGATATTTTCCAAAACCGCTCCCCGTAAATTTTCAGGATGTTTGGAGAACTTTGATTTCTGCACAAAAATAACACCAAGGCAATTCTGCTGAAAACATCATCAGTCCAGGTTAGTTCCATTCAAATCATGCAAATTATAGTCCAAAACAAGGGCAAAAGAGTTTGGAAAAGTAGATACGTTGGAGACGTATCAACCAACTTAGGCCAAAAGCCTAAGCTTGGGGGAGTACGTGTTTCTCACCGACTTTATATTCTTGCTTACGCTTTCACTTTGTTAGTCGGTGTTCACACTTTGCCACTGTATCATCCATGCTAGTTTATTTTTTTTCTCGTTTTCTTTTCGTGTGTTTGTCTAGTTTGAGAAAAACCCAAAAAGATTTTCCTTTTCTTCTTTTGCTTGTTGGGAGCTTTCCCGTGTAAATAGTTTTCTTTTATCTTTGGGTCAAGGTAGAAGACCATGATTAAAATGTTTAGTGGCTCTCGCATGCATATCTGTTTATCTGTTAAAGAGCCATATTACTTTGTCTTCTCCTTTGTGTTTGCCTGCAGATTCCAGCTTAGTCCAATGCATGAGCACTCTTATTATTGTTCACATCATTCGATCGTGCAAGTGAAAGGCAATAATGACGATATATGATGAAGTGACTGAGCCTGGAAAAGCTGGTATGAACTCGATCTATTTTGTTTTTTGTAAATATGACTAGCTTATTGATCCTGATTCAACTTTGTTGTGAGAGGAACATGTTTGCAATGACAACTTAGAGATCATAGTTTCTGATGCCATGCTTAATTAGCTAGGAGCTTATAATGGTTTGTCTTGGATGCCAACATGAATTTTGAGATGACTATGATGTAGTATGGTAGGATGGTATCCTCCTTTGAATGATTCAACTCGCTTGACTTGGCACATGTTCACGCATGTAGTTGAAACAAAATCAACATAGCCTCTATGATATTCATGTTCATGGTGATTTATGTCCTACTCATGCTTGCACTCATTGTTGGTTAATCTCAACGCATTTTGATGACTGGTGTCGCTCTATAGTTGGTCGCTTCCCAGTCTTTTGCGAGCCTTCACTTGTACTAAGCGGGAATACTGCTTGTGCATCCACTTCCATAAACCCAAAGTTCTTCCATATGAGTCCACCATACCTACCTATATGCGGTATCTACCTGCCGTTCCATGTAAATTTGCATGTGCCACCCTCTAAACCTTTAAGAAATAATCTGTTTTGCATGCCCGAACCGCTCATGTGGTGACAGGGGGCTATCAGTATCTTCCATGCTAGGCGTGTTATCCTCGATATGTGTTTATTCACTATCATTCACGAGAAAGGGGCCGGTAATTGGAATGCCCAGTTCCATGCTCAAATCGATAAGATAATTGCAAACAAAACTCCCCCTGGATTGATGTTGGTATGGACGACACCCGAGTATTCGGCTAGTCGTGGAGTGTGATTGATCGGTGGTGGGGGAGTCAAAACTTTACTTTTCTGTTTGGGAACCGCCTATAGCATGTGTAGCGTGGAAGATGGTGATATATCTTGGTCATTGCGTTGACAATGAAAGCATGCCACCCAAAATTATTATCTCTGTTTTCAGAGCTTGAGCTGTGGCACCTCTGCAAATCAATGCTTCCCTCTGCGAAGGCCCTTCTATTTATGTCCCTGTTGAGTCATCCTCTCCTTATAAAAGCACCAATTAGAGAGCACCTCTGTCATTTTTATGCTTTTCTTTTAACTGTGATGAGTATGACTGTGACTGGATCTTCTTTGCCATGAACTACAATGTTTAGTCAGCCCTTGGTCTTTGAAGGTGCTCTGTATTTATGTTTTGCGGTCTCAGAAAGAGCTAGCGAGATACCATCTATTCGTACTGCTTCATGATTGTTTTGATTGAAGTGTTGATGTTTGAGACTTATTATTATTTGCTCGCTAGTTGATTATACCATTGATATGAGTTTACCGTGAGACCTAGATGTCATTTGCTTTTGTGGTTTGCTTGTGATCTTGCTGAAATTCTGGTTATGAGTTAGATATAGTTGCAAAAAATATTGGCATCGTATTTCTTTTGTCTATTGTGATCAATAGAGTTCCTAAAAGTTTTTCTTTTGTCTCGTTCAGTTTGTCAACTAAATTGCTTGAGGACAAGCAAGGTTTTAAGCTTGGGGGAGTTGATACCTCTCCATCGTATCTACTTTTCCAAACTCTTTTGCCCTTGTTTTGGACTCTAATTTGCATGATTTGAATGGAACTAACCCCGACTAAAGTTGTTTTCAGCAGAATTGCCATGGTGTTGTTTTTTGCGCAGAAATAAAAGTTCTTGGAATGACCTGAAAATTTACGGAGAATTTTTGTGGAATATATAAAAAATATTGGCGCAAGAATCAACGGAGGAAGTGGAGCTGTGACCCCACAAGCCCACCAGGCGCGGGCCCCCCCTAGCCGCATGGTGCAGCAACGACGGCAAACGCATCGCAGCGGCAAACAACATGGTGCAGCAGCAGGCAGCAAAGCAAGAGCGCGGCTCGGCACAGCACAGCCACAGCAAGACGAAGCGAGGCAGCAACATCATGCAACAGCAACCTCGACAACAGCAGAGCAGCAGCAGCTCGGCGCACATCATGCCAGCAACGAGGCGGCAACGACGGAGGTCCTCGGGCCAGCCTCCGGAACAGAGCAGGGAGGCCGCGGCACGACGAGGGACGCGGGGAGGCGGGCGCGGCACATCGGCGGGAGAGCTGCTGGCGGCGGGGCTGCTCGGCGAGATGGAGGCGGTCGGGGCGAGGCATGCTCGAGGCGAGGGCCGGACGAGGTCGAGGTCTAGGGGCCCTCGCGCGGCGCCCGGAGGCCAGCTCGGGCACGGGCACGGCGACCTGGGTACTGCAGGCGGGCGCGTCAAGCCGCTGGTGGCGCGGGGAGGTGACGAGGTCGGGGCGAGGCAAGGCCATGGAGCGGCCAAGCGTGCGGCTGTCGGGCGGCGACCTGGAGGCGGGGTTGGCGGCCTGGGTCCAGGGAGGTGACGCAGGGAACGGCAGCACGGGGCACGGCCGAGGCGGCGCGCAGGCAGGCGGACCGAGGGGGCGGCGCGCGGAGCTCGGGAAGGCGCAGGCGAGGGAGCTCGGCGACAGCAGGGGGAGGAGCACGCGGCTGCAGGGCACCGGGCGGCGAGCGGGATCGAAGGACGCAGAGGGATCGGGCATGGGGAGAAGCACGGGAGGACGAGGGGTGACGGCGCTGGTCAGGGGAGGAGAACGAGGGATTGGGGGGGAGCTCGGGCTCCTGGCGCTAGGGCAGGGGGAGCCTGTTGGGCCTGGCCAGCTGGGCCTTGCCTTGGCAGCTCCCTCTACATATTTGGGGGGGTTTTCTTCCCCTTTTAAAAACAGCAAAGACCAACAAAAAATGAAAAAGGTTTTTAACAAAATAGAAATATGCTTTTGGCTCCCTTTTGAAAAAATATATACCCCAACTATAAAATAGCTTGGGCATTTTTAAACAAATAAAAATGAAACCCTTTTGAGAATTAAAATAAAACCTCTTGTATTTAAAGAATAAAATAAAAGCCCTTTTAAAGAGAAAAGGAAATGAGAGGGTTTAAAAATGAAACAAAAGGAGAAATAAAATAAAATAAAACCTAAGGGTTGCCCCCACATTTAATAAAATGATTTTTTTAATGAGAAGAAGAAAACGAACCCTTGACGGGGTTAAAACTGATCTTTAGCAAAACCCACAAAAACGAAATAAGATAGACAGAGAGGGGAGAAGGTTTACGTCCTCGGTGCAACAGGGTTTGAAGCGGCTCTGTTGCACCCACTCTCGTCACGCCAATGAACAACGCCACACTCACAAGCACTCACAAGCATCAACACGGAGCAACAAGCAACACCGACAAATCACAGTTGACATTATGCCATGCATGATGCGATGATTCAAACTAAATGACGATGCAACAAATAAAACTAATCACACGACGGAAACGGAAAAGAAGGGAGAATCTTCGGGGCGTCGGCATCGGGCTGTCACAACTCTCCTACACTACAAGAAGATCTCGCCCCGAGATCCAAGAATGAAAGGGGGAGAGGATGAGAAGAACAAGAGGTAAAAACTTAGTCGCTTCTTTGACAAACGAGTGAAACCAACGATCCTTGAAGGTCGCAAAGAGATGAGGAATGATAAGAGAAGGAAGCAAGAATTCACGGAAAATTTCGGCAGCACTCTATCCCTGACGAGGTCCTCGTGCCAAATTTAAGATAGGGTCGCATCGTGGGCGTGACACGGAACTTGAGCAAAACCAATCTAGAGCTCCGGCAGGGCCGTCCTGCCGGGGAAACTTCCCTCCCGGAGGGGGAAATCGTCGCCATCATCATCACCAACACTCCTCTCATCGGAGGGGACTCATCTCCATCAACATCTTGATCAGCACCATCTCATCTCCAAACCCTAGTTCATCTCTTGCACCCAATCTCCGTCTTGTGACTCTGATTGGTACTTGTAAGGTTGCTAGTAGTGTTAATTACTCCTTGTAGTTGATGCTAGTTGGTTTACTCGATGGAAGATCATATGTTCAGATCCTTAATGCTATTCAAGACCTCTCTGATCATGAACATAATTATGCTTTGTGACTAGTTACGTTTGTTCCGGAGGACATGGGATAAGTCTTGCTATAAGTAGTCATGTGAATGTGGTATTCGTTCGATATTTTGATGCGTTGCATGTTGTCTTTCCTCTAGTGGTGTTATGTGAACTTCGACTACATGAAACTTCACCACTATTTGGGCCTAGAGGAAGGCATTGGGAAGTAATAAGTAGATGATGGGTTAATAGAGTGACACAAGCTTAAACCCTAGTTTATGCGTTGCTTCGCAAGGGGTTGATTTGGATCCACCAGTTTAATGCTATGGTTAGACTTTGTCTTAATTCTTCTTTCGTAGTTGCGGATGCTTGCGAAAGGGGTTAATCATAAGTGGGATGTTTTTCCAAGTAAGGATAGCACCCAAGCACTGGTCCACCCACATATCAAACTATCAAAGTAGCGAACGCGAATCATATGAACATGATGAAAACTAGCTTGACAGAAATTCCCATGTATCCTCGGGAGCGCTTTACCTTATATAAGAGTTTGTCCAGGCTTGTCCCTTTCTACAAAAAGGGATTGGGCCATCTTGCTGCACCTTTGTTACTATTGTTACTTGTTACCCGTTACGAATTATCTTATCCCGCAACTATCTCTTACCGATAATTTCAGTGCTTGCACATAATACCTTGCTGAACACCACTTGTCATTTCCTTCTGCTCCTCGTTAGGTTCGACACTCTTACTTATCAAAAGGACTACGATAGATCCCCTACTCTTGTGGGTCATCAGTCGGCCAAGGAGGAGAGGAGGATTCCTACTCCAATTAGGTTTGGGAAGGAGGAGTCCTCCTCTTCCTTCCCACCTCCCCTTTCCTTTTTTTCTTTTCTCTTCTTGGTGCCAAGGCCTTCTTGGGCTGTCCCACCAGCCCACTAAGGGCTGGTGCGCCACCCTAAATCCATTAGGCTCCCCCCGGGTGGGTGGGCCCCTCCCAATGAACTCCCGGAACCAATTCGTAACTCCCGGTACACTGCCGGAATTGCCCGAAACTTTCTGGTAACCTAATGAAACCATCCTATATATCAATCTTCGTTTCCAAACCATTCTGGAAACCCTTGTGACGTCTGTGATCTCATCCGGGACTCCGAATAACATTCGGTAACCACACATATAACTCAACTATACTAAAACATCATCGAACCTTAAGTGTGCAGACCCTGCGGGTTCAAGAGCTATGTAGACATGCCCCGAGGTACTCCTCGGTCAATATCCAATAGCGGGACCTGGATGCGCATACTAGATCCTACATATTCTCTGAAGATCCTATCGGTTGAACCTCAGTGCCAAGGATTCATATAATCCCATATGTCATTCCCTTTGTCCTTCGGTATGTTACTTGCTCGAGATTCGATCGTCGGTATCCGCATACCTATTTCAATCTCATTACTGGCAAGTCTCTTTACTTGTTCTGTAATACAAGATCCCTTGACTTACACTTATTCACATTGCTTGCAAGGCTTGTTTGTGATGTTGTATTACCGAGTGGGACCCGAAATACCTCTCCGTCACACGGAGTGACAAATCCCAGTCTTGATCAATACTAACTCAACGGACACCTTCGGAGATACATGTAGAGTACCTTTATAGTCACCCAGTTATGTTGTGACGTTTGATACACACAAGGTATTCCTTTGGTGCCAGTGAGTTATATGATCTCATGGTCATAGGAATAAATACTTGACACGCAAAAAACAATAGCAATAAGATGACACGATCAATATGCTACATTCATAGTTTGGGTCTAGTGGATCACATGATTCTTCTAATGATGTGATCCAGTTATCAAGTGACAACACTTGCACATAGTCAGAAAACCTTGACTATCCTTGATCAACCGACTAGCCAACTAGAGGCTTGCTAGGGACATTGTTTTGTCTATGTATCCACACATATATCTAAGTTTTCATTCAATACAATTATAGCATGGATAATAAACGATTATCACGAACAAAGAAATATAATAATAACTAATTTATTATTGCCTCTAGGGCATATTTCCAACAGTATAGTATTTTCTAAGAGCTCGAGAGCTCCAAACAAGAATGGTGCTCTTGCTACACTCCTATGTATGTTGACCCTCTTAATTTTATTGTATTATTAACTTCTTTTTTAATTTACGTAATGGTATGTTACTGATCACAGTTTTTGTTGATGTAGATTGATAGGACAAACAGTTGATGTATGGCCAAGATGTTGATTTCAAGGCGCAAAATTGTGCTACTACGAGATAGCTCTACATTATATTTTGATTGTCATTCAGTGGTCAATGTTAGAGAAGATCATGTATATATTATGTATTCTATAGCATATATTCCCCGGATGATGTCTTGTAATGTAACATTTTTTATCTAAAATTTGATGTCTTTCTTACTGTAGCGACCCGACTCAAAACGAGTCAAGCCTCTGTATTTCTGTGCCATCCCTGGATCAGTATGCTCGCACGCACAGTACATCAATGTATATATCAAAGTGCACTCACATGTAAATAGCATAAAACTGATATATACCTTAAATATCTCAGCGGAAGCAGTCAAGGGAGTGGAGTCCCAATAAACACCAACGGCAAGTTGAGTGTAGACCGTAACCCTGAATCGTACTCTTACTCGTCGAAGAAAAATATCTGCAACATGAGACGTTGCAGCCGTGTAAGTCAGCATATTGAATATGCCGGCAAGTCACATAAGAGAGGGGTGAAAAGTAATCATCTATACTATATGCATATATGGCAGGTGGGGCTATAAGTTTTTTTTTGCGAAAAAGCAAGTTTTCTCCTACATCAAGAGAGGCTTAAAAGAAAAATGTTACTACGTTGTTTGTTGTCAACGAGATGGTTCCGCCAACCAATTCTCGTACCCGAGTTGTCAATAATCCCCACATCAATATTATTATTTGTGTTGAGAATTTCAGATAACTTCAGTTCCTTTGGCTCAAGTTGTCCATGACCGTGGACACGGCTAATCGATTAGGTTTGAGTACTCTGCAGAGTTTTGCACACGTTCCCCACAAGATTAGATCGCCTCCGAGTATGTCCTCGCACTTCAGGGTGTTTGAAGACCGGATGATCAAAACATGGTCTTTCAACAGGTCCCTCTGAATCCGTGTGAAAGTCCGGGTCTTTCAGGAGCTCGGGGAGGCTTCGGCTGGGCTGCCGAAGTCCGGCTAGGCGGCGCGGTGGCGTGGGGCGAGGGGGGGCTCGGCTCTTGGGGGGAACGGGGCGAGGAGGGGCAGGGGGGCTTTATAGGGGAGAGGGGGCGCTCGGGAGGGAAGGAGAGGGAGATCCGGGGAGAGGAGGAAAGTCCGGCGAGGCGGCGCGGTGAACTTGGAAGGGGATCGGGGGGAGGAAAGGAAAGAGAGGGAGAGAAGGAAGGGGGTGACCGAGGGTGGGGAGGTTTCGGGCGGTGGGGCCCGCTGGCAGGGAGAGGGGTGCTGGGGAGCTTTGGTCGGTCGACCGATTTTGAAGGAGAGAGGGATCCCGGGCTGAGGGGATTCGACCCACGACACTAAATGCCGCCCATGCGCTTTCCTAAAAAAAATATTTCTTTCCGATTTTGATATTTTTTTCAAAAACAGCAAGTAAAAGGAATTAAAAGGAAACAAAATAAAATAATTAATATAGGGTATTATATACCAAAATTTTCAGAAAAAAATTCTCTACACGATTAACATTTTTCCAAGGCAAAAATAAAAACTTTAACTTTTTTTCTTCAGAAAATCCCTAAAGGCTTTATTTCTTTTTGCAATTATTTTTCTCCATAAACTTGGTTTTTCTTGGCTCAAGGATTTTCAAAAATACCCCTGATTTGGGAGGGTCATTTTCCTCTGCTCTTTCTTGCTTGCAAGAATTTTGTCGGGGCATTTTCTCAGGGAAGAGAAATATAGAAAAGCAAGGGCAAATATTTGAAAGAATTCAAATGCAAAACTCCGTTCAAATTCTTTATAGTTGAAGAAGTCATGTCATCTTCTCGCCTTGCTTTTGAATTTGAATTTACCGAAGAAGGGGAAAGTCATTTTATTCCCTCTCATTCAAAAGTTTTGAAAAGTTTCAAATTTCACTCAAGTTTCAATCACTCAAGCAAGCAAACAAACAAACTAATAATTATATTAACATTCCAAAATTTGGGATGTTACAAACCTACCACACTTAAAATGAATCTCGTCCTCGAGATTCGAAGAGGCTAGATAAAAAGGTTAGGGTTTGGGGGTCTTCTAACAAATCCAATCTCCGGCAAGGTGGGATGCTACCACACTTAAAATGAGAGATACTGGTCCCTTAAGATTTTAACAATCCTGTGGGGTTTTGGCAACTGACATCGCACAGTCTTCATATTAAATCCTTTGGTGATGCTCTCCCGTTATATTCATAACGTTTTCCATCAAAATCGAGTGCTCTTCCGTTGATATAAGCTTCTTCCGTTACTGGGTCTTCTTAACTGACAGTCTCGTGGTCAATACTAAATAACTTATCGATGATTCTCACGGTGGTCTATCATTTGTGGTTATCGTGCAAAGAGAGAGGTCTTGTCTTCATCCTCACCGTAAAATTTCCTACGCGTGACAACAAATGCCATGTAGATGGGGCTTTCATCATACCATTCTAAGGCTTAAACAAAAGCTTCAAAGAACGTCGTCTCTCACTATGGGTAAGTCTCTCAGATTTACCATTCCAAATAGCAAGAGAATGATAATAGTAAGTCGTCATGGTGGCCAAGCCATGTCGCACTGAAATCATTACCTTGTATAAGGCTTAGTGAATCTCGTATTCTAACACTTGGGCATCCTCACAAGCGTTGCAGAATTTCTCTTGTCCATGAACGGAGTTCGGATAATCCATTGGTTCTGCAAGCTGAACAAAACATCTATCGTATCTTCACAACTCTGTGGCTTTCGTATGTTCCTAAGAGAACGTTTGCTGATCCATCATAGCTTCTTCCATAAATCATATTCATTTCATAATCAATCCTTTATTACATCCTTGCGTTCTTCAAAATTCTAACTCAAAAGTAATTTATTACAAATGCTGCCATCCACATTGTTCGGTATGGTCAAGCATTTCTGCCAACTTTATTCATCTATCTCTCTTGGAGGTACTTCAGTTCCACTTGAACTTTCCAAGGTGCTCCTTGAAATAATCCATCTTTTGCTTCATCATGGTGGTCATGAGCTTCATCTCCATCATCTCCGCACGTACCTCACTCAGGTATTCCTGGGTATGACGGAGTCTTGCTTCAAGTATTTCTCCAATCTGACGTATGGCTTCCATGGCAGCTTCACGAACAGCATCAAAGAAGGTTGCTCGTGGTACACGTGAAATAAAAAAGTATTGCCCCATAGTCTTTGGACAAACTCCTTTCACATGGTGGAGGTGTACTTCCACGTACCAAAGTTCCACTCTATTTTCCATGAATGGGTAGCCTTTGTAGACTGCATCTCCTTCAAGGTGAATGTGCTTCATCATGTCCTTCAGGATTTTCGGGTAATCATGATCACTGGTCAGGGTCATGATCGTTTCTGCGCCCTTGAGGAATGACTCGTAGAGAGTTGTCATCTGCAGGTGTCAGTAAATAGGTACTCAGAGGAATGTATGTGTCTCCTTGGTAATCATGGTACATTCCTACTCAGTGGATCCTGTGAGTTTACCGATTACTACCACACAAAATGAATTATACTCATGCCTGCATCGACCATATTTTCTCATATCCTCATAATTGTTCAGAGATCTTTGTTCGAAGAGAAACAACGCATACAGTTTCAACATACGCAATCATGAGACAATAAATTCCATTTATTCATGATGTTATTACAATCTCAGGGACTTCTGTTACAAAAAACAATTCACTCCACGATCTCATGAAAAACAAGAGTTCTTCAGATTACACTAATTGCCGTGCTCAAAACTTAACTACTCCTTTTTAGCTTTCTTCCTTTGTGGACAATCGCTAGCAAAATGTCCTGCCTCCTTGCAACGAAAGCAAATGAGTTCTGACAAGTCTCGAGGCGTCTTAGTGTTTGCTTTTTCTCCTTGGGTTTCCGGCTTCCTTCCTGAGCACATGTATTTGTGGTGGCCAAATTCCATACACTTGTAACATCTGACATGACTCAGGTCTATATCTGCAGAGATTTGGCTCTTCCAAGGGTACCTTTTTTTCTTTCTGGACTCCTTTATTTTGGCCAGTTCTCCTATTTCAAGTGGATCAAACTCCACTTCTTCCGTCAGGAAGTTTCCCACATACTCTTGGCTTTCCTTCGTGCAATCCTGTGAATAATGTCCTTCTTCCACATGAGTAGCATGCATTGGAGAAGAATCTGGTCAGACCTTGTCCATCAGGGTCTTCAATATTTTCGTTCATCACCGGCTCTTCTAGAATCTTCTTCTTGAGGGTTTCCTTCACTGCATCTCTCTGCTGCTTGACAACTTATTGCACCTTGGGGTAAATGTGACACTGAGCTGGGTAGTGGGTGATTCCTTCACAAAGGAAACAAGTCACCTGACTACTTGGGCACTCCTTAGCTGGGTGATTTTCTTCACAATGAGTGCATCCATCCTTGTGTTCTTCCTGGGTGTGTCCCATTTCTCCATAGATCTTGCATGCACAAGTCTTCTCCTTCGGATTATCATAGCACTTCCGAATAAGACGGGATCTTAACAGAGTGTTCTTGAATTCGTCCCAAGTTTCTACTCCACTAAATCCTTGTATGGCATGGTGCATTTTCCACCAGATTGCAACACTTTGTCTAAATTACTGAAGAGCGTGTTCCACTTCATACTTCCTTGAGATCAAGTTGCTCCCGAAGTGGTTCTCCATGTTCTGAATCCATATTTCAGCCTCCAGCTGGGTCATTGGTCCAGAGACTACAAGTCCAGCTTCATACTCCATCTGGTAGGGTTGAGGTTTTGGGATGAGACGGGTAAAGAGGGAGGGAGGTACACATAATACAAACAATATTTTTGAGAATAGGTTTTATTTGTGGCCGTCGGAAAACACACCAATGAAGGCTCACAAATCATCGTAACTATTGTGGGTATATAACAGGGGTTTGGACTTCTAATGGTCATATAAATATTCGAACACTTTAGGGTCTTCGAATTCTTCGGGTCTTGAGAGTCTTCACTTGGTGTAGCTTCAATTCTTCAAACGCGTGGTGAAATCCTCTTTACTTTGAAGTAGAACTCCATTGATTCTTCATGAGGTCAAAGGGGTAAGGGGATTGTATAACTATTTGAGGTGAGAGAGAACATTTGATGAAATCAGAAGAAATGAGGAGTGAAAGGTGTTCTCGAAAATAAGATTTTTGAGAGATCCTATCCTAAGAGATTTCCAATTTCTAGGGTCATGTCCTACAGTCAACATGTGCTCTGATACCATTTCTGTAGCGACCCGACTCAAAACGAGTCAAGCCTCTGTGTTTCTGTGCCATCCCTGGATCAGTATGCTGGCACACACAGTACATCAATGTATATATCAAAGTGCAATCACATGTAAATAGCGTAAAACTGATATATATACCTTAAATATCTCAGCGGAAGCAGTCAAGGGAGTGGCGTCCCAATAAACACCAACGGCAAGTTGAGTGTAGACCGTAACCCTGAATCGTACTCTTACTCGTCGAAGAAAAATATCCGCAACATGAGATGTTGCAGCCGTGTAGGTCAGCATATTGAATATGCCGGCAAGGCACATAAGAGAGGGGTGAAAAGTAATCATCTATACTATATGCATATATGGCAGGTGGGGCTATAAGGTTTTTTTTTGCGAAAAAGCAAGTTTTCTCCTAGATCAAGAGAGGCTTAAAAGCAAAATGTTACTACGTTGTTTGTTGTTAACGAGATAGTTCCGCCAACCAATTCTCATACCCGAGTTGTCAATAATCCCCACATCAATATTATTATTTGGGTTGAGAATTTCAGATAACTTCAGTTCCTTTGGCTCAAGTTGTCCATGATCGTGGACACGGCTAATTGATTAGGTTTGAGTACTCTGCAGAGTTTTGCACACGTTCCCCACAAGATTTGATCGCCTCCGAGTATGTCCTCGCACTTCAGGCTGTTTGTAGACCAGATGATCAAAACATGGTCTTTCAACGGGTCCCTCTGGATCCCTGTCGGTGCCCATCCAATCCTACCGTTCTTCTACATCTGCTAGCACCGTCTGTCCAGAGTCGCCGCGTTGTCCAACCAAGCCAAAGCCCATAATGACTTGTGGCTGTGCAGGTAAGCCTTGGGTCTTGAAAATATCCGCCTGTCTCTTTGAGCCTGGGTGAAGCTTTCCGCAAGATGTCATGGCCGTCTCCAGCATCCCGGGTCATCCACTGGTTTCTCCAGGGAGCCGATCAACCGTCCTTCACCCAGAGTTGCATTGGATCATGAGGTCTTGAAAAGTCTTGACTTAACCGGTCTTGGTTATTAAATTATTCTTGCATCACTCGTGATAAACTCTCAACCAGAATCCCGTCTACTCAGGCATAGCATTATGAAATTTGTCGTCCCGGGCCAAGTAACGGGGTTGTTGGGTGCCTACCACATGATACTACAATATGTAACCATAATTTCCAAGTACCCACTCAGCATGCAATTGGGCATAGGATGATAGAACTACGATGCATAAAACATAGGTGATACATGATCAAATGACTTGCCTGGTGATGTTGACGAAGAAGAATTTCTCGAGAAATAACTTGATAGACTACTCGTCACTCTCCGATGAAATCTATATAACAAACATATCATTCACATAAGCACTCATACTAGCAATCATTCTAGCAATCAAAACAAAAGAGAGAGCGAATAGGAATCCGAAGGAAACTTCAAATAAGACTAGGGAGTCTTCTACTATATCAAACACTAAATAATTTTTATCTAACAGAAAATAATAACAGGGAACTAAGATATAAATTTAACTAAGATAAAATAGAGTATTTTTCACAAAACTTTTTGAAGGTATTTCCAAACGGGATTTGAAACAGTAGGGAAACCAATTGCAAGTTATTAGGGAACTAGAATTGATTTCACGATAACATATAAAAATAAAAATCAAAAACTTGTTGCAAACCTACTGGTAACTAACAGAAACAAAACATAATCTTTCTGAAATATAAAAGAAAATAATTTAAAAACAATTATAGAAAAGGAAATAGCCATAATCCTAAAAGAGGTGAAACATAAATTGTTTCACAAGAAACAATGAGCTAAAATACTCAAATAATTCTGAAATGTTTACCACTGATAACTAAGATCACTAGTGATCAGTAGCAAAAAGAATCAAATTAAAAGATATTTTTAAACTCATGGAATAAGCAAAACAAGGTTAAAACTAAATCTGATCTAATTCACATTTTAAAATTTCAAACATAGACAAATTATATGTTTTTAAAAACTACCAAAACATTGTGATCTAATGGAAAAGGAATTAACCTCATTGGAGTTGTGGATCAAAAGTTATGAGCAAAAGAAAATTGAAACTCTCTCTGTTTCAGAATTAACACTGAAAAAAAGGAAAAACCTAAATAGTGAACAGGGGTCCATGTGGCGCGTCCTGAGTGGCTAGGATGTGTGCGCTGCGATGACTAACTAGCGGACGGCCGCAAATTAAACAAAAGCTCTCTGGCTAAATAATAAGTGAAGAAAACCCGGTCGGTTTTATTTAAGAGACCGAAGGGGTATGTAGTTCTAATCCTACACGTTGGTTCTTGATCTAACGGTGGAGGAGGGGGGAAAAGCTCACCACGGTGGAGATGAACTCCGGCAAGGTCTGAGGCGGCGGCCGAAGGTGGTTGAGGTTGGGGAGGTAGCTCCGGTGGCCTGCGGCGGTGGCGGAGGGGTCAGGACGGTGGAGGAGATGTCGTGCGTGCCTCTGGCGGCGTCGGTTGGCGCTGGGGCGACGAGGAAGAGCGGCAGGAGCTCGGGGAGGCTTCGGCTGGGCTGCCGAAGTCCGGCGAGGCGGCGCGATGGCGTGGGGCGAGGGGGGCTCGGCTCTTAGGGGGAACGGGGCGAGGAGGGGTAGGGGGCTTTATAGGGGAGAGGGGGCGCTCGGGAGGGAAGGAGAGGGAGATCCGGGGAGCGGAGGAAAGTCCGGCGAGGCGGCGCGGTGAACTTGGAAGGGGATCGGGGGGAGGAAAGGAAAGAGAGGGAGAGAAGGAAGGGGGTGACCGAGGGTGGGGAGGTTTCGGGCGGTGGGGCCCGCTGGCAGGGAGAGGGGTGCTGGGGAGCTTCGGTCGGTCGACCGATTTGGAAGGAGAGAGGGATCCCGGGCTGAGGGGATTCGGCCCAGGGCATTAAATGCCGCCCATGCGCTTTGCTAAAAAAATATTTCTTTCCGATTTTGATATTTTTTTCAAAAACAGCAAGTAAAAGGAATTAAAAGGAAACAAAATAAAATAATTAATATAGGGTATTATAAAATTTTCAGAAAAATTTCTCTACACGATTAACATTTTTCCAAGGCAAAAATAAACACTTTAAAAATATATTTTTTTTCAGAAAATCCCTAAAGGCTATTTCTTTTTGCAATTATTTTTCTCCATAAACTTGGTTTTTCTTGGCTCAAGGATTTTCAAAAATACCCCTGATTTGGGAGGGTCATTTTCCTCTGCTCTTTCTTGCTTGCAAGAATTTTGTCAGGGCATTTTCTCGGGGAAGAGAAATACAGAAAAGCAAGGGCAAATATTTGAAAGAATTCAAATGCAAAACTCCATTCAAATTCTTTATAGTTGAAGAAGTCATGTCATCTTCTCTCGTTGCTTTTGAATTTGAATTTACCGAAGAAGGGGAAAGTCATTTTATTCCCTCTCATTCAAAAGTTTTGAAAAGTTTCAAATTTCACTCAAGTTTCAATCACTCAAGCAAGCAAAAAAACAAACTAATAATTATATTAACATTCCAAAATTTGGGATGTTACACTTACTATATCGCTGCTCTTGTGCACTATTTACATTGGCCTAATAATCTTTACTTGATATATGTAAAGTATGGAATATATGAAATATCATTAATTGGTTGGTAGTTCTATGCCACAACGCTTTTATGTGTTGCATTGATTTGTTGTGTACATGTCCGCATTCATTCTTACAGGGTAATCACCAATGCTTATGAAGTATTGCTATGCTCTAACTATATATGTTGCTGTCTTACAACGCTTTTTCATGTTGGTTTCTGACGGATGTGTATGTTTTGTTGTAGATCCTTCCAATGTCACCTATGAAAACACATATTAATCCGTTGGTGTAGACATTAGCAACGCTTATATGGACATTCGACAACACATTGATGCGTTGCTGAAGGGGGGATCCTGCTGTTGTGGTGGCATCCGAGCCAAGGTTCCATGCGTAGATTCTATGCACAAGTAGAACACAAAAGCTGTGGGCGCTGATTTGTCAATTTGCTTGCTATTACTAGTCTTATCTTGATTCGGCGGCATCGTGGGATGAAGCGGCCCGGACCGACTTTACACGTACTCTTACCTGATATTGGTTCAACCGCCTGACATGCACTTGGTGCATAAGGTGGCTAGCGGGTGTCTATCTTTCCCACTTTAGTCGGATCGGATTCGATGAAGAGGGTCCTTATGAAGGGTAAATAGCATTGGCATATTAACGTTGTGGCTGTCATGTAGGTAAGAAAAGTTCTTTGCTAGAAACCCTAACCAGCCACGTAAAACTTGCAACAACAATTAGAGGACGTCTAACTTGTTTTTGCAGGGTATGCTATGTGATGTGATATGGCCAAAAGGATGTGATGTGGCATATGTGATGTATGAGATTGATCATGTTCTTGTAATAGGATTCACGACTTGCATGTCGATGAGTATGACAACCGGCAGGAGCCATAGTAGTTGTCTTAACTTATTGTATGAGATGCAACACCATGTTGATTACTTTACTTTATCGCTAACGGTTAGCTATAGTAGTAGAAGTAATAGTTGGCGTGACGACTTCGCGGCGACACAATGATACGATGGAGATCATGGTGTCATGCCGGTGACGGTGATGATCATGGTGCCCCGGAGATGGTGATCAAAGGAGCAAGATGATATTGGTCATATCATGTCACTATATGATTGGAAGTGATGTTTATCATGTTTTACATCTTATTGCTTAGAACGACGGTAGCAAAGATAAGATGATCCCTCATTAAAATTTTGATATATCTATTCCCCTAAGTGTGCACCGTTGCGAAGGTTCGTTGTTTTGAAGCACAACATGTTGATCGGGTGTGATAGATTCTAACGTTCGCATACAACGGGTGTAAGTCAGATTACACACGCAGAACACTTAGGTTGACTCGACGAGCCTAGCATGTACATACATGGCCTCTAATACGGGAGACCGAAAGGTCGAACATGAGTCGTATGGTTGATACGATCAGCATAGAGATGCTCACCATTGATGACTAGTCCGTCTCACGTGATTATCGGACACGGGCTAGTCGATGTGGATCATGTGTCACTTGATGACTAGAGGGATGTCGATCTAAGTGGGAGTTCATTAGTAATTTGATTAAATGAACTTAATTATCACAAATTTAGTCTAAAGGTGTCTTCACAGATATTATAGATCCAATGGCCAACGCAAATGTCCCATTCAACTTCAACGCGTTCCTAGAGAAAACCAAGCTGAAAGACGATGGGAGCAACTATGCGGACTGGGCTCGTAACTTAAAATTCATCCTCATGGCTTCCAAGAAGGCATATGTCCTTGATACACTGATACTTCTCCGTCGTATCTACTTCTCCGAACTCTTTTGGCCTTGTTTTGGACTCTAATTTGCATGATTTGAATGGAACTAACCCGGACTAACGTTGTTTTCAGCAGAATTGCCATGGTGTTGTTTTTGTGCAGAAATAAAAGTTTTCGGAATGTCCTGAAAATTTACGGAGAATTTTTCTGGAATTAATGAAAAATACCTGCGGAAAGATCCACCGGAGGAGGTGTGCCAGTGGGCTACCCCCCTGGCCGCGCTGTGAGGGCTTGTGGGGCCCACGTGGCGCCACCGCCTTCGAACTCAGCTCTATATATTCCGTTTCGCCCGAAAAAAAATCAAAGAGAAGGATTCATCGCGTTTTACGATACGGAGGCTCCGCCACCTCCCGCTCTTCATCTGGAGGGCAGATCTGGAGTCCGTTTTGGGCTCCGGAGAGCGGAGATCGTCGCCATCGTCATCATAAACCTTCCTCCATCGCCAATTCCATGATGCTCTTCATCATTCATGAGTAATATCATTGTAGGCTTGCTGGACGGTGATGAGTTGGATGCGATCGAGTTAGTTTTGACGGAGATTGATCCCTAGTATCCACTATGTTCTGAGATTGATGTTGCTACTACTTTGCCATGCTTAATGCTTGTCACTAGGGCCCGAGTGCCATGATTTCAGATCTGAACCTATTATGTTGTCGCCAATATGTGTGTGTTTTAGATCCTTTCTTGCAAGTTGTAGTCACCTACTATGTGTTATGACCCGGCAACCCCGGAGTGACAATAGCCGGAACCACTCCCGGAGATGACCATAGTATGAGGAGTTCATGTATTCACCAAGTGTTAATGCGTTGGTCCGGTTCTTTATTAAAAGGAGAACCTTAATATCCTGTAGTTTCCATTAGGACCCCGCTGCCATGGGAGGGATGGACAATACATGTCATGCAAGTTCTTTTCCTAAGCACGGATGACTACATACAGAATACATGCCTACATTACATTGACGAACGGGAGCTAGTTACATATCTCTCCGTGTTATAGCTGTTACATGATGAATCACATCCGTCATACTCATCCATCACCGATCTAATGCCTATGATCTTTTACTACTGGTCCTTGCTATGTTACTTTGTCGCTACTACTGTTGCTACTACTGTTACTCTGCTGCTGCTGTCACTACTGCTATTCCTTGCTACTGCTGTCACTACTGCTGTTACTTGCTGCTGCTGTCACTACTGCTGTTACTTGCTACTTTGCTGTTACCTGTTGCAAGAGTTTTCTAGAGCCTTTGCTGGGAAAGGATAAGTCCCCCGTCCACGTGCTATTTACTAGCGCCATTGATACAACAAGTTAGGAATAGTCTGTCGTCAACAGATCTTTTCTGGCACCGTTGCTAGCATACTACTTTGCTACTGATACTTTGCCTGCAGACACTAATCTTTCAGGTGTGGTTAAAACCGACAAACTCAGCTGCTAATACTTGAGAATATTCTTTCGCTTCCCCATGTGTCGAATCAATAAATTTGGGTTGAATACTCTAGCCTCGAAAACTATTGCGATCCCCTACACTTGTGGGTTATGGAGACTATTTTCTGGCGCCGTTGCCGGGAAAGCACAACTATATTCTCTGAGTCACTTGGGATTTACGTCTGCTGATCACTATGAGGAATCCGATAGATCCAAGAACTAAAGTCTTGCCTTCCACTACGAGGACTGGTAAGGAACTTCCATCTAGCTCTGCACTTGATTCACCTTCAGTTATAAGTAAGTTTGCGACATCACCTCCTGCTAGAAATCTTGATATGTCGCGTGTGCTTGACGATGCTACTTCTGTTGCCCATGATGCTTATGATGATGCTATGCTTGATACTATACCTGATGATGCTATGCTTGATACTATGCCCGATGATGCTATGCTTGATACTATGCCTGATGATGCTATGCTTGATACTGCTTTGCCACTAGGTGCATTCCTTGATGCACATATTGCTAGAGTTGCTGCTAGATGTGATGATACTTCTAAAACTGCTGATACTATTGAAGTAGAACCTGCTATTTTGCCTGCTAGAACTAGCCCTCCGATGCCTGAATTGCCTGATATGCCTGATACGTGTTATGATATGGAGGGAGAGATAGCTGAGGATTTTCTTGCGTGTAAGGATATCTGTGATGTTGAGAAATTACTACGCAAGTGGAAAGAAAAATCTCTGAACGCTAGGACGAAATACGACCCGAAGTTTCCTACTTCGCCTATCTTTGTGACCGATAAGGATTATGAATTCTTTGTCGACCGTGAGTTAATCACTCTAGTCGAATCTGATCCTTTTCATGGTTATAACTCTAAAATGGTTGTAGCCAATCTTACCAAACTGCACGATATAGCCACCCTATTCACTAGTGAGGAAAAGATCCACCACTACTATATCCTCAAGCTGTTTCCTCTCTCGCTAAAGGATGAGGCTAAGACCTGGTTCACTTCTCTTTCTCCTGGTTGTGTGCGTAACCCCCAGGAAATGGTCTACTACTTCTCTGAAAAATATTTCCCTTCCCATAAGAAGCAAGTTGCCTTGCAGGAAATATACAACTTTGCTCAAGCTGAGGAAAAGAGTCTCCCACAAGCTTGGGGGAGGCTCATCCAGCTACTGAATGCTTTGCCTGATCACCCTCTTGAGAAGAATGAAATACTTGATATCTTCTATAATGGACTTAGTGATGCTTCTAAAGACCACCAAGATAGTTGTGCCGGTAGTGTTTTTAGGGAACGAACCATAGAACAAGCTGAGATTCTATTGAATAATATCTTGTGCAATGAGAATGCTTGGACTATTCCCGAACCACCTCCTAAGCCAACTCCGAAGAAAAGAGGTATTCTATTCCTCAGTCCCGAAGATATGCAAGAAGCCAAGAAATCTATGAGAGAGAAAGGCATTAAATCTGAAGATGTCAAAAATCTACCACCTATCGAAGAGATCCATGGTCTTGATAACCCGATACAGGTAGTACAAGTAAATTCTCTACGTAGGTTTGATGAGAGTGATATTCCTTTTGATAAACTTGCTAGCCTATGCATGGATGAATTTGATAACTTTGTTGCCAAACAACAGAGTTTCAATGATTATGTCAGCAGACAATTGGAACAGAATGCTCGTATGCTTAGTCATTTAAGTGCTTGTGTGGACAGAAACGTCAACGATCTTAAGCTTCTGAGTAAACATGCTTCTATGGTTACTACTCAAGTAGAACAAGTACTTAAAGCTCAAAATGACTTGCTCAATGAGTTGAATGACAATTCTGTCAGAGTCGTTACTAGAGGCGCTAGAATGACCCAGGAACCTTTGTATCCTGAGGGTCATCCGAAGAGAGTTGAACAAGATTCTCAAGGAGTTAGCACTGATGCACCTAGTCATCTCCTAGAAAGAAGAAGAAAGATGATAGGAACCTGCACACTAGCAACCCTGTTGCTGCTACACCTGAGAGTCCAAACGTTGTCTCCGCCTTCGATGATGAAACACAATCTGGTGATGAACATGAGCCTAATGATGATATCATTAGTGATGTTCATGTTGATGCTCAACCTAGCAATGAAAAGGATGTGGAGATTGAACCTAGTGTTGACCTTGATAACCCACAGCCTAAGACAAAGAGATACGATAAGAACGACTTCGCTGCTAGGAAGCACGGTAAAGAAGGGAACCATGGGTTCAGGAACCCATGCCCTTTCCTTCCAAACCATCCAAGAAAAAGGATGATGAGGATTTTGAGCGATTCGTTGAAATGATCAGACCTGTCTTTCTGCAAATGCGTTTGACAGATATGCTCAAGATATCTCTGTATGCTAAGTACATGAAAGATATTGTGACTAATAAGAGGAGGATACCTGAGGTTGAGATTTCCACCATGCTCGCCAATTATACCTTCAAGGGTGGAACTCCTAAGAAACTAGGCGATCCCGGTGTGCCCACTATACCTTGCTCCATTAAAGGCAACTATGTTAGAACTGTGTTATTCGACCTTGGAGCCGGTGTTAGTGTTATGCCTCTCTCTCTCTTTATCGTAGACTTGAACTGGATAAGTTGACACCCACTAAAATCTCTCTACAAATGGCCGACAAATCAACTGCTTTCCCTATCGTCATTTGCGAGGACGTGCCTGTTGTGGTTGCTAACGTCACTATCTTAACAGACTTTATTATCTTGGATATTCCCGAGGACGATGCCATGGCTGTCATCCTCGGAAGACCCTTTTTAAACACCGCAGGGGCTGTTATAGATTGCAATAAAGGCAATGTCACTTTCCATGCCAACGGTAATGAGCATACGGTGCACTTTCTGAAGAAACAATATCGAGTACATTGCATCAATGCTATCAAAAAAAATTCATCGATTCATATTGGGAGCTTTGAATGCCCTATTCCTCGTGACAAGATGAAGTCCATCTGGAGGGCAGATCTGGAGTCCGTTTTGGGCTCCGGAGAGGGGAGATCGTCGCCATCGTCATCAACCTTCCTCCATCGCCAATTCCATGATGCTCTACATCGTTCGTGAGTAATCTCATCGTAGGCTTGCTGGACGGTGATGAGTTGGATGCGATCTATCATGTAATCGAGTTAGTTTTGACGGGGATTGATCCCTAGTATCCACTATGTTCTGAGATTGATGTTGCTACTACTTTACCATGCTTAATGCTTGTCACTAGGGCCCGAGTGCCATGATTTCAGATCTGAACCTATTATGTTGTCGCCAATATGTGTGTGTTTTAGATCCTTTCTTGCAAGTTGTAGTCACCTACTATGTGTTATGACCCGGCAACCCCGGAGTGACAATAGCCGGAACCACTCCCGGAGATGACCATCGTATGAGGAGTTCATGTATTCACCAAGTGTTAATGCGTTGATCCGGTTCTTTATTAAAAGGAGAACCTTAATATCCCGTAGTTTCCATTAGGACCCCGCTGCCACGGGAGGTGTGGACAATAGATGTCATGCAAGTTCTTTTCCCTAAGCACGTATGACTACATACGGAATACATGCCTACATTAGATTGACGAACGGGGGCTAGTTACATATTTCTCCGTGTTATAGCTGTTACATGATGAATCACATCCGTCATACTCATCCATCACCAATCCAATGCCTACGAGTCTTTTACTACTGGTCCTTGCTACGTTACTTTATCGCTACTACTGTTGCTACTGTTGTTACTATGCTGCTGCTGTCACTACTGCTGTTCCTTGCTACTGCTGTCACTACTGCTGTTACTTGCTGCTGCTGTCACTACTGCTGTTACTTGCTACTTTGTTGTTACCTGTGGCAAGACTTTTCTAGAGCCGTTGCTGGGGAAGGATAAGTCCCCCGCCCACGTGCTATTTACTTGCACCGTTGATACAACAAGTTAGGAATAGCCTGCCATCAACAGATCTTTTTCTAGCACCGTTGCTATCATACTACTTTGCTACTGATACTTTCTCTGCAGACACTAATCTTTCAGGTGTGGTCGAAACTGACAAACTCAGCTGCTAATACTTGAGAATATTCTTTCGCTTCCCCTTGTGTCGAATCAATAAATTTAGGTTGAATACTCTACCCTCGAAAACTGTTGTGATCCCCCGCACTTGTGGGTTATCATGCACCGCTAGGTGATCCTTCGGTTCCCATGGCAGGCCAGGACACTAGGAATGCCTAGCAGTCGCGGAGTGATGACTACTCTCTTGTTCAGTGCGGCATGCTTTACAGTTTAGAACCGGGGATCCAAAGGCGTTTTGAGCAACACGGAGCATATGAAATGTTCGAGGACCTGAAACTTGTTTTTCAAGCTCATGCCCGGGTTGAGAGATATGAAGTCTCCGACAAGTTCTTTAGCTATAAGATGGAGGAGAATAGTTTTGTCAGTGAGCACATACTCAGAATGTCTGGGTTGCACAACCGCTTGACTCAGCTGGGAGTTGAACTTCCGGATGATGCGGTCATTGACAGAATCCTCTAGTTGCTTCCGACAAGCTATAAAGGCTTTGTGATGAATTACAACATGCAAGGGATTGAAAAGACAATTCCCGAGTTGTATTAAATGCTGAAATCTGCGGAGGTAGAAATCAAGAAAGAGCATCAAGTGTTGATGGTCAATAAGACCACCAGTTTCAAGAAGGGCAAGGGTAAGAAAAGCTGCAAGAAAGACGGCAAAGCTGTTGCCGCGCCTGGTAAGCCAGTTGCCGGGAAGAAGTCAAAGAAAGGACCTAAGCCTGAGACTGAGTGCTACTACTACAAGGGAATCGGTCACTGGAAGCAGAATTGCCCCAAGTACTTAGCGGACAAGAAGGCCAGCAACGTCAAAGGTATATGTGATATTCTTGTTATTGATGTGTACCTTACTAGCACTCGTAGTTGCTCGTGGGTATTTGATACTGGTATTGTTGCTCACATTTGCAACTCTAAGCAGGAACTGCGGAGCAAGCGTAGGCTGGCTAAGGACGAGGTGATGATGCGCTTCGGGAATGGTTCCAAGGTCGACGTGATCGCCGTCGGCACACTACCTCTACATCTACCTTCGTGAGTAGTTATAAACCTTAATAATTGTTATTTAGTACGAGCTTTAAGCATGAACATTGTATCAAGATCTCTCTTGATGCAAGATGGCTACTCATTTAAATTTGAGAATAATGGTTGTTCTATTTATATGAGTGGTATGTTTTATGGTCATGCCCCGCTGGTAAATGGTTTATTCCTAATGAATCTCGATCGTGATGATACACATATTCATAGGGGAGTGCTAAAAGATGTAAGGTTGATAATGATAGTCCCACATACTTGTGGCACTGCCGCCTTGGTCATATCGGCGTAAAGCGCATGAAGAAACTCCATACTGATGGACTTTTGGAGTCTCTTGATATTGAATCATTTGACACATGCGAGCCGTGCCTCATGGGCAAGATGACCAAGACATCATTCTTCGGAATAATGGAGCAAGAACCAACTTATTGGAAATAATACATACCGATGTATGTGGTCCAATGAGTATTGAAGCTCGCGGAGGCTACCGTTATGTTCTCACCCTCACTGATGATTTGATTAGATATGGGTATGTGTACTTAATGAAGCACAAGTTTGAAAGCTTTGAAAAGTTCAAGAAATTTAAGAATGAGGTGGAGAATCAATGTGACAAGAAAATAAAGTTTCTACGATCTAATCGTGGAGGAGAATATTTGAGTCATGAGTTTGGCATGCACCTAAGGAAATGTGGAATTGTTTCACAACTCACGCCACCTGACACACCGCAGTGTAACGGTGTGTCTGAACGTCGTAATCAGACTTCATTGGATATGGTGCGATCTATGATGTCTCTTACCGATTTACCGCTATCATTTTGGGGATATGCATTGGAAACTGCCGCATTCACTTTAAGTAGGGCACCGTCTAAATCCGTTGAGACGACACTGTATGAATTATGGTTTGTCAAGAAACCTAAGCTGTTGTTTCTGAAAGTTTGGGCCTGCGATGCGTATGTGAAGAAACTTCAACCAGATAAGCTCGAACCCAAAGCAGAAAATTGTGTCTTCATAGGATACCCTAAGAAAACTATTGGGTACACCTTCTATCTTAGATCCGAAGGCAAGATCTTTGTTGCTAGGAACGGATCCTTTCTAGAGAAAGAGTTTCTCTTGAAAGAAGTAAGTGGGAGGAAACTAGAACTTGATGAGGTAATTGTACCTCCTCTCGAACCGGAGAGTAGCGCAGTGCAAGAAAATGTTTCTGAGGCACCTACACCGGCTAGAGATGAAGTTAATGATGATGATCATGACACTTCGGATCAAGTTGCTATTGAACCTCGAAGGTCGACAAGGGTACGTTCCGCATGAGAATGGTACGGCAACCCTGTCATGGAAATCATGTTGTTGGACAACAGGGAACCTTCGAACTATGAAGAAGCAATGGCAGGCCTGGATTCCAACAAATGTCTTGAGGCCATGAAATCCGAGATAGGATCCATGTATGAGAACAAAGTATGGACTTTGGTGGACTATCCCGATGATCGGCGAGCCACTTCAAATAAGTGGATCTTCAAGTAGAAGACTGACGCGGATGGTAATGTGACCATCTATAAGGCTTGACTTGTTGCTAAAGGTTATCGACCAGTTCAAGGGATTGACTATGATGAGACCTTCTCAACCGTAGCGATGCTAAAGTCGGTCCGAATAATGTTACCAATTGCCGCATTCTATGCTTATGAAATCTGGAAAATGGACATCAAAACGGCATTCCTGAACGACTTTCTTAAAGAAGAATTGTATATGATACAACCGGAAGGTTTTGTCGATCCTAGCAATGCTAACAAGGTATGAAAGCTGCAACGCTCCATCTATGGGCTGGTGCAAGCATCTCGGACTTGAAACATTCGCTTTGATGAGGTGATCAAAGCGTTTGGGTTTATACAGACTTACGGAGAAGCATGTATTTACAAGAAAGTGAGTGGGAGCTCTGTAGCATTTCTCATATTATATGTGGATGACATATTGTCGATGGGAAATGATATAGAACTATTGGAAAGCATAAATGCCTATTTGAATAAGAGTTTTTCAATGAAGGACCTTGGAGAAGCTGCTTAAATATTAGGCATCAAGATCTATAGAGATAGATCGAGACGGCTCATAGGTCTTTCACAAAGCACATACCTTGACAAGATATTGAAGAAGTTCAATATGGAGAAGGTAAGAAGGGGTTCTTGCCTGTATTACAAGGTGTGAGGTTGAGTGCGACTCAAGGACCGACCACAACAGAAGATATATAGAAGATGAGTACCATCCCCTATGCTTTAGCCATAGGCTCTATTATGTATGCCATGCTGTGTACCAGACCTGATGTGAACCTTGCCATAAGTTTGGTAGGGAGGTAACAGAGTGATCCAGGAGTGGATCACTGTATAGCGGTCAAGAATATCCTTAAGTACGTGAAAAGGACTAAATATATGTTTCTCGTTTATGGAGGTGCCGAAGAGCTCGTTGTAAAGGGTTACGTCGATGCTAGTTTCGACACAGATCCGGATGACTCCAAGTGAAAAACCGGATACGTGTATATTTTGAATAATGGGGCACTCAGCTGGTGCAGTTGCAAGCAAAGCGTCGTGGCGGCATCTACATGTGAAGCGGAGTACATCGCTGCTTCGGAAGTAGCACATGAAGGAGTCTGGATGAAGGATTTCATCACTGACCTAGGAGTGATTCCAAGTGCGTCGGGCCCGATGACTCTGTTCTGTGACAACACTGGGGCTATTGCTATTGCAAAGGAGCCCAGGTTTCACAAGAGGAGCCAGCACATCAAGCGCCGCTTCAACTTCATACGTGGATACATCCAGGATGGAGATATAGATATTTGTAAAGTACATACGGATCTGAATGTCGCAGACCCGTTGACTAGACCTCTTCCACGGGCAAAGCATGATCAGCACCAGAACTCTATGGGTGTTCGATTCATCACAATGTAACTAGATTATTGACTCTAGTGCAAGTGGGAGACGGTTGGAAATATGCCCTACAGGCAATAATAAAGTGGTTTTATTATATTTCCTAGTTCATGATAATTGTCTATTGTTCATGCTATAATTGTATTAACCAGAAACCTTAATACATGTGTGAATATATATATCACAATGAATCCCTAGTGAGCCTCTAGTTGGATAGCTTGTTGATCAATAGATGATCTTGATTTCTTGATCACGTACATTGGATGTCATTGATAACGGGATCACATCATTGGGGAATGATGTGTTGGACAAGACCCAATCCAAAGCGTAGCACTAGATCATGTTGTTTGTTTGCTAAAGCTTTTCTAACGTCAAGTATCATTTCCTTAGACCGTGAGATTGTGCAACTCCCGGATACCGTAGGAGTGCTTTGGGTGTACCAAACATCACAACATAACTGGGTAATTATAAAGGTGCACTACGGGTATCTCCGAAAGTGTCTGTTGGGTTGTACGAATCGAGACCGAGATTTGTCACTCCATGTGACGGAGAGGTATCTTTGTTCCCACTCGGTAATCCATCATCATACTGAGCTCAGTGTGACTAAGAAGTTAGCCACGGGATGATGTGTTGCGGAACGATTAAAAAGACTTTCCGGTAACGAGATTTAACAAGGAATAGGAATATTGACGATCGAATCTCGGGCAAGTATCATACCGATAGACAAAGGGAATTGCATACGGGATTGATTAAATCCTTGACATCGTGGTTCATCCGATGAGATCATCGTGGAACATGTGGGAAACAACATGGATATCCATACTCCGTTGTTGGTTATTGGCCGGAGGGATGTCTCGGTCATGTCTGCATGTCTCCCGAACCCGTAGGGTCTACACACTTAAGGTTCGACGACGCTAGGGTTATTATGGGAATAGTATACGTGGTTACCGAAGGTTGTTTAGAGTCCTAGATGAGATCCCGGACATCGAGAGGAGCTCCGAAATAGCCTGGAGGTAAATATTCATATATAGGAAGTGAGGATTTGATCGTCGGAAGTGTTTCGAGCATCACCGGTAATGTACCGGGACCACCGGAGGGGTTCCGGGGGTCTAGCAGGAAGGGCCACCAGCCCCAAAGTGCTACATGGGCCAAAGGTGGATGGGAACCAACCCCTGGGTGGGCTGGTGCGCGTCCCACCTAAGGCCCAAGGCACACAAGGGGTGGAGGGGGCCAAACCCTAGGCGTGGAGGGGCAGCCTTGGGCTCCAAGCCCACCCTAGGGCGCCGCCCCTCTCCCCATCTAGGGATGCCGCCCCACCTAGGTTGGAAACCCTAGGGGTGGTGCACCCTCCTCCCTCCCTCCTATATATAGAGAGGTTTTTGGGGCTGCTAAAAACAACAATTGCCTCTCTCCATGTCGTCCTTCATAGAGCTTGGCGAAGCCCTGTCAGAATACCACGCAGCTCCACCGTCACCACGCCGTCGTGCTGCCGGAGCTCTCCCTAAACCTCTCCTCCCTCCTTGCTGGATCAAGGCATAGGAGACGTCACCGGGCCACATGTGTGTTCAACGTGGAGGCACCAGTGTTCGGTGCTTAGATAGGAAGCCACCACGATTTGAATCGCTACGAGTATGACTCCATCAACCGCGTTCTAGCAACGCTTCTTCTTAGCGATCTTCAAAGGTACGAAGATGCTCTACCCCTTTGCTTGTTGCTGGTTTCTCCTAGATAGATCCTTGCGTGGCATAGTAATTTTTTTGAAATTACTACGTTCCCCAACAGTAGTAGGAGCGACAACTGCGACAACAGAGGTCACTTCGTCGCAAGCATTCGGGGCTTGGGGAGCGCTGCACCAGGGGGAACCGACAATGGCGAGCGAGCTATCTCCATGGAGGAGCGGGTACGGCTAGCGCAACAATGGGTGGCTAACCCTAGAATTAGCCAGGATTTGACTCATGGAGTGGGCGAGTCTTGTAAGTTTCTCCCTTCCTCCTATGTCAGTTATAATTGGGGATTAGGGTTAGGAAGTACTAATTAGGTTAAACTGCACGTGATTTGTAGTTTGTATGAAGACATTTGGAATGTTAGGATCCATTTTGATGCTCGGGACACTTTAGAGAGGAAGCTATGCAGTTTAGATGTGACTTATCTCAACATTGTTGCGCTGATGGAAACACAAGGCTTTACTATTTATGATGAACTATATTACATGGAGGGTCCAGGAGAGGAGGGCTTGGAATTAGTTGATTATTGGGGAGTGTTGCATGGAAAACAAAAAATTTCATATGCAACACTCAAGATCTATTCTATGAAGATACTAGAAATGAGAGGGGTAGGTATCTACATTCCCTTGTAGACCCAAAGCGTTAACGATCTAGGGATCGTGGCAGGCGTAGTCGTACTCGCGTCGCGATCCAATCCGATCGAAGCACCGCACGTGCGGCACCTTTGAATTTAGCACACGTCCGACTCGGTGATGAATCCTCCTTCTTGATCCAACAAGAGAGGAAGAATAGGTAGATGAGATCCGAACCAACGCAACGATATGGTGGTGGTGGTGGCAGCGGAATTTCGGCAGGGCTTCACCAAGTGTGTACCAGATAAACGTGGGAGGAGTTGGGAGAGCCAATGGCCAAGGGTGAAGGCTTGGCTTCCCCCATGCACCTCCCCCATCTATATGTAGGCTAGGGGGCGGGGGTAGGCATCTAAAACCCTCCTAGGGCTGTTCACAAGGGAGAAAACCCTGTAAATATGAAGATAACATCTTATCTCTAGATTCAACCCTTTAAATTTAGAGATAAGATCTTCTCTCTAGATTTAGATGACATGTGCCTTGGGGAATGGTGCAGCCAGCCCATGTGAGTTGTAGCCCCACCCCTCGGTCCATGTGGGCCCTTCCAAATTTGTTGGGCCCCACGGTGGAACCCCGGGAACCATCTAGAACCTTTCCGGTACTCTACCAAAAAAATTCCAAACCTTTCCGGAACCCTGAATATGACTTCCCAATTCTCATATATAAATCTTTACCTTCGGACACTTGCGGAGCTCCACGTGATGTCACGGATCCCATCTGGGACTCCGAACAACTTCCATAATTTCCACTCTTAATATCTCAACATTACCCTAGCTCTAGTGAATGTTAAGTGTGCGACCCTACGGGTTCAAGAATCATGTAGACATGAACGAGACACCTGTTTCGTCAATAACCAATAACGGTACCTGGATTCCCATATTAGTTAATACATATGCCACAAATATCTTCATCGGTTGAACCACGATGTCAAGGATTCAGTTAATCCCGTACGCAATTCCCTTTGTCTAGAGATGTGTTACTTGCCTGAGATTCGATCATTTGTATCTGGTACCTAGTTCAATCTCGTTACCGGCAAGTCTCTTTACTTGTTTCGTAATACAAGATCATGTGCATAACTCCTTAGTCACATTGCTTGCAAGCTACTTGTGATGTTGTATTACCGAGAGGGCCCACAGATACCTCTTTGTCATACGGAGTGATAAATCCCAACCTTGATCCATGCCAACCCAATAGACACCCTCGGAGATACTTGTAGAATATCTTTATGATCACCCAGTTACAAAGTGGTGTTTGATACACACAAGGCATTCCTCCGGTGTCAGGGAGTTGCATGATCTCGTGGTCTTAGGAATAGATACTTGACATGAAGAAAGAAATAGAAATAAATTAAGTGATACGATCAAATGTTATGCTTACGGTCGGGTCTTGTCCATCACATCATTCTCCTAATGATGTGATGCTGTATCAAATGACAATTCATGGCTATGGTTACGAAACCTTAACCATCTTTAATCAACGAGCTAGTCTAGTAGAGGCTCACTAGGGACACTGTGTTGCTTATATATCTACGCATGTATTTAAGTTTCAGTCAATATAACTCTAGCATGGATAATAAACGATTAACATGAAGAAGGAAATATGACGATAACCACTTTATTGTTTTATCTAGAGCATATTTCCAACAATCTCCCACTTGCACTAGAGTCAGTAATCTTGCTTGACATTGTAATGAATCTAACACCCATAAAGTTCTCGTGTTGATCTTGTTTTGCCTATGGAAGAGGTTTAGTCAACAAGTCTGCAACGTTCAGATCCGTATGTACTTTGCAAATGTTTATGTCTTCATCCTTGATATAATCGCAGATGGAATTAAAGCGACGCTTTATGTGTCTGGTCCTCCTGTGAAATCTAGGCTCCTTGGCTAGAGGAATGGAACTAGTATTGTCACAAAAGAGAGTCATCAGATCGAGTGCACTGGGCAGAATTCCAAGATCCGTCATGAACTACTTCATCCAGACACCCTCCTTTGCTTCTTCCGAAGAAGCTATGTACAGTTTCTCACATGTAGAATCTGCTAGCACACTTTGCTTGGAACTATAGTAGCTGACTGCTCCACCATTCAGAATAAATACATATGCGGTTTGAGACTTAGAGTCATCCGGATCTGTGTCAAAGCTAGCACCGACGTAACCATTTACGACGAGCTCTTGATCACTTCCATAAAGGAGAAACATCTCCTTAGTCCTCTTCACGTACTTAAGGATATCTTTGACCGTTGTCCAATGTTCCACTCCCGGATCACTTTGAAACCTTGCGACCATACTTATGGCTAGGCTCACATCCAGTCTTGTGCAGATCATTGCATACATGATAGAGCCTATGGCTGAGGCATAGGGGACGACACTCATCTTTTCTCTATCTTCTGTACTTACTGGGCATTTAGTATTACTCAACTTCACACCTTGTAAGACATGCAATAACACTTTCTTGGACTGATCCATTCTGAACTTCTTCAAAACCTTATCAAGGTATGTGCTTTGTGGAAGTCCTATTAAGCGCCTCGATCTATCTCTATAGATCTTGATGCCTAATATGTAAGCAACTTCTGCGAGGTCTTTCATTGAAAAACTCTTGTTCAACTATATCTTCACGCTTTCCGAAAGTTCTATATTGTTTCCAATCAGCAATATATCATCCACATATAATATTAGAAACGGTATAGAGCTCCCACTCACATTATTGTAAATACAGGCTTCTCCATAAACTTGTATGAACACAAATGCCTTGATGACCTCATCAAAGCAAAGATTCCTACTCCAAGATGCTTGCACCAGTCGATAAATGGATCACTGGAGCTTGCAAACTTTGTCAGCATTTTTAGGATCGAGAAAACCTTTTGGTTGCATCATATACAACTCTTTCTTAAGGAAACCATTAAGGAACATCGTCTTGACATCCATCTGCCAAATTTCATAATTGTAAAATGCAGCTATTGCTAACATAATCCCGACAGACTTAAGCGTCGCTACAACAGAGAAAATCTCATCGTAGGCAACTCCTCGATCCTGTGAAAACCCTTTTGCACAAAGTCGTGATTTATAGATGGTGACATTACCCTCAGCATCCGTCCTTTTCATAAAGATCCATTTGTTCTGAATGGCCTTACGATCATCAGGTAAGTCCACAAAAGTCCATACTTTGTTCTCATACATGGATCCTATCTTGGATTGTATGGCCTCTAGATATTTGTCAAAATCCAGGCCCACCATCGCTTCTTCATAGCTCGTAGGTTCACTGTTCTCTAACAATATTGCCTCCAAGACAAGATTGTCATACCACTCAGGGCGGTACGTGTCCTTGTCGACCTATGAGGCTTGGTAGTGACTTGATCTGAAGGTTCATGATCATCTTCATTAGCTTCCTCTTCAATTGGTGTAGCCATCATGCAAACATCTTTTTGTGTCGTGCTACTCTCCAATTGAAGTGACGGTTCAAGAACCTCATCAAGTTATACCATCCTCCCACTCAATTATTTTGAGAGAAACCCCTTCTCTAGAAAGGATCCATTCTTGGCAACAAATACTTTGCCTTCGGATCTGAGATAGAAAGTGTATGCATTTGTTTCCTTAGGGTATCCTATGAAGATGCAATTCTCCGCTTTGGGTTTGAGCTTATCAGGTTTATGCCTTTTCACATAAGTGTCGCAACCCCAAACCTTAAGAAGCGACAACTTAGGTTTCTTGCGAAACCATAATTCATACGGTGTCATCTCAACGGATTTAGATGGTGCCCTATTTAAAGTGAATGCACCTTTATCTAATGGATATCCCAAAAATGATAGCGATAGATTGGCAATAGACATCATAGGTCACACCATATCCAATAGAGTATGATTACGATGCTCGGGCACACCATTACACTGTGGTCTTCCAGGTGGCGTGAGCTGCGAAACAATTCCACACTGTCTTAAATGCATAACAAACTCATAACTCGGATATTCTCCACCACGATCGGATCGTAGAAATTTTATCTTCTTGTCATGATGATTCTCAACTTCGCTCTGAAATTGCTTGAACTTTTCAAACATTTCAGACTTGTTTTTCATCAAGTAAATATACCCATATCTACTCAAATCATCAATGAAGGTAATAAAATTACAATATCCACCGCGTGCTTGAACACTCATTGGACCGCACACATCAGTATGTATGGTTTCCAAGAAGTCACTTGCCCACTCCATTGTTCGGGAGAATGGGTTTTTGTCATCTTGCCCATGAGGCATGGTTCACATGTATCAAGCAATTCAAAATCGAGTGATTCCAAAAGTCTATCAACATGGAGTATCTTCATGCTCTTTACACCAATATGACCTAAGGAGTAGTGTCGCAAGAAAGTGGGACTATCATTATCAACTTTGCATCTTTTGGCATCAATGTTATGAACATGTGTATCACTATGATCGAGATTCAACAAGAATAAACCATTCACATTTGGTGCATGACCATAAAAGATATTACTCATATAAATAGAACAACTATTATTCTCTGACTTAAATTAGTAACTATCTCAGAATAAACAAGATCCAGATATAATGTTCATGCTCAACACAGGCACCAAATAACAATTATTTAGGTTTAAAACTAATCCCAATGGTAATCGAAGAGAGAGCATGTCGATGACGATCACATCAACGTTGCAACCATTTTCGACGTGCATCTTTACCTCTTCCTTTGCCAACCTCTGTTTATTTTGTAGTTCCTGCTTTGAGTTACAAATATGAGGAACTAAACCAGTATCAAATACCGAGGCACTACTACGAGAGCTAGGAAGCTACACATCAGTAACATGTATATCAAATATACATTTGTTGATGTTGCCAGCTTTCTTATCAGCCAGGTACTTGGGGCAATTCCCCTTCCAATGGACAGTCCCCTTGCAGTAGAAGCACTCAGTCTCTCGCTTGGATCCAGCATTGGGTTTCTTCACGGGAGCAGCAACTTGCTTGCCATTCTTCTTGAAGTTTCCCTTCTTTCTGATACTTGTGATCTGCGTTGGGTTTTCCGTGAAGAGGAACGGGTAATTGCAGCACAATACGGGTAAGTATTTTCCTCAGTTAAGAAACCAACGTTTATAAAACCAATAGGAATATCAATCCTCAACCGTCTTGAGCGGCTCCGCACAAAAGAGCAAACAACTTGTACCCAACGCGAGCAATAGGGTTGTCAATCCCCATGATCTCGTTATTTGCAAGCAAATGAGGTGTGTAGATAATTGTAAATTGCAAAATAAAACAAAATACAAATAAGAATAGGAAGGAAAATATAAGTTTTGTGAATATATAAGTGAATATACCTGGGGGACATAGTGTTCTCTAGTTGCATCTCTCATGAAAGCAACATATGGTAGGTAAACAAATTATTGTTGGGAAATTGATAGAAAAGCGGATAGTTATGCGATTTTCACGACAATTTTCATGTGTATATAGGCATTATGTTCATAAGAAAATAGGACAACTCCTGCCTACACCTACTACTATTACTCCACTTCAAGAGCGCTTCTATGCTTGCCTCTCTATGTATTAAGTTCATGACAAACAGAGTAATGCTTGTAGAACGATGACATGATGTAGACAAAGTAAACTCAAGCAATATGAATAAACCCCATTGTTTTATCCTTAGTGGAAACAACACAAAGATGCAACTTGTCCCCTTCTTTCACTGGGATATAGAAACCCGCCAGGTTGAACCCACTACAACGCACCCCTCTCACTGAAGAAATACGGAAGTACTTGGCCAAAGCAATTTAATATATTGGAGAGAATTACGAAGCCATGATGATCATGCAAATAAGAATCATAATAATTTCAGTGAAGACTCAGATACTTTTCATGAATAATCTGAACATAAACCCATAATTCATCTGATCCCAACAAACACACCATACAAAAGAATTACATCAGATAGATCAAAGCGAAGATGCGATATATGGCCATCTAGATACTAACTACGGCCCCGTATGTTTGTGGTGAACTACTCACACATCATCACGAGGGCAACAAGGTTGATGAAGAGGCCCTCCATGATCGATCTCTCCTCCGACAGGGTGCCGGAATGGAGCTCCAGATGGATCACCATGGAACAAAGACTTGTGGAGGTGAAGAAGTGTTTCTCTCTTATCTTTAGTGTTTTTGGAATATATGTGAATTTATGTGCCAGAGAATGGATCTAATGGGGCCACCATGGAGGGACATGCCATCAGGGTACACCGACCCCCCTGGTCACGCCCTCTTGACTTGTGCCTCCCTCGTGTGGCTTCCAGCCTTCTCCCGAAACTTCCATGTCTTCTTTTGGTCCAGAAAAAATCATAAAAAAGTTCTAGGACAATTGGACTTTTTATTGGTACAGTAAACTTGAAAAGTAAAAAACATGCAGAAAACTTCAACTGGCACTCGGCACTGGGTCAATAGGTAGGTGCTCAAAAATAATATAAATTGGTGAATTATGACCCAAAAAGTATCCTAGGATGTTAATATAATAGCATGGAATAATCAAAAAATATAGATACGTTGGAGATGTACCAAGCTTCCCCAAGCTTAATTCGTGCTCATCCTCGAGTAGGTAAATGATAAAAAAAGAATTTTTGATGTGATATACTTGCCAATATGTAATCTTTTGCATCTATGCTCACTGTGAAAAGATGAATTAACAAACATCAACATAGTAATATTTATAAGCACAAGCAAAATAATCATCAGTCTTTCAAAGTATACGATCCTAAAATAATTTTTACCCCCATTCATCTTTCATATTAGCAAGGCATGACTCCGTATTCACCACATTAATACAAATGTCAAGCACCAGATGTCCAAGTCACGCAATTGTATCGTACCTTTTCAATGTGAATCAACTTTTTATTCTTCATGCAATATATGAGCGTGAACCATGGACACAACATAAGGTTGGAATAGAATATGGTGGTAGATATCAAAGGGGTAAAAAGTGGAGAAGATAGTCAACTGAAGCTAAGTGAGGTGTGCATGAAACTTGCTTGCTCATGAAGACCTCGTGCATTTGAGGAAGCCCACGATCGGAATATGCAAGCCAAATTTATAATAATGAAAATATGATTCCCACTAGCATATGAAAATGTCATAACATGACACTCTCTATATGAGGAACAAGGTGCCACTTTGAGGCACAAGTGTGGTAAAGGATAGTAGCAAAGTCCCTTCTCTATTTTTATCTCATTCATTTTTTTCACTTATTTTATTATGGTGGGCTCATTTAGCCTCCCCCATTTTTATTTCCTCACCGGGACAATGCTCTAATAATGATGATCATCACACTTTTATTTACTTATTTATTATGGTGAGCTCATTTGGCCTCCCCCATTTTTCTTTCCTCACTCGGACCATGCTCCAATAGTGATGATCATCATACTTTTATTTATTTACAACTCATGAAAGATCGATATGAAGAACTATTAAGCAATATGACTCAATATGAATGCCTCTGGTAGTGTACCAAGATGTACAATGGTCTAGCATGACATGTATTAGCAGGCCCGTCTTTGAGGGTGATCCAGGTGCACAATGGATCAGGGCCCCCATTTTTTGTAGGCCCCCAAATTTCTAGGTTAAGTATCCATTACGTGATTTTTTTGTAGTGGGCGGCTAGCTCTTGGGCTACAACTGCGGCCCAAATTCTCTACGCATGCCACACTATGATGTATGCATAGGTTTTGATCGACCGCCCTCGAGTAGAGACCTAATCAAGCGATGAGTCGACGACGGTTTCACGTGCTCCTTGCTCCTGCTTCCCCGCTAATCAAAGGAGATTAGGAGAAGAAAAGGAAGATGCCCCTGTGGTCCTGTGTTGGCACTCGGCAACACCTGGTGATGAGGTAATTTGGTTGCCCACTGTTCGATCAATCGTTCACATCAATAAGGCTTGTTCAGTGTTCAATCAGTTAAGTACTCATCTGATTCTGATTGCACCTGTACACCGAGGTAATACACCTCAATCATTATTTGGCTGCACATGGACTCGCACTGCAGCGACAAATAGCCGACTGGAGATTAAAAAATCAAAAAGCTGATTATTAATTTTACTAATTATGTTGTGGTATTATTGAAACAACAATTAGGGAACGGAAATTTCAAGACCGTGTCTTAAGAGACATACTATCGCAGCGAGTTTCCGACGCGATCGAAGCAGAATTATTGATCAAGGTACCATTACATGTTGGCATCACTTTTTGTGATAATTACAAAACAATAATTTGATCTATGATTACTTATTGACACTTCGACAGTTGTATTGTTTGGCTTCATTTAATATAGGTTTCTTAATGAGCAGGAATAATCATGAATTCTCGAAGAACAAAGTGTCAGTCTGGTTGGGAAAAGCATAAGAACAAAGAGAAAAAAGAATCATCAGCCCAGTCTAAAAAAGGTGCTATGGATAGATATGTTGTGAAAGAGACTCCTATTAATTCCGATGACGGTCGTGGTGATGATGTGGTAGAGGTTGAGGCTAACACTACAGAATTTGATGGAGGTGATCAAGGTGTCGATGATGCTGCTATTGGTGACGAGGGTGTCGATGATGCTGGTATTGGTCATGAAGGTAATGATTCTACTAGTGGTGATGATGCTATTGCTATTGATATATTTGATCCAAGAAATTGGGATGGTCCTGATCCTAAAATGATTGATATTCTGGTGCAATAGGGTCCTAAAAGAGACATGTCTGTCGAGCATGGTCCTACAGACAAAATTTCTAGAAGGTTTTCTGCATTGTCTTATAAAAGAGATCTCCCAAATGGAGAAAAGTGTGACAAATAATGGCTAGTATACACCAAAAACCTTGACAAGGTATTTTGTTTTTGCTGCAAATTATTGAGAAAAGGACTTGTGAGAGGAATGCTAGCAAGTGAGGGTTTTAGTGACTGGATGCATCTCAGCCAAAGACTTAGAGAGCATGAAACTAGTAAAGAGCATGTCACAAATATGACATCATGGTATGACATGCGTATGAGGTTGCAAAATAATCAAACTATTGATAAAGTTGCTCAACGAGAACTTGACAAAGAAAAGGAGCATTAGAGAAAAGTTGTGTACATGATTCTCTTGATTGTACAATTTCTTGGGGAACACAACATAGCATTCCGTGGCAACAATAGCAAGTTGTACCAAAAGAGTAATGGTAATTTCTTCGGACTAGTTCAAATGTTGGTTGAATTCGATCCGGTTATGAAAGAGCATATTGAACGCATCACCAATGAAAAAATACGTGATCATTATCTTGGTCCTTTGATCCAAAATGAGTTAATAAGTTTGTTGGCTGGTGCAATGAGGTCCGTAATCGTTGGAAAGGTAAAAGAGGCAAAGTACTTCTGTGTTATACTTGATTGTACTCCAAATGCAAGCCATCAAGAACAAATGTCGTTGATAATAAGGTATGTTGATACATCTTCAGATTCAGCCTGCATTGAAGAATCCTTCTTAGGTTTCTTGGATGTGAATGATACCACCAGACAAGGATTGTTTGATGTTTTATAGAAGGAGTTAAAGAATCTTGTCCTTGATATAGACAATGTGAGAGGGTAGGGATATGATAATGGGTCAAATATGAAAGGAAAAGATCAAGGGATACAGAAAAAATTGTTGGATATGAATCAAAGAGCTTCTTATTCAGCTTGCGGTTGTCACAGTCTTAATTTAACACTATGTGATATGGCAAACTCTTGTGATAAAGCAAAAACGTTTTTTGGAGTTATACAACGCATCTATACAACATTTTCTAATTCAACGAAGAGGTGGCAAATTCTTAAAGATAATATAACCGGACTGACTCTCAAGTCATTGTCATCTACACGTTGGGAGAGACGCATTGACAGTGTTAAAGCTATAAGGTTTCAAATCCCACAAATAAGGGAGGCTTTGTTACAAGTGGCTGAAACTGATAAGGATCCATTGACAAAGAGTCAAGCTCAATCATTAGCAGAACATGAACTTGGTGAATTTGAATTTGTAGCGTCATTAATCATCTCGTATGAAATACTATCTACTATTAATAAGATCAGCAAGCAACTTCAATCAAAGGATATGATTATTGATATTGCAATTGAGTCTGTACAGGGGTTGATTTCCTTTTTCACCAACTATAGAGAAACTGGCATTTCAAAAGCATTGGGGTCTGCAAAAGAAATTGCAATGGAGTTGGACATTCCCTTAGTGTTCCGCAGCAAGCGTAAAATAAAAAGAAAAAGACAATTTGATGAGGCCATAGATGACACATCTATTGATCTACAATCTGCAGAAGAGTCATTCAGGGTCAATTATTTTATACCTATTGTCGATCAAACTATAGCTTCACTTAATAGGAGATTTGAACAATATCAGGTGTTTGAAGAAACTTTTGGTTTCCTGTTTACTTCTAATAGGCTACAATCAATTGATGATGATAGTTTGAAGACTGCTTGTCTTAATCTTGAGAATGAACTTGAGAGGAAAGAACATGAGGATATTGATGGGAATAAGATTCCAGAACATAAGGATATTGACGGGGCAGAATTGTTTATTGAGCTAACCTACATCCAAGATTTACTTGAGAAATCCATGGGTCCTATTAATATTTTGAACTATTTGAAGAAGCGCCCCTATTTACCTGTTGCTAACATTGCATACATAATTCTGTTAACCGTTACGGTTACGGTTGCATCTGCGGAAAGTAGCTTCTCCAAACTCAAGTTGTTGAAATCCTATTTGCGATCCACTATGACGCAAGAAAGGCTCAATGGATTGGCGACAATAGCACTTGAAAATGATATTCTGGACAAGATTAATTATGAAGATATAATTGAAGATTTCATTTCAAGAAATACAAGGCGGATGATGCTTTTCAGTAGAACATGAGGTTAGTTTATTGGTTTAGTGGTATTTTTTCATAGAATTAATGTTTGAACATCTATGCAATAGAAGAAATAATACATATTAAATTTATGTAATAAAGTAAAACTATTTTTAGTTGTTCTGTAATGTGAAATTTCAAATTTTATGGCCCCATTTTGCGTTTCGCACAAGGGCCCCCAATTTATGGAGACGGCCCTGTGTATTAGAAATATGATGAATGGTGTCTTTGTCACGAATGCTATGTCGGCTTATATGATCATGCAAAGCAATATGACGATGAATAAACTAGTCATATGATGTAACGGTGGAATTTGCATGGCAATATAACCGAGAATGTCTATGAAAATGCCATGATAGGTAGGTATGGTAGCTGTATTAAGGAATATATGTTGGGGAACGTCGCATGGGAAACAAAAAATTTCCTACGCGCACATAAGATCTATCCATGGTGATGACCATCTACGAGAGGGGAGAGTGTATCTACATACCCTTGTAGATCGCTAAGCGGAATCGTATATAACGTGATTGATGTAGTGGAACATCTTCACGATCCAAATCGCAGCCCATCCCATGATCTCATCATGATCCATCCTGATCTAGTGCCGAACGGGCGACACCTCCGCGTTCAGCACACGTACAACTCGATGACGATCACATCCTTCTTGATCCAGCAAGAGGGCGGAGAGGTAGATGAGTTCTCTAGCACGACGGCATGGTGGTGGTGGTGGTGGAACTATTCCGACAGGGCTTTTCCTAAGCACCGCTAAACTAGACAAGAGGAGAAAACGATCTAGATGAAGTAGAGGGAGCACGTGGCAATTAGGGTTAGGGCTGTTGGGGAATGTTGCATGGGAAACAAAAAATTTCCTACGCACACGAAGACCTATCATGGTGATGTTCATATACGAGAGGGAGATCGGATCCACATACCCTTGTAGATCGCTGAGCGGAAGCATTAATAAATGCGGTTAATGTAGTGGTACGTCTTCACGATCCGTCCCACGAACCGTCCAACGATCCGTCTCGCGATCCGTCCCACGATCCGTCCCCATAAAGTGTCGAAGGGACGACACCTCCGTGTCCCACACACGTACAACTCGATGATGATCTCCGCCTTCTTGATCCAGCAAGAGGGGCGGGGAAGTAGATGAGTTCACCGGCAGCGTGACGACGCTTCGGTGATGGTGATGATCTATTCCTGCAGGGCTCCGCCCAAGCTCCGCAGAAAATTTATCTAGAGGTAGAACTACGAGGTATAGGTTTGAGTTGCACGTGGAAAAGTTGTGTCTCAAAAATCCATAAACCTCTAGTACATATAGGAGGAGGGAGGGGGCAGCCTTGGCGCCACAAGGCAGGCTCCCTTGTGTCGGCCGAACTAGAGGAGGGAGGAGTCCTCCTCCAACTCCACTTGGATTATGACTCCTTCCTTAATTTCCAACCTCTTTTGGTATTTCCACTTTTTCCTGATGGGCTTTCCTTGGATGACTTTGTCAGCCCATTATGCCTTATTTAGCATCCAATAAACCCATGTGGACCCCTTGGGGCGTGGTGGGCCCACCCAGTGGGCCCCCGGAACCCATTTGTCATTCCCGGTACACTGTCGGTAATACCCGAAAACCTTTCGGAATCCAAACACCAACTTCCTATATATCAATCTTCATTTCCGGACCATTCCATAAACCCTCGTGACGTCCGTGATCTCATCCGGGACTCCGAACAACCTTCGGTCACCAACACATATAACTCAACTATACTAAAACATCACTGAACCTGAAGTGTGGAGACCATGTGGGTTCGAGAACTATGCAGACATGACCTGAGACACTCTCCGGTCAATCACCAATAGCGGGACTTGGATGTCCATATTAACTCCCACATATTCTACGAAGATCTCTATCGGTTGAACCTGTATGTCAAGGATTCATATAATCCCGTACACTACTGGAATCCAGTTCTTTGCCATCAGCCATGTCTTTGCCGTCTGCTGGCTAATGGCAAAGAACCTCTTTGCCGTCAGTTGACACAAGGCGGACGACAAAGGGCTGACAGATGGCAAAAATACTATTTGCCATGTGTCGGCCTTTGCCGTCTGCCAGTGGACGGCAAAGGGACCAAGGGCAGACGGCAAAGAGCACGGGTGGGTCCCATGCCTGCCGTGCCCGACGAAAGGGTAGCTTTGCCATGTGTCGGCCTTTGCCATCTGCCGTTGGGGCCTTTGGCGTCGGGGGGCGGACGGCAAAGGGGCCGACCGTGTAACGGCCGTCTTCTCCCCCTCGCGCTCACTGTCTCTCTCTGTCCCCCCCCCCCCCCACAGTATTGTCTCTCTCTCCCCCTCGCGCTCACTGTCACTCGCCCCCGCCGCCGCACCGCCTCGCTCCCACCGGCGACCCCTCCCCTCGGCGACCCCCTCCCCGCGGCGACCCCCTCTCCGCGGCCACCCCGGCCCCTTCCCGCGGCCACCCCCTCGCCGCGGCCACACCCCTTCCCGCGGCGACCCCTCCCTGCGGCCACCCCCTCCCCGTGGCCACAACCCTCCCGATGGCCACACCCCTCCCTGCGGCCACCCCCTCCCCGCGGCCACACCCCTCCCGCGACATCTTCCCTGGTGAGTTCAATTTTTTTTATTTTTTTTATTTCAGTGCATCTGACGATGAAGTTTCCTTGTACCTGACTCTAGATAGCTTTAGACGATGAATCCATGAACCATGGGAGTCCATTTGGATCTGAGGTTGATGTACATTTTCTGATCATAACAACAGATGATTCAGTCTCCTAGCTAGGCCTTTTCTCTCTTCCCAGCAACCTTAATTAAAACATATCAAAGCAAAAGTGATGAATTCAAGATGATGTGCTGTCCATTAATTTAGTAATATGCTGCAACAGGATACATACATGCCACTCGCTGTGTCGATGACAGGTGGGCCCGGCCCCACCTTGTCATGGACGCAACATTTGGAAAATAGAAAATTCCGATGGCACATATAAGAAATGAAAGTTATCCCGAGATATATGCATCGGTTGCTTCTTCTGCTTTTGCAGTGGTGGTCTCTTCTTTCAAGGAGGAAAGCAAAAATCTAAAAAAACACTAGATTCTAGATAGTTTCCATTTCTAGTAATGGGGGTTAATAGAAAGTTAGAGTTATGGAGGCCGAGTGAGGTCACAAGGGATATACAAGAAGAAGAAGAAAAAGAG